>NW_027362771.1:450603527-451269777 GCF_046119375.1 Phyllobates terribilis | reverse complement strand
CAGGGATAACAGGGTAAATACAGAGTAAAATATACAGTCGCATGTAAAAGTTTGGGCACCCCTGGTCAAAATTATTGTTCTTGTGAACAGTTAAGCAAGTTGAAGATGAAATGATCTATTAAGAGGCATGTGTTTTTTTTTAAAGAAATTTGCATACCCCAAGAGATTTTGGAACAATTTGACATTCAATTTGCGCAAATTGACAAAAAAGTTTGCAGCCATTTTTGTGGTGTGAAGGACCTGCGGTGACGTCATTGAGTCATGTGATGGGTCACTTGACTCAGTGACGTCATGGCAGGTCCTTCACAACAGTGCGAGCATTGCAAGAGACCGGACGGCGTGGACAAAACACCGGGAGGACATGGGAAGGTGAGTATAAACTTTATTTTTTATTTTAAATTCTTTTTTTTACAGATTCTATGGTACCCAGGTCTGGATGAGAGTTTCCTCTCCTCCAGACTTGGGTACCATCCGCACATTAGAACGCGCCAATTACGCAAGTACAGATGCAGTCTTGCGGAATTGGCGCGTTCTACTGCAAGCCAATGGCGGCAATTACGCTGCCTGTCCGCAAAATTAATGGACATGCTGTGTATTTTTGAGCGCAGCATAAACGCTGCGGAAAAATACGCAGCATGGACATTGAAAGTGCAGAATTGCATTGGAGACCATGGGGGACGGATTACCAAGCGTTTCCCAAGCATTTACGCTGCGGAAATTCCGCAGCATAAACGCTTGACAAACGCATCGTGGGCACACAGCCTAAAACTGCATTTTATTTGCCTCAATTTTGCGAACATTGCAGCAAAATCTGTTTGTGCTATATCGCACACACACATTTTACTGTGTTTCTGTTAAGAAAAATAAGGTAAAAATATGTGGTTTTTATTTTTCTGTGCTATAGAAAAAATCAATGTAAAGACAAAATAGTAGCAAAAAGATGCAGTTTAAGAGATTATTGGACAGGAATATTGACAGACAATATCTCACAGATTTTTTTTATATTGAGCATTGATAGAGAGAGCAAGCAAATATGTACAATCACATAGTAGTGATGCTTTGGCTTGATATCTGCAGGGAGTGACACAGGAAATGGGAGTGTGCTTGAGTTTGAGAGACACTGCCAAATTTTCTGCAGTCCATCTCAGCATCTGTTACTAAAGTCAATCTAAGCCTAACAGCAGGGGGCAGCAAATGAAAGGGATTGTCTTCTGTCTTTGGCTTCCTGATTGCTGGGGATGATGTGCACCTGAAGATTGACAGTTTGGACCAGTGAGTTGGTTGCATCGCCGGTCTTCATTGAGCTTTCTCTCATGCTGCTAGCAGAGGCTGCTTTTCTGCATTGGACATACGCAATGGAGACTGAAGCTAGCTGGTTCCAACAATCTGGCCAGCTTCAGAGCGGTGAGAGCAGGCTCTAAAGCATAGTCTACAAGTGGCATGTGCTTCTTGCCAAGGTAACTGGCCACTTTGAGACTGCAGAGTGGCCTGTAAATATGTCAGTGAGCTGTGCACTATAAAATAAAAAAAAAATTAAAAATCCCTTCGTTCTTCAGAAAGAGTTTTTGCAAACACTTTGCAATTCTTTCCAAAGAGGACTTAGAAACCACCCTTTTAGGAAGTGCGACCCTGGTGGCAATGCACTTTACAGTTTTTCAAGGGATAAACAATCAACCTTTTGAAATAAAGTGCTTTGAAAAATTACTATTGTCTATAAAATAAAAATAGGCAGTTCTTAAGCGCAGTTTCCTTTTACATTTGTATGAAGTCTCGATAATTCTAAGATATTCTGAGTGTAAACACATCAGCCCACAAGTTTAATTACCATGATTAAGGATAACTCATTTTTTCCTACGTGGGATGAGTCTGACTCGCTTTCTTAATCATAGATAGTTGTACTGCATTACTTTGTATTCACGTGTGCAATGCTTGCTCTTCTCCTTGTCGGTCCATGTGAACTGTGTGTGTGTAGCATTGTGATGGCTACATGACCAGGCTAGAGAACATGTTTCCTATGCATTACACTGCTTAAGCAGATGTTAAATCTCGCAAAGTACCACAATGGGCTTATCAGCCACGGCTTTCTGTGTACAAGCAAAAGTTATTACTGAAAGAATGTCATTACCATAAAAAATGATTATTGTCTGTAATCCTATGTCAGTGGTTAAGCTATTCTGCGCTCATACAACCTCTACACTCATGTCAACACATGGAATTGTACAAGAGAGCAACCTACTGTTTGATGAGCCCTTCAATTAGACTTGCTTTCATCTCATTGTAATATCACCTTCCCGCAGGACACCTACAAGTCTGCGTCTTATAGCCAAGATAACTCAGTATTTATTGTGCTTATTTAGAAATGACACATTGAGTGGTTTTCCAGCCGAGGTAAAAATTGCCGGCGCTATGCTTGGGTAACACCTTCTCCTGATATTACACTTTAGTAACAAGAGACCCTTACATTATGCAGATCCCTTAATAAAAAAATTATATTAAGGTCATATTATATGCATCTGTTAGCTATCATCGATCTATATGTCTGTCTTCTACAGATTTTCAAGTATTAGTGTTTAATCAGGAGCTGCTGTACTTACATTATCCATTAAAAGGGTTGTCCGGGACTAAGAACCTGATGTCCTTGAGCTCATCAATTTCAGATCAGTGAGGGTCTGACACTTGGCACCCGAAAAGCTGAGCTAATAACTGGAGGATTAACCGCTGAAAGTCCAGTGTACAGGAGGGGAGCACAACAGCTCCATATGTGTTGTGGCCTTTGGAGCTTCTGTTGGCCACCACTCTAGGTATCAGCTGAGCAGTAAGGGATGACGTATGTCGGACCCTCACCAATCTGATATTGTTGATCTATCCTAAAGAAAGGTCATTAGTAGGTTGGTTCCTTGGTCATTAATAGGTTGGAACTCCTTTAAAGGGAATCTCTCACTAGGTTTTTGCTACCTCATCTGAGAGCAGCATAATGTAGGAAAAGAGACATTGATGCCAATGATGTGTCACTTAGTTTACTGGGTGCAGCAGTTGTGATACACTCAGAGTTTTTAAATGTAACATGTAGCAGAGCTCAGAAATCTTCCCCCACCCACAGTCCTTCTGAGCTGCTTTCAGTGTTCATTATCTATTGACAGTAAGCAGCTAATCAGTGCTGGGGTGGAATTGGACCAGGATGCATGAGAGCTGTAGTCCTCTAGTGTTAATCTTCTGCTGATAAAACACTCATTGTATTGAAACAACAGTGAACAGACTAATAAGTGATACATTTCTTAAATCTGTGTCTTAGCCCCTACCTCATGCTGCTCTCATACTAAATAGCAAAAACCTGCTGATAGATTCCCCTTAATGCTATATTTAATGAAAATGTAATTAAAGGGGTTGTATAGTTCCAAAAAATTATCTTTAAATATATAGAATTTATTCATTGACTTTTATTTGGAAAGTAAATTGATTTTCAGCTATCAGCTTCACTGCAAAACATATACAAACAAGGCCAGCGGCCAGCATTCATTGTATTAAATTAATGCATTGGTGCACGTTTGCCATGGTCAACATACAAACATATATGCCAACAAAATGCATCAGCACTCTGCAATTAATGTATATTGAAAGTCCACTATTGTTACACAAAAAATCTGAGGTACTTGGTACTATTATTATGAGGTACTATTATTGATCAGAAAGTGTCTAAGCCATCCACCAACAACAAGGTGGACTTCATTTATAGGCCCTGGTTAACTTGACTATCTGCATCAGTGCCAGGTGCGGTTGCTCCATTTCTGGTTTGTGCTGGTCATAGGAAAGAAATTCTGGTGTCAGCAGATGACAACTGCTCTATGTGAAGAGGGCTGACTATTTACGTCAAGGCCAATGCATACACAGGGAAGCAGGCTGACTTACCTACTGAAATATGGTAATCAGCCAGCCTCCTTCTCTATCAAGACTGATGCATAGATATAGAAGGAGGTTGTTGTAGTTACTTAAATGAAGCAGTTAATCTGAGAACAGCATGATACATAGCAAGTGAGCCTGATTCCAACAATGTATCACTTAGTTTACTGGGTGCAGCAGTTGTGACACAATCAGAGTTTTGTAATGTAGCATGAAGCAGAGCTGTGAAAGCTAACTCCGCCAACACCAGGTTCTCCATGTACATTGTATATTGACAGTGATCAGCTTATTAGAGGAGGGGACAATATCAGACCACTTCTCATGTGAGCACTATTGATGAGCGAGCACTAAAATTCTCGGGTACTCGTTGCTCGGCTTGAGCAAATTGGAATACTCGGGTGCTCGACCAAAGCAATGAGCCCAATGTAAGTATATTGGAAACTGGAGCATTTTTCAGGTGGCTCCCCCTGGCGGTCTGCAGAGGGCCTAAAAATTGCCCAAATCGACGGGAACAGTGCTCAAATGACATGGAAACAGCATGGGGAAGACCCCTGGAAGCATTTCTGACTCCCAGGTCACTGCTGTCAACAACGTTGTCAGAGTATTACGCCACTTTTACGGACTCACAATAAAGCATACAAAAACGAAACCAAAATGGATTTTCCAGGGAAATATGTTAAGGAACATCCTTTCCAGGGTAATGACTTGTTTATAAGGAAAAATAAATAACCAAAAACAAAAATACTCCTCCACACCTTGGGCTATGTTCACACGTAGCGTTTTTGATGCGTTTTTGCACTTTTGCATTGCTTTCAACCAAGACAAATGCATTCACTGGGAAATGTCATTTTAACATTGTACAACCTTATCTGGCCATGTGGTGTGTGACACATCAACAGACACATGCATACAGTGTTGAAAAGACATGGGAACAGCATGGGGAAGACCTCTGGAAGCATTTCTGACTCCCAGGTAACTGCCTAAAAGTGTGCCCATCATAAGTGATCCTTGGCGCATGCAAAGGATCTCTGTCAGAAAATTTTTGACAGCTGCTTGCACTTGAAATGTAGCCTTTTAAGCTCGTGGAGGCGGAAGCTGTCCACAATCTTATGGCGGCAGCGATCGGGTATCCACACTCGGTCCCCAGCTGCCACTATTTGTCCCGGTGTCGTCTCCGCCTTCCACAAGCACTGGTCCCACAACATTACCCGTGCCCTCCCCAGTGCACTTACTCGGAAGGACCGCCGAACCACAAACACGTGGACAGGTGAATGTGGCCAGGGACAGTACGGAGCCAGTCCACAGCTTTTTTTGCTGAGTTGTATTTCACCACAGCCATATTCTTTAGCTTGGTGAAAGGACTTGGGAAACCATATCTACTCAGATGTCATTTCTCCCAGGAAGTCCTCTAAAGCTGCTTTCACTTGAAATGTGGCCTTTTAGGCTCATGGAGGCGGAAGCTTTTCATATCCTCATGCCAGCAGCGGCCGGGTGTCCATACTCGGTCCACAGTCGCCACTATTTCTCCCGGTATCGTCTCAGCCTTTCACAAGCACGGGTCCCACAACATTACCCATGCCCTCCCCAGTGCACTTACTGGGAAGGACCGCCTAACCACAAACACGTGGACAGGTGAATGTGGCTTTTTTTTGCTGAGAGTTGTATTTCACCACAGCCATATTCTTTAGCTGGGTGAAAGGACTGGCATAGAGGGAAACCCTATCTACTCTGGGTGTCATTTCTTCTAGGAAGTCCTCTAATGCAGCTTGTTGCAGAAGCAATGTCAGCCCGTCCAACATCAACTTGCACTTGTCGGTGGTGCTTTGACACACAAACATCTTTCTTTGCGCATTTAATTTCATGACTACCGAGTTGGGCAATGGACTGATCTGCATTGCGGTTTGAGAAATAACATGCAGAACATGCACGACTGATCAACATTAAAAAAGCAGCCATAGAGTGTCCGGGAACCTTCCTCCACACTTTTCTTAGCCAGGGCTGCTTCTTGGCAGGGATGGACGGACCCACCAGAAAACTGAAGACTCCTCCGGTGGGCCCTGACTTCTCCTTCAGGAGAGTTCATAGTGCCGAGGTGAGGCCATGAAGATGATGGAGACCACCATCTGCTTAGTTTTCTCTTACTTGGAATGCAAGCGCAAATATGTAGCCAGCCACCCACCCACAGGCCGCAATACTAAACTGTCAGATTTCTGGGTAGCTGCTTGCACTTGAAATGTGGCCTTTTACGCTCGTGGAGGCGGAAGTTTTTCACAACCTCATGCCTCATGCCTCGTGTCCATACTCGGTCCCCAGCCGTGCCCTGGCTTCTACCTCAGCAGAGTTCATGATAGCTCTATCTTTGCAGCTTCTAAGGGGCTCTTATACTGTTATTGCATATGCAGTGACTTCAAGGGCCGCCAAAAATTTGAACGCAACCCAATACACCTTTGAAGAGACATAGAGGAGGGTCTCAGTAAAAAAAAATGTTCCCATTATAAAGGAGTGGGTCTCCTATAGTGGTAATGCTCATGCTGTGACTGCAAGGGCAGCTAAAATTTGGGAAAAACCCTACTAACAATTTAATGACACATAGAGCAGGGCCACAGTAATTACATGTTCCCATTAGAAAGGAGAGGGTCTGCTATACAGTTATAGGGTATGCAGTGAGTCCAACGCCTGACCAAATTTAGGAAAAACCCCACTAAGAATTTAAAGACACATAGAGCAGAGCCACAGTAACAAGTACGACATGTTCCCATTAGAAAGGAGAGAGTCTGCTATACAGTTATAGGGTACGCAATGAGTCCAACGGCTGACCAAATTTATCAAAAACCCCACTAAGAATTTAAAGACACATAGAGCAGGGCCACAGTAACGACAAAATTCCCATTAGAAAGGAGAGGGTCTCCCATAGTGTTGGCCTATGAAGTGAATGCATGGGCTGGCCAAAATTGGGAGGTACTTCAATACCCCTTGGAAGAGACTTAGAGGGCCTCATAAAAAAATGTTCCCATTAGAAAGGAGCGAGTCACCTATGCTTGTAATGCCCATGCACTAAGTGTATGGGCTGACAAACATTTACCTCTGGGGGTATACATGAACATACTGTATATATATTTTTTTACGGACATCATAAACATCCTTTAAAAAATTATGTGGATGTTGCATCACGGACCACAGTCACCCTGGTGAAATGGTGTTGGAGGATGAGGATGAGGAGAAGGAGGAGGACAAGAGCAAATAGCCAAAATCAGGGAGCGTATACCCATGTGTGGGTGTGAAGAGGTGCATGGGAATACACCTCCCAAAAAAAGACACTGGATTTGAGTTTATGTTACGCTGCTTTCTTTCGGTGGTGTTGAGAAGTCTGGCCCATTCCAGTCCTTGTTCATTTTTATAAGAGTCAGCCTGTCAGAATTTTCAGTTGACAGGGGGATGCGCTTATCAGTTATAATTCCACCAAGGGCACTAAAAACCCGCTCTGATAAAATGCTAGCGGCAGGGCAGGCCAGGACCTCCAAGGCGTAGACAGCCAGTTCATTCCATGTATCCGGCTTGGATACTCAATAATTATAAGGCACAGAGGAATCACGGAGGACGTTGGTACGGTTGGCAAGGTACTCTCTCAGCATCTTCCCAAACTTTGCACTGCTTGTGAGAGTACCCCGCACCTCAGGGCCTGTGCGATGGCAGGGTCTGAGAAAACTGTCCCAGAACTTTGACAGCGTTCCCCTGCCTCTGCTGGATTGCATTTGTATCTCTCTCGCCTGTACTTCTTGGTTGTCCAATGAACTGTGACCGCTGCCACCAGCGTTTTCAGATCGGATTTTTTTTAATAGTTCCGCAACAAGGGCATTCTGTTACTGCCCCATTTTTGTAGACCTGTCCGTCTCAGGAATAAGAGATATAAAGTTCTCCTTGTAGTGTGGGTCTAGAAGTGTCACCAACCAGTAATGACTGTCACCCAAAATTTTGAGAACGCGAGGGTCATGGGAAAGGCAGGGTAACATAAACTCAGCCATGCGTGCCAGACTGCTAGCAGGCAAGACTTCCGTGTCCTCAGCAAGAGGATGACTGACCATGGAGGCATCTTCGCATGCACCATGGACAGGGGTTGGCTTGCATGCACAACAGCAGAAGAAGCAATGGTGCCACCCGCAGACACTGTTCCTGGACCCTGGGGTTCGGCCCACAAAGTCGTGTGCTTTGCTGCCATGTGCCTGATCATGCTGGTGGTGGTCAGGCTGGTTGTTTTGCCACCCCTGCTGATGCTGGCCTGGCAGGTGGTGAAAATGGCCTTTTTGGGGTTATCGGCAGAGTCTTTAAAAAACAACCAGACTCGAAAAGACCTAACAGTTGTACTGGCAACTTCCTTTGTGTTGGTGTTACGGGGAATGGTTGCCTGCCTTCTTTCTGCGGCCACCACACTGCTTCTTCCTGCCTGTTGGGGTGCTCTGCCTCCCTACCCCTGTGTGCTGCTCTCCTCACTCTGCATGTCCTCCTGCCAGGTTGGGTCAGTTACTATATCATCCACCAACTCGTCTTCCACTTGCGCACTCTGGTCCTTCTCCTGACTTTCTGGCAATTGTGTCATCATCGTCCACCTCTTGCTAGACTTTCCCACCGTCGCCTTCGCGTGACCGTGGCTGCTCAAATATTAGGGCATTGCTACATGTGATCTCCTCTTTCCCCGCTTCAAGTGGACCGGACCAGAGGCCCAATGTATAAATGGAAAAGTGAACAGCTCTTCGGAGTGTCCAAGTGTGGGATCAGTTGTCTCTGGGCATTCGGCATGGTGGGAGGAAGGAGGTTCAGGGTGAGGAATATGCGGTCCAGACTCACAGCTACTGAGACTTGACCGTGTGGATGACAAGGTGGTGGTGGCTAAGTGACTGGAAGCATTATCTGCTATCCAAACAATAACCTTTTCACACAGCTCTGTGTTCAATACTGGTGTTCTGCGGTCCCCTATTAATTGGGACAGGAAGGTCAAGCGAGAAGATGTGGGTGTTTATTGTGGCACAATTTCAGCTTTCCTGCGGCCTCGGCCTCTGCATGCACCATCATCACCATCACGTTCAGTTCCCCGTCCCTTGCCACTTGCCTTGCCCATTTTAAATGAAGGACAAAATCTTCCACACTCACAACAAATGACTGAATTTGGAGCGAACTTATATGTGATCCGTGTGACAGACAAACCACAGTTTTAAATACCTGTCCTGTAGGTAACTATTTTGACCAGCAATCTGGTGTCAATTGCTTCACTGACACACTGAAACAAATTTTTAATGGAGGCCAGAAATGGCAGTATTTTCAGTGCAATTATATGTAATCCCTGTGACTGACAAACCAGTTTTAAATAGCTGGATTTTTATATCTCTTTTATCTCTCTCTAAAGAGCATCAAACATGCAGCGAGGAGTCCCAAGCTCTCACCGAGCAACCCCGGAAATACCCGGCGAGCGCTGAGTATCTCGAGCAGTGAGATGCTTGGGCAATCACCGAGCAGTAGTGAACATGTTCGCTCATCACTAGTGAGCACCAGTCCTGGCAGTGATAACCCCCAAGTGATAAAACGTTCATTGTAAGTAAACAGCAGCACACAGCCTAATAGGTGACACATGATCGAAATCTGTGTTTCAGCCCCTATCTTCTGTTGTCTTCAGATTAAATAGCAAAAACCTGCTGACAGATTCCGTTTAAGTGTTTTGGAAAACTCATCTCTTATGGCGTAGTCTCCTTTAAAAAAATAAAAGTGAGCTTTACGCTCCATTCACAGGTCCAGAACCAAGTTTCTGCCACCTCTCTTCCTGGTGTCTGTTATTGTCTGCAGTGCTGAAGTCACAGTGACAGCGCTGCTGCCAATAAGTGACCTTATAGCCTGAGTTGATGGCATGGGCCACTCTGGGCCAATGAATTCACTGGTTAGCTGCAGCAGCGTCAATGCGAAATTAGTGATTCAGACCAATGAGCAGAGGTGGTGACTCAATACTGGACCCCGAGAGAATGAGTAAAGCTATCTGCCGACAATGCAAAAATGCTCCGTTTTTTTTTTCTGAGCATTTCTGCATCTCCCTGGCAGAAAAAAGGCATGCGGATTGTACATGCATTTTACCTGCCAGGAACAAGCGGATGTGAAGCGTTCTTCACTTGCATTTCCGCATGCGGGTTGACAAGCGCTTTCCAAGCGATTTTAGCATCACTTGGAAAGTGCTTGACAACTTGGTCACACTATATAAATCCATGCAAGCGGCATGGATTTATATAGTGTGACCGAAAGAATGTTAAAAAATAAAAAATAAATATATACTTACCTTTTGATGGCCCCCGGAGTCTTTATTCGATGCGTCCTGGCTTGCTGGCAGCTCGTGGTACACTGAAAGGACCACCGCGATCTGCCGGCAAGCTAGGACAAGCACACCGGGGGCCATCAGAAGGTAAGTATAATATTTATTTTTTATTTTATTCTTTTTTTTACAGGTTCTATGGTACCCGTGTCTGGAGGAGAGTTCTCTCTTCTCCAGACCCGGGTACCATCCGCACATTGAAACGCATGGAATGTGCATGTACAGATCCAGTGATGCGGATTCCATGCGTTCCAATGCAAGTCATGGGCGGCAAAAACGCAGCGCTTCCGCAAAATAATTGGTAGTGCTGTGTTTTTTTCAGCAATGATAATCCTCAGTGGAAATTTCCACAGCATGTGCACAGCACATGCGGATTATCATAGTTATTGGTTGGGTGAAGCCATTTATTGTCAAACTACTGTTTTCTCTTTTTAAGTCTTAATGACAACCAAAAACATCCAAATGACCCTTTTCAGAAGTTCACATATCCTGGTGATTTTGGCCTGATAACATGCACAGAATTTGACACAAATGGGTTTGAATGGCTACTAAAGGTAACATCCTCACCTGTTTGCTTGTAATCAGTCTGTGTGCTTAAAAGCTGAGCGAGTTTCTGGGATCCAGACAGACTCTTGCATCTTTCATCCAGCCACTGACGTTTCTGGATTGTGAGTCATGGGGAAAGCAAAAGAATTGACAACGGATCTACGGGAAAAGGTAGTTGAACTGTATAACACAGGAAAGGGATACAAAAAAATATCCAAGGAATTGATTATGCCAGTCAACAGCGTTCAAACTGTGATTAACAAATGGAAAATCAGGGGCTCTGTAAAAACAAAACCATGGTCAGCTAGACCAACAAAAATTTCGGCCACAACTGCCAGGAAAATGGTTCGGGATGTAAAGAAAAACCAACAAATAGCATCAGCTGAAATTCAGGACTCTCTGAAAACTAGTGGTGTGGCTATTTCAAGATGCACAATAAGGAGGCACTTGAAGAAAAATGGGCAGCATGGTCGAGTCACCAGAAGAAAGTCATTACTGAGTAAATGCCACAAAGTATCTACAATACGTCAAACAGCACAGAGACAAGCTTCAAAACTTCTGGTACAAAGTAATTTGGAGTGTTGAGACCAAAATTAAACTTTTTGGCCACAACCATAAATATTACATTTAGAGAGAGGTCAACAAGGCCTATGATGAAAGAACACAATTCCTACAGTAAAGCACCAACATGGATCGCTGATGTTTTGAGGATGTGTGTGCTACAAGGGCACAGGAAATTTGGTAAAAGTTGAAGGAAAGATGAATGCAGCACATTATCAGCCAATACTGGAGGCACATTTGCACTCATCAGCCCGGAAGCTGCGCATGGGATGTACTTGGACGTTTCAACATGACAACGATCCAAAACACAAGGCCAAGTCGACCTGTCATTGGCTACAGCAGAACAAAGTGAAGGTTCTGGAGTGGCCATCTCAGTCTTCTGACCTCAATATCATTGAGCCACACTGGGGAGATCTCAAGTGTGCAGTTCATGCTAGATAGCCAAGGAATTTACAGGAACTGGAGGCTTTTTGCCAAGAAGAATGGGCAGCTTTACCATCTGAGAAATTAAAGCACCTCATCCACAACTACCACAAAAGACTTCAAGCTTTCATTGATGTAAGAGGTAGGCAATACACGATATTAAGAACTGGGGTATGTGAACTTTTGATCAGGGTCATTTGGATGTTTTTGGTTGTCATTAAGATTTAAAAAGAGAAAACACAATAGTTTGACAATAAATGGCTTCACCCAATCAATAACCATGAGTGGAGAAAAATTTTATTTGTTATCATTAATAGTCTCTGAAAAAAGGCCAAGAAAGGAAAAATTCTGCAAGGGTATGTAAACTTTTGAGCACAACTATATGTTGGTTCTTTTTTATTTTAGTGGTGAAAAAAAAAACAAAGTTTGCAAATAAAAAAAATTGGCATCATTTTCCCAGACCCGTAGCGTCTCCATTTTTTGGGATCTGGGGCCGGGTAAGGGCTTATTTTTTGCGTGCCTAGCTGATGTTTTTATTGATACAATTTTGGGGCAGATATAATCTTTTGAACGCTTGTTATTGCATTGTATTTCAATGTTGCGACAACAAAAAACGTAATTCTGGCATTTTGATTTTTTTCTTGTTACGTCGTTTACCGATCGGATTAATTATTTTTATATATTTCTAGATCGGGCGATCCTTAACTAAGCGATACAAAATATGTGTATATTTGATATTTTTTATTGTTTTATTTTGAATGGGGCAAAAGGGAGGTGATTTGAACTTTTATATTTTTTACATTTTTTTAATATTTTTAAAAACTTATTTTTTCACTTTTTACCTGCTTTAAGAATCTCCATGGGAGACTAGAAGCTGCGATCATCCGATCACCTGTGATACACACAGCAGGGTTTCAGCCCCACTGTGTGTAGCTAAAATGTTCACTTGCTATGAGCGCTGACCGCTGTGCGGCGCTCATAGCATCCCAGCAATGACAACCACAGGGGTCTCCTGCAGTTGTCATGCCAACCCATCGGCGACCCGCAGTCATGTGATGGATGCCAATGGGCGGGACTAGTGATGAGTTTCCGGTGCGGCAATGTTAAATGCTGCTGTCAAAGATTGACAGCTGCATTTAACATGTTAACAGCCGCGGGTGGATTTTTATTCCACCCACGGCAGTTAGGGGCACATGACAGCTGATCAGATCTGCTGTCATGTGCCTGGTAACATACGGGCTCAGTGATGGAGCCCGCATGGAGTGCAGGGATGTCACCTTGGACATACTCATACGTTCAAGGTGATAAAGGGGTTAAGCAAGCAACAAGTCCTGTGGCTGCTAAAATTTCACTTAACTTTGTTTCAAGAGGTAAAAAAAAAGTTTAAGGCATCAGAGAACTTTACAATTAGATAAACAGTGCCGGTCGATCATCTGCAAACAGTCGTAGGAGCATTTAAATGCAAGTGTAGAAGTTATTAATGATTTCATGGGATTCAGTTCAATTAATGTGCACACGTTCAGTGCTAGCTGTTTATCTCTAAGATTGATTGTGCTCTACTCATTTCCATATCATCTGCATCCTTCACAGGGCTTACAGGTTGGAACAAAGGAGTTAGAAGAAATGGGGGCAAAGTTTTGCCTTGGTCTGATAATTCTTCTATCTAAATCTTTTTATACTGGAACTCTGCATCCTCAGGTGGAGGCACTGCTCGAGGCGGAGAGAGAATGTGCTGAGAATCACAGAACCAGGTAAGGGATTATAAAAACGTAATAAATTCAAATTTGTACTTTACAATTTTTGTATCTTATGGACATCTTAAATATTACCTACAGTTAACAGTTTACATTGGTTTGAACAATGAAGTTTTCTGAGATCTAATTTTTTTTTACTAAGACAGCGCGATCACTTAAGTTGGGGGATCAGTGGTAACTCCGTCCTTATCATATTCTGACATATCTGTATGTGTACCAAAGGGCAACTTTTATTTCATGTTACATCTGTAATTGTTGAATTGTCTTTCAGCACAAAATGACTGTTCAAACAAAGCACAGGAGCTCAGTGCATACTTATCATGGTGAAACCGTTCAGTGCACCTTCCTACTTACTAGTTTTCCACCTATCTCTGCCCTTTTCTTTCTTGAGTGACAGCTTTGGCTTTACAGAAGCAATAGAAGGACGGAGTTAGATGCAAGGCAAGTGGGAGAGAAGGTGCACTGAGGAGCTCGGCCACTTTAAGGGTATACAGAATGCCTGTCCTTGGTTTGAACAGTCATTTTGGGCTGACAGACTCCCTTAACTTTAATGCAGTAATGTGAATGTCAGACTGCCATGATGATTCTGGCACAAGAGGATGCACATTGAATTTTTATGGTGGTTTCCTGAATCTCCCTCAGATGTCCAAGGCAAAGGGTTTTTTTGGAGGGAAATGAGGGGGGATGGAATAAGTAGCCTGTCCGACTGACAGATATTTAAGGTGTATGACTTTTTGGACCCTGAAGTGTGCATTTTGCATCTCTAGCAATATCCTAATTATTAAAATGTCTTAATTTCCTGAAGAGATACGGTAATAACAATTTTGTACAGCAAATAAAGGAGGTGAAAATAAATGGAAAAGAACAGTATTTGCCTGTAGCTGAAGTTCCAGTGTCATGACTTTGCCTTCAAGGAGTTCTGCAACAAGTCAACACACAATCACTAAGAAATGGACTGAAAATGATGATTACTCTGATTGTGAATATGAATTGTTTTGCTAAGCATTGGACTTCAGTAAATCTTATGTGTCACCAGGAGATATTACTTGTTGTTAAATCCTAAATTATTGCTACATATCTTGTCAACATAATGGACTAGTTATTTGCATTTTACTACTAGTATTCTGTTGAGTTGGCACAGAAAATGCAAAAAGTAATGAAATAGTTAATCATATGCAAATTGCCTCTTTAGAGAGGAAGAGGACTAGACCTCTAGTGCCATCTATTGGATGTAGCAATCCTGAAAGTCAATATTAACCCTTTAACAGGGTTGCCACATGACTTAGGACATTCCTTCCGAAGTCATGTGGCAAGGCTAGTTAAAAAGTTGATATTGACTTTTAAGATGGCTACATCCAACAGGTGGCACTAGAGGTTGAGTCCTCTTCTTCCCTGAAGAGACTATTTGCATATTTAAATTCCCCGCATTGCATGGCCTATAAGTTTCCTTACACTGGCTTAGCACTCTCCACATGGAGAAACATTCCCCCATTGATCCATAGTTTATCACATTAAGTTTGATATATTATATAGAAAATATTATTATTTAGAAACCTCATAGGGTTATTTGCAATGCTATTAATTGCCAAAAAATCCAACTCTGGTCTAGACTTCAATACTTAAAATAAGTTGCTTAGGTTAGTTAAAATGATCATCTCATGGACATTATAAATGCTGATGCCCTTGTCAGGACCCCTTCTATAAGCCAGAACAGAAAGCCATTGTGTAGGAGCAGCTCCCTCTCTGGTGGATTGATGGAATACATTGCTACTGCAGGTGAAATGTATAGCCAGACGCTGCTTCCCAAGCAGGAACCGCTATTAGCCCAGCCAGCTTGCATACCAAAAAGGTTGTCACTCACAAACTGCTTCCTTTGGCTTTCTCTGACTAAATTGGGAATGGTAAAACACAAAAGCACATGTTGTAGAAATATACAATTTTATGTACATATGACACTGCCAGTTAAATAGGCCATTCACATGGGCACTTGGCTGAGCATTTATGCCATTTCAATGGCGAGTGAAGAGAAAACTTCTGTGTGACATCGACTTCTCTTCTCTGAAAACAAAAGGTTGAGTCTTGAAATTCCGACTTCCTAATCCTTCTCTGCACTGACATGTGTGAGAAAGTCAGTAAGTCGTGCCTCTTTGCTCTCTGCACACCGGGATGTCAGTCACACTGCTGTGTGCATGCTTCCACTGTGCGATAGCATTGATTAACGATGGTTCACTAGTTCACTCCTTTTTGGCATTGGTTTCTGAGCAGCGCTATCGATCACCCAGTCCCATCATCCGTCATCCAAATTCTGGACACCCTCGTTGTAACTTAGTGGGTGAATCTGCAGCCCTCAGGGAGCATTTTATTTCCTACTTGTGCAGAATTGTGCCTGCGAGCACAACCTCACTGGGTGAGTAATTATCACCTTAAAGTGTTCTATCCACCTTGTAAGATTTGCACTAGGGGTGCTTTCCCCTTTTTAACATGGTCGCGCCAGAAGCGTGTCATAAGACCGGTCCATCAGCGCTCCCATCACATAATCGCGGGTCACCGATGGGTTAGCAGGACAACCCGGGGTCTGCAGGAGACCCCGTGGACATATCCAATGTGCTATGAGTGCCACCCAGCAGTAAAGCCCTGCTATGTGTAACATAAGCAATCAGATAATCGCAGCTTCTAGTCTCCCATGGAGATTATTGAAGCAAGTGAAAAAAAATGTTTTTAAAAATATAAAAAAAAATACAAAAAATAAAAGTTCAAATCACCGCCTTTTGCCCCATTCAAAATAAAACAATTAAAGAATCAAAAATACACATATTTGGTATTTCCATGTTCAGAATCGCCCAATCAGTAAATGGCGTAACAAGAAAAAAAATGAAAACACCAGAATTACGTTATTTTGGTCGCCGCAACATTGCAATAAAACACAATAAGGGGCGGTCAAAACATCGTATGTACCCAAAAATGGTATCAATAAAAACATCAGCTCAACGAGCAAAAAATAAGCTCCAGATCCCAAAACATGGAGATGCTACAGGGCTCGGAAAATGACGCCATTTTTTTTTGCAAACTTTGGATTTTTTTTTTCACCACTTAAATAAAAAAACCCTATATATATTTGCAAAAAAATGAAAACGCAAAAACCCAAGAACGTATTGGAAGGCTGATAAAGCGATCGTCTTACCCTCTAGGGATAAATCATGAAGTTAAGTTCCTTTAAAGTGGTTGTACATTGAGAAATGTTTCGCTGTATTAATAATAAAATATATAGAATTGAACAATTTACTTGTATCATCAAAATTGCCTGAATCCTACATAATCTGGGACAAAGAAGGGGGTTGGCTTAGCTATTAAAATGAACCCATCAGCTTGTCCCTTTTAGATGCACGGGAAACTCTCTTCAACTTTTTACATAAGCCAGAACTGAAGATATCAGGACCTGGGACCAAGGCTCATCTCTATAGATATGGGCACCTTTGATAAAACTAGTGTGTTAGTAATTTTCGTATATTTATATTATGAACACATTTTAACATTTATTATTATTATTATTATTATTATTATTAGGTGGATAATCCTTTAAACAGAACCTGGGAGCACGATTTTGTAATGTAAAGACTGGCTGTAATGGGGCTGTTATACAGAAGAAATTGATACCTTTGGTGCAGAAATCCACTTTATTGTCCTTCTTTAGTCACTATTTGAAGTTTTCTGTGATTTCGGCGCACAGGGGCTGGACTGTATACTGGGTCTTCTCCTGCCTGTCTGTAATTTCTCGATCCTTCTGCCGGTCTCTTGTGCTTCAAATTTCCTCTTCAAATAGAGGAGGCAGGTCACTGAAATAGCAGGTGGAGGGGGCCGAGGAATCACAGGCAGGGAGGAGAAGACCCGGTGCACAGTCCGGCCCCTGTGCACTGAAATCTAATTATCAGAAAACTTCAAATGATTAAAGAAGAACAACAAAGCGGATTTCTTCACCAAAGATATCAATGTAATCAGAAGTACAGAGCCTTTATGTCTTTACTTTACATTACAAAATCGTGCTGACAGGTTCTCTTTAATTATGTTAGCAGAAAGTTTTTTCCTTTCTACTAACATAATCCTAACTTCACAACTGTAACTTGATTTTACTTTAAGCTGTATTCATTTTACCGAGCGGCGGTGTGAGAGCGTAATATCTTTATCTCCTATTACCGTTCCTCACAGCTCGTGCTTGTTTCATGCGTACACAGTTTGTCTCTGACACAGTTCTGTTAAAGCCAAGATGTCTCATGTTGGCATTGAATTGGCTTTTCAGTCTGTGCCTTTGACATCAGACATTTCCGCTTGTCAAGAGTTATATCTTTACTTGTCTTCCACCCTCCTGGTTTGTCATGGGTCTCCTCGACCTACTCCGTGCTTTTCTGTTTTTTTCTTACACTCTTTGCCTCAGGGAAGAGAATATTGAGCAAGACTAGCTGGTCAAGTTGTGTGCGATTGATTGTTTCTGTTGTATGATCCAAACGAATCAGACTCAATGCTCTGCCTGCTTCAGTCAGGTAAAACTGTCAAGAATAATGTGAACAGGACTGTGAAAAAGCCACAAACTTTCCCTTAAGGAGAACACCGCTAACAGCAATGCCGCACAAATGGAAATAAGAGCATTGCAGAGATTTGTATATGCCGAGTGCCCTTGACATGACCCTAATTCCCTCTTTTAACTGAAGCAGATTCTGCTATAAAATGCTGCTCCATGTGACATTATTATTTTAGACTTATTTTTTGCCAGTTATAGTTTGCAAAAAAAATTGCAAATAAAAAAAAAGTTGTTTGCATATATTTTGTCACAGTTTTAAATTCATATATGGGTTAAGTAGCAGACAAAGATAGGAGTTTATTAGAGGGAGTCTATCAGCAGAAAGTGACTGTTCAAACCAAGCACAGGCGCTCAGATCACCCTAGGCGTGACTAAACCATTCAGTGCATCGTCCCACCTACTTGTTTTTCATCCATCTCTGCCCTCCTCTTCCTTTATTGCTAGCTGTAGCTTTAAAAGTAAGCCAAGGAAGCAGAGTTGCCAACTTGACTTTTATTTTTCTGGACATCTTATCAAAGAATCACGTACAGGCAATATTTTTTATAGACACATTGTAAAACCATAATAAATCATTATAAGTGATACATGTCTACAGCCAACAGTTCTGATATGTAGACATCAGCTACATTCAGTGTAAAATGATGATAAATACAGTAAAAATATTCTGTAATATTTTCTTCAACTTTAAAAAAATCACGGACGCCTTAAATGTTTTTACGAACAAGTAAAAAAGTGTCCGCTTTTTACTGACTGTCCTGGAATTTCTGGATGATTGGCAATACAGCAGGGGAGAGTGGAGATTGAGGCAAAAGAAGTAGGTGGGAAGGTGCATTGAACTGCTTGACCATGACAAGGGTGCACTGAATGCCTGTGCTTGGTTTGAACAGTCTTTTTGTGGTGACAGATTCCCTTTAAAACTATCTTTTCATATGCCAATAGTATAATAGTATAATGCTGGTGTACGAAGTAGCTATTTTAAAAAGCGGCACAAGCCAATTTAGGCCATCTGTGTACGAGAAAGTCAAACCTGTGCCCGCTATAGACAAGCTAAAGTTGCACATTTTGGTACACTGGTGAATAAATTTGATACTGATTTCCATCACAGTTCAGAGGCACTGCCATTAATAAAGTTCACTATATGTACTCTGGTATAATTCTTGTACTAATTAATCATAAAAAGATTTTTCTAGCTTAGAAAATCCACATTTAATTAATGTGTAGGTAAATTCCAAATTAATATAAGAAAGTCCCCTCTAAAAAACCCTTATCAACAAGTCATAATACAAAGCAAAGACAAAAATTTTTGTAATTTAGGAGAACCCAACATGTCCATGTGCTAAATGCAATTTAACATATAGGATTTATCCAGGACTATTTTTTTTTTTTAACTATGGACCTAAGCACTAGCAGGCAGAGAGTTGCTAACTACCAGCCTGTTGTGCCCAGCCCACGCTCTGCAGGCACAGAGCGGTCACAGATTTCTCCTGCATGAAATTCAGTTGCTTCTGCTGATGTCAAGTCAGCAGAGCAGGGGCTTCTCTTCTGCTCTGCTCTGTTTATTGGGCGTGACTGACGACTTCATGTTGATTGACAGCCAGCTCCATGTAGTTAGGCAGTGGGGAGCTTGTTAACTGCACATAGCTGGCTGTCAATCAGCTTGATATCGGCAGTCCTGTCCCATCGACAGATCAGGCTGGAAGAAGAAGAGCTACTCTGTTGACGTGGAGCAGCTGAATCGGTGACAGCTCTGATTCGGCACCAGGTAGTACAGGTATGTGGTTGCCTCTGTTAGCTACTACCTGCCTGTTAGTTTTTAGGCCCATAGTAAAAAAAAATATATACCGTATTTTTCGGACTATAAGACGCACATTTTTCCTTTTTTGGAGGAAAGTGGGGGGTGCGTCTTATAGTCTGAATACTATATACATGGCTGTGTTTGATGGTGGGTGTGGGGGAGCAGCAGCAGGGGATCAGCGTGGCACAAGAGGCAGCAGACAACCTACACTGTGCCCGCTACTAAAGAAAAAGAATATTCCCTGCTCTACATGCCCATGGGGGATGGGGGCTCAGAGGGAGCCATGTATACCAGGATGGGGGCTCAGAGGGTGCCATGCATACCAGGATTGGGGGCTCAAGGGGTGCCGTGCATACCTGGATGGGGGCTCAAGGGGTGCCACGCATACCATGATGGGGTATCAAGGGGTGCCATGCATACCAGGATGGGGGCTCAAGGGGTGCCATGCATACAAGGATTGGGGGCTCAAGGGGTGCCATGCATACCAGGATGGGGGCTCAAGGGGTGCCATGCATACCATGATGGGGGCTCAGAGGGTGCCATGCATACCAGGATGGGGGCTCAATGGGTGCCATGCATACCAGGATTGGGGGCTCAAGGGGTGCCAAGCATACCAGGATGGGGGCTCAGAGGGTGCCATGCATACCAGGATGGGGGCTCAGAGGGTGCCATGCATACCAGGATGGGGGCTCAGAGGGTGCCATGCATACCAGGATTTGGGGCTCAAGGGGTACCATGCATACCAGGATGGGGGCTCAAGGGGTGCCATGCATACCAGGATGGGGGCTCAAGGGGTGCCATGCATACCATGATGGGGTATCAAGGGGTGGCATGCATACCAGGATGGGGGCTCAAGGGGTGCCATGCATACAAGGATTGGGGGCTCAAGGGGTGCCATGCATACCAGGATGGGGGATCAAGGGGTGCCATGCATACCATGATGGGTGCTCAGAGGTTGCCATGCATACCAGGATGGGGGCTCAATGGGTGCCATGCATACCAGGATTAGGGGCTCAAGGTGTGCCATGCATACCAGGATGGGGGCTCAAGGGGTGCCATGCATACCAGGATGTGGGCTCAAGGGGTGCCATGCATACCAGGATGGGGGCTCAAGGGGTGCCATGCATACCAGGATGGGGGCTCAGAGGGTGCCATGCATACCAGGATTGGGGGCTCAAGGGGTGCCGTGCATACCAGGATGGGGGCTCAAGGGGTGCCATGCATACCAGGATGGGGGCTCAAGGGGTGCCATGTATACAATGATGGGCTACCAAGGGATGGCATGCATACCAGGTTGGGGGCTCAAGGGGTGCCATGCATACCAGGATGGGGGAACAAGGGGTGCCATGCATACCAGGATGGGGGCTCAAGGGGTGCCATGAATACCAGAATGGGGATACAGGGGAGCCATGCATACCATGATGGGGTATAAAGGGGTGCCATGCATACCAGGATGGGGGCTCAGAGATTGCCGTGCATATCAGGATGGGGGATCAGAGGGTGCCATGTATACCAGGATGGGGGATCAAGGGATGCCATGCATACAATGATGGGGTATCAAGGGGTGCCATGCATACCAGGTTGGGGGCTCAAGGGGTGCCATGCATATCAGGATGGGGGCTCAGAGGGTGCCATACATACCAGGATGGGGGCTCAAGGGAAGCCATGCATACCATGATGGGGGATAAAGGGGTGCCATGAATACTCAGATGGGGCTCAAGGGGTGACATGCATACCAGGATGGGGGCTTAGAGGGTGCCATGCATACCAGGATGGGGGCTCAAGGGGTGCCATGCATACCAGGATGGGGGCTCAAGGGGTGCCATGCATACCAGGATGGGGAATCAAGGGGTGCCATGAATACTAGGATGGGTATCAGGGGGTGCCATGCATACCAGGATGGGGGCTCAAGGGGTGTCATGAATACCAGGATGGGGGATCAAGGGGTGCTATGCATACAAGGAAGGGGGATCAAGGGGTGCCATGCATACCAGGATGGGGGATCAAGGGGTGTCATGCATACCAGGATGTGGGATCAAGGGGTGCCATGAATACTCAGCTGGGGATCAGAGGTGTCATGAATAACAGGATGGAGGATCAAGGGGTGCCATGCATGCCAGGATGAAGGATAAAGGGGTGCCATGCATACCAGGATGGGGGATCAAGGGGTGCCATGAATACCAGAATGGGTGATCAAGGGGTGCCATGCATACCAGGAAGGGGGATCAAGGGGTGCCATGCTTACCAGGAAGGGGGATCAAGGAGTGCCGTGCATACCAGGATGGGGAACCAAGGGGTGCCATGCATACCAGGATGGGGGATCAAAGGGTACCATGCATACCAGGATGAGGATGAGGGCCAGGTATACCAGGATGGGATGGGGGCCACGTATACCAGGAAGGAGGGGCTATACATATGAGGATAGAGGCTATTTACAGAATTGGGGGACATTACCCCAATACCAGTGTCAGCACCTGGCCCCCTCCTCCATAACAGGGCATCATGACCACATTTTTTACTTACATTTTTTTTCCCTATTTCCCTTGGTGCGTCTTATAGACAACCCCTTTAAAAATGAATAAATGGATTAATAGTCCATATTCAGTGACCCTACTGTACTGTATGTCAAAGACTGTCGTGTCAAGAGATTTACTGAAATCTTTTTAATGTTTAACCTCTTCTTCAGCCAGAATTACCTCTATTGCTCCAATAAATCAAAGTGTTTGTCAGAAAATTGGTGAAAAGCATTTTAAATAGTCACGCAAATTTTGAAACTTTTAGTGTTTTCACCAGTTTGAAACAGCTACCCCTCAAATGAGCACAGGATAGAGCCTGACTGCGCTCACATGTCAAATTCAGAAAAAGTGCCTGCATTTTATATGCCAGAAATGTTGCTCCAGTCATCTCTTAATGAATTCGGTACATCTTTTTCTTGCACGCCCCTCATTTAGACTGGCATACGCAACTCAAATTTTAAAGGACTTTTCCATGAACAAAGTATATTTTGATTAATAGATCTTAAAATAATAAAAATAAGTTAGTCAGACACATCCAAGTACACAGTACATAGCAGGGGCTCATTTATAAGATTATCTCAGCACAGGAACATTTTATTTAACATATTCAATTATGGAACTTATTATTATTCCAATATGTACTGATTAAAACCTACTTTGTGGGGAAACCCCCTATCAATCAGGTGCCAATGTATCTGTAGAAGGGGTTATTACTAGTGTTGAGCCACCCCCGTAGTGTTCGAGTTCGGTTCGGTTCGTCGAACACCCGTGTGTTCGCCGAACTGTTCGTCGAACTGTTCGTCGAACACCTTCGAACACCGTTAAAACCAATGGCAGGCAAACAAAAACACATAGAAACACATAGAAAACACCTTCAAAGGTGTCCAAAAGCTGACAAACTGCTCAGAAGACACAACTAACACATGGAAAAGTGACAAGTACATATAGTCATGCGAAAAGAAAAGAGGTGGAGGAGTAAAAGGAGGGGGAGACACAGATATAGGCATGTCATGCCCTTCTAAAATCCAAAAAGTGAGAAGCCGAGACGGCCAGTCCGCTCCTGCCCGTGCCACCTCCGTGTCGCCGGGTTTGTGCCAGAGCCGCGGTGAACCCTGACGGCCAGCCCCCCTCTCCCAATACTGGTGCCTGTCCGCTGGTGGGTCGAGAGAGCCCCCCTGTGGTGGAGGCAGCTCTAAGCTTTTTAATTTAAATTGTCCCTCTAATTTGAATGAATACACTTTAAATCCATTTACAAGGATCTATTGGAGGGCAAGTCTCATGCCAGCAGCCGCGTAATTCCAGCTCCAGTAGCATCCACTAAAGCTGCTGCAGTTAAAAAGCTTTTATAAGGATCGAGCTCGGCTGTCCACCGCAAGGCATCCTAGTGCCAGTCCCAGCCCCTATGCCTTGGGGTGCCTCCTGATGCTCTTCACTAAGTATCCCGTGGTCCCGAAGCATTTCCTTTGAAAAAATTAAGTGTCCAAACTACAGGTGGTGTAGCTTGCTTAACAGCCGGGATAATCCGCTGACTAGCAGACACTGCTACTAGGCACAAAGTATTTCCTGGGCTAGATGCAGTTAAAAATTTGTAAGTAGATACTCTCGTTGGATGCTGAGAAAGCATTCCATAGAGTCTCCTGGCACGCCATATATGATTCTCTTAAAAAGCTTGGGGTAGGGGTCTAGGGGACCCTTTTATAGCCAAAATCACGGCCCTGTATCACAATACGTCACCTAGGCTGAAGATAAATGGAACTGTAGCACCGAGGGCTCGGTTGCTACAGACGTATTGCACCTCACCCAGTGGTGTGATATCTCACTCTCAGATAAGGATGGAGTGTGGATCAGGACCCGACACCTGCATGCATTACACCACATTGCCGTGGGGCAGGGCGACCAATATGCCCCTGAGATGGGCACGACAGTCCCTGTCCCTGGCTGGAGTGGGGGGAGGGAACACTGAGGAAGGGGAACCCTGCAGTGCAGGAGCAGGGAGGAAGCAGTTCCTGGGTGCATTGAGAAGGGAGTATAAAAGGTGGGCACCATCTTAGTTCAGTGCAGAGAAGTCTGAGAAGAAGTGGCAGGGAGCAGGGGCTCTGCATGAGCTCTGCTCCGGAGGCGGGCCTAGTAACAGAGGCCCAGGCCTGCAAGAGGGAGAAGGATGGAAGAGGAGCGGAGAAGGCTCCAGGAACGAGGAATGAAGGGATCCCAGGGGTGCGGACGGGCGAGTCGCCACCGCACGCCCGAATCCACCTGCGTGGAGGGGTCAGGCCAAAGGGGGAGACCGGTCCCCGAACTAGTGGAGACAGGAAACGACCCTCAGCTAGAAACCGGAGGCTCTGACATTTTATGTGGCGCAGCCCCTTGCTCCACCCGCTAGGAAGGCACCACATAGGGTCAGGGAAACTGGCGCCAAGTTTACCAAGAGGAGGCCCGAGGCAGCCGGACAGAAGTGTTGGTAAGAAAGGCCAGACAAAGGACACACAAAGGGGGTCCTGTGAAGCGCTCCAAAGTTATCTGGGAGTTGTCTGAGCCCCTCACCTGGTGAGCACAGTACGACGTGGGCAGCCGTTACCTGCAGACGTGGTCTGGATAATAAGAACTGTGAGTAAAGGCCCTGAACTGCATCACTGACTCCGTGTCGTTACTGCTGCTGCCCTGCACCATCACCCCCATCCTCCGCATACACTGCCCTGAGGCTATACTCCTCCCGTGGGGAGTTATGCTACGCTCTGCTGCACCCACAACACCAGCCTTAGCGGTCTGCCCTGTAGCGGCGGTTCACTCTGACCGCAATCCACGGGTGGCGTAGTCGGACATTTAAACATCAAAACCACATAAATAGTTCCGCCACTGGTTTGACCGCCCTGAGCCACGGAACCGGATCGCCGCCACGAAGACTACAACCACCAGCATCCACCAAAAAGGGTCCGGCTCCGGGTGTCCCAAGGCCCAGGGGGTGCGTCAGAACATTTTCATCACCTTTCACAATCACCAATGGGACAAGGCAGGGATGTCCTCTGTCCCCTCTCTTATACATCCTAGTGACGGAGCACCTGCTCTCATCAATTCGCCATAACCCCAATATTAGGTGGATTGAGGTGGGAGGCACCGAGTACAAGTGCTCTCTATTTGCTGATGATGTCCTAGTATATATCACTCAATCACATATATCCATCCCTGCTGTTATGGCTGAAATAGATCACTTTGTTACATGGTAAAATTTTAAAATCAATGCAGCGAAGTCTGAGGCCCTCGATGTCTTCCTCCCTAAATCCATATAGGATTCCATCCAGTCCAACTTTCCCTTTGCCTGGCCCTCACAGGGTATCAAATACTTAGGAATTCCTATTCATAGAGACCTCTCCCATCTATGTTATCTTAATTTTGGGCCCTTTATTGAACAATTCCATACAGACCACGGTTGGCAAGTTAGAACTGTAAGATTCACTACGTGAACCACTGGTGTTTTGTGGAAAAGCACATGTACACCGCGTTCCAAATTATTATGCAAAAAGTGTTTAGGAGTGATAAGGGAAGAATTTGTTTGTTTGTCAGTTAAACTCATTGATGGTGATGTGTGTCAGGGCTCTTTATATCACTGTAAGCAATTGCAGACACCTGTGCTAATTAGTTTGGCAGGTGTGTCCAATGAAAGGCAAGACTACTTAAGAAGGCTCTCTCACATTATTAAGCAGCCTACATTTTCTGCCAAAATGGGAAAGAAAAAGGATGTGTCGGCTGCTGAGAAGCACCAAATTGTGGAGTGTTTAGGTCAAGGCATGACTACAATCAACATTGTGCGATGATCAGGATGAAGTGTCTTGGCAATCAAGAAGTATGTAGCTGATTCACAGTACACACGTGTGCGTGCTGATAAGGGCAAATTGAGGACTCTTTCCTACAGGCAATTACGTCAGGTTGAAAGAGCAGCGGCAAAAAAGCCTTGTCATAGCAGCAGACAAGTTTTTGAAGCTGCTTGTGCCTCCAACGTCCCCCGAACAACAAGATGCAGGGTCCTTCAGAGGTTTGCAGCTGTGCATACGCCATCCTGTCGACCTCCTCTATCCACATCACACAAGCAGAAACGGCTCCAGTGGGCCAAACATTACATGAAGACTGATTTCAAAACTGTTTTGTTCACGGATGAGTGCCGTGCAGCGCTCGATGGTCCAGATGAATGGAGTGGAGGATGGCTGGTTGATGGACACCCCACGCAAACACGGCTACAGCGCCAACAAGGATAAGGTGGAGTAATGTTTTGGGCTGGAATCATGGGGAGAGAGATTGTCGGCCCCTTTAGGATCCCTGAAGGCGCTAAAGATGAACTCCATAATGTATGTGGATTTTCTCAAACAGCACTTCCTGCCATGGTTCAAGAAGAAGAACCGTATATTTCACAGCAAGATCATTTTTCTGCATGATAATGCACCATCTCATGCTGCACATAAAACATCTGCATCTCTGGCTGATATGGGCATAAAAGGGGACAAACTTATGGTGTGACCCCCATGCTCCCCTGACCTTTACCCCATTCAGAACCTTTGGAGCATCATTAAAAGGAGTGTCTATGATGGCGGGAGGCAGTTCACATCTAAGCAACAGCTCTGGGAGGGTATTCTGTCCTCATGCAAAACAATTGAAGCAGAAACCATCCAAAACCTGACAAATTCAATGGACGAGAGAGTTCAGAAGCTCCTTTCGAACAAGGGGTCCTATGTGAAAATGTAACATCACCTAGAATAAAGTTTTGAGTTGAAAACTGTTTGATTTCAGTTTCTAACAACCTGCTAATGCTTATAATTTCAAAAATGACCATTTTTTTTGTCTTTATTAAAATGAAAAGGTTGATCGAAAAGTTTGGGGGATCTAAGAGTGTGGCAACCCAGTAGTCATGATTACTTCGAATTCTGACAATATGAGGGTCATGCTGCAGGTAGTGCAGCAAGAAGGCACTTATGTGTCTTGCGCATCTCGGAGCCCCAAAATTATTTTCCGGGCTAGATGCAGCTAAAAATTATTTTTAATTTTAAATCTGGTGAAGCTTATTATAGATGGCCTAATAGGATCAGTGCTGCACACTGCTACAAAGCCCAAATTATTTTCCAGTCAAGATACAGATAAACATGATTAGTAATTTGAAAGCTTAAAACGGTTGGTAGGGTGATTTTAACCAATCATCAAGCTTTTACTCTCCCCAGGATGACACAGGGGTAGAAATTTCGTTTCGGATCCATGATTTGTTCATCTTTATGAACGTGAGTCTGTCTACATTATCAGTGGAGAGCCGCGTGCGCTTATCTGTCAGCACACCACCAGCAGCGCTGAACACACGTTCAGACAGAACGCTGGCTGCGGGGCATGACAAGATCTCCAAGGCGTAAGTGGCTAGCTCCGGCCATTTATCCAGATTGGAAGCCCAAAAAGAGCAAGGGTCCATTGACACAGTCGTGGCTTCAATGTTTACTTGGAGATACTCCTGTACCATCGTCTCTAGGCGTTGACTATGTGTCAGACTTCTTGTCTCCTGTGGCCTTGCAAAGGATGGGCTAAAAAAGTGGTGAAATGATTCCGCAAAATTGATGTTACCAGCAGATACTGTGGTTCTGTTACGGTTTGAGTGCTGAACACTTGACGGTCCCACGGTTGGCAAGTTGGAACTGTGAGATTCACTACGTGCACCACTGGTATTTTGTGGAAAAGCACATGTAAGATTCTGCAACAGTCTCTGCTGATACTCCTGCATGCGTGCATCCCTTTCTATGGCAGGAATAATTTCTGCAAATTTACTTTTGTACCGGGGATCTAACAGTGTGGCAACCCAGTAGTCAAGATTATTTCTAATTCTCACAATTCGAGGGTCATGTTGCAGGTAGTGCAGCAAGAAGGCACTCATGTGTGTTGCGCATCCAGGAGCACCAAGTCCCTGTTGTGTTGGTGGCGAGGTAACAATCATGCTTCCTTCCTCTGTCCTCTCCCCCCAACCTCGCACAACAGAAATGTGATCAAGGTCTCCCTCATCTGATGAGTCTTCCATCAGTTCGTCCTCCACTTCTTCCTGGGCTCCTGCACCTTCCTCACTAGTTTGGCTGCTACCATGCGCCCTGGTAAAATCATCTCCCCCACCCTCACATGCCTGCCGCCTTGGTGCTGCCGACCGCGTGGACCTTGCAGATGTTAGCCCTTCCGCATACAACTCCTCCTCCTCTACTTCCTCCACCTCCTCTTGTGCCACCACCTGACTCCGAATTCTGTTTAACATGTGCTCCAGCATGTAAATCACCGGAATAGTCATGCTGATAATGGCATCGTCAGCACTAAACATCTTCGTCGCCATTTCAAAACTGTGCAGAAGGGTGCATAGGTCCCTGATCTGAGACCACTCCTCCAGCGTGATTTGCCCCACCTCTGAATCTCGTTGGCCCAGGCTATACGTCAGAACGTATTGCACCAGGGCTTGTCGGTGCTGCCACAGTCGCTGCAACATGTGCAGAGTTGAATTCCACCGGGTAGGCACATCGCATTTTAGCCGGTGAAGTGGCAGGCCCAACGACTTCTGTAGAGATGTAAGTCGCTGAGCTGCGGGATGCGAACGGCGGAAGTGAGCACACAGCGACCGTGCCCTCTGCAGAAGGCCATCTAGTCTGGGATAGTGGGCTAAAAATTGCTGGACAACCAGGTTCAACACGTGAGCCATACAAGGCACGTGTGTGACATTGCCCCGGCGAAGGGCCGCACCCAGGTTTGCAGCATTGTCGCACAAGGCCTTCCCTGGTTTCAGGTCCAGTGGAGACAACCATTCATGAAATTGGTTCTCCAGAGCTGACCACAACTCCTCAGCTGTGTGACTCACATTTCCCAGACATTTCAATGTAAAAACCGCCTGATGACGTTGAGCCCTACTGCCAGCATAGTAAGGAGGTGTGCAGGATCCCTTCTGCGCAGTTAGAAAGCTTGTGGCATGACCAGACAGGCTTTGGGTGCAGGTGGAAGACCGAGAGGAGGTTGAGGAGGCAGAAGCAGTGGAGGAAAAATGACATAAAGAGGATTGACGCACAACTCGTGGGGACGGCAAGACTTGGACAGCAGCCCCTTGTCCTGCTGTCACCATAGTTACCCAGTGCCCAGTCAGCGACATGTAACGCCCCTGTCCATGCCTACTCGTCCAAGTGTCTGTGGTGAAATGCACCCCGTCACACACAGAGTTTCTCAAAGAAGTGGTGATGTTGTGTGCGACATGCTGGTGGAGCGCAGGCACACCTTTCTTTGAGAAGTAGTGCCGACTGGGCATCTGGTACTGGGGCACTGCGACGGACATAAGGTCTCGAAAATCCTCTGTGTCCACCAGGCGGAAAGGCAGCATTTCTGTAGCCAAGAGCTTGCAGATGGTGAAATTCAACCTCTTAGCTTTCTCATGGCTAGGAGGAAATGGTCTTTTACTTGTCCACATCTGAGGGACCGAGGGCTGGCTATTGTGCTTAGACGGGGTTGATAAGGGTGTCCCCGGCAAACTGCCGGTCTGTGAGGAAGATGCAGGCGGACATGTTAGGTTGCCTTGATCCAAAGGTGGTGCTATCGATGTCGGACAGCGCTCAAGACCAGCTGGTGTTACCACCTCCAAAGAAAATGATGACCTGCCAATCACGCTGGCTGTTGCGGGTAAAGAGGTGGCAGGTCTGCGCCCCAAAACAGGTGTGACTGCTGTCCCCCCAGTCACAGAGGATGAAGAGGCCGCGGATGCACAAGATATGGCAGACGGTAGTTGGCCCGGCCGGCTAGACCGCATTGTAGCACACTGAGCTTCCCACTGCAACTTATGCTTCATGTCCATGTGCCGGTTCATGCATGAAGTACTCAAACTATGTATTTTTTGGCCTCTACTTAGCTTTTGCTGACAAATGTTACAGATAACACGAGTTGGGTCATCTTTATCGATCTGAAAAAATGCCCAGGCTATGCAAGGCTTAGCACCCATGCGACCTGAAGAGCCACCACGACTTGTGGTGAGAGGCAGAGTTGTGTTTGAGGATGCAGTTGTTGATGTGCTTCCAGTACTACGTCTCTGTCCAGGAAGGCGCAACCTGACCTCGTCGTCACTAGCATCTTCCTCCACCTCCTCTGCTGACCTCATCTCTTGGCTGACTGTGGGTTGACAGTAAGTGGGATCTCCAACCTCATCATCATCACCCTGTGCGTTATCACACCCGTCGTCCTCAGAGCCAACCTGTTCCTGCCCTGACAAAAAACTAAAGTTGTCGCTCCAATCAGGTATTTGAGTCTTATCATCGTCTTCCTCATTGTCTCCACCAACAGGAGTTACAGTTTGGGAATGAGGGTCTACATTATGGTCAGAACCTTCTGCGTCTGGTCCTGGATCCGACTCATAAAGATTCTGGGCATCAGTGCAGATCATTTCCTCGTCTGGATTCGCAGAAGCGCTGGAGTCGACCTCTGATACCCAGGCTATAGTATGAGTAAACAGCTCTGCAGACTCAACCATCTGTTCTACCTCATACTCAGACGGGCAGCTGGAGATTTGGGAGCTGTGAGGAAGCAAGTGCGATTTGGGTGACACCTTTGAGGACTGGAGTATTTGTGATGTTGAAGTTGATGTGGAGGAGAGCCCACTTAAAGGAGCACTTGATATCCGTTGAAGCACCTGCTGTTTTTGTGCCTCATCTGGAATTTGTAGCGATTGGCGTGGCCGTAAGAAAGGGATCTTATCACATTGTCCGCTAAAAGAAGTAGACATTTTAGTTTGGCTGGAAGATGGTCTTTCTTCTGCACCTACTCCACGGACACAACCTTTTTTCCCCTTCCCAACACGCCTATTCCCCTTTCCACCAGCAGCAGGCCTTTTTCCACTCATTTTGGTGGTTAACTAATTCACAACTCTGGAGTTGTTTGCACAAAAAAACAATGGATGGTAACCGAGCAGAGCTGAGTGGCCAAACTGTGGTATTAGGCCAAAACTATTGGCTGGGTTAGATGCAGAAAAAAATTATTTTTAATTTGCAACCTGATGGAGGTCAGTATAGATGGACTAATAGACCAAGTCCCACACACCGCTAGAAGCCCAAATATTTTTTCAGAGCTAGATGCAGAAAAAAATTATATTCAATTTGCAACCTGCTGGACGTCAGTATAGAAGGACTAATAGAACAAGTCCCACACACTGCTAGAAGCCCAAATATTTTTTCAGAGCTAAATGAAGAAAAAAAATATTTTTAATTTGCAACCTGATGGAGGTCAGTATAGATGGACTAATAGACCAAGTCCCACACACTGCTAGAAGCCCAAATATTTTTTCAGAGCTAGATGCAGAAAAAAAATTATTTTTAATTTGCAACCTGATGGAGGTCAGTATAGATGGACTAATAGACCAAGTCCCACACACCGCTAGAAGCCCAAATATTTTTTCAGAGCTAGATGCAGAAAATTTTTTTATTCAATTTGCAACCTGATGGAGGTCAGTATAGATGGACTAATAGACCAAGTCCCACACACTGCTAGAAGCCCAAATATTTTTTCAGAGCTAGATGCAGAAAAAAATTATTTTTAATTTGCAACCTGATGGAGGTCAGTATAGATGGACTAATAGACCAAGTCCCACACACTGCTAGAAGCCCAAATATTTTTTCAGAGCTAGATGCAGAAAAAAATTATTTTTAATTTGCAACCTGATGGAGGTCAGTATAGATGGACTAATAGAACAAGTCCCACACGCTGCTAGAAGCCCAAATATTTTTTCAGAGATAAATGAAGAAAAAAATTATTTTTAATTTGCAACCTGATGGAGGTCAGTATAGATGGACTAATAGACCAAGTCCCACACACTGCTAGAAGCCCAAATATTTTTTCAGAGCTAGATGCAGAAAAAAATTATTTTTAATTTGCAACCTGATGGAGGTCAGTATAGATGGACTAATTGACCAAGTCCCACACACTGCTAGAAGCCCAAATATTTTTTCAGAGCTAGATGCAGAAAAAAATTATTTTTAATTTGCAACCTGATGGAGGTCAGTATAGATGGACTAATAGAACAAGTCCCACACGCTGCTAGAAGCCCAAATATTTTTTCAGAGATAAATGAAGAAAAAAATTATTTTTAATTTGCAACCTGATGGAGGTCAGTATAGATGGACTAATAGACCAAGTCCCACACACTGCTAGAAGCCCAAATATTTTTTCAGAGCTAGATGCAGAAAAAAATTATTTTTAATTTTCAACCTGATGGAGGTCAGTATAGATGGACTAATAGACCAAGTCCCACACACCGCTAGAAGCCCAAATATTTTTTCAGAGCTAGATGCAGAAAAAAATTATATTCAATTTGCAACCTGCTGGAGGTCAGTATAGAAGGACTAATAGAACAAGTCCCACACACTGCTAGAAGCCCAAATATTTTTTCAGAGCTAAATGAAGAAAAAAATTATTTTTAATTTGCAACCTGATGGAGGTCAGTATAGATGGACTAATAGACCAAGTCCCACACACTGCTAGAAGCCCAAATATTTTTTCAGAGCTAGATGCAGAAAAAAATTATATTCAGTTTGCAACCTGATGGAGGTCAGTATAGATGGACTAATAGAATGATGCTATGCCCAAAAGATTTTACTTCACTAGGTGCAGTAAAAAAATTGGTATTCTATACACAGGTGGTATATCTTGCAACACAGATAGGCTACTCCACTGACTAACACACTCTGCAATAGGCCAAAAAGGATTAGCTTTGCTAGATTCAGCCAAATGCTGTGAAAAAAACTTGCACAGCACTGGCACAGACCTGCCTGGCAAAAACTGATAGGAACTGATGTAACCTAGTCCTGAAAAGGACTCCAATTACAATTAGTCTTTACTCCCACAATCTATCTATTTAAGAGCACAGACCTGCCTGATAAAAGTCGTAGGAAATGCTGTAACCTAGTCCTTAAAAGGACTGCAATCACAACTATTCCCTACTCCCAAGCTATCTGTATATTTGTGCGAAAATTGGCTTGAAATTAACAAGGTATAGCGCACACAGCAACAGCGGTGCCGTCTAACACGCAGCTGCAGCAGTGAGAAAATGGTGGCGACGGGGAAAATGGCTTGGTCTTATAGGGCAAGGACATGTGACATACACTGCCAATCACACATGCCCTTGCTTGTGTGAAAAAAAGCACTTCGCTCCGTGTGTGCGCTGCTGATAGGCTGACAGATTGCACCTCCCCACTGCAAATGCGGGAAAGAGAAAAAAAAATGGAGATCTTCATTGTTCCTGCAGAGATCCATCCCCTGCCCCTCCCCCCGCCCCGCTGTACACTCAAACTGCGTATTAACATTAATTTTCATCATTACTGAGAAAAAATCCAGTTATGATTTTGGTGCACCAACAGTTATCGAACATAACCTCGAACAGCCGAATTTTTCTCAAATTGTTCGTGTTCGCCGACCGGCTCGAACACCGCCCAAAACAGCTCGAATTTGAGATTGGCGAACAGTTCGAGTAGAACAACGCTCATCTCTAGTTATTACCTTTTTTGGGCACTATAGTGTTTCTATTTTTTTAATATTTGATATGTAGTTTATATTCTGTGACAAATTTAGCCATGTTTTTGATCAAGTAGCTGATCTTTCCACTGGGACTCCCGCTGCACCAAAATGTTACATGAATGTAAGAGTCATGCTTCTAGCAGAACTAGACAAGGTGGATAAAAGAGCTATTGCTTTCTGATTTTAGCCATTTCTCAGTTAAAAACATATTATAGTATGAGGCACTCTTGTCTTCTTTGAATTTCTTCTGTAGCACCAGTATATGTGTCGTTTGGACAGGACCTTGATTGCAGTGAACACTGTGTACTACTTACGTTTACATTTTCCTGATGCAGCCATTTACAGACTGTCTGCTTAAATCTCCTTATAAAATATATTGTAATCTGGGAAATAGAGTATAGCATATGCATTTATTTCTTTTATTTTTATAATGAATAATATTAGAAAGTATTTTTTTTTTGTTGAAAAAAGCCAATAAGGTGAAATTAAAGGAACTCATAGGGCAATACAAATACACTATGTTGTGCGGAGCTTGAGATGAAGGGATTCTCTTTTTGGTGATCTAGAATTTCCAATGTTATTCACCTCCCCTTCAACCCATATGTTGTACATAATGCAGTGTATAAACTTTGCCCAGAATGCCCCTTTGAATATTTCCTGGCGCTGCCCGCTCTTCAGTTTATTACTTTGGAACTATTGCTTTAGTCTGTATTACACGCAGACAGGGAAAAACATCAGTGGGGGTGCCGAGCATACTATGAACTGAGGCTCACCAATGCTGCTGTTACATTAATTATATATTGAGCTGTAGATGTTGAAATAATGTTGCATTATTTAATATGGAAAAGCTATATGCTTCTTTTCTTTTCTGGAATGTAACATGAGAATACATAAAAGAATGAAACAGCACATGCTCAGAGATACACCCAGCCCGCTGGATTGTGATGGATTTAGAGATGAAATAAAGAATTCCGCACATAAGATGTAATGTGAAGAGAAGATACAATATTTATAAGTTCTTAGCTGTGGTTATGATGACTTGGTTTCAGGGTTGAGCACATCCACAAAATTCTGCATTATATTTCTATGACAAAATGAAGCGCCTTAACACAGTATGATCCAAAGAGAGACTCAGGCTGACTATACATATTGGAACAATAGGCATGAAACCATTAACCATTATAAACATGCCCTTCCTTACATTTCCTCTTGACTGAACAAACTCTGAGATAAATAGTACAAGATGACTGGCTTGGGAAAAAAAAACCTGATACTCGGTTGGGAGTTGTTTCTGCTATATGTGTCAATCTGTGGCCCCTCAGTGGTCATACATGAAATACAGTCTAGCAATGTTTTTTTAGCATGTCATGAAAATATATTCAATTTGCATAATAAGAAATCTGGGTTATTAATGAGAGGGTAAGGGCGAACTCATCTCTGCCAGTATTTAATAGGTAGAGATAGTGTATAGTTTGTAGTGGTCCCACTATTGCCTAATTACCGTTACCATGTTTGATAACTAATGTTACCTAAAAAAGCTAGTTATTCAAATAATTTACTCTATCGTTACCCCAGGTATTCAAATATATATCACTATAATATTTTTGTGGATAAAACTAATGAAACATTGTAAAGATGGATCAAGCTGTACACTAAGCACATGGAGCAAGATCTTTTGGTGTGCCCATATTACTTAAAAGGGCTATCTGTTCTAGAGCTACAAGTCTGCAGTCACTCTATGACTGCAGACTTGTGGATCCTCACATCATGTTCACTGCACACTGTGAGGATTCTCCAATGTTGGCATCAGTGGTAATATGCATACTCCTGGCGACATTCCAACTAGACTGTTTCCAGCCATGCTCAATACACTTGCATTGAGCAAAGTTGGACATGTCTAGTCGTGATGTGGCCAGGAGTATGCATATCGCTCCTGGTGCCGACACTGGAGAATCCTCACAGTGTGCAGTGAACATGATGTGAGGATTCACAAGTCTGCAGTCGCATAGAGTGACTGCAGACTTGAAGCTTTATAATGTACAACCTCTTTAATACTTAATACTTATTTGTAATTTAGAAATGTTCATATAGCACATTTGGGTGTGAAGACGGCATAGTCTTGCTGACTATGCAATTTATCAAAGCAGGGTGCAAGTTGGTGCCCAAGAGATGTTTTGTGCTTCTGCCACGGCATGGTACTTATACTTACTTAACTGTTAAGAAAATGTAATGTTAATAGAGGCTTACTAGAGGATAAATGATCCTTATTAAGAATGCATTATGTCTGCTGAGTTTACGCCATTTGTATTTTTAATAGGTATCAATGATCCATTAATAACTCGTCTAAATCAGCATTGTCTTTCCATTCATGTGCCTGCCATTTATGGAAGTTTGTCAGTGGAGATGCTAGAAGAGAATGCATTAGACCCAAGCTGCTCATATTAATGTATTATAAAATATTTGGACAATTGTGTTATTTTTTCATTGTCTTTGTATAATACTAATCTTCTTTATTTGCCTGTCGCTAGAAATAACTCAATGACCCGGACTGCTGGGAATCAGAACTGAGTTTAAGCTTTGATGCAATGCGTTCTTTGATGTTGAATAGATCAGTGTTATCGGCCTGTAGCTTAGCAGGTACCTGAACAACTCCATGGCACTATGGAAGCTTTTCAACCAAAGTGTTCTTTAAACCCTCATCATTTGGCTTCAGGGATGAGACACCTACTGTGTACTAGGAGTGTGCAGACCCCTTGCATTAACACCTTAAAATGACCATTGTACAGAAAGCATAATGAAAAAGAAGTCGAAATAGTCTTTTGATGTCTGGATCATTGTTAAACTGACCTGAAAAGCTAACAAAGGTTGAGTGACATTGTGGTCCAGATCATATCTTTGTAGATCTACTTCCAGCTCTGTGGGTTGAGCAGAACTGTTGGGCTAACAAACTTTATATTTTCTAGTAAAGATTGTATTTGTTGCCTGTGGTGAATTGTTGAATATTTTCCTGTCATGTGAAAATCAATGACTTCAATGATTCATGGATGCTGAGTCTGTTTGTATTACTGATCAAGATGCTATTACGTCATAGCAACTTTACTAAACAGTAAGTTGTAGACTGTATGTTTCAGTGCAAAATCTATTACAGCCCCATCTCCATCTTTAGTACATTGAGCCATTTTAATATTACATTTTCTTAAGTGGCAGAGGGGCGTTTGGGTTCTAGTACCAACCTATAGTTGCTACCCAATAGGTTAACAGGATGGGTCCCATAAGCAAAGTGTATCATCTATTCTCAGGATAGATAATGTATGATTGCTGGGGGACCAACTGGTAAGACATCCACTGATCTGGAGAACGGGAGGGCACAATTTGAGCATATGTGACCACCACTCTTATAGTTAGTGATTGTAGCAGTGGTCGCACATGCTCATTTACACCCTATTTACACCCTATCTAGACTTTGGTTTGCTCATTCTTGTGTTTGGGGGGGGAAGTTTATTACTTACCTTGTGGTGTGGATAGGTAATATCAATGTTGTTTATAGGTAACCCCCTTTAATCTCTCTAATGTAACTATTCTTGTTTTGTTCTTACAAATTGTTTTTCCAAAACATGTCCATTGTAGCATCTGTTCACACATCCTCCATGCACTTAGTAGCCCTCTGTGCCTGTACTGTACACATACTGGCTGGTGACCGGTTCATGCAGCATTATACCCTATTTATTATATTGATGGCTGGACCGTACAATATAAGCAATGTTTACCATTTACCTTTTGTGTCTCCCCTATTTCCTCATAGATTGTAAGAGCAGGGACCTCACTCCTCTTTGAATCTGTTGAATTATGTGTTACTCTTTAACATCTATATTGTCTGTACAAGTCTCCTCCGTAATATAAAGTGATGCGGATTATGGCGGCGCTATAGAAATACAATTATTATTATTTAATCTATAGTTATTTCTGATAATCCAGTTTTTGCTTACTTTTTGAAAAACATAAGTGACCCGGGCAATTGCTTGCCTGACAGATTTGGGTAATCCTTAATATTATCCTATATACTGTCACTAAGAAGACATTAGATGTCATTGACACAAATTTAAAACAAGAACAGCACCGTGCACCCCTCTATTAAATGTAAAACTGCCCAAAGGTCCATTACTCAACTAAAATGAATCTCTCATGAGAAAGCTCCATGTGTTGTTAGCTCCCGTTCCTTATTCAACCTACATAGGCACAGCATTTTCAGGTTTATATATTATATAATATATGGCATGAGAGAGACACATACAGCACACAGTCAGTATTGTTATGGTAAAGAATGATATGTGTGATCAGAAAATCACCTATTGTTAAAAATAGGCTTTTATGTTCAATATAGATTTTTTTTAATTCACAATGTTTTTCCCATTTTCCCATATCACAATACACCACTATGTATTGAAGATATCCCTCCTTTCGCATTATTTAATACACTTGACACCAAATATGTGGTCTATCTGAATATTTATGGGAATTAACCTATTTTCACGTCTGATTTTCAGATATTTTTAAAACTTTGTGGAAATGGATATTGTGCTTGTAACTGTTTAAATGTATTGTACACACCATCCTTTATTAAGTGTTGGAGGTTCAAGACTTCCAACTGTTGCCAATAATCAAACCCTTCAGTGACAGGAACTCTCTAACTTTACACTTGTTCCGTACAGGTGTATATTTTGTAAAAGCTGAGATACCCTTCCATTGCTTAATTTAACTCCATGCCTTATCCATGACAGAAATAGTAGGGGAATGAGTAGGTGGACACTTGAAATCGTATGGCTTCTTGACCAGATAATAGATATCCCCCACCTAGAGCATGCTGGATGATAGTACCGATAGACCCCCATTATCACCTGTTTGCAATGTCAGCATATTCTGGGTCAGAGTAAAGACATACAGAACTGCTCACCATTATTGGCACCCTTTCATTTTTTTAATAGACTGTATAATATCTTCAGAAATAAATGGAAATGTATCAAAGTTATATCCTCATTATTATGTAATAAGTGGTCCAAAGTAATACAACAATAAAACATTCAATTTCCATGTTGCAATTTCAAAGAAAAAACAGAATAAGCAGCATGTGCAGCAATAAAGGAACCCCTAATTAATATTTGGTTGCACACCCTTTGACATTGATGACAGCCTCCAAACTTTTCTTGTAGCCATCTATAAGCTTCTTGCACTTCTCAGCTGGAATTTTCTCCCACTCTTCCTTTGCAGTTTGTTCAAGCTCTTGAATGTTTGTAAGGTTTTTCTTCCCAATTGCAGATTTCTGCTTACCCCAAAGATTTTCAATGGGATTGAGGTCAGGACTGGTGTTGAGCCACCCCCGTAGTGTTCGGGTTCGGTTCGGTTCGTCGAACACCGGGATGTTCGAGGAACTGTTCGTCGAACTGTTCGTCGAACACCTTAGAACACCGTCGAACACCGTTAAAACCAATGGCAGGCAAACAAAAACACATAGAAACACATAGAAAACACCTTCAAAGGTGTCCAAAAGCTGACAAACTGCTCAGAAGACGCTCTCTTTAAAAAAGCCGGCCGGCAATTCATCAGCGGCATACACCGGTACCCGACAATTTAGACAAGAAGGAATAGAGCATCACACATAGATTAGATAGATAGAAACATGTCAGTCACATATATAAGAAGTACAGTGACAGTGTTGCTTACTGTACTTGTCATTTAGTGTAAAGCATTTATTTAAAAAAATAATAGTGTTTTCATGCACCGTCTCTTTAAGAAAGCCGGCCGGCAATTCAGCAGCGGTACCCGACAATTTATAACAGAAAGAATAGAGCTTCACACATAGATAGATATAAACATGCCAATCACATATATAATAAGTACAGTGATAGTGTTGGTTACTGTACTTGCCATTTAGTGTAAAGGATTTATTAAAAAAAATAATAGTGTTTTCATGCACTGTCTCTTTAAAAAAGCCGGCCGGCAATTCAGCAGTGGTACCCGATAATTTAGAACAGAAAGATAGAGCATCACACATAGATTAGATAGATAGAAACATGTCAGTCACATATATAAGAAGTACAGTGACAGTGTTGCTTACTGTACTTGTCATTTAGTGTTAAAATAAAGGATTTATTAAAAAAAAATTGGCGTGGGGTTCCCCTTAATTTTAGGCTCTAGCGGAGGTTAAGCAGACGTCTGGGGCAGATGTTTGAAGCCTGGGAAGGGGGTAATACCCACGGAGTTTCCCAGGCTACTAATATCAGCCCCCAGCTGAATACCTAGCCTTTACTAGCTATATAAATGGGGGACCCCCCCCAAAAAATGACGTGGGGTCCCCCCTTTTTTAATAGCTAGCAAAGGCTAGGCAGACAGCTGGGGGCTGATATTAATAGCCCAGGAAGGGTACCATGAATATTGGCCCCCTCCCAGGCTAGAAACACCAGCCGTCAGCCGCCCCAGAAATGGCGCATCCATAGGATGCGCCAATTCTGGCACTTAGCCTCGCTCTTCCACGCTGCCCTGATGCGGTGGCAGGGGGTAATAGGGCTGGGGTTGATGTCAGCTTATAATGCCAGCTGACATCAAGCCCAGGTTAGTAATGGAGAGGCGTCTATAAGACACCCCCATTACTAACCCCATAGTCAAAGTTAAAAAAAAAAAACACAAACACCCAGAATAAAGTCCTTTAATTGAAATAAACACACAATTCTTTATTGTTCTAAATTAAACTCTACTTACCATCACGCCCATTCCAGCTGAAGCCAATGATCTCCTGCAATAAAAGAAAAATAATAAAGCAACCTCATCCTTACCTTTCCATGGTTCCCACGACAGCTTCAGCTCTGCTACATCGAGATGACAGGCTGGACCGCAGCAGAACGCTGCCATCCAGCCTGTCATCCCGCAGACACTGAGAAGCGCAGGCATGCTTGCGCTCCTCAGTGTCTCTCTGTGACGGCATAAAGATGAGCCGAGTTCATGTCCAATGAACTCGGCTCACCTCATGCACGTCACTGACAGCGTGGGAAAATTCTCCTGCACTCAGCGCTTCAGCGTGAGAATTCTCCCACGTTGTCAGTGACGTGCATGAGGTGAGCTCATGTCCAATGAACTCAGCTCACCTCATGTACGTCACTGACAGCGTGGGAGAATTCTCACGCTGAAGCGCTGAGTGCAGGAGAATTTTCCCACGCTGTCAGTGACGTGCATGAGGCTGATATTTAAATTTGGCGCACAAATCGGTGATTGGTCGCGGGCAGCGTCCGCGACCAATCAGCACGGTAGTGTTTAACTTTGGCGGCAAGATCAGTGATTGGTCGCGCGCCAAGACCGCGACCAATCACTGATTTTGGCGCCACATTTAAATATCGGCCGCGACCAATCAGCACAGCGTTGTTTAAATGTGGATCCAAGATCGGTGATTGGTCGCGGCCTATATTTAAATTTGCCGCACAAATCTGTGATTGGTCGCGGGCAGCGTCCGCGACCAATCAGCACAGTAGTGTTTAACTTTGGCGGCAAGATCAGTGATTGGTCGCGGTCAAGACGGCGACCAATCACCGATTTGTGTGGCACATTTAGATAGCGGCCGCGACCAATTGGATGTCAGCGCCGCTCCCCGGTCCTCCCTTCACACCCTAGCCGCTGATCTCCCCACAGTATCCACATGGTGTTACAAAGGTCCGGACATTTGTGTTAAAAATCGCTGATTGGTCGCGGGCGCTGCCCGCGACCAATCACCGATTTGGGCGCCAAATTTAAATATCCTCCGCGACCAATCACCCATCTTGGCTCCACATTTTAACAACCGCTGTACTGATTGGTCGCGGACGCTATTTAAATGTGGCACAGCACAGCGGTGTTTAAATGTGGAGCCAAGATTGGTGATTGGTTGCAGCCGATATTTAAATTTGGCGCCCAAATCGGTGATTGGTCGCGGGAGCGCCAGCGACCAATCAGCGATTTTTAACACAAATGTCCGGATCTTTGTAACACCATGCGGATACTGTGGGGACATCAGCGGCTAGGGTGTCAAGGGAGGACCGGGGAGCGGCGCTGCGGGTCGAGATACTTCTGCTGCGAGCAGTCGCTCATCTCCCGGCTTCTCGCAACGGAAGTATCCGACCAGGCAGCGGCGCTCCCCGGTCCTCACCAATACGATTAGCTGATTGGTCGCGCTCTCTGCACGCGACCAATCAGTGATCTTGGCGCTAAAGTTAAACACCGCTCTGCTGATTGGTCGCGGACGCTGCCCGCGACCAATCACCGATTTGGGCGCCACATTTAAATAGCGGCCGCGACCAATCAGCGAGATTGGCGCCAAATTTAAACCCCCCTCTGCTGATTGATCGCGGTCGCCGTCCGCGACCAATCAGTAGTATTGGCGCCAAATTTAATCCCTGCTCGGCTGATTGGTCACGGTTGCCGGCCGCGACCAATCAGCAGTATTGGCGCCAAATTTAAACCCCGCTCTGCTGATTGGTCACAGTTGCCTTCCGCGACCAATCAGCGATTTTGACGCCAAATTTAAACACCGCTCTGCTGATTGGTCGCGGCCGGCGATTGCGACCAATCAGCATTATTGGCGCCAAATTTAAACCCCGCTCTGCTGATTCGTCGCGATGCCGGCCGCGACTAATCAACATTGTTGCCGCCAAATTTAAACACCGCTCTGCTGAATGGTCGAGGTCGTGACCAATCACCATTATTGGCGCCAAATTTAAACACCGCTTTGCTGATTGGTCGCGACCACAACCTATCAGCATTATTGGCGCAAAATTTAAACCCTGCTCTGCTGATTAGTCGCGACCGCCGGCCGTGACCAATCAGTGATATAGTTGCCAAATTTCAACACCGCTTTGCTGATTGGTCGCGGTTGCTGGCCGTGACCAGTCAGCGATTTTGGCGCCAAATTTAAACAACGCTCTGCTGATTGCGCCGGGTCTGCCGCATACATATTCTAGAATACCCGATGCGTTAGAATCGGGCCACCATCTAGGTTCATGAAATAGTTTAAAAAAAAATTGACGTGGGGCTTCGCACTATATTTGTGTCCAGCCAGGTACAGCAGGCAGGAACGGGCTGCCCCCAACCACCAGCTGCCTATTTGTACCTGGCCGGACACAACAATATAGGGAAGCCCTTTTTTTCTTAATTATTTCATGAATTTCATGAAATAATTAAAAAAAAAAATACGTGGGGCTTCGCCCTATTTTTGTGTCCAGCCAGGTACAACTAGGCAGCTGGGGGCTGGAATCTGCAGCGCAGGGAGGCCCAAGCTTTCTGGGTCCCCCCAGCTGCAAATTGCAGTCCATAGCCACCCCGGAAAATGGCGCATTCATAGTAGCGCCATCTTCTGGCGCTGTACCCAACTCATCCAGGGCCCTGGTGCGGTGGCTCACTGGGTAATAAAGGGGTTAGGGCCAGCTTGGCATTATCAGCTGGCCCTAAGCCCGAAATTCATGGGGTCACGCCAATATTAGACATGACCACTATGAATTTCTAGTAAAGTATTTAAAAAAAACACAACACCCAGAAAAAAGTCCTTTAATTGAAATAAACACACAATTCTTTATTGTTCTAAATTAAACCATACTTACCATCACGCCCATTCCAGCTGAAGCCAACGATCTCCTGCAATAAAAGAAAAATAATAAAGCAACATCATCCTTACCTTTCCATGGTTCCCACGACAGCTTCAGCTCTGCTACATCGAGATGACAGGCTGGACCGCAGCAGAACGCTGCCATCCAGCCTGTCATCCCGCAGACACTGAGAAGCGCAGGCTTGCTTGCGCTCCTCAGTGTCTGGCTGTGACGGCATCCAGATGAGCCGAGGTCATGTCCAATGAACTCGGCTCACCTCATGTACGTCACTGACAGCGTGGAAGAATTCTCCTGCACTCAGCGCTTCAGCGTGAGAATTCTCCCACGCTGTCAGTGACGTACATGAGGTCAGCTGAGTTCAATGGACATGAATGAGCTCACCTCATGCACGTCACTGCGTGGGAAAATTCTCCGGCACTCAGCGCTTCAGCGTGAGAATTTTCCCACGCTGTCAGTGACGTGCATGAGGTGAGCTCATTCATGTTCAATGAACTCGGCTCACCTCATGCACGTCACTGACAGCGTGGGAAAATTCTCACGCTGAAGCGCTGAGTGCAGGAGAATTCTCCCACGCTGTCAGTGACGTGCATGAGGTGAGCCGAGTTCATTGTCGGCTCATCTGGATGCCGTCACAGCGAGACACTGAGGAGCGCAAGCATGCCTGCGCTTCTCAGTGTCCGCGGGATGACAGGCTGGATGGCAGCGTTCTGCTGCGGTCCAGCCTGTCATCTCGATGTAGCAGAGCTGAAGCTGTCCTGGGAACCATGGAAAGGTAAGGATGAGGTTGCTTTATTATTTTACTTTTATTGCAGGAGATCGTTGGCTTCAGCTGGAATGGGCGTGGTGGTAAGTATGGTTTAATTTAGAACAATAAAGGATTGTGTCTTTATTTCAATTAAAGGACTTTATTCTGGGTGTTTGTGTTTTCTTTTAACTTTGACTATGGGGTTAGTAATGGGGGTGTCTTATAGACGCCTCTCCATTACTAACCTGGGCTTGATGTCAGCTGGCATTATAAGCTGACATCAACCCCAGCCCTATTACCCCACTGCCACCGCTACAGGGCAGTGGGAAGAGCGAGGCTAAGTGCCAGAATTGGCGCATCCTATGGATGCGCCATTTCTGGGGCGGCTGACGGCTGGTGTTTCTAGCCTGGGAGGGGGCCAATATTCATGGCACCCATCCTGGGCTATTAATATCAGCCCCCAGCTGTCTGCCTAGCCTTTGCTAGCTATTAAAATAGGGGGGACCCCACATCATTTTTTTTGGGGGGGTCCCCCATTTTAATAGCTAGTAAAGGCTAGGTATTCCGCTGGGGGCTGATATTAGTAGCCTGGGAAGCTCCGTGGGTATTACCCCCTTCCCAGGCTTCAAACATCTGCCCCAGCCGTCTGCTTAACCTCCACTAGAGCCTAAAATTACGGGGAACCCCACGCCAATTTTTTTTTAAATAAATCCTTTATTTTAACACTAAATGACAAGTACAGTAATCAACACTATCACTGTACTTCTTATATATGTGACTGAAATGTTTCTATCTATCTAATCTATGTGTGATGCTCTATTCCTTCTATTCTAAATTGTCGGGTACAGATGCTGAATTGCCGGCCGGCTTTTTAAAGAGACAGTGCATGAAAACGCTATTATTTTTTTTAATAAATCCTTTACACTAAATGACAAGTACAGTAAGCAACACTGTCACTGTACTTCATATATATGTGACTGACATGTTTCTATCTATCTAATCTATGTGTGATTCTCTATTCTTTCTTTTCCAAATTGTCGGGTACCCCTGCTGAATTGCCGGCCGGCTTTCTTAAAGAGACGGTGCATGAAAACACTATTATTTTTTTTGATAAATTCTTTACACTAAATGACAAGTACAGTAAGCAACACTGTCACTGTACTTCATATATATGTGGCTGACATGTTTCTATCTATCTAATCTATGTGTGAAGCTCTATTCTTTCGGTTCTAAATTGTCGGGTACCGGTGTAAGCCGCTGCTGAATTGCCGGCTTTTCATGTTTCACTGTGAGCACTGTTCCCATCGATTTGGGCAATCACTGTAATGCCACAACCACCATGGCTGTGGCATTACAGTGAGTGGCAGACAATCCCTGCATGATTGGTGCTCTAAATAGCGCCAGACATGCAGGACAAGCTTTTGGTGCAGAACAGTTATCGAACATAAGCTCGAACAGCCGAATTTTTTGCAAATCGTTCGGGTTCGTCGAACAACTCGAACACCGCCCAAAACAGCTCGAATTTGAGATTGGCGAACAGTTCTAGCCGAACACCGCTCATCTCTAGTCAGGACTCATTGCTGGCCATTTGAAAATAATCCATTTTTTCCTTTTCAACCATTATTCTCTACTTTTGGATGTGTGCTTTGGGTCATTGTCTTGTTGGAGGACCCATGTCTTCGATGCAAACCAAGTTTTCTTACACTGGGTAGGACATTTTGCTCTAAAATCTCTTGATAATTCTCTGATTTCATGATTCCTGTGATACGGTCAAGGTCTCCAGCACCAGACGCAGCAAAGCATCCCCACAGCATTATGGATCCTCCACCTTGATTAACTGTTGGTAAGGTGTTATTTTCTTTATAAGCTTCATTGCGTCATCTGTTAACAAACTGTTGCTTTGCATTGCAAAAAAACTCTATTTTTGTTTAATCTGTCCACAGAATATTTTCCCAGAAGGATTGTTGTTTGTCAAGGTACTGTTTGGCAAAGATCCGTTGTTTCTTTTTATGTCTTTTCTTCAGCAATTGTTTCTTCCCTGGCCTTTGCCCATAAAGCTCTGCTTGGTTTAGTGTGCTGTATATGGTATTTGTTGAAACCATGACCCCAGACTGTTCCAGGTTGGCCTTCAGATCTTTGGATGTTTGATGTGGTGTTTTTTCCACCATTCGCACCAACCTTCGATGACATCTCTTGTCAATTTTCCTCTTTCCTCCACATCCAGGCAGGTTCTTGATGCTTCCATGCTTGGCAAACTTTTTAATAACATTATGCACTGTTGAACCACTGGGATACCAATGTCTTTGGATATGGCCTTATACCCTTTGGAAGTCTTGTATTTGCTAATAATAGCAGTTCTGATGTCCTCAGACAGCTCCTTTGTCTTCATCATTGTGATAAAGGAGCAGGGCCTGCCATGTTGCTTTTTAAGAAAGTGAAGTAATCATTCATTGGCTAATTCATGTCACATGGACACTGACAATTAATCACAGGAGAATCTCTTTTGTTATTTACCACAGGCAAGTCCAAATGTGTTTCAATACTAAATTAATGTAAAGGGTGCCTAAAGGGTGCCCATATCAGCAAGTTTTAGGTTTTTCTATTTTTCCCTCCCATTGTTTTTTGTTTTAAATTACTGTTTATCATTTGCTCTTTTGTATTTAACATGAGTGCTCTATACAAAAAAACTGTTTCACTTGATTTATTTTTTTAGGAGATATTCCACATGATGTACTTAAACTTCGTGGGTGCCAATAACGATGAGCAGGACTGTATAACCCACCCTCAAATTTTACTCTCTGTAGAGACTCTAGTTTAATCTAGATTGCCCTTTTCTTCATATGAGATCCTGATCCAAATATTTACCCTGTATAATCAGTTTTGGGGTACTCACATCAGAGTATTATGTACAACATATAATTGGGGCATGAGTATCATTTTGACTAGGTTAACTTGTCTTTTTTGGGTGATGTTGCAATGTTTGCGTTTTAAGTTAGTTAACAATGTGGCCAAATATACAATTTACTATTCCCAAATACTTAAAGACTGAATGTCTTCATAAATTAAACTAGTATACTACTTTCCCTGGACTATTTATTTGAGCCATCAGGCATAGCACAGTATGCAAGAGGAGCAGGACTGACTTGTCCCAGGTAATTGTGAACCCAGAAATCTCTCCAAAATTGGATGATTACCATCATGCTTCCCAAATCCAATGTTCATCCCCTAAATCCTAAATCCAATGTCCATCCCCTGAATAAGAAGCAGATCATATGCATATAATTCCACCTTTTCCTCCTGTAGACCTTACTAAAACCCCACTCTTTCTGGAGTTTCACAAATCACAGCTGCCAATGGTTCTAAAGCAGAGGCAACAATGTACTCCACTGTCTTGTGCATTTGTGTAAAGAGAACTTTCCTGACAGACAGTTATTTGATGTTATCCTAGCCTTTGGCACAGAATATAACAGCAGGACCAAGGATATAAAATGTCTCCAAAGCCCAACCACCGCAATGTGGCCCAGATGTAAAGCCACTAGTGATGTGCAAGTACAAAAATACTCGTTGATCGAGTTGAGCAAGTTGGAATGCTCGAGTGCTTGGACCGAGTAACGAGCCCAATGTAAGTCTATGGGAAACTCAAGCATTTTTCAGGCGGCTCCCTCTGGCGGTCTGCAGAGGGCCTAAAAATTGCCCAAATTACATGGGAACAGCATGGGGAAGACCCCTGGAAGCATTTCTGACACCCAGGTCACTGCTGTCAACAATGTTGTCAGAGGTATTACGCCACTTTTACAGACTCACAATAAAACATGCAAAAGCGAAACCAAAATGGATTTTCCTGGGAAATATGTTAAGGAACATTCTTTCCAGGGTAATGACTTGTATATAATGTAAAACAAATAAACAAAAACAAAAATGCTCCTCCACACTTTGGGCTATGTTCACACATAGCGTTTTTGATGCGGTTTTGCACTTTTGCATTGCTTTCAACCGTGACAAATGCATTTACTGGGAAATGTAATTTTAACATTTTACAACCTTATTTGGCCATGTGGTGTGTGACACATCATCAGACACATGCATACAGTGCTGAAAAGACATGGGAACAGCATGGGGAAGACCCCTGGAAGCATCTCTGACTCTCAGGTTGCTGCCTAAAAGTGTGCCCATCAGAAGTGATCCTTGGTGCATGCGAAGATGCCTCCCGCCATGCACCTGTCATTGCAGACTTGCAACAATCACCATCCACGTCCTTGTCCTAGCGCAGCGCATTCCTTTGAATGCAAGTGCAAGTATGCAATCAGCCTCCCACCGACGGGCAGCAATTCTAAACTGCCAGATTTCAGTACAGTATGCCGTCAGCGAGATGTACCGTCCCTGCCCACAAGAACTTGTCCATGTGTCCGTGGTTAGGTGGACTTTCCCAGTAACAACGTTGTTGAGGGCACGTCTAATATTGTGGGACACGTGCTCATGTAATGCAGGGACGGCACACCAGGAGAAATAGTGGTGGCTGGGGACAGAGTATGGAGGGATGGCTGCCACTATCAGGTTGCGGAAAGCTTCCGTTTCCACGAGCCTAAAAGGCAACATGTCGAGCACAAGCATTCACGAAATGTGTAAAATTAGTAGTGTGGCCTGTGGGGTTTTGGCTGCGTATTTGCCCTTGCGTTCCAAGGACTGGGGAAGGGACAACTGAACACTGAGCTGGGACAAGGACGTGGACGTGCTTGCTGATGGTCCTACTTGAAGGTGTGCAGCGACAGGTGCAGGGTGGGAGGCATCTTCGCATGAGCCATGGACAGGGGATTGGCGTGCATGCACAACACCTAAGGAAGCAGTGGTGTCACCCGCAGACACTGTTCCTGGACCCTGGGGTTCGGCCCACTTAGTCGGATGCTTTGCTGCCATGTGCCTGATCATGCTGGTGGTGGTCAGGCTGCTAGTTCAGCTACCCCTGCTGATGCTGGCCTAGCAGGTGGTGCTAATGGCCTTTTTGGGGTTATCTGCAGAGTCTTTAAAAAATAACCAGACTCGGGAAGACCTAACAGTTGTACTGGCAACTTCCGTCGTGTTGGCGTTATGAGGAACGGTTTCCCTCTTTGTGTCTGCAAACACCACACTGCTTCTTCCTGCCTGTTGTGGTGCTACGCCTCCCCCTGTTTGCTGCTGTCCTCACTCTGTATGTCCTGCTGCCAGGTTGGATCAGTTACTATATCATTCACCACCTCGTCTTCCACTTCCGCACCCTGATCCTCCTCCTGACTTTTTGGCAATTGTGTCTCATCATCATCATCCACCTCTTGCGACAGTAATTGCACTTTACCACCGTTGCCTACATGTGACCATGGTTGCTCCAATATTTGGGCAGCGCTACACGCGTTCTCCTCTTGACTCGCTTGAAGCTGGCCGGGCGAGAGGCCCGAATCTACAAATGGAAAAGTTAACAGCTCTTCTGAGTGTCCAAGTGTGGGATTATTTTTCTCCGCGCACTCGTCATGGTGGGAGGTAGGAGGATCAGGGTGAGGAATATGCGGTCCAGACTCAAGGCTACTGAGACTTGACCGTATGGAAGACAGGGTGGAGGTGGTGGTGGCAAAGTGACTGGAAGCATTATCTCCTACTGCTATCCAACCAACAACCTTTTGACACTGCGCTGTGTTCAATAGTGGTGCTCTGCGGTCCCCTAGTAATTGGGACAGGAAAGTCGAGCAACAAGATGTGGGTGTTTGTTGTGGCACAATTTCACCTTGCCCACAGCCACTTCCTCGGCCTCTGCATGCACCATCACCACCACATCCACTTCCCTAATCCTTGCCACACACCAATATGTGATACGTCTGACAGAGAACCATGGTTTTAAATAGTAGGCCTGTAATTTACTAATATTATTCTACACGGAGACCTAGTGTGAATAGCTTCACCGACCCACTGCAACAGAATGAAGATGTATGAAATGTCTGATTTTGGAACAGTCTTATAGGTGATATGTCTGACAGAGAACCATGGTTTTAAATAGTAGGCCTGTAATTTACTAATATTATTCTACACGGAGACCTAGTGTGAATAGCTTCACCGACCCACTGCAACAGAATGAAAATGGAAGAAATGTATGATTTTTGAAGAATTTTTTTAGGTGATAAGTATTACAGAGAACCACGGTTTTAAATAGTAGGCCTGTAATTGACTAATATTAATCTACATGGAGACCTAGTGGGAATAGCTTCACCGACACACTGCAACAGAATGGAAAAGGAGGCCAATATTTTCCACGTTCAGTTCAAATTTCAGGATTTTTATCGCTGAAATATGGAACAGATCTGGCTTTATTCTGCAGTGAGAACAAGCAAATGGAGCAGAAAAATGGTGTACTCTGGATAGCTGTTTAAGCAAATAACCAGTATTAAGATGAACAAAAATTTTTCCCTGGCCCCTGATATCTGGGGCTATGTCTAGAAATATGTGTAATTATTACAGCAGCAGCAGACAGGACATTCAATGGACCCTCTTGTGCTGTATCATACACTGCAGTCTTCCACAAACACTGCCTGCCTGCCTAGCACTGATTATATGCAGCTGGATTAGTCCTCAGAAGGACTGTTAGTTCAGATGGATGTGGAATACCTATACTAACAGGACATTCAATGGACCCTATTGTGCTGTATCATGCACTGCTGTCTACCACATAACCTGCCTGCCTGCCTAACTCCTGCTATCATCTACCACTGAATATATGCAGCTGGATAAGTCCTCAGAAGGACTGTTAGTTCAGATGGATATAGATATATGTTATGGAATACCTATACTAAGTATAAACAAGCAAATCTCTCCCTGAGAGAGCAGCAGCTCTCCCTACTCTGCCTGGTTCCGGAGTGACTGTGATGAGCATGGTGTCGCCGATCTTATGTACACTTGATGATGCTGTGCGGCCAGCCAATCACTGTAATGCCCACAACCAACATGGCTACGGCATTACAGTGCATTTCAGGCAATCCATGCATGTTCATTGGCTCTCTAAAGAGCGCCAAACATGCAGCGAGGGGACCCGAGTTACCGCCCGAGCAACCTGGAAATACTCGGCGAATATCGAGCAGTGGCGAGCACGTTCGCTCATCACTAGTGTTGAGCATTCCGATACTGAAATATCGGGTATCGGCCGATATTTGCGGTATCGGAATTCCGATACTTAATTCCGATACTTTTACAATATCGAATACCGGAATCGGAAGTTCCCATAATGCCTGCGCTCTGCAGTGTCTCTGAAGGATGACAAGCTGGATGGCAGCGCTCAGCTGCGATCCAGCCTGTCATCAGAATGCCATCCCAGCGTGAGAGAATTCTCCTGATTGTTTAAAAGCCGGCGGACAGTAAAAAGCCGCCGGCTTTTAAACAATCACACAGCCCCATACTGCTTCCCCGCAGCCTCCCACCCCGATCCTCCGCTCCCCTCACCATCTCCCATCCCGATCGTAAGATAGGACCGGGCGGGGAGCGCAGCACCAAGGAGCGGGGAGCGAAGGACCCGGGCGGGGAAGCCGGCAGTGAAAAGACTTCACCGCCGGCTTTCCCGTTTCCCGCCGGTTATTTCAAATGAACAGCTGAGGTATCAGGTGATGCCGATCAGCTGTTCATTTGAAATAGCCGCGGTGCCCTCGGAGGGTTCATGTGATTTCATGATTGACTGCATTGCATGAACTCACATGAACTTTCCCACGGTCGCACAGGTCAGCCTCACCTCCCAGACCCATCATGATTAGTATGTGTGGGTGTCTGTGCGATGTGTGCGGGTGTGCGCGGTGTCTGTGCGATGTCTGCGGGTGTGCGCGGTGTCTGTGCGGGTGTGTGCGGGTGTCTGCGTGCAGGCAAACATAGGCCGATGTGACACTACTACTCCCATCGGCCTATGTCTGTCCCCCGTCCACTCGTGCCAGCAGGATCAGCTCGATGGGAGCAGTAGTTCCCATCAGCCTGATCCTGCTATTTAAACTGCCCCATGGTCCCCAATAAATTTTAAATACATGTCATTGGTGGTCAGTGGTTACCTACAATAAATTAGTTTATATATTACCTGTCCCCGCCGATCGCCACCTAAAATAAAGTAAAAAATAAAAAACTACACCTATACTCACCTAGACACCTAATTCCCCGAAGCCATCGATCTCCTGTAATAAAATATAAAATAATAAACCACAACCTTATCCTTACCCCTCCGTAGTAGTCCACAAGTGTCCCACGATGATCTCCAGTTTAGAGCAGCCACATAGAATGTGACCGCTCTGAACAGCTGCCGCCGCTAGAATGATGGGGCCGTAAAGCAGCCCCGTCATTGCATAAGCGGGTTCGCCGGAGATCAGGCAGCGCTGCTCCGATTAGCTGCTTTACGGCCCCGCTGTGCCGTGAGAAATTCCCACGGTACAGCAGTGCCGTAAAGGAGGTCTCCGGTGCTGCGCTGCCTGAATGCACTCCGGTGACCTCAGTCAGTGGCTCCCGCTGCCGGGAGCGGACGTGTTCCCGGCAGTGTGAGCTTACAGCAGCAATGACAGCTGTCACAACTCCAGATGTGACAGCTGTGCATGGGATATCAGCGCAGGAACGTGGACAGGTAACTATTTTTTTTTTTAGTAAACTAAGAATTAAATAAAATGGTGTTTTATTTCAAATAAATTATTTTTTTCTGGGTGTAGTGTGTGTTTTTTATTTTTAACACTTTGTAGGTTAGTAATGGGGGTGTCTTATAGACGCCCATCATTACTAACCTGGGCTTCATGGCAGCTGGCGCTGACATGAACCCCACCACTATTACCCCCTGCCACCGCACCAGGGCAGCGTGGAAGAGCGAGGCTAAGTGCCAGAATTGGCGCATCCTATGGATGCGCCATTTCTGGGGCGGTTGACGGCTGGTGTTTCTAGCCTGGGAGGGGGCCAATATTCATGGCACCCTTCCTGGGCTATTAATATAGCTGTCTGAATAGCCTTTGCTAGCTATTAAAATAGGGGGGACCCCACGTCATTTTTTGGGGGGGTCTCCCATTTTAATAGCTAGTAAAGGGTAGGTATTCAGCTGGGGGCTGATATTAGTAGCCTGGGAAGCTCCGTGGGTATTACCCACTTCCCAGGCTTCAAACATCTGCCCCAGCCATCTGCTTAACCTCCGCTAGAGACTAAAATTATGGGGGATCCCACGCCAATTTTATTTTTAATAAATCCTTTATTTTAACACTAAATGACACTTGAGGGGTTAATAAAGATGCAGTCCCTAAATTATTATTTATGTTTTAATTAATTTTTCCCAAAAATTTTGACGTGGGCTTTGCCATATTTTTGTATGCCAGCCAGGTACAGCAGGCCGGAACGGGCTGCCCCCAACTCCCAGCTGCCTATTTGTACCTGGCCGGACACAACAATTTAGGGAAGCCCTTTTTTTTTAAATTATTTCATGAAATAATTAAAAAAAAATTGACGTGGGGCTTCGCACTATATTTGTGTCCAGCCAGGTACAGCAGGCAGGAACGGGCTGCCCCCAACCACCAGCTGCCTATTTGTACCTGGCCGGACACAACAATATAGGGAAGCCCTTTTTTTTTTAATTATTTCATGAAATAATTAAAAAAAAATTGACGTGGGGCTTCGCCCTGTTTTTGTGTCCAGCCAGGTACATCTAGGCAGCTGGGGGCTGGAATTCGCAGCGCTGGGAGGCCCAAGCTTTCTGGGCCACCCGCGCTGCAAATTGCAGCCCGCAGCCACCCCGGAAAATGGCGCGTTCATAGAAGCGCCATCTTCTGGCACTGTACCCAACTCATCCAGGGCCCTGGTGCTGTGGCTCACTGGGTAATAAACGGGTAAGGGCCAGCTTGGCATTATCAGCTGGCCCTAAGCCCGAAATTCATGGGGTCACGCCAATATTAGACATGACCACCATGAATTTCTAGTAAAGTATTTAAAAAAAACACAACACCCAGAAAAAAGTCCTTTAATTGAAATAAACACACAATTCTTTATTGTTCCAAATTAAACCATACTTACTGTCACGCCCATTCCAGCTGAAGCCAACGATCTCCTGCAATAAAAGAAAAATAATAAAGCAACCTCATCCTTACCTTTCCATGGTTCCCACGACAGCTTCAGCTCTACTACATCGAGATGACAGGCTGGACCACAGCAGAACGCTGCAATCCAGCCTGTCATCCCGCAGACACTGAGAAGCTCAGGCATGCTTGTGCTCCTCAGTGTCTCGATGTGGCGGCATAAAGATGAGCCGAGGTCAGGTCCAATGAACTCGGCTCACCTCATGCACATCACTGACAGCGTGGGAAAATTCTCCTGCACTCAGCGCTTCAGCGTGACTATTCTCCCACGCTGTCAGTGACGTGCATGAGGTGAGCCGAGTTCATTGGACAAGACCTCGGCTCATCTTTATGCCGTCACAGCGAGACACTGCAGAGCGCAATCATGCCTGCGCTTCTCAGTGTCTGCGGGATGACAGGCTGGATGGCAGCGTTCTGCTGCGGTCCAGCCTGTCATCTCGATGTAGCAGAGCTGAAGCTGTCGTGGGAACCATGGAAAGGTAAGGAAGATGTTGCTTTATTATTTTTCTTTTACTGCAGGAGATCGTTGGCTTCAGCTGGAATGGGCGTGACGGTAAGTATGGTTTAATTTAGAACAATAAAGAATTGTGTGTTTATTTCAATTAAAGGACTTTATTCTGGGTGTTTGTGTTTTTTTGTAACTTTGACTATGGGGTTAGTAATGGGGGTGTCTTATAGACGCCTGTCCATTACTAACCTGGGCTTGATGTCAGCTGGCATTATAAGCTGACATCAACCCCAGCCCTATTACCCCACTGCCACCGCTACAGGGCAGTGGGAAGAGCGAGGCTAAGTGCCAGAATTGGTGCATCCTATGGATGCGCCATTTCTGGGGCGGCTGACGGCTGGTGTTTCTAGCCTGGGAGGGGGCCAATATTCATGTCACCCTTCCTGGGCTATTAATATCACCCCCCAGCTGTCTGCCTAGCCTTTGCTAGCTATTAAATTAGGGGGGACCCCACGTCATTTTTTTTGGGAGGTCCCCCATTTTAATAGCTAGTAAAGGCTAGGTATTCCGCTGGGGGCTGATATTAGTAGCCTGGGAAGCTCCGTGGGTATTACCCCCTTCCCAGGCTTCAAACATCTGCCCCAGCTGTCTGCTTAACCTCCGCTAGAGACTAAAATTACGGGGAACCCTACGCCAATTTTTTTTTAAATAAATCCTTTATTTTAACACTAAATGACAAGTACAGTAATCAACACTGTCACTGTACTTAATATATATGTGACTGACATGTTTCTATCTTTCTAATCTATGTGTGATGCTCTATTCTTTCTGTTGTAAATTGTCGGGTACCGCTGCTGAATTGCCGGCCGGCATTTTTAAAGAGACGGTGCATGAAAACACTATTATTTTTTTAAATAAATCCTTTACACTAAATGACAAGTACAGAAAGCAACACTATCACTGTACTTCTTATATATGTGATTGACATGTTTCTATCTATCTAATCTATGTGTGAAGCTCTATTCTTTCTGTTGTAAATTGTCGGGAACCGGTGTATGCCGCTGATGAATTGCCGGCTTTTCGCGTAATACATTCTACATTATTCTTAGTTGTTTTACTTCATGTAGAATTAACCTACAAGGAAAGAAAGGGTTTATTTTCATTCCGATATTTGTGTCCCATTGACTTGCATTGGTTTCCGGTATCGGAATCGGCGATATCCGATACTTTTTGGGTATCGGTCCGATCCAATCCGATACGATATTTCCTGATATCGGAAGGTATCGCTCAACACTACTCATCACTAAAAGCCACTCACCACTATCAAATTCCTTTGCAAAATCAAGTGACAATATTATTTTCTGGTTCACAATGCCCCATCCAATCGCATATTCAATAAAAGTCACTAAAGGTTTATTGCAGTAGATTTTTTAGGCATGTGGCTAGATTAAGCCAAATGGATCACTGGTGTTATGACGTTAGATAGTCTGTTAGCCAATACTTTAGGTAGAAACTTGTAATCCGCTGTCAATAAAGATATTGGCTGGTAGGAATCGGGTAAACTCTGACCTTTGCCCGCCTTGAGCAGGACCATAATAATGGTTTCTTGTATAAATGGAGGCAAGGTTCTTTCTTACAGTTAATAATTATTTAATTCTAACAAGAAGTAACAATATCTTGCTAAAATGTTTTTAGACATCTACTGGCAGGTTATCTGTTTCCAAGGTCTTGTCATTTGCCATAGTACTATAACACTAATTCTGGTTCATCTACTGTCAATGATTCATCCAGCAAACTACATGCTTCAAAGAAAACAACTAGCAGATCGGCTCTATCTAGGAATTCTTATATTGTTTCTTCTAAAGGCTTCACCTGGGAGAATGCAACTCAGAATAGAAGTCTCCCAGCATTTTAAAATATCTGGCGTCTTAGTAACCTTTCTCCATCTCTAGTGCACAAACTGGATATAAAAACAGACTCCGGCTGTACTGCTGCCACCACTGATGATAATAAATGTCCTACCCGCTCTCGATATTTAAAATAGTGCAGCTGCTGGAACTGCTGTTTTCTTTCCGCTGCCTGAACCAGAATCTGATTAAACAAGGCCTGGGCCACAGCAGTATGTACAGCCACAAATGCATTTTCTGCATCACAAAGTTATTGCAAAAACACCTGATCTTGTCATCTTGTATGTGATTTCACTCTCGAGATATGCCTTCATGGCATCCCACACACAGATCCTCGATGTTGTATACTCATTGTTAAGAAAATACTCTCTTAAAGAGAATTTGTCAGCCGGTATATAATCTAAGAGCAGCAAAATATAGGGCAAGAAAGCCTGATTCCAGCAATGTATCACTTATTGGTGTAGTTTTGATAGAATTCTTGTTTGACTGATGTAGATGTAGCAGATCTAAAACTTTTGGACTGTGTATAACCCCACCCACACTCCTTACTGGCAGCTTCCTGCATACACTGTACAATGTCAGCAAGCTGCCAATCAGTGGTAGGGTCGGGTTACACAGATTAGCCTGACTGCCTGCCACACAAAATATAGTCCTGTAGAGTTAATCTCCTGCTGATAAAATACCGATTGTAATGAAACTACAGCACACAGCTTAATAAGTGACACATCAATGTAATCAGGCTTTTGTGACCTATATCATGCTACTCTCAGATTTAATAGCAAAAACCTGCTGACAGATTCCCTCTAATGAAAATTATGAACTTGGCACTCCAGGGGTTGATGTAAAACATTTACAAAGTTCATTTAATTACACACAGGCAATCCACTGTATATAGTGATGCTTCGACCAATCATTTGGCCTTCATCAGAACAGATTGTGACACAGTGTAGTGTATCAAAAGGTAAACAGAAGATTCAAATGTTTGCAGCGCTTAGGGGATAAGCACCTCAGTGCTATGGGCAATGATAAGTAGTAGAATGACGAGCACTCCACAAATCTATCAGGGCCATTTCTTAGAATAACTGACCAAAATGGATAAGGTTGAGCTTAGCCTTTTTAGCCTCATGTCTACATTTATCTCAGTGTGGATCAGAAAGATTGTTGAAATCTCATACATTAATTACTGGTAATTGTTGCATCCCTACAATTGAATTCAATATTTTATGAAAAACTCTACTCGAATATGGTGGTACTATGTAAGTAATCAGTAATGTGGTTTTAGTGAATATTTTGGACGTCATAAATAGGCTGTAAGCTAGACACTGTGCATCACACCTACCTGTGTGACTAGTGTCCTATGCAAGCCCCATCTGTGTGCATTTGGAATACTTACACAGCCACTAACATATCTGACAATTCATGGAGGGGGGTGGCTGTCGCATGAGTATTTTGCACTTGTGCTTGCCCCCACCCTTATCATGGAGGTCTGCTGCATCCTGCTTGTGCTTTGGTAATCTGACCTGGTATTGGTAAGGTCTGTTTCTTTTCTGTGCTGTTTTTTGAATTCATGTCCTTTTCTGTGAGCCATTAGAAATAACTGACGACAGCTTCCCTTTTATGTCTGTCGGTCCCATCAATTTTGCCAATGCTAGTCAACCATATAATATCAGAAAATAAAGGGATCAAGCTGCGGATGTCAACGTTCTTGATCATTTGTCCCTGGGGACATAAGACACAGACAGAGGTCAAATATGACAAATGCATGCAGAAGGGTAATTGTTATGTTCACAGCAAAAAAGTAGACATTGAGTGACTTGACTACTGGCAAGCTTAATGTCACATCTAAAGTTATAATATTAATCAGCTTTGGTAACTATTGATGTAATATAAAGTTGCAATACCAGACCCAGCCTGTGGACCAGATTAGCACTAGTTAGTTTCTTGTTTTTCTAATCCCGAACAACCTCTTTAACAATAAACTGTATGTATTCTCTATTTCCAACCTGATTTATATACAGTACATAGTATATCCAAATTCATTCTTCTTAAGTCATAAAAGTTTAAAGTCATACATCTGCATTTCAAAAACGTTCCATTGTCAACATCCTTTGAAAGAAAAAAAATCTTCCTTCACAATAAAACATCAAGAGGATTGGTGTGGACTTCTGCTGGGCATAAAATATTTAATACAGCATTTCATACTTTATACACAACATAATGAAGAAACAGTCTGCACTTTACAGACATTAATTAAAGGCCAATGGTGGATCATATTTTGGATGTAAAGTAAATAACAGCATGAAAATTACAAATATCTCACTAGATATAATTTTTTTTTCATTCTCAATTTTTATCCAATTATATTTTATTTTTGTAATTTTGTACTCTTACAATTATGTTCTCACTAACATAAACGACAAATGCCCGTAATTAATTTCATTTGTTTTCTGGATTAGGATGGAGCAAAGATCCACGTTGACAGAAAGCAAGTTAAAGTAATGGAACAATTTAGACTAGAAACTCCTTTACCACTCGTGATGACCATCAGTATTGTTCTTGTTGATTCCCAATGGGAAAAAAGTTATGACAGTTGCAAAACTTCTAACCATGCCAGAATTCTTGCCATTTTCCTCCATATTATAACATTAATTTTACATGACCAAAAATTCTGATGGATAAACTCAGAACAGAATATCTATTGCAATAAAAAGTACAGTATATGGTGTAGCAATTGTTTCACTTGGTAGTGAAAAGCTGAATGTCACATAGTAACTAATGGAATTCTACTGTGCTTGCATTATTACCCCTTGAGTACCACAATAAGCAAAAAATCTGACTGGATTTGCCTTTCTGTGACTTGCTTGTTGTGGTACCCTATAGGTCTCAATTAGAGATGAGAAGATCAGGCAAGATTTTCTTTTGCATGTTCACATGGATTTTCCCGGGAAATTAGATTTGCAGAGAATAAATTCATTTAATGTCCTTCAATATGCTCTGGGGTGTAAAAAATAGAAAAATACTTACTCACCTTACCTCGTCGTCAGCCCATCCACTCCTCACCATCACCTGTCCGGTTCTCGTCACATCTTCTTATCAGTGTTGTGAGTGCTGAATCCCTGGGTTTCCTCTTGCTAGGCCAGGACTTCCGGCTATGATGAGGCCAATGTCTGTTGTGTTCAAGTACGTGGTATCATAACGTGCTTGCGCAGAACTGTCCTGGGATTCAGCACTAACAGTTGTGATAAGAAGATGTAACAAGCGCTGGACAAGGGATAGTGAGGAGTGGACTGGCTGGAGAGGTGAGTTATAAGTTGAATATATGTATTTTGCTAAATCCATTGCTGCCATTTAGCTAAATGTGTGCAAAAAACGAATTGCAAAAGATCCATATTTTGGTGAATGCAGATTTTGGTAATATTCGAGTAGAATTCAATTCAACTCTAATATATTTGCTGATCTCAAGTCGCAATGCAATTCTCTTCACGTGCATTATGCGGGGATGTAGAAGCAGCACATAGTGGTCTTTGGCCACGTGACCTGTGTCGCAGCCAGAGACACCGCATAGCTCCAGACTTATGTTAACAAATTACTATGTGTCACGATTTCTCCTCTGTGTGTCTTGGATGCAGTGATTGACAGCTCAGTCATCCAATCTAGTGCAGGGGTGTGCTGATCTCTCGGTATTTTGATTGACAATTTAGCCATCCAATCTGAGACTGCAAGGTGCTGAGTTTTCTTCAGGTATTCCCTGTTTCAAATTATTACCCAGCTACTGAGCTAAGCTGTCAATCCCAGATCTCTGAAAGATGTAATATTTGTTCTGTGATTTGCCTTATATTTCTGATCTATTGCTGCCTGACCTTGGACCTCATTCTGACCATCCGTTTGCCTAACCCCTTTGCTCTGATCCGCTATCTTCCTTGTATTCTGACATCGGACCATGACTTGACTTCGTCTTTGTCTTTCGCCTTTAGTTTACTATGTGCTCTCTTGGTATCTGACCCCATAACGTTTGACTACCCTGCCTCATGACTTGTCCATGACTAGTGACTAGCTTTACACTGTACATGATAACATAAAATGATTTGGTATATTATTTCATGTGCCATTGGCTTTACTTGTTACATTTTATATAAAATCTCTAAAACCGTAATAAACCAGACCTTTGCACTGCACTACTGCACACTTTACTTATTTTTAATATGGAGAACTTTTAAACCACTAATAAACTGCAATAACTTTAAAACACAATTGATTCCAAACTATGAAGTTGACAGTGAGAGGTGAGAAGAGGAAAAAGGTGTTAACAATACAATGGTTTGCAAAGTGATGAGCTCTGAGGAAGAAGCCAGCACACGAGTATTATAAAATATTCAGAATCAACCTATGCTGACATCTCCTCTGTATTATATTCTGTCAGAAGTCTTGCCAAAGGAGTGACTCATAACCCCCTCATCATTCTTTGCCACTTCTGAGTATGCTAAAGACATTTGCAGGATGAGTAGGATAAAATGTTACAGTAAATAAACACTGCAATCTTGTCTTCTTATTTCAAAATGAATCTTCCCTTACATCAAAAGACAGACAAATGTCAATGTGTAGGGGTTTTTACTTTTTTCATGCCACGTCTTTGTACATGAAAGACGACTCATTCCTTATCAGAGTTCACAATTTAAATCATATTTAAATAGATTAAATACCACAGACACCAGTTACCGAATACACTAATTCATTAAAGAGAATCTGTCACTAGGTTTTTGCTACCCCATCAGAGAGCAGCATGATGTAAGAGCATTAAGCCTGATTCTAGTGATTTATTACTTACTGAGCTGCTTGCTGTCATTTTGAAAAAAAAAAATCACTCTTTTATCTGCTACAGACAGGGCATATTGTGCCATCACACACAAACATTTAGGTTGCATTTACATTGTCTGCGTTCAGGCCGTTAAATGAGCACGATCAACAAAGTCATTCATCGCTTGTATACTGGCCTTTTTACACAGGTTAAGGAAGAATAATGGGCACAGAACAATTACTAGTAGATCAATCTGTTCCCATAAAGTATCATATCAGCAGCACATCTGCAGTTTACATTGGACCATGTGCTGCTGAAAAGCAATGATTTTTGTTCTGGCATGAACAATTCAATCACCCGATGAATGAGCAGCATTCTGATCATTGGTTGGGCTGACATTTTTACACCTATGAGCTCTCATATGTGCTGCTGGTATTTATACATGTGGATGCTACATACACAAACTGTATGTGACACAAACACTGTATGTTACACACACGTATACACACACTGCATGTTACACAACCATATGTACGAGGGGTGTTCATTAAAGATTTCTCCTGACCCACTCCCTGTGGACTGAGAGCAATGAAACTTGGCACAGTTATTAGTCCTTCTCTACATAGGTGCCACCTAGGGACACACACTTCTCCCATCTCTTTAAGCAACTGTAAACACCTCGCTTGTAGAAGTCGTCAGGTTGCTCCAAAAGCCACTGGTCCCAAAATACTGTGAGCATGACCTTGCCTGTCGAGGGTTGGGCACGTGCCTTCTTTGGAGGCAGTGAGTCATAATGCTTCCATTGCGTCGACTGGGCTTTAGTCTCAGGATCATAGTGATGGACCCAGCTTTCATTCTGTGTGATCAGTCTGTTGAAAAAGTCCTCCTGGTTTCCATGGCACATCGTCAATAGAGCCTGAGAGCATTCGACTCGTTCCTGCTTCTGGAAAGGTATGAGTAGCCGTGAAACCCAGCAAGCGGATACCTTATGCATGTGATGATGGTCTTGGATGATTTTTTCCATGGACCCCACACTAATCTTGACATTTTGGGCTAGGTGGCGAACGGTTACATGGCGATTTTCCAAAATGGCGACCTCCACTTGCTGGATGGTGTGTTCATCAATAGCAGAGTGGGGTTGCCCTGGAGTTGGAGCTGTTTGCACCGAAGTCCGACCACATTTCAATTGATGATGCCAGCTCTTGACTACATCATATGATGGGGAATCATCACCATAAACCTCATTCATTTCATCGAACGTCTCCTTTGGTGTGCGGCCTTTCAAGTAAAGGAACTCTGTATTCCACTGCGTCCATTATCAAATCTCACAACACTTCAGCACCTGTAAAATCAAGACCGTTATCAGTTCGGAGTTGCAAATTGGCACGTAACTTATAGAGACTTATATCATTACACATGTGAAGTTTCAGCATCCTGTGATAAATAGAAGTGATCAGGGGAAATCTTTAATGAATGCTCCTTGTATATGCACATTGCACAGATGTACAGTACAGACCAAAAGTTGGGACACGCCTTCTCATTTAAAGATTTTTCTGTATTTTCATGACTATGAAAATTGTACATTCACACTGAAGGCATCAAAATTATGAATTAACACATGTGGAATTATATACTTAACAAAAAAGTGTGAAACAACTGAAAATATGTCTTTTATTCTAGGTTCTTCAAAGTAGCCACCTTTTGCTTTGATGACTGCTTTGCACAGTCTTGGCATTCTCTTGATGAGCTTCAAGAGTTAGTCACCGGAAATGGTTTTTCTCTTCACAGGTGTGCCCTGTCAGGTTTAATAAGTGGGATTTCTTGCCTTATAAATGGGGTTGGGACTAGAGATGAGCGTTGTTCTACTCGAACTGTTCGCCAATCTCAAATTCGAGCTGTTTTGGGCTGTGTTCGAGCCGTTCGGCGAACACGAACAATTTGAGAAAAATTCGGCTGTTCGAGGTTATGTTCGATAACTGTTCGTGCACCAAAATCATAACTGGATTTTTTCTCAGTAATGATGAAAATTAATGTTAATACGCAGTTTGAGTGTACAGCGGGGTGGGGGGAGGGGCAGGGGATGGATCTCTGCAGGAACAATGAAGATCTCCATTTTTTTTTCTCTTTCCCACATTTGCAGTGGGGAGGTGCAATCTGTCAGCCTATCAGCAGCGCACACACGGAGCGAAGTGCTTTTTTTCACACAAGCAAGGGCATGTGTCATTGGCAGTGTATGTCACATGTCCTTGCCCTATAAGACCAAGCCATTTTCCCCGTCGCCACCATTTTCTCACTGCTGCAGCTGCGTGTTAGACGGCACCGCTGTTGCTGTGTGCGCTATACCTTGTTAATTTCAAGCCAATTTTCGCACAAATCTACAGATAGCTTGGGAGTAGGGAATAGGTGTGATTGCAGTCCTTTTAAGGACTAGGTTACAGCATTTCCTACGACTTTTATCAGGCAGGTCTGTGCTCTTAAATAGATAGATTGTGAGAGTAAAGACTAATTGTAATTGGAGTCCTTTTCAGGACTAGGTTACATCAGTTCCTATCAGTTTTTGCCAGGCAGGTCTGTGCCAGTGCTGTGCAAGTTTTTTTCACAGCATTTGGCTGAATCTAGCAAAGCTAATCCTTTTTGGCCTATTGCAGAGTGTGTTAGTCAGTAGAGTAGCCTATCTGTGTTGCAAGATATACCACCTGTGTATAGAATACCAATTTTTTTACTGCACCTAGTGAAGAAAAATCTTTTGGGCATAGCATCATTCTATTAGTCCATCTATACTGACCTCCATCAGGTTGCAAATTGAATATAATTTTTTTCTGCATCTAGCTCTGAAAAAATATTGGTCTTCTAGCTGTGTGTGGGACTTGTTCTATTAATCCATCTACACAGACCTCCATCAGGTTGCAAACTGAATATATTTTTTTCTGCATCTACCTCTGAAAAAATATTGGGCTTCTAGCTGTGTGTGGGACTTGTTGTATTAGTCCATCTATACTGACCTCCATCAGGTTGCAAACTGAATATATTTTTTTCTGCATCTACCTCTGAAAAAATATTGGGCTTCTAGCTGTGTGTGGGACTTGTTCTATTAATCCATCTATACAGACCTCCATCAGGTTGCAAACTGAATATATTTTTTTCTGCATCTACCTCTGAAAAAATATTGGGCTTCTAGCTGTGTGTGGGACTTGTTCTATTAATCCATCTATACAGACCTCCATCAGGTTGCAAACTGAATATATTTTTTTCTGCATCTACCTCTGAAAAAATATTGGGCTTCTAGCTGTGTGTGGGACTTGTTCTATTAATCCATCTATACAGACCTCCATCAGGTTGCAAACTGAATATATTTTTTTCTGCATCTACCTCTGAAAAAATATTGGGCTTCTAGCTGTGTGTGGGACTTGTTCTATTAATCCATCTATACAGACCTCCATCAGGTTGCAAACTGAATATATTTTTTTCTGCATCTACCTCTGAAAAAATATTGGGCTTCTAGCTGTGCGTGGGACTTGTTCTATTAATCCATCTATACAGACCTCCATCAGGTTGCAAACTGAATATAATTTTTTCTGCATCTACCTCTGAAAAAATATTGGGCTTCTAGCTGTGTGTGGGACTTGTTCTATTAATCCATCTATACAGACCTTCATCAGGTTGCAAACTGAATATATTTTTTTCTGCATCTACCTCTGAAAAAATATTGGGCATCTAGCTGTGTGTGGGACTTGTTCTATTAATCCATCTATACAGACCTCCATCAGGTTGCAAACTGAATATATTTTTTTCTACATCTACCTCTGAAAAAATATTGGGCTTCTAGCTGTGTGTGGGACTTGTTCTATTAAACCATCTATACAGACCTCCATCAGGTTGCAAACTGAATATATTTTTTTCTGCATCTACCTCTGAAAAAATATTGGGCTTCTAGCTGTGTGTGGGACTTGTTCTATTAATCCATCTATACAGACCTCCATCAGGTTGCAAACTGAATATATTTTTTTCTGCATCTACCTCTGAAAAAATATTGGGCTTCTAGCTGTGTGTGTGACTTGTTCTATTAATCCATCTATACAGACCTCCATCAGGTTGCAAATTGAATATAATTTTTTCTGCATCTACCTCTGAAAAAATATTGGGCTTCTAGATGTGTGTGGGACTTGTTCTATTAATCCATCTATACAGACCTCCATCAGGTTGCAAACTGAATATATTTTTTTCTGCATCTACCTCTGAAAAAATATTGGGCTTCTAGCTGTGTGTGGGACTTGTTCTATTAATCCATCTATACAGACCTCCATCAGGTTGCAAACTGAATATATTTTTTTCTGCATCTACCTCTGAAAAAATATTGGGCTTCTAGCTGTGTGTGGGACTTGTTCTATTAATCCATCTATACAGACCTCCATCAGGTTGCAAATTGAATATAATTTTTTTCTGCATCTAACCCAGCCAATAGTTTTGGCCTAATACCACAGTTTGGCCACTCAGCTCTGCTCGGTTCCCATCCATTGTTTTTTTGTGCAAACAACTCCAGAGTTGTGAATTAGTTAACCACCAAAATGAGTGGAAAAAGGCCTGCTGCTGGTCGAAAGGGGAATAGGCGTGTTGGGAAGGGGAAAAAAGGTTGTGTCCGTGGGGTAGGTGTTAAAGCAACAGTAACATCTGCAGAAGAAAGACCATCTTCCAGCCAAACTAAAATGTCTACTTCTTTTAGCGGACAATGTGATAAGATCCCTTTCTTACGGCCACGCCAATCGCTACAAATTCCAGATGAGGCACAAAAACAGCAGGTGCTTCAACGGATATCAAGTGCTCCTTTAAGTGGGCTCTCCTCCACATCAACTTCAACATCACAAATACTCCAGTCCTCAAAGGTGTCACCCCAATCGCACTTGCTTCCTCACAGCTCCCAAATCTCCAGCTGCCCGTCTGAGTATGAGGTAGAACAGATGGTTGAGTCTGCAGAGCTGTTTACTCATACTATAGCCTGGGAATCAGAGGTCGACTCCAGCGCTTCTGTGAATCCAGACGAGGAAATGATCTGCACTGATGCCCAGAATCTTTATGAGTCGGATCCAGGACCAGACGCAGAAGGTTCTGACCATAATGTAGACCCTCATTCCCAAACTGTAACTCCTGTTGGTGGAGACAATGAGGAAGACGATGATAAGACTCAAATACCTGATTGGAGCGACAACTTTAGTTTTTTGTCAGGGCAGGAACAGGTTGGCTCTGAGGACGACGGGTGTGATAACGCACAGGGTGATGATGATGAGGTTGGAGATCCCACTTACTGTCAACCCACAGTCAGCCAAGAGATGAGGTCAGCAGAGGAGGTGGAGGAAGATGCTAGTGACGACGAGGTCAGGTTGCGCCTTCCTGGACAGAGACGTAGTACTGGAAGCACGTCAACAACTGCATCCTCAAACACAACTCTGCCTCTCACCACAAGTCGTGGTGGCTCTTCAGGTCGCATGGGTGCTAAGCCTTGCATAGCCTGGGCATTTTTTCAGATCGATAAAGATGACCCAACTCGTGTTATCTGTAACATTTGTCAGCAAAAGCTAAGTAGAGGCCAAAAAATACATAGTTTGAGTACTTCATGCATGAACCGGCACATGGACATGAAGCATAAGTTGCAGTGGGAAGCTCAGTGTGCTACAATGCGGCCTAGCCGGCCGGGCCAACCACCGTCTGCCATATCTTGTGCATCCGCGGCCTCTTCATCCTCTGTGACTGGGGGGACAGCAGTCACACCTGTTTTGGGGCGCAGACCTGCCACCTCTTTACCCGCAACAGCCAGCGTGATTGGCAGGTCATCATTTTCTTTGGAGGTGGTAACACCAGCTGGTGTTGAGCGCTGTCCGACATCGATAGCACCACCTTTGGATCAAGGCAACCTAACATGTCCGCCTGCATCTTCCTCACAGACCGGCCGGTTGCCGGGGACACCCTTATCAACCCCGTCTAAGCACAATAGCCAGCCCTCGGTCCCTCAGATGTGGACAAGTAAAAGACCATTTCCTCCTAGCCATGAGAAAGCTAAGAGGTTGAATTTCACCATCTGCAAGCTCTTGGCTACAGAAATGCTGCCTTTCCGCCTGGTGGACACAGAGGATTTTCGAGACCTTATGTCCGTCGCAGTGCCCCAGTACCAGATGCCCAGTCGGCACTACTTCTCAAAGATAGGTGTGCCTGCGCTCCACCAGCATGTCGCACACAACATCACCGCTTCTTTGAGAAACTCTGTGTGTGACAGGGTGCATTTCACAACAGACACTTGGACGAGTAGGCATGGACAGGGGCGTTACATGTCGCTGACTGGGCACTGGGTAACTATGGTGACAGCAGGACAAGGGGCTGCTGTCCAAGTCTTGCCGTCCCCACGAGTTGTGCGTCAATCCTCTTTATGTCAAAGTTCCTCCACTGCTTCTGCCTCCTCAACCTCCTCTCGGTCTTCCACCTGCACCCAAAGCCTGTCTGGTCATGCCACAAGCTTTCTAACTGCGCAGAAGGGATCCTGCACACCTTCTTACTATGCTGGCAGTAGGGCTCAACGTCATCAGGCGGTTTTTACATTGAAATGTCTGGGAAATGTGAGTCACACAGCTGAGGAGTTGTGGTCAGCTCTGGAGAACCAATTTCATGAATAGTTGTCTCCACTGGACCTGAAACCAGGGAAGGCCGTGTGCGACAATGCTGCAAACCTGGGTGCGGCCCTTCGCCGGGGCAATGTCACACACGTGCCTTGTATGGCTCACGTGTTGAACCTGGTTGTCCAGCAATTTTTAGCCCACTATCCCAGACTAGATGGCCTTCTGCAGAGGGCACGGTCGCTGTGTGCTCACTTCCGCCGTTTGCATCCCGCAGCTCAGCGACTTACATCTCTACAGAAGTCGTTGGGCCTGCCACTTCACCGGCTAAAATGCGATGTGCCTACCCGGTGGAATTCAACTCTGCACATGTTGCAGCGACTGTGGCAGCACCGACAAGCCCTGGTGCAATACGTTCTGACGTATAGCCTGGGTCAACGAGATTCAGAGGTGGGGCAAATCACGCTGGAGGAGTGGTCTCAGATCAGGGACCTATGCACCCTTCTGCACAGTTTTGAAATGGCGACGAAGATGTTTAGTGCTGACGATGCCATTATCAGCATGACTATTCCGGTGATTTACATGCTGGAGCACATGTTAAACAGAATTCGGAGTCAGGTGGTGGCACAAGAGGAGGTGGAGGAAGTAGAGGAGGAGGAGTTGTATGCGGAAGGGCTAACATCTGCAAGGTCCAGACGGTCGGCAGCACCAAGGCGGCAGGCATGTGAGGGTGGGGGAGATGGTTTTACCAGGGCGCATGGTAGCAGCCAAACTAGTGAGGAAGGTGCAGGAGCCCAGGAAGAAGTGGAGGACGAACTGATGGAAGACTCATCAGATGAGGGAGACCTTGATCACATTTCTGTTGTGCGAGGTTGGGGGGAGAGGACAGAGGAAGGAAGCATGATTTTTACCTCGCCACCAACACAACAGGGACTTGATGCTCCTGGATGCGCAACACACATGAGTGCCTTCTTGCTGCACTACCTGCAACATGACCCTCGAATTGTGAGAATTAGAAATAATCCTGACTACTGGGTTGCCACACTGTTAGATCCCCGGTACAAAAGTAAATTTGCAGAAATTATTCCTGCCATAGAAAGGGATGCACGCATGCAGGAGTATCAGCAGAGACTGTTGCAGAATCTTACATGTGCTTTTCCACAAAATACCAGTGGTGCACGTAGTGAATCTCACAGTTCCAACTTGCCAACCGTGGGACCGTCAAGTGTTCAGCACTCAAACCGTAACAGAACCACAGTATCTGCTGGTAACATCAATTTTGCGGATTCATTTCACCACTTTTTTAGCCCATCCTTTGCAAGGCCACAGGAGACAAGAAGTCTGACACATAGTCAACGCCTAGAGACGATGGTACAGGAGTATCTCCAAGTAAACATTGAAGCCACGACTGTGTCACTGGACCCTTGCTCTTTTTGGGCTTCCAATCTGGATAAATGGCCGGAGCTAGCCACTTACGCCTTGGAGATCTTGTCATGCCCCGCAGCCATCGTTCTGTCTGAACGTGTGTTCAGCGCTTCTGGTGGTGTGCTGACAGATAAGCGCACGCGGCTCTCCACTGATAATGTAGACAGACTCACGTTCATAAAGATGAACAAATCTTGGATCCGAAATGACTTTTCTACCCCTGTGTCATCCTGGGGAGAGTAAAAGCTTGATGATTGGTTAAAATCACCCTACCAACCGTTTTAAGCTTTCAAATTACTAATCATGTTTATCTGTATCTTGGCTGGAAAATAATTTGGGCTTTGTAGCAGTGTGCAGCACTGATTCTATTAGGCCATCTATAATAAGCTCCACCAGATTTAAAATTACTAATCATGTTTATCTGTATCTTGACTGGAAAATAATTTGGGCTTTGTAGCAGTGTGCAGCACTGATCCTATTAGGCCATCTATACTAAAGCTTCACCAGATTTAAAATTAATAATAATTTTTAGCTGCATCTAGCCCGGAAAATAATTTTGGGGCTCCGAGATGCGCAAGACACATAAGTGCCTTATTGCTGCACTACCTGCAGCATGACCCTCATATTGTCAGAATTCGAAGTAATCATGACTACTGGGTTGCCACACTCTTAGATCCCCCAAACTTTTCGATCAACCTTTTCATTTTAATAAAGACCAAAAAAATGGTCATTTTTGAAATTATAAGCATTAGCAGGTTGTTAGAAACTGAAATCAAACAGTTTTCAACTCAAAACTTTATTCTAGGTGATGTTACATTTTCACATAGGACCCCTTGTTCGAAAGGAGCTTCTGAACTCTCTCGTCCATTGAATTTGTCAGGTTTTGGATGGTTTCTGCTTCAATTGTTTTGCATGAGGACAGAATACCCTCCCAGAGCTGTTGCTTAGATGTGAACTGCCTCCCGCCATCATAGACACTCCTTTTAATGATGCTCCAAAGGTTCTGAATGGGGTACAGGTCAGGGGAGCATGGGGGTCACACCATAAGTTTGTCCCCTTTTATGCCCATATCAGCCAGAGATGCAGATGTTTTATGTGCAGCATGAGATGGTGCATTATCATGCAGAAAAATGATCTTGCTGTGAAATACATGGTTCTTCTTCTTGAACCATGGCAGGAAGTGCTGTTTGAGAAAATCCACATACATTATGGAGTTCATCTTTAGCGCCTTCAGGGATCCTAAAGGGGCCGACAATCTCTCTCCCCATGATTCCAGCCCGAAACATTACTCCACCTCCTCCTTGTTGGCGCTGTAGCCGTGTTTGCGTGGGGTGTCCATCAACCAGCCATCCTCCACTCCATCCATCTGGACCATCGAGCGCTGCACGGCACTCATCCGTGAACAAAACAGTTTTGAAATCAGTCTTCATGTAATGTTTGGCCCACTGGAGCCGTTTCTGCTTGTGTGAAGTGGATAGAGGAGGTCGACAGGATGGCGTATGCACAGCTGCAAACCTCTGAAGGACCCTGCATCTTGTTGTTCGGGGGACGTTGGAGGCACAAGCAGCTTCAAAAACTTGTCTGCTGCTATGACAAGGCTTTTTTGCCGCTGCTCTTTCAACCTGACGTAATTGCCTGTAGGAAAGAGTCCTCAATTTGCCCTTATCAGCACGCACACGTGTGTACTGTGAATCAGCTACATACTTCTTGATTGCCAAGACACTTCATCCTGATCATCGCACAATGTTGATTGTAGTCATGCCTTGACCTAAACACTCCACAATTTGTTGCTTCTCAGCAGCCGACACATCCTTTTTCTTTCCCATTTTGGCAGAAAATGTAGGCTGCTTAATAATGTGAGACAGCCTTCTTAAGTAGTCTTGCCTTTCATTGGACACACCTGCCAAACTAATTAGCACAGGTGTCTGCAATTGCTTACAGTGATATAAAGAGCCCTGACACACATCACCATCAATGAGTTTAACTGACAAACAAACAAATTCTTCCCTTATCACTCCTAAACACTTTTTGCATAATAATTTGGAACGCAGTGTACATGTGCTTTTCCACAAAACACCAGTGGTTCACGTAGTGAATCTTACAGTTCTAACTTGCCAACCGTGGTCTGTATGGAGTTGTTCAATAAAGGGCCCAAAATTAAGATAACATAGATGGGAGAGGTCTCTATGAATAGGAATTCCTAAGTATTTGATACCCTGTGAGGGCCAGGCAAAGGGAAAGTTGGACTGGATGGAATCCTATATGGATTTGGGGAGGGAGACATCGAGGGCCTCAGACTTCGCTGCATTGATTTTAAAATTTGACCATGTAACAAAGTGATCTATTTCAGCCATAACAGCATGGATGGATATATGTGATTGAGTGATATATACTAGGACATCATCAGCAAATAGAGAGCACTTGTACTCGGTGCCTCCCACCTCAATCCACCTAATATTGGGGTTATGGCGAATTGATGAGAGCAGGTGCTCCGTCACTAGGATGTATAAGAGAGGGGACAGAGGACATCCCTGCCTTGTCCCATTGGTGATTGTGAAAGGTGATGAAAATGTTCTGATGCACCCCCTGGGCCTTGGGACAACCGGAGCCGGACCCTTTTTGGTGGATGCTGGTGGTTGTAGTCTTCGTGGCGGCGAGCCAGTTCCGTGGCTCAGGGTGGTCAGACCAGTGGCGGAACTATTTATGTGGTTTTGATGTTTAAATGTCCGACTACGCCACCCGTGGATTGCGGTCAGAGTGAACCGCCGCTGCAGGGCAGACCGCTGAGGCTGGTGTTGTGGGTGCAGCAGAGCGTAGCATAACTCCCCACGGGAGGAGTATAGCCTCAGGGCAGTGTATGCGGAGGATGGGGGTGATGGTGCAGGGCAGCAGCAGTAACGACACGGAGTCAGTGATGCAGTCCAGGGCCTTTACTCACAGGTCTTATTATCCAGACCACGTCTGCAGGTAACGGCTGCCCACCTCGTACTGTGCTCACCAGGTGAGGGGCTCAGACAACTCCCAGATAACTTTGGAGCGCTTCACAGGACCCCCTTTGTGTGTCCTTTGTCTGGCCTTTCTTACCAACCCTTCTGTCTGGCTGCCTCGGGCCTCCTCTTGGTAAACTTGGCGCCAGTTTCCCTGACCCTATGTGGTGCCTTCCTAGCGGGTGTAGCGAGGGGCTGCGCCACATAAAATGTCACAGCCTCCGGTTTCTAGCTGAGGGTCGTTTCCTGCCTCCACTAGTTTCGGGGACCGGTCTCCCCCTTTGGCCTGACCCCTCCACGCAGGTGGATTCGGGCGTGCGGTGGCGACTCGCCCGTCCGCACCCCTGGGATCCCTTCATTCCTCGTTCCTGGAGCCTTCTCCGCTCCTCTTCCTTCCTTCTCCCTCTTCCAGGCCTGGGCCTCTGTTACTAGGCCCGCCTCCGGAGCAGAGCTCATGCAGAGCCCCTGCTCCCTGCCACTTCTGCTCAGACTTCTCTGCACTGAACTAAGATGGTGCCCACCTTTTATACTCCCTTCTCAATGCACCCAGGAACTGCTTCCTCCCTGCTCCTGCACTACAGGGTTCCCCTTCCTCAGTGTTCCCTCCCCCCACTCCAGCCAGGGACAGGGACTGTTGTGCCCATTTCAGAGGCATATTGGTCGCCCTGCCCCACGGCAATGTGGTGTAATGCATGCAGGTGTCGGGTCCTGATCCACACTCCATCCTTACCTGAGAGTGAGATATCACACCTCTGGGTGAGGTGCAATACCTCTGTAGCAACCGAGCCCTCAGGGTGCTACAGTTCCATTTATCTTCAGCCTAGGTGACGTATTGTGATACAGGGCCATGATTTTGGCTTTAAAAGGGTCCCCTAGACGCCTACCCCAAGCTTTTTAAGAGAATCATAGAATCATAGAATCATAGAATCATAGAATGGTAGAGTTGGAAGGGACCTCCTGGGTCATCTGGTCCAACCCCCTGCTCAAAGCAGGATTCACTAGATCATCTCAGACAGATGTCTGTCCAGCCTCTGTTTGAAGACGTCCATTGAATGGGAACTCACCACCTCTCGTGGCAGCCTGTTCCACTCATTAATCACCCTAACTGTCAAAAGTTTTTTCTAATATCTAATCTGTGTCTCCTCCCATTTAGTTTCATCCCATTGCTTCTAGTCTTTCCTTGTGCAAATGAGAATAAAGATGATCCTTCTACAATGTGACAGCCCTTGACATATTTGTAGACAGCTATTAAGTCTCCTCTCAGTCTTCTTTTTTGCAAGCTAAACATTCCCAAATCCTGCAACCTTTCCTCATAGGACATGGTTTGCAGACCAGTCACCATTCTGGTCGCTCTTCTCTGAACTTGCTCCAGTTTGTCTATGTCTTTTTTAAAATGTGGTGCCCAAAACTGTACACAGTATTCCAGATGAGGTCTGACCAAAGAGGAGTAAAGACCGATAATGACTTCACGTGATCTAGACTGTATGCTTCTGTTAATACATCCCAGAATTGTATTTGCCTTTTTTGCTGCTGCATCACACTGTTGACTCATGTTCAGTCTATGATCTATTAGTATACCTAAGTCTTTTTCACATGTACTGTTGCTTAGCTCTATTCCTCCCATTCTGTATATGTTTTTTTCATTTTTATTGCCCAGATGTAGTACTTTGCATTTTTCCCTGTTAAAAACCATTCTGTTGGTTGCTGCCCACTGCTCCAGTTTATTTAGGTCTTTTTGAATCCTCTCTCTCTCTTCTCTAGTATTAGCTATCCCTCCTAGCTTTGTGTCATCAGCAAATTTAATCAGTTTACCCTCAATTCCTTCATCTAAATCATTGATAAAGATGTTGAACAATACAGGTCCCAGGACGGAGCCCTGTGGTACCCCACTTGAGACATTCATCCAGCTGGATGTGAAGCCATTTACAACCACCCTTTGAGTCCGATCACTAAGCCAGTTATGAATCCACCTAACAGTTGCCTGGTCCATTGCATACTTGGTCATTTTTTCAATAAGGATGATGTGAGATACTTTGTCAAATGCTTTGCTGAAGTCAAGATATACTATATCTACAGCATTTCCCTGATCCACCCAGTCAGTGATTCTGTCATAGAAGGAAATTAAGTTAGTCTGACATGACTTGTTAGTTACAAACCCATGCTGACTCTGGTTAATCACTTCATTCTTATCCATGTACTTACATACATGTTGTTTAATAATTTGTTCAAAGATCTTTCCTGGTATAGAAGTCAGACTCACCGGCCTATAGTTCCCTGGGTCCACCTTCTTCCCCTTTTTGAAGATAGGAACAACATTTGCTCTTCTCCAGTCTTCTGGGACTTCTCCTGTTCTCCAAGAATTTTCAAAGATTATGGAGAGTGGTTCTAAAATTTCTTCTACAATCTCCTTCAGTACTCTGGGGTGTAATTCATCTGGACCTGGAGACTTGAACTCATTTATGTTAGCTAAATATTCCCTCACAATCTTTCTGTTTACTGATAACTTGGATTCCTCTATTCCTTTAAAAGGACAGTGAAGATCAGTTGATGTTACATTTTCTTTCTGAGAGAAAACAGATGCAAAATAGGAATTAAAAAGTTCGGCCTTCTCAACATCCTCTCTTACCATTTCTCCATTTTCATCCTGTAAAAATCCTATAGCATCTTTGACTTTTCTTTTACTTTTGACATACCCCCAAAATCCTTTTTTATTGCTTTTGACATCTCTTGCAAGCCTTAATTCATTGTCAGCTTTAGCTAACCTGATACGTGCCCTGCAGGATCTGCAGACTGCATTATAATCTTCTTTAGATATGCCTCCCTCTTTCCATTTAATAAACATTTCTTTCTTTCTTTTTAGCATGTGTTTAAGTTCTGTGTTCATCCATCCTGGTTTCCTTAAATGCTTCCCATTCTTCCTACTTTTCGGGATTGTTAACGATTGTGCTTTGAGAATCTCATTTTTAAAAATTTCCCATCCTTCCTGGACATTTTTGTCCTTAAGGACATCCAGCCATTGGATCCCTCCTATTCTCTTTCTGAGTCTCTTAAAATCTGCCTTTCTAAAATCTAACCTTGAAGTTTGAGTCTTCACATGTCTTCCTCCTCTAGTTATCCAAAATTCTATAATAGCATGATCGCTGCCTCCTAGGGTCCCAGCCACCTTTACCTCCTCAACCATTTCCTCCCTGTTTATAAGAATTAGATCCAAAGTAGCAGATCCCCTTGTTTTCTCCCCTACCTTTTGGAAGATAAAGTTGTCAGCAAGAGAGGATAAGAATTTGCTTGACCTGTTAGTTTTACTTGAGAGAGATTCCCAACAAATGTCTGGATAGTTGAAATCTCCCATGACCACTACGTCATATTTTTTGGAGAACTTGGTCATTTGATACATAAAGAGTTCATCCATATCTTCAGCTTGCCCAGGTGGCCTGTAGTAAATGCCTACAATGGTGTCCTTTCCGTTGTTCTCTCCTTGTATTCTTACCCACACAGTTTCCACAGAACTCCCAGTCTCTGAAGCTTCAATCTCTGTGCAGATATACGCTTTTCTAACATACAATGCAACACCTCCTCCTCGTTTATCAAGTCTGTTTCTTGCAAATAAGTTGTATCCTTTTAGCCTTTTATTCCAATCATGTGTATCGTCCCACCAAGTTTCAGTGATTCCAATGACATCATATTTCTTTTCCTGCGTTAGTACTTCCAATTCTCCTTGTTTGTTGCCCATGCTTTGTGCATTTGTATAAAAACATTTTAGTTTGTGATTGGTTTCTCTTCCTCCCATATTTTTATTATTTAGATTTTTTTGTCTTTGTTCTTCCTTTCCACTTCCAGTAGCAGAGATCTCCAGTAGCTGTATGGCTTTTTCTGGCCTTTTGCTTCCCTTCCCACATTGTTCTAGTTTAAAGCTCTCCTGATGAGTGTAGCAAGGCGACTTCCAAATACATGTTTTCCAGTCTTCGTAAGGTGCACCCCATCTCTAGCAAGTAGTCCATCGTATAGGTAATTCATTCCGTGATCCAGAAATCCAAATCCTTGTTGACGGCACCATCGACGTAGCCAGTTGTTCACCTGTAGAATCTTATTCCACCTCATTGTTCCATGGCCATCCACTGGGAGGATGGATGAGAAGACCACCTGCGCTCCCAATTCTCTCACTTTCTTGCCTAAGTCTTCAAAGTCACTGCAGATGGTTTCCAGGTCCTTTCTTGCGGTGTCATTTGTCCCCACATGTATTAGCAGGAATGGGTAGTGATCTGTAGGTCTGAAGAGTCTTGATATCCTGTCAGACACGTCTTTAATTTTTACTCCTGGAAGACAGCACATTTCTCTTGAGGTTATGTCTGGTCTGCAGATAGCGGCCTCTGTTCCTCTTAACAGGGAATCCCCCATGACCACCACTCTCCGTTTTTTCTTCACAACATTCTTCTTTCTCCATCCAGGAGGATTCTGAGGGCTTACAAGGTTATTCATTGCTGGCAAAGTCTTATCTTGCTGTATTTCTTCATGGTTCTCCTGCGTGAGAGCCTGGTACTGGTTCCTGAGCAGTATGGGTGCTGACTGCCTCTCGATCCTCCTGCTTCTGTGGGTCACATGCTTCCATTCCTCTGTTTCCTCAGGTGCAGAGAGAATTTCTTCTCTTTCTGAATCATGAAGAGATAATTCTGCTCTGTCTAAGAACTCTTCACCTCCCTTAATGATTTTCAAGGTAGTTAACCTCTCTTCTAGATTTCGCAACTTTTCCTCCAACAGGGACACAAGCTTGCATTTCTGGTTTACCGATGTCCTCTTTTCAGCTCCAACAGCCAAAATCCAGTGTTCTTTGAGCTCGCGGAGACTCTTCACTTACCCCAAAATGCAGTGGGAAAATGCAAATTATCTCCTCAGGACTCCTCCCCTGGTTTGGCGTGCCAGGAGACTCTATGGAATGCTTTCTCAGCATCCAACGAGAGTATCTAATTACAAATTTTTAACTGCATCTAGCCCAGGAAATACTTTGTGCCTAGTAGCAGTGTCTGCTAGTCAGCGGATTATCCCGGCTGTTAAGCAAGTTACACCACCTGTAGTTTAGACACTTAATTTTTTCAAAGGAAATGCTTCGGGACCATGGGATACTCAGTGAAGAGCATCAGGAGGCACCCCAAGGCATAGGGGCTGGGACTGGCAGTAGGATGCCTTGCGGTGGACAGCCGAGCTCGATCCTTATAAAAGCTTTTTAACTGCAGCAGCTTTAGTGGACGCTACTGGAGCTGGAATTACGCGGCTGCTGGCATGAGACTTGCCCTCCAATAGATCCTTGTAAATGGATTTAAAGTGTATTCATTCAAATTAGAGAGACAATTTAAATTAAAAAGCTTAGAGCTGCCTCCACCACAGGGGGGCTCGCTCGACCCACCAGCGGACAGGCACCAGTATTGGGAGATAGAGGCTGGCCATCAGGGTTCACCGCGGCTCTGGCACAAACCCGGCGACACGGAGGTGGCACGGGCAGGAGCGGACTGGCCGTGTCGGCTTCTCACTTTTTGGATTTTAGAAGGGCATGACATGCCTATATCTGTGTCTCCCCCTCCTTTTACTCCTCAACCTCTTTTATTTTCGCATGACTATATGAACTTGTCTCTTTTCCATGTGTTAGTTATGTCTTCTGAGCAGTTTGTCAGCTTTTGGACACCTTTGAAGGTGTTTTCTATGTGTTTCTATGTGTTTTTGTTTGCCTGCCATTGGTTTTAACGGTGTTCGAAGGTGTTCGACGAACAGTTCGACGAACAGTTCGGCGAACACACGGGTGTCCGACGAACCGAACCGAACTCGAACACTACGGGGGTGGCTCAACACTAGTGATAAGCATCTCTGGGAACTCCTTCAAGATTGTTGGAAGACCATTTCCGGTGACTACCTCTTGAAGCTCATCATGAGAATGCCAAGAGTGTACAAAGCAGTCATCAAAGCAAAAGGTGGCTACTTTGAAGAACCTAGAATATAAGACATATTTTCAGTTGTTTCACACTTTTTTGTTAAGTATATAATTCCACATGTGTTAATTCATAGTTTTGATGCCTTCAGTGTGAATGTACAATTTTCATAGTCATGAAAATACAGAAAAATCTTTAAATGAGAAGGTGTGTCCAAACTTTTGGTCTGTACTGTATAAACTGAGTACATGCATATATACAGAGATATGTATACACAGAGCACATATTTAAAGACACATGCATACATAGATCACATACATGAATACATACAGAGATATGCTGCATACACAGAGTACATAGATACAGATACATGCATACACAGAGCACATACATACAGAAATATGCTGCCTACTGAATGTTTATGCAAACATACACAGAGCACATACATACATGCAGAAATATGCTTTCTACTCAGTACTCATGCATGCAGACACATGCATACAAAGAGCACAAACATACAGATAAAAGCTGCATACAGAGACCACATGCATACAGTCACATACATACAGAGAGCACATACACACAGAAACATGCATACAGAGAGCACATACATTCATACATACATGCAGAGAAATGCTGCATATACAGCACAATCATACAGATACAAGCATACAGAGAGCACAAACATACAGAGACATGCTGCACACAGAGCATATACATGGTACAGATGTACACACAATGTAGAATACTTACCAGTCTGTCTTCTCTTCTTTAGTTCTTCTCGACGACCGCATGGTACAGGACCTGTGGTGACATCATGGTCATATGACAGTGATGTCACCACAGGTCCTGAATCAGTCTCAACATCAGATACTACACTGATAATGCAGAACTGCTATTTTCAGTTGTAGTTTCTACAGTAAACATTGGCATCTCCAGAAGGAGTGGGGGCCTTGAGCAACTGCCCAGTTAACTCCCCTTCCCAATGCCGGCACTGGCAGCAGATCTACCATTTCCCTGACTATTGAGCTCTATATAACACATAGTGACACATCACTAGATTCAGGGTCTCTGTCTCTACATTATGCTCCTCTCTGATTAGGTAGCAAAACCCTGGTGACCGATTTCCTTTAATGCAAGATAGATCATAACGTGCAAGCCCTTGAGGATAAGAGCTATCCAGCACCTCCAGTGCTGAAAGTATTGCTTGGAGCAAATGTGTTTTTCATTGAAATACACAATGTACAGTTCCTGAATAAAAAATAAAAATAAGTGTCACTACTGTCATTTTTTTCCATTCACAGCAATGAAAAATGTGATTTATGGATTTATCTCTAACTACTTATGCAAGTGAGAGAACTTTTTGTTCTGTTTCACCTTGACTGCACATAGAAACAGCATTACCTGCATTAAGTACTTTTCCAATGTTACTCTTTACCGCCCTAAGGAGAAATTGCAGCTATGTATAAACAGAATATATGAGAACAGTTCCAGATTTCTTTCCTTTTTGTCTTACTGAGGTCTGGAGACTCTGATTTCGAGTTCATTGTTGTTATTTTACAGTGAGCTATTGTTCAAGAGGCAGAATGTGGATGAGGCAAAGAACAACTCACATAAATAGATAACTGTGGATTAATGTTTTGTTGCAATCATTTAGCAAATTCTCTGAAAGTACAGAACACCTTAAAGAAAATCTTTCTCCAGATTTTTGCAATGTGATCTGAGAGCAGCATAATGTAGGATAAGGGGCCCTGATTACTGTCATGTGTTGCTTACTGGGCTGAGTTTTAGGCTATGTGAGCACGATCAGGAATTGCTTGCAGAAATTTCTGCAGCCTTTCTGCAAGTTTCAGCACCTCTTGGTAGCAAAAATGCTTCGAAAAATCAGCGTTTTTGATGCGTTTTCATGCGTTTTTGTGTATTTTTGCCTGCGGATTTGCCATGCGTTTTTTCCAATGCATTGTATAGGAAAAATGCTGGCCAAAACGCACAAAGAATGGACATGCTGCTTCTTTTTCTGCACATGAAATTCAGTCAGGAAAAATCCTGATCATGTGCACAAATCTTGCAAAACGTCTTAGGAAATCATGGGATAAAGTTTGCAATGTGTTTTTGGCCCATTTCTGAGCAGAAAAAAATGCACAAAAATGCACCAAAAACGCACTTTGTGCACATAGGCTTTCTGTTTGAATGCAATCAGTGTTTTATCAGCAGGAGAATATCTCTGCCGGACAAGCTGCCTCATGCATCCTAGTCCAACCACAGCACTGATTAGCAGCTCTTTGTCACTATAGGGCATACAAAGAGAGCTGTGGTGTGGGCAGGTTATTCACAAATCAACAACTGAGCTCTGCTAAATCATCAGCAGACAAAACCTTGATTCTGTCATAATTGCTGCATCCAGAAAACTAAGTGATATATCACTGGTATCTGTCCCTAACTCATGCTGCCGTCAGACTACATAGCAAAAACCTGCTGACAGATTCCATTTAACAAATTATCTGCCTGTTTTGTGCACATTTTCGTCATAATTTAAAGGGCCCCTGTCATACGCTATTTACCTGCAGATATAGGGTTAATCTGCAGGTAAATAAGGTTAAAATGCTGCCTGGCCGCCTTAGTGAAAGCATGGATGTCGGGAGGAAATGAACTTGAGGGAACCATTCGCTTCCAGCCATAGAAGCCTGCAAGGAGCGGTCATAGTCATCGCTCACTATACCCAGAGCACCAATCCCCCCACAGCACTTTGATTGACAGTGTGGTGCTGCAGTGTGAGCGATCAAAGTGCCGTATGTTTTTACTTTTTTGATATAGTACTAAATGAAAGCTCGATACACCGTCACACAGAACGCCTACTGCGAAGTAATCTGGAACGTTACAGACTTCATGTGCACCATTTTGGCTCCTGCTCTGCTATGTACTAGTTAAATTATAAAGGTGTACAAAATATACAAATAATCAAGGTTCTGCTGCATCTGTACATATATTAAAAATTATTGCCATATATTTATCTTTACATTATATCTATTTTTCACAATCATATGAGATAGCAAACTCACATTTAAAAAAAAATTAGGCTGAGCAATAAAAAATGTAGTTTATAGGTCAAAATTATCTCAAGAATGGTGAGCAAAAATCCCAGAATCACACAGGGGGACCTGTTGAATGACCTACAGAGAGCTGGGACCAACGTTACACAGGCTACCATCAGTAACACACTACGCCGCCAGGGACTCAGATCCTGCAGTGCCAGACGTGTCCCCCTGCTTAAGCCATTATATGTCCAGGCCCGTCTGAAGTTTGCTAGAAAGCATTTGGATGATTCAGAAGAGTATTGGGAGAATGTCATATGGTCAGAGAACTGTTTGGTAGAAACACAACGAGAACAAGAGAAAGAATGCTGAGTTACATCCAAAGAACACCATACCTGCTGTGAAGCATCGGGGTGGCAACATCATGCTTTGGGGCTGTTTCTCTGCCAAGGGACCAGGACAACTGATTCGTGTACATGAAAGAATGAATGGGGACATGTATCATGAGATTTTGAGTGCAAACCTCCTTCCATCAGCAAGGGCATTGAAGATAAAACGTGGCTGCGTCTTTCAGCATGACAATGATCCTAAGCACACCGCCAGGGCAACGAAGGAGTGGCTTCGTAAGAAGCATTTCAAGGTCCTGGAGTGACCTAGCCAGTCTCCAGATCTAAACCCTATAGAAAACCTTTGGAGGGAGTTGAAAGTCCGTGTTGCCCAGCAACAGCCCCAAAACATCACTGCTCTAGAAGAGATCTGCATGGAGGAATGGGCCAACATACCAGCAACAGTGTATGCCAACCTTGTGAAGACTTACAGAAAATGTTTGACCTCTGTCATTGCCAACAAAGGATATATAACAAAGTATTAAGATGAACTTTTGTAATTGACCAAATACTTATTTTCCACCAAAATTGAAAAAAAAATTCTTTCCAAATCAGATAATGTGATTTTTAGGATTTTGTTTTCTCATTTTGTCTCTCATAGTTGAGGTCTACCTATGATGTCAACTACAGGCCTCTCTCATCCTTTTAAATGCTAGAACTTGCACAATTGGTGGCTGACTAAATACTTTTTTCCCCACTGTTAAAGCAGAGGGGCCCTATTGATTACTACTGAGTCCATCTCATTCGCTTGGTGTCTGTTTTTAGATTTGAAAAAAAAATACCTCATGTAGAAATTTTTCTTCCATTCTAAAAATCTAACACCAAACTAAAACCAGTCGACTTTATAATGATCAATGAGGCACCTCTGATCCCAATTGCATCAGTTCGCAAACAGGTGCATTTTGGGCATGAATTCCTGATGCTGATTCCTAAATTGGAACACACAAACGATCATGAAAACTTAGCCTAAATGGTATGAAAGCGCGTCATGAAAATGTGAAATCACCTACAGTCTCATTCCCCTTTCCCTGTAGATTGTAAGCCCTTTCGGCCAGGTCCTTCCTCCCATTGAACATGCCTATCATTTTCTCCGCTGTCTTTGATTGTAATTTTCTTGTACCTTATGTTATTTAATGCTAAATTACCTTAAAGGGAATCTGTCACCAGATTTTTTTCTCTGTTATCTGAGAGCAGCACAATGTAGGGGCAGGAGTCCTGATTACAGTGATGTGTCACTTATTGGGCTGAGTTTTACTGTTTCAATGCAATCAGTGCTTTATCAGCAGGAGAATGCTGGACAAGCTGCCTCATGCATACTTGTACAACCACACCCCAGGGAATCTGTCACCAGGTTTTTGCTATCCCATCTGAGTGCATGATGTAGGGGCAGATACCCTGATTCCAGCAATTTATCACTTACTGCACTACTTGCTGATGTTTTGCTAACAATACTGTTTTATCTACTGCAGAACTAGAAGTTCTTTGAATGCTTTATCCTTTATTATTTATTTTAAAGTCTAGATTATTGCTGATTGATTACACACAGGTTTGACACAAATAAACCAAACGATCCAGTTATTTAGAGAATACTTGTGTGCAGCATCAACATGAGGCACATTTAAGAATAAAATGTGTCTATTGCTTGTAAATGAACCCCCAGGATCAGATATTAAAATATGTGTTACTAATTAGCTTCACATTCAGTCATTAATGTTGCAGATAAAACTGGCACAGCAACATTTTTCCTAAGACTGAGAGGAATTTTTTATCTGTAAAATACAAATGCCTTGCTTTAATGAATATATTGGAAGCAAATTTCTTTTATTACAAAGCATCTGTTAAAATCATCCATATCAATCATGAGAACATGCAAAGCGCAACTGCAAAGTGCATTCAAATGGAGTAATTACTTAATAATGCTGCTAAATACCTATGTATTTATCATTATTCTTTCTGTTGAGATTTACATATATTTTGGAGCTGTCAGAGGATAACTTTTATGGTTATTTGGATTTTTTTTATCTTAGGTAACAAGAAAGCTTTGTTTATGGTATATGCAACATATTATTTGAATTGTACAGAACAGCTATTATTCTAAAACTAACTACAGCCCAGCATGTCCCTACAGGGGGTGTGGAATTAGGGTACATGGGCCTTGGTGCTTCAAAGGGGTCACATGACCATCTAAATAGACACTAATAAATGACAAATAATAGAGATGGGTGAAAAATTGAATTCTACTTAAATATTAAAAAAAATCTGCATTTGCCAAGATTCAGATATTTTGTAATTCGCTAGTGTGTGGATTTGGTGAAGTGGCTGCCGTTGAATTATAAAGGTCCATTAAAAGGATAAAAACTAATATACATTTTTATGCACACCTTAACACATACCTTACCGTTCCTCCGCTCCGCACCATCACGTGTCCGGTCCTCATCCTACCTTCTTATCACCACTGCCTGCATATTCGCAGTACCATCCCGAGCCTTCTTCATGGTGGAAGTCCCAGCCTAATGTGGTTCTGTGCTTCTGTGCAGTGGCGATAAGACAATGTGGTGAAGAGTGGACGGGCGATGGTGAGGAGAACATGGGCCAGAGAGGTGAGTGGTAAGGGGAGTATAAAGATTCTTATAATTTCTTTGAAACTTATATTTATTATTCTCTGGGTTCTATGGAGATAAGAAACATTAAAATCATAGAGAAGTTATCCAATTTCTCATGAAAATTTGTATGAACAGGTAAATTAGAATTTTGCCTTCTTCGATCATCACAAGCTTATAATATGAATGGTAGCTGGAGTCGTGTGAAAGATTTTTCAATTTCATGCAGTTCTGTCTCTGCAGACTTATATATCACATTGTACTCCATTGTTCTACATAGGTTATCATCATTAGTTATTTATATTTCATACTGCAGATAAAATAGAAAGTCATACGTAATTGTGTAAAATAATCATAGGATGCCAATTATAGCGAAATAGAAGTAATCCATAATATTTTGTGGTGGTCTTCAGTTGTAGTCGATGACCCCCAACTTTCTAAAAGCTATAGCAAAGCATTCCTCAAGAAAAATGATTGTGGCTTTAGTGGACCCACCTCTTCCCACCCATTTATTACATACTGTATACTCAAAGTGAACCTGATAGGTCCAATAAAGGGGCAACATGTGTCAGACATTGTCTGTATGATCTCAACCAGGTATTTTTGATTCTAAAACACTGCAACATTTCAGAAAAAAAACATGCTGGAGACTAGTTGGACAGGCAGATCCCCAGTAGCTTCACCCTGCCCACTGCCTTGGACTGACAGGTATATTCCTACATCTGCATATAGAGAGAGTCCTGTAAAGTTACTGGCAGCAGGCAGGGAGAACCTGCCGGGTAGCTGCGTGTACCACTAGCCATCTAGTATCGCTTATAGGCAAGTTATATTATAACTGATAATAAAGGAAATTTTCAACAAAATATTTTTTACTGAAAAATATTTAGATTTGAGCGTCCTCAGTGGCTGATACCTTTTAATGGCTAACTGAAAAGATGGTAACAAGTTGAAAGCTTTCGAGACTACGCAGGTCTCTTCATCAGGCATAGTATAACACAAAATCTGAAGAGTCACATATTTATACACAATAAGACACAGAAATAATGCAATAGATGAGACAGGTGACGGAAAGCAGAGTTATCATGGGAGAGATAAACAGTCCTGGCTATAAATATTTTAGTAGTTAATAGATAAGAAGTGTGAAGGTTTTATTGTCCTGTGATAAGGTCTAGTGTTATGATGACCTCACAAGTCTGATGGGCACATTCCTGGCCACATATCTACTGGCTAACACGGTAATAAAATATATATTTTTTTACTGGATATTCATTAAAAAAACATTGTGTATATAAGTTAGGTAAAGGTGCAGAAGATCATAGAACTATGTAAGTTGTCGCTTATTAAAATGCTATGATGCAATAAATCCTATTGTGACGTTGGCAACGGCTTGGGCTATGTGAAATGTCACGTTAAGGTGACATTAAGGACCAAAACCATAACCAAGAGAGGGGTAGTGAGTCCCAAAAAGTACTAGCATTAAGCAGAGACCATTAACCCTCCGTCACATACAATATCGGTTCTAACGAGTTCACATACAATGTGACTGTCAGGCGCAGGCTAGAAAAATACCTATAATATCTAATGTTTGCAATTTCAGTGCTCTAAAAGTGATCAGTGACCTTCATAGGGATGTAATAAAAGAGACTACACATAATCAGATGCAAAAAAACCCCATTTACTTAACATAAAACTAATAACTCTGAAATACAAACATTTCAAAACTCCCGCCAAATAGTCCCCAGTTCGACTCTGTCAAAAAACTCTACAAAGAAAATTTATGGAAACAAACTTAATTTTAAGGTACCTTAAGTACTATTAAACACATATTCAATCAGAATTAGATCCTGAAGTTTCCCCAGAAAAATTACACTTGCAGAGCAAAGAGCAAGAATTACACATCATTTTTGCATGTGCCAGGCAGATTGCATTATGACATTTGTGACATTCATAATTAGAAAGCCTTCTGATTCCGCTTTCCGTGGTGCAGGTGGTGCATCTCCTTCTTTTGGGAGGTGGTGCAGGTGGTGAATTTGCACTATCATCTTCTGGGCGGAATCTTTTGAGCTGAACTTGAAGGCGAGAGGGGATACCGATTGTTTTCATACTTCTCCTGCGTAGCTCTCCAAGCACTAGTTCATGGGCCAATTTTTTCAGATAGAATCGTCTACGGAGTGGTTCAAGCTTGTTTTCAAGGTAAATGACTTGTGAATTTATACCACCCAAATTCAACATAGCAAAAAATATGACCATTGGCCAGCGTTTGGTGTTTCTGCTGACGTTGAAAGTTGAGCACATCTGATCAGCTGTATCAACACCCCCTTTGGCTGCATTATAAAATGTAATTATCTCCGGGTTTTTTTGTGCCTCAGTCCCAGGATCGATGGCATCATCATCATGGAGTGTTGATAGAAGAAGTACAATTTTTTTTGCTTGTGGTACATAGGAAACCAAAACCTTTCCATTATGGAATGCAAACATACTGCTGTACTGTTGTCTCCCTTTCACACTTACAAACTGTGTAGGCAATTCTTTTTTATTTTTTCTTACAGTTCCGACATATGAAAGCTTCTGCATTTTCAGATAATCAATCAGATCACAATTTGAAAACCAATTGTCAGCTGTTATATTGCGACCCGATCCAAATAAGGGCTCAGCCAGTCTTTTTACAACATCACTGGGTTTGTTGCTGACACAGTAAGGACCTTCTGGTTGTTTTCCTGCATAAACTTCCAGGTTGTAAGTGTAGGTCTTACTGGCATCAACAAGGGCATACATTTTTATTCCATATTTGTTACGCTTTGATGGAATATATTGACGAAAGGCACATTTACCATGAAAACCAGGGAGCATTTCGTCAATAGTGAGATTCTCCCCAGGGCAATAGCTTTTTTTACAGTTTTCAACAAATTTTTGGAATATATTACGAATTGAAGCAAGTCGGTCATGTGTTTTACGTTCGGTTCGGGTAGTTCTGTCGTCAAACCGAAGGCAATGAATTAGAAGCTTGAATCTGTTTATGGACATAACAAGGCCAAATTTTTCAACTCCATCCCCATCTTTACTCCAAAGTTCCTCCAAACTTTGTCTATTTGCCCTATAAGCTCCTGCAAGGTATAATAATCCAAAAAAAGCACGCAGTTCTATTTCATCTGTGGCCTTGATGGTTCTGTTGCAGATGAACTTGTCCTTTATAATGTCTATATATTGGTTGGTATATGTGACAATAGAGTCCAGAATGTCATCTGTGAATAAACTATTCCAGCATTCAACTGCAGTTTTTGCATTACTTGCAGTTCCTATAACTGCAGGAAGGTGAGTAATAATGTTTTGAGGTTCCCTTTGTTTTTTCTGGAGTGGCTTCTTGTTCCATTGTTTTTTTTTATCTTTTCCCATATAATAAGATTCTACATCTTCATCCTCATCACTGTCACCATCTTGCTCTGTTTCAGAATCCACTTGACATACTTCCACCTCATCATGAGAATCAATCTCACTTTCCTCTCCTAAATCCTCATTCAGTGTGGGGTCTGCATCATCTAACAGCATGTTTGTTACTTCCTCAACATCAAGGTTTTTTGATAAATTGTACATTTTCCTCTCCATTTCAGCAGATAATCTGAAGCAAGAGAAGGAATATGTGTTAGAGAACTACTGTATATGCCTGAGCAGCACACTTTCTTTTTTAATCTGCCTTATTTCTATGAAATATCCTCACACTTTGTGCTATACATTCATAAAACAAGCTAAATAAACAATTGTGATGAATAAAAACATAAAATACTAACCTTATTGAGTGTGACGTGTTCACATACAATGAGCCTGAGAGATTAGCGCAGTTATATCTGTCCTCCTGAAGCTCTGCAATCCAACTGTGGTATGAGGTTTCACAGAGCTGCTAGAGACAGTAGACTACCTGGAGGGAGGGGATTTCCTCACAATCTGGTGAGGAAGGAGAAATTAAAGTAAAAGAGATGTGCCTGTCAGGCCTATTGTATGTGACGGAGGGTTAATAAAAAAGTGCAGCACAGCAAAATTTTTTAAAAATAACACAAAACTTTTATTGCAAAAACTATTAAAAAGCAAAAAAAAAAGTTACTAATGATAATTGTCCTAATGCAAAGGACACACTTTACATGTGTTGTTGGGTGAACCAAGGGAGAAAAAAACCCTGGAAATAATCATTCATAAAGACATAAGCACAATGGAAATAAATATGGCATTCCAGGGAAAAATTGTATTGAAGTAAAAAGTCAGTCAATATAAGAATATATTAGCATACATTCAGGCAGCCAAATTGAAAGGGGCTCACCCTCCAAACACACTCGTACGTTTCACAAATGCTTCATCAGGGGTCATGTTCGTCATATTCCTGATACTGAAAAGTGCAGTAAAGAAGCTGTTCACATTATCTTAGAACTACCGAATTGGAGAAAAGAGTCTTGTTTGAGCAGCTGTTGCTTATCGACTGTGTTTCATATTGCGGCTCATCCTCATTTAATTATTCATTTAATTATTAAATTATTAATTATTCATTATGGTAATACTGTATGTGTCCCTTAAAAAAAATGGTGAATTCAGAGAATCAGCTAATACAGATATAGAAAAGATTAGCATGACTTTCATTGCACATCTTGATAAATTATCACAGAAGGCTATCTCACTTAAAAGGATTAAGATATCTGAAAGGGGTTGTCTCACATGAAGGATATAGAAACCACATCTATTTCCAGAATGTGGGTCTCCAAACCCCTGTTGTGGTCGGCATCACTCCACTAGTGAATGAAAAGATGGCGGTACATTCACCAACTCTCTCAATTCATTGTTATAGGATTTCTTAACATAGCCGAGACAATACTCAGCTGTATTTGGAATTCCCATGCAATCAATAGAGAGAGCCTAGGCATGAGCCGCCACCTCTCCACTCACTGGTGGTCAAACACTAGCTGGAACAGGGAATTACAGGACCTCCATTGTGAAGACAAATGTTGGTCCCAATTCTTAGACCTACATTTATCAGAAATTTAGGTCATATTCAATAGATATGTCATAGATTCTCTTGTGAGACAACACTTTTAATATTGCACAAGCCACTGATCAATGTCAAGTTATATGTCGGATTACATTTTTTTATATTGTGATATCCCAGTGTTATTGTCTGAATCAAGGTAATCTTTGGTAGATCTTTATATTTCAACGCTTTGTACACATACGACACAACTACTGTTGATTTATAATGTATGAGTGTATTACATACAATTTACAGCACACAATAACAGGTCATTATTTTTTTATTATTTGGAAAATTTGAGGGATTCTGAGTAAATAGATGTCTACTTTCCGTAAAGTGTAACTCATTTTGTATAAGTTTTAACATATTACAGCACTGCATAGTGTTGCTGATCATTGGGGGTCTAGGTCCTGAAACCCCCCACAGATCGATCAATACATCGCTCTGAAGTCTGCAGCTCCGGCATGAGCTTCATTCACAAAAGCAGCGTACGGGCTCGATTGTAGTCTATCGGTCTGTGCATTCACATAGAGCGATGTATAGACACGTAGACTTATTATTGACCCCATGCACCGCTCTGACCACACAAATCATGCAGGAGAAACTCACTTCTGAGGGGTGTTTTGAGCAATCGATGGTGGTCTCAGGAATCCGATCCCCATCGATCAGCTACACTATGTCGCAACTGTAATATATGAAAAAAAAATTCAAAAGCCTAGTTACACTTTAAGTTTCATATTGAAAGAATATATTTCCCTTATCATGACTCATTCCGATAAAAGTAATTTATGACCTATTATGTGTCTGCCATCTATATGTCATTATCATTTCCATAGTTCTGCTTGGAGATAAATGGTATTTGACCTACTCAGTGTTAAGATGTTGCCGTGCAGCAAATTGTACTAAAAGTAAAATAGAAAGGAAACAATTTAGTGAGAAACTACATTTTTTTTGGCCAATATGATTAGTGCTTGTTAGCTTTAAGCTCCTGTCATATTCAAGAATTCATCGTCCTGTCTGTGTGTTCATTGTTAGAAATTACTTTAATATCTCATTCAGTCTGGCGTAAAATGATAGGGAAGAATTGTACATACATCTAACAGTTCATGAGAATAGTGATTGTATTCAATTATATGATGGGCACTGCTGGATGTCTGCTTAGTTACTGATTACAGGTTATTCAGCTGTTTTTCTCCATGGTAAATATGACATGTATTTTTTTCATTGGTTTATTTGAGGCCCCTCTATAGCAAAATAGCTATGCTAAAAAAATAATATTAAAGGTTTACAGTAGTTCATGGAATTTTTATAAACCATGTTACAGTTCAGACAGTGACCTCTAAATCCTTCTGTCGTCATTATGCCCAAGATCTGATTTGGAAATTGATCAGTATTTAATTGTCCCTATATCAGCTGGACCTCCATAAGGAGAAGCTACACCTTCCAAGAGCAATGTTGAAACTTAATAGCAAATATAAACAATAGGTATGACCCCACCTGAGCCCAGTTTTAGATTCCTGGGTGGAATTCGAGGTAATGATACGAGAAAAACACATTGTAAGTCTGGGTTCACATAGCGTTTTGCACAACGTTTAGTGGCTCCATCGGGGCATAAGTCCAAACCCCTTCAAAATAGGATTCGGGCGAATACCCTGACAGGGCCATTGACTATAACGATGATCATGCATCATTTTACAGTAATGGATATTAAGACTGTATGCAGATATTGGCTATATAACCGATTCTTGTTGGTCACGGTATCTTGCAAGTTGCAATTGGACCCAGTTAATTTGCGTTATGCCTCAATCTTTGGCAAGTGTTGCCATGTAGCCCCAGCCTATTTTAAAATTCTATAAATTACATTAAAGGGGTGGTCCATTAACTAAAATGTCCTTTCTAAATATCTATCTTTTCACTCTAAACACTTTTGCAATTAGCTTTATTGTACAATACCCTACACTTTTCCCTATCTAGCTAATTCCTAAATATGTTCTTTTTACTTTACTTCCTGTGACATTTCGTTTGAGAGGAGTCTCAAACAGCATGTCATAGGAGGCTGGGGCTGCAGTCACTTCTCTGCAGCGTCATTCACCCCTCCTGGAACAGGACATCATCAGGGGGCAGCGCTGTAGTTACTTACATCCTCTGAGGATGTCCTGGATCCATGGAGATAGAAGCTGTGAGAGAGGTGAGTGTTCTCTGCTTTTATCTTTGCCACGACAAATTGTTACAGTGAAACAAGACGTCGTCAGAGGGTGATGATAGAAGTAGTGATTGACACCAGCAATGCCCCCTGATGACAATTCATTTGAGGGAGGTGCTAGAAGCTGTGGGATGCTAGCGCCACTCACTGTTTGTATCTCCACCCCCTGATGATGTCTTCTTTCACAGTCATTAGATGGGACAGAGATGGAAGCAGAGTGCAAGCACTGCACTCGCCTCTCCCATAGCTTCTAGCACCACCTTAAACCGAATTTTCATCAGGGGCAGCGCTGGTGATACTCACTACTTCTATCACCACCCCTGAAAACGATCATGCTGCACTCACCTCTCCCACAGCTTTTATAGCTATGGATCCATCCAAAACATCTTCAGAGCGCGGCGATGCAAGAAAATGTAGTAAGCAACTGCAGCGCTGCCCATTGATGATGCCCTGTTCCAGGAGGGGTGATAGATGCTGCAGAGAAGTTAGTGCAGCCCCAGCCTCCTGTGATGTGCTATTTGAGACTTCTCTCAAACAAAACATTACAGGAAGTGCCGTAAAATGAAATACATTTAGGAATTAGCTAAATAGGGAGAAGTGTAGGGCATGCTATAATAAAGCCAATTAGAAAAGTGGTTAGTGTAGATAGATATTTAGAAAGGACATTTTAGCTACTGCATCACTCCTTCAAGTCCCAAGGCAATTAGTTTGTGAAGCAGATTTTTTTTATTTTCATGCAATCCAAAATTACCTTTCACATATGAACTCTGATTTTCATTAGCTACCTGGATTGCACAAGATAGATGGAAACAAAACTTAGTGCTGAGTGACAAGCAGAAGTCCCACTGTGAAAAGAGCAGTGACTGTCTATACCTTTTTCCATGTATCCATCCTTTGCAATCCCTGTATTTGAAGCTTAGAGTTCATTACCAAAATATAATTTTTATTTGCTTAAAAATAAAGAAAATCGACTTCATAAATAATTTAATTAGCAAGTTATGTCGTCTATATTTCAAGGGGTAGGAATCTACTTTGGCACTACTATTCGGAAATGCCATGTCCCATATACAAATTAAGTTCAATGGATCTTTCTGGATTGATTGCGATCCATCAGAGATTGTAATGACGCGCCCCCTGGGCCGCGCGTGTGTGGGGATACCCAGAACCGGACCCGTTGCGGATGCTGGGGGTTGTAGTCCTCGTGGCTCAGGGTGGTCAACTCAAATGGCTGTCTCTATACCGAATGTCCGACTACGCCACCCATGGATTGCGGTCAGAGTGAACAGCCGCTGCAGGGCAGACCGCTGAGGCTGGTGTTGTGGGTGCAGCAGAGGATAGTATAACTCCCCACGGGAGGAGTATAGCCTCAGGGCAGCAAGTGTGGATGTTGGGGGTGATGGTGCGCGGGAGCAGCAGAAATGACACAGAGTTCTGTAATGCAGTCCAGGGTATTAACTCAGTTCTTTAACAACGTTACTACAGCTGGTCATAACGTCCCTCGTCGCACTGTGCTCACCAGGTGAGGGGCTCGGCCTACTCCCAGATAACTTTGGAGCGTTTCACAGGACCCACTTTCTGTGTCCTTTCTCTAGCCTGTCATACCCCGCCAGTGACCTCGCTTCTGTCCGGCTGCCTGGGCCTTCTCTGGTACACCTTGGCGCCAGTTTCCCTGACCCTATATGGTGTTTTCCTAGCGGGTGTAGCGAGGGGCTGCGCCACGTGAAGTGTCACAGACTCCGGTTTCTAGCTGAGGGTAGTTCCCCGCCTCCACTAGATTCGGGGACTGGTCTCCCGCTTTGGCATGACCCTTCTACGCAAGTAGATTCGGGCGTGCGGTGACGACTCGCCAGTCCACACTAGTGTTGAGCCACCCCCGTAGTGTTCGAGTTCGGTTCGGTTCGTCGAACACCCGTGTGTTCGCCGAACTGTTCGTCGAACTGTTCGTCGAACACCTTCGAACACCGTTAAAACCAATGGCAGGCAAACAAAAACACATAGAAACACATAGAAAACACCTTCAAAGGTGTCCAAAAGCTGACAAACTGCTCAGAAGACATAACTAACACATGGAAAAGTGACAAGTACATATAGTCATGCGAAAATAAAAGAGGTGGAGGAGTAAAAGGAGGGGGAGACACAGATATAGGCATGTCATGCCCTTCTAAAATCCAAAAAGTGAGAAGCCGACACGGCCAGTCCGCTCCTGCCCGTGCCACCTCCGTGTCGCCGGGTTTGTGCCAGAGCCGCGGTGAACCCTGACGGCCAGCCCCCCTCTCCCAATACTGGTGCCTGTCCGCTGGTGGGTCGAGCGAGCCCGCCTGTGGTGGAGGCAGCTCTAAGCTTTTTAATTTAAATTGTCTCTCTAATTTGAATGAATACACTTTAAATCCATTTACAAGGATCTATTGGAGGGCAAGTCTCATGCCAGCAGCCGCGGTAATTCCAGCTCCAGTAGCGTCCACTAAAGCTGCTGCAGTTAAAAAGCTTTTATAAGGATCGAGCTCGGCTGTCCACCGCAAGGCATCCTACTGCCAGTCCCAGCCCCTATGCCTTGGGGTGCCTCCTGATGCTCTTCACTAAGTATCCCATGGTCCCGAAGCATTTCCTTTGAAAAAATTAAGTGTCTAAACTACAGGTGGTGCAGCTTGCTTAACAGCCGGGATAATCCGCTCACTAGCAGACACTGCTACTAGGCACAAAGTATTTCCTGGGCTAGATGCAGTTAAAAATTTGTAATTAGATACTCTCGTTGGATGCTGCGAAAGCATTCCATAGAGTCTCCTGGCACGCCATATATGATTCTCTTAAAAAGCTTGGGGTAGGGGTCTAGGGGACCCTTTTATAGCCAAAATCACGGCCCTGTATCGCATTACGTCACCTAGGCTGAAGATAAATGGAACTGTAGCACCCTGAGGGCTCGGTTGCTACAGACGTATTGCACCTCACCCAGAGGTGTGATATCTCACTCTCAGGTAAGGATGTAGTGTGGATCAGGACCCGACACCTGCATGCATTACACCACATTGCCGTGGGGCAGGGCGACCAATATGCCCCTGAGATGGGCACGACAGTCCCTGTCCCTGGCTGGAGTGGGGGGAGGGAACACTGAGGAAGGGGAACCCTGTAGTGCAGAAGCAGGGAGGAAGCAGTTCCTGGGTGCATTGAGAAGGGAGTATAAAAGGTGGGCACCATCTTAGTTCAGTGCAGAGAAGTCTGAGCAGAAGTGGCAGGGAGCAGGGGCTCTGCATGAGCTCTGCTCCGGAGGCGGGCCTAGTAACAGAGGCCCAGGCCTGGAAGAGGGAGAAGGAAGGAAGAGGAGCGGAGAAGGCTCCAGGAACGAGGAATGAAGGGATCCCAGGGGTGCGGACGGGCGAGTCGCCACCGCACGCCCGAATCCACCTGCGTGGAGGGGTCAGGCCAAAGGGGGAGACCGGTCCCCGAACTAGTGGAGGCAGGAAACGACCCTCAGCAAGAAACCGGAGGCTCTGACATTTTATGTGGTGCAGCCCCTCGCTACACCCGCTAGGAAGGCACCACATAGGGTCACGGAAACTGGCGCCAAGTTTACCAAGAGGAGGCCCGAGGCAGCCGGACAGAAGTGTTGGTAAGAAAGGCCAGACAAAGGACACACAAAGGGGGTCCTGTGAAGTGCTCCAAAGTTATCTGGGAGTTGTCTGAGCCCCTCACCTGGTGAGCACAGTACGACGTGGGCAGCCGTTACCTGCAGACGTGGTCTGGATAATAAGAACTGTGAGTAAAGGCCCTGAACTGCATCACTGACTCCGTGTCGTTACTGCTGCTGCCCTGCACCATCACCCCCATCCTCCGCATACACTGCCCTGAGGCTATACTCCTCCCGTGGGGAGTTATGCTACGCTCTGCTGCACCCACAACACCAGCCTCAGTGGTCTGCCCTGTAGCGGCGGTTCACTCTGACCGCAATCCACGGGTGGCGTAGTCGGACATTTAAACGTGAAAACCACATAAATAGTTCCGCCACTGGTTTGACCGCCCTGAGCCACGGAACTGGGTCGCCGCCACGAAGACTACAACCACCAGCATCCACCAAAAAGGGTCCGGCTCCGGGTGTCCCAAGGCCCAGGGGGTGCGTCAGAACATTTTCATCACCTTTCACAATCACCAATGGGACAAGGCAGTGATGTCCTCTGTCCCCTCTCTTATACATCCTAGTGACGGAGCACCTGCTCTCATCAATTCGCCATAACCCCAATATTAGGTGGATTGAGGTGGGAGGCACCGAGTACAAGTGCTCTCTATTTGCTGATGATGTCCTAGTATATATCACTCAATCACATATATCCATCCATGCTGTTATGGCTGAAATAGATCACTTTGTTACATGGTAAAATTTTAAAATCAATGCAGCGAAGTCTGAGGCCCTCGATGTCTCCCTCCCCAAATCCATATAGGATTCCATCCAGTCCAACTTTCCCTTTGCCTGGCCCTCACAGGGTATCAAATACTTAGGAATTCCTATTCATAGAGACCTCTCCCATCTATGTTATCTTAATTTTGGGCCCTTTATTGAACAACTCCATACAGACCACGGTTGGCAAGTTAGAACTGTAAGATTCACTACGTGAACCACTGGTGTTTTGTGGAAAAGCACATGTACACTGCGTTCCAAATTATTATACAAAAAGTGTTTAGGAGTGATAAGGGAAGAATTTGTTTGTTTGTCAGTTAAACTCATTGATGGTGATGTGTGTCAGGGCTCTTTATATCACTGTAAGCAATTGCAGACACCTGTGCTAATTAGTTTGGCAGGTGTGTCCAATGAAAGGCAAGACTACTTAAGAAGGCTCTCTCACATTATTAAGCAGCCTACATTTTCTGCCAAAATGGGAAAGAAAAAGGATGTGTCGGCTGCTGAGAAGCAACAAATTGTGGAGTGTTTAGGTCAAGGCATGATTACAATCAACATTGTGCGATGATCAGGATGAAGTGTCTTGGCAATCAAGAAGTATGTAGCTGATTCACAGTACACACGTGTGCGTGCTGATAAGGGCAAATTGAGGACTCTTTCCTACAGGCAATTACGTCAGGTTGAAAGAGCAGCGGCAAAAAAGCCTTGTCATAGCAGCAGACAAGTTTTTGAAGCTGCTTGTGCCTCCAACGTCCCCCGAACAACAAGATGCAGGGTCCTTCAGAGGTTTGCAGCTGTGCATGCGCCATCCTGTCGACCTCCTCTATCCACTTCACACAAGCAGAAACGGCTCCAGTGGGCCAAACATTACATGAAGACTGATTTCAAAACTGTTTTGTTCACGGATGAGTGCCGTGCAGCGCTCGATGGTCCAGATGGATGGAGTGGAGGATGGCTGGTTGATGGACACCCCACGCAAACACGGCTACAGCGCCAACAAGGAGGAGGTGGAGTAATGTTTTGGGCTGGAATCATGGGGAGAGAGATTGTCGGCCCCTTTAGGATCCCTGAAGGCGCTAAAGATGAACTCCATAATGTATGTGGATTTTCTCAAACAGCACTTCCTGCCATGGTTCAAGAAGAAGAACCATGTATTTCACAGCAAGATCATTTTTCTGCATGATAATGCACCATCTCATGCTGCACATAAAACATCTGCATCTCTGGCTGATATGGGCATAAAAGGGGACAAACTTATGGTGTGACCCCCATGCTCCCCTGACCTCTACCCCATTCAGAACCTTTGGAGCATCATTAAAAGGAGTGTCTATGATGGCGGGAGGCAGTTCACATCTAAGCAACAGCTCTGGGAGGGTATTCTGTCCTCATGCAAAACAATTGAAGCAAAAACCATCCAAAACCTGACAAATTCAATGGACGAGAGAGTTCAGAAGCTCCTTTCGAACAAGGGGTCCTATGTGAAAATGTAACATCACCTAGAATAAAGTTTTGAGTTGAAAACTGTTTGATTTCAGTTTCTAACAACCTGCTAATGCTTATAATTTCAAAAATGACCATTTTTTTGGTCTTTATTAAAATGAAAAGGTTGATCGAAAAGTTTGGGGGATCTAAGAGTGTGGCAACCCAGTAGTCATGATTACTTCGAATTCTGACAATATGAGGGTCATGCTGCAGGTAGTGCAGCAAGAAGGCACTTATGTGCCTTGCGCATCTCGGAGCCCCAAAATTATTTTCCGGGCTAGATGCAGCTAAAAATTATTTTTAATTTTAAATCTGGTGAAGCTTTAGTATAGATGGCCTAATAGGATCAGTGCTGCACACTGCTACAAAGCCCAAATTATTTTCCAGTCAAGATACAGATAAACATGATCAGTAATTTGAAAGCTTAAAACGGTTGGTAGGGTGATTTTAACCAATCATCAAGCTTTTACTCTCCCCAGGATGACACAGGGGTAGAAAAGTCGTTTCGGATCCATGATTTGTTCATCTTTATGAACGTGAGTCTGTCTACATTATCAGTAAAGAGCCGCGTGCGCTTATCTGTCAGCACACCACCAGCAGCGCTGAACACACGTTCAGACAGAACGCTGGCTGCGGGGCATGACAAGATCTCCAAGGCGTAAGTGGCTAGCTCCGGCCATTTATCCAGATTGGAAGCCCTAAAAGAGCAAGGGTCCAGTGACACAGTCGTGGCTTCAATGTTTACTTGGAGATACTCCTGTACCATCGTCTCTAGGCGTTGACTATGTGTCAGACTTCTTGTCTCCTGTGGCCTTGCAAAGGATGGGCTAAAAAAGTGGTGAAATGATTCCGCAAAATTGATGTTACCAGCAGATACTGTGGTTCTGTTACGGTTTGAGTGCTGAACACTTGACGGTCCCACGGTTGGCAAGTTGGAACTGTGAGATTCACTACGTGCACCACTGGTATTTTGTGGAAAAGCACATGTAAGATTCTGCAACAGTCTCTGCTGATACTCCTGCATGCGTGCATCCCTTTCTATGGCAGGAATAATTTCTGCAAATTTACTTTTGTACCGGGGATCTAACAGTGTGGCAACCCAGTAGTCAGGATTATTTCTAATTCTCACAATTCGAGGGTCATGTTGCAGGTAGTGCAGCAAGAAGGCACTCATGTGTGTTGCGCATCCAGGAGCACCAAGTCCCTGTTGTGTTGGTGGCGAGGTAACAATCATGCTTCCTTCCTCTGTCCTCTCCCCCCAACCTCGCACAACAGAAATGTGATCAAGGTCTCCCTCATCTGATGAGTCTTCCATCAGTTCGTCCTCCACTTCTTCCTGGGCTCCTGCACCTTCCTCACTAGTTTGGCTGCTACCATGCGCCCTGGTAAAACCATCTCCCCCACCCTCACATGCCTGCCGCCTTGGTGCTGCCGACCGTCTGGACCTTGCAGATGTTAGCCCTTCCGCATACAACTCCTCCTCCTCTACTTCCTCCACCTCCTCTTGTGCCACCACCTGACTCCGAATTCTGTTTAACATGTGCTCCAGCATGTAAATCACCGGAATAGTCATGCTGATAATTGTTATGTTCTGCTACCAAAGCTAAGGAAAGAGAGGAGATCTGTCCCTACTATAAGACTCAGCTGAATCCCTACGATGTAACAGGGAACCTGATCCTGCGATCAGACCTGCTAACGTCCTAATCTAGTCTGTACGGAGACCTATAGATGTGAGGAGGGAATCCCTACAAGTACTAAGGACTGGGAGGAATATGGGACACCTCCTAACAGAAATAGTAGCAGACAGACGAACAAACAAAATAGATAGAACATAGAGGTCCGTAGACCAAGCAAACTAACAGAGTTAGATACAGAGCACAGGCTAGCTAGAAAGTAGATATACAATGAAGTCCAGCAAAGCCAGAAGGGCGGAGCAGGATTAAATAGGCCAACAAGGTCATGTGACCAGCAAAGGAAAAAAAACCTAATAGCAAGGTTCTAACAGTACCCCCCCTTCTAAGAGGATCCTCCGGATCCCCTAGGACCAGGCTTATCAGGAAATCTCCTGTGAAACGCTCTGATAAGTCTGGACGCGGAAACATCATCTGACCTCACCCAAGAGTTATCCTCGGGTCCGAAACCTTTCCAGGCCACAAGATACTGCAAACTACCTCTATACCGTCTAGAGTCAAGGATGCGAGAAATTTCATATTCCCCGTCCTCCACCACCGGAGGAACAGAGGCAGAGGCGTCACCATCCGACACAACAGCTTTTTTTAACAGAGAGACATGAAAGACCGGATTAATTCTCCAGGAGGTAGGAACCTCCAACCTAACAGCAGATTGGTTGACAACCTGAAGCACCTTAAAGGGCCCTACAAACTTGGGACCCAATTTCTTAGAAGGAATCCTCAACCGCAGATTCCTAGAGGACAACCAAACCATGTCACCAACAGCGAACAAAACCTCCTGTCGTTTCCTATCAAAGTAGTCTTTAGATTTTCTGTTGGCCTCCTGAAGATTACCACGCACATCCGTCCAAACTCTTTCCAAATCACCGGAAAAATTCTCCTCCTCAGGCACGGCAGATCCCAACTTGGAGAACGACCCAAACGACGGATGTCTCCCAGAACAACAAAAAAAAGGCGAACAACCAGCAGAAGAAGATGTATGATTGTTCAGAGCAAATTCGGCAAGTGGCAGAAACTCAGACCACCCCTCTTGATTGTCTGCCACAAAACAACGCAAGAACTGCTCAACATCCTGGTTTTTCCTTTCTGTCTGGCCATTAGATTCAGGATGATATCCGGACGAAAACGACAAATGAATTCCCAACCTGTCACAAAAGGCACGCCAAAAACGAGCCACGAACTGAGGACCCCTATCAGAAACAATGTCAGTAGGAACGCCATGAAGTCTGACAATTTCCTTGACAAAGGCCTTAGCGAGAGTTTTAGCGCAGGGCAGTTTGACGAAGGGAACCAAGTGACACATCTTGCTAAAACGGTCCACGACCACCCAGATGACAGTAAAACCCTCAGAGGAGGGAAGGTCAGTTATAAAGTCCATAGCCAAATGTGTCCAAGGAGCACTGGGGACCTCCAAAGGACAAAGCAACCCCGCAGCAGGAGTATGTGAGGACTTAGATCTAGCACATATAGTACATTGGCGCACCCACTTAATGACTTCCTTCTGCCATCCAGGCCACCAAAAACTGCGACCCACCAGTCTCTTGGTCTCAGAGATTCCAGGATGACCTGCCAACCGAGATTCGTGACACTCAACAAACAAATCTCTCCTAAAGGTCCCAGGCACAAACAACCTCTCATGAGGAGTGTTAGATGGGGCATTCTCCTGAGCGTTAAGAATCTCATCTTCCAAAACGGAGTCTAAAGCAGCTATCACAACACCTTCTTGTAAAATGTTTTCCTCTTTCTCAGCACCGACTATGGGAGAAAAACTGCGAGACAAGGCATCCGCCTTAACATTCTTAGTACCAGGGATGTAAGTAACGGAGAAATTAAACCGCGAGAAAAACAGTGCCCACCTAGCCTGACGGGCATTCAGGCGCTTGGCAGCATCAAGATATATCAGATTTTTATGATCCGTAAGAACCTGAACGGGAAATTCCGCACCTTCCAAGAAGTGGCGCCAGTGTTCAAATGCGAGTTTAATAGCCAATAATTCCCGATTACCAATATCGTAATTCAGTTCAGTCTCCGAAAATTTTTTTGAAAAAAAGGCACAGGGATGTAATCCATCCCGGTTATCCTGAGACAATACTGCGCCAACCCCCACAGAGGAAGCATCAACCTCAACCAAAAACGGCCTAGTAACATCAGGCTGCATAAGGATGGGAGCAGAGGTGAACCTCTCCTTGAGATACACAAAAGCTTCAATGGCCTCAGAAGACCACTGAACCGCATCAGCACCTTTCCTGGTGAGATCAGTCAGAGGTTTGACAATACTAGAAAAATTTTTTATGAATTTTCTGTAGTAATTGGCGAAACCCAAAAACCTCTGTATCGATTTCAAACCAATAGGCCTAGGCCATTCCTGCACAGCCTGAACCTTAACCGGATCCATCTCAAAACCTTTGCTGGAGATAATGTAGCCCAAAAAACTAATTCTCTGTACAGCGAACTCACATTTCTCCAGCTTAGCAAAAAGCGAATTGTCCATTAATAACTGTAATACCTCACGCACGCTCCGCCAATGAGACTCCAGATCTGGCGAATAAATCAAAATGTCATCCAAATACACAACCACATTTTTACCGATCAAAGGTCTAAGGATGTCATTAATCAGATTCTGAAAAAATGCAGGAGCATTAGTAAGACCAAAAGGCATAACCAGATTCTCAAAATGACCCACAGGAGTGTTAAAAGCAGTCTTCCATTCATCACCCTCCTTCATGCGCAACAGATTGTATGCCCCCTTAAGGTCAATTTTAGAGAACCACTTGGCCCCCAATAACTGGTTAAACAGATCAGGAATCAATGGCAGTGGGTAAGGATTGCGTACCGTAATTTTGTTAATCTCACGAAAATCCAGACAAGGACGTAAACCGCCGTCCTTTTTTTTTTACAAAAAAAAATCCAACCGCCACAGGAGACTTAGAGGGCCTAATGTGACCGGCGGCCAAACTTGTCTGTATGTATTCCTCCAAAGCCTTCCTCTCAGGAATGGTAAGGTTAAATAAACGACTTTTAGGAAGAGTCGCTCCAGGGACAAATTCAATAGAACAATCATAGTCTCTATGGGGAGGCAAAACCTGCGATTCCTTCTCAGAAAAAACTCTCCAAAAATCCTGAATAGGAACAGGCAATTCTCCCCTATCCAAAGCTGCAATACGTCCGTTACAACACTTGTCATAACATTTATGGCTCCAGGATTTAATTTCACTGGTAGACCAATCCAGTACAGGATTGTGAAATTTTAACCAGGGCAAACCCAATATTACTGGAGAAGGCAAGTTATTCAACACTACCAAATCCAATTTCTCATGGTGAACACCATTAATAGTGAGAGGAAATTCACTGACCTTGAGAGTAATATTCTTCAAAGGGGAGCCATCCACAGAAACCACAGCAATTAGGGATGATAAAGGTTCAGGTTTTAAATTGAGTTTTTCCACGAATCCCCCATCAATTACATTCAGTGTAGACCCGCAATCAACAAACACCCGAAATTCCATTAATTTTTCCTGAGCAATCGTGGAAGCAGCTAAAAATATACCCTTGGAATTTAAACAGGCAATACGGGCGTGACTGACCATTTTTTTTTCTTTCTTCATACGAAGCTCACAGCCTTTAATCAAATGACCAGATTTTCCGCAATAGAAACACAAGCCTTCTGAAAAACGACGGTCTTTTTCTTGAGAGCGAGGTGCCACCGATCCAATCTCCATCGGTTCACCACTGTTAGTACACACATTATCATAACCAGAAACTGACATAGCAGAGGATTTGCTCTCATTAACCCTAGCACGCAGTCTTCTATCCACCCGTATAGCTAATTGCATAGCCTGTTGCAAATCCTCAGGTGTAGGATAAGCAATTAGCAGGTCTTTAACCCTTTCACTGAGCCCAGCAAGAAATAGACTTTTCAGAGCAGAATCGTTCCACCCTGTTTGAGTGGACCAACGACGAAAATGAGTACAATATTTTTCGACATTACCTGATCCTTGTTTTAAACGTCTCAACTCAGTCTCAGCTGATGCCACACAGTCAGGATCATCATATAATAGTCCTAAAGCAGAAAAAAAACTATCCACTGATCTGAAGCATGTATCACTAGGTTGCAACGTAAAGGCCCACTCCTGAGGCTCTTTGCGCAAAAGTGACATTATGAACCCTACGCGCTGGGATTCATCCCCAGAGGACTTGGGTCTCAAACGAAAATACAATAAGCAAGCATTTTTAAATGAAAAAAACTCTCGATGTTCACCAAAAAACAAATCCGGCAAACATACCTTAGGCTCCAAGAAATATGCTCCAGGACAGTTACTCACGTGCTGACGGAGCTCGGCCACTTCCAGAGAGAGTCCCTGCAGGTGTTTAGCCAAATCCTGAACCGACACCATGATGGAACAAAAAAAAAAAAAAAAATCTTTCCTTAGAGAATTTGCAGGCTGGACTTACTGTTATGTTCTGCTACCAAAGCTAAGGAAAGAGAGGAGATCTGTCCCTACTATAAGACTCAGCTGAATCCCTACGATGTAACAGGGAACCTGATCCTGCGATCAGACCTGCTAAAGTCCTAATCTAGTCTGTACGGAGACCTATAGATGTGAGGAGGGAATCCCTACAAGTACTAAGGACTGGGAGGAATATGGGACACCTCCTAACAGAAATAGTAGCAGACAGACGAACAAACAAAATAGATAGAACATAGAGGTCCGTAGACCAAGCAAACTAACAGAGTTAGATACAGAGCACAGGCTAGCTAGAAAGTAGATATACAATGAAGTCCAGCAAAGCCAGAAGGGCGGAGCAGGATTAAATAGGCCAACAAGGTCATGTGACCAGCAAAGGAAAAAAAACCTAACAGCAAGGTTCTAACAATAATGGCATCGTCAGCACTAAACATCTTCGTCGCCATTTCAAAACTGTGCAGAAGGGTGCATAGGTCCCTGATCTGAGACCACTCCTCCAGCGTGATTTGCCCCACCTCTGAATCTCGTTGGCCCAGGCTATATGTCAGAACGTATTGCACCAGGGCTTGTCGGTGCTGCCACAGTCGCTGCAACATGTGCAGAGTTGAATTCCACCGGGTAGGCACATCGCATTTTAGCCGGTGAAGTGGCAGGCCCAACGACTTCTGTAGAGATGTAAGTCGCTGAGCTGCGGGATGCGAACGGCGGAAGTGAGCACACAGCGACCGTGCCCTCTGCAGAAGGCCATCTAGTATGGGATAGTGGGCTAAAAATTGCTGGACAACCAGGTTCAACACGTGAGCCATACAAGGCACGTGTGTGACATTGCCCCGGCGAAGGGCCGCACCCAGGTTTGCAGCATTGTCGCACACGGCCTTCCCTGGTTTCAGGTCCAGTGGAGACAACCATTCATGAAATTGGTTCTCCAGAGCTGACCACAACTCCTCAGCTGTGTGACTCACATTTCCCAGACATTTCAATGTAAAAACCGCCTGATGACGTTGAGCCCTACTGCCAGCATAGTAAGGAGGTGTGCAGGATCCCTTCTGCGCAGTTAGAAAGCTTGTGGCATGACCAGACAGGCTTTGGGTGCAGGTGGAAGACCGAGAGGAGGTTGAGGAGGCAGAAGCAGTGGAGGAACTTTGACATAAAGAGGATTGACGCACAACTCGTGGGGACGGCAAGACTTGGACAGCAGCCCCTTGTCCTGCTGTCACCATAGTTACCCAGTGCCCAGTCAGCGACATGTAACGCCCCTGTCCATGCCTACTTGTCCAAGTGTCTGTGGTGAAATGCACCCTGTCACACACAGAGTTTCTCAAAGAAGCGGTGATGTTGTGTGCGACATGCTGGTGGAGCGCAGGCACACCTTTCTTTGAGAAGTAGTGCCGACTGGGCATCTGGTACTGGGGCACTGCGACGGACATAAGGTCTCGAAAATCCTCTGTGTCCACCAGGCGGAAAGGCTGCATTTCTGTAGCCAAGAGCTTGCAGATGGTGAAATTCAACCTCTTAGCTTTCTCATGGCTAGGAGGAAATGGTCTTTTACTTGTCCACATCTGAGGGACCGAGGGCTGGCTATTGTGCTTAGACGGGGTTGATAAGGGTGTCCCCGGCAAACTGCCGGTCTGTGAGGAAGATGCAGGCGGACATGTTAGGTTGCCTTGATCCAAAGGTGGTGCTATCGATGTCGGACAGCGCTCAACACCAGCTGGTGTTACCACCTCCAAAGAAAATGATGACCTGCCAATCACGCTGGCTGTTGCGGGTAAAGAGGTGGCAGGTCTGCGCCCCAAAACAGGTGTGACTGCTGTCCCCCCAGTCACAGAGGATGAAGAGGCCGCGGATGCACAAGATATGGCAGACGGTGATTGGCCCGGCCGGCTAGGCCGCATTGTAGCACACTGAGCTTCCCACTGCAACTTATGCTTCATGTCCATGTGCCGGTTCATGCATGAAGTACTCAAACTATGTATTTTTTGGCCTCTACTTAGCTTTTGCTGACAAATGTTACAGATAACACGAGTTGGGTCATCTTTATCGATCTGAAAAAATGCCCAGGCTATGCAAGGCTTAGCACCCATGCGACCTGAAGAGCCACCACGACTTGTGGTGAGAGGCAGAGTTGTGTTTGAGGATGCAGTTGTTGACGTGCTTCCAGTACTACGTCTCTGTCCAGGAAGGCGCAACCTGACCTCGTCATCACTAGCATCTTCCTCCACCTCCTCTGCTGACCTCATCTCTTGGCTGACTGTGGGTTGACAGTAAGTGGGATCTCCGACCTCATCATCATCACCCTGTGCGTTATCACACCCGTCGTCCTCAGAGCCAACCTGTTCCTGCCCTGACAAAAAACTAAAGTTGTCGCTCCAATCAGGTATTTGAGTCTTATCATCGTCTTCCTCATTGTCTCCACCAACAGGAGTTACAGTTTGGGAATGAGGGTCTACATTATGGTCAGAACCTTCTGCGTCTGGTCCTGGATCCGACTCATAAAGATTCTGGGCATCAGTGCAGATCATTTCCTCGTCTGGATTCACAGAAGCGCTGGAATCGACCTCTGATTCCCAGGCTATAGTATGAGTAAACAGCTCTGCAGACTCAACCATCTGTTCTACCTCATACTCAGACGGGCAGCTGGAGATTTGGGAGCTGTGTTGAAGCAAGTGCGATTTGGGTGACACCTTTGAGGACTGGAGTATTTGTGATGTTGAAGTTGATGTGGAGGAGAGCCCACTTAAAGGAGCACTTGATATCCGTTGAAGCACCTGCTGTTTTTGTGCCTCATCTGGAATTTGTAGCGATTGGCGTGGCCGTAAGAAAGGGATCTTATCACATTGTCCGCTAAAAGAAGTAGACATTTTAGTTTGGCTGGAAGATGGTCTTTCTTCTGCAGATGTTACTGTTGCTTTAACACCTACCCCACGGACACAACCTTTTTTCCCCTTCCCAACACGCCTATTCCCCTTTCCACCAGCAGCAGGCCTTTTTCCACTCATTTTGGTGGTTAACTAATTCACAACTCTGGAGTTGTTTGCACAAAAAAACAATGGATGGTAACCGAGCAGAGCTGAGTGGCCAAACTGTGGTATTAGGCCAAAACTATTGGCTGGGTTAGATGCAGAAAAAAATTATTTTGAATTTGCAACCTGATGGAGGTCAGTATAGATGGACTAATACAAATAGTCCCACACACAGCTAGAAGCCCAAATATTTTTTCAGAGGTACTGTAGATGCAGATAAAAATTAGTTTTAATTTGCAACCTGATGGAGGTCAGTATAGATGGACTAATAGAGAAAGTCCGACACACTACTAGAAGGCCAAATATTTTTTCAGAGGTAGATGCAGAAAAAAATATATTCAGTTTGCAACCTGATGGAGGTCAGTATAGATGGACTAATACAAATAGTCCCACACACAGCTAGAAGCCCAAATATTTTTTCAGAGGTACTGTAGATGCAGATAAAAATTATTTTTAATTTGCAACCTGATGGAGGTCAGTATAGATGGACTAATAGACCAAGTCCCACACACTGCTAGAAGCCCAAATATTTTTCCAGAGCTAGATGCAGAAAAAAATTATATTCAATTTGCAACCTGCTGGAGGTCAGTATAGAAGGACTAATAGAACAAGTCCCACACATTGCTAGAAGCCCAAATATTTTTTCAGAGCTAAATGAAGAAAAAAATTATTTTTAATTTGCAACCTGATGGAGGTCAGTATAGATGGACTAATAGACCAAGTCCCACACACTGCTAGAAGCCCAAATATTTTTTCAGAGCTAGATGCAGAAAAAAATTATTTTTAATTTGCAACCTGATGGAGGTCAGTATAGATGGACTAATAGACCAAGTCCCACACACCGATAGAAGCCCAAATATTTTTTCAGAGCTAGATGCAGAAAAACATTATTTTTAATTTGCAACCTGATGGAGGTCAGTATAGATGGACTAATAGACCAAGTCCCACACACTGCTAGAAGCCCAAATATTTTTTCAGAGCTAGATGCAGAAAAAAATTATTTTTAATTTGCAACCTGATGGAGGTCAGTATAGATGGACTAATAGACCAAGTCCCACACACCGCTAGAAGCCCAACTATTTTTTCAGAGCTAGATGCAGAAAAAAATTATATTCAATTTGCAACCTGCTGGAGGTCAGTATAGAAGGTCTAATAGAACAAGTCCCACACACTGCTAGAAGCCCAAATATTTTTTCAGAGCTAAATGAAGAAAAAAATTATTTTTAATTTGCAACCTGATGGAGGTCAGTATAGATGGACTAATAGACCAAGTCCCACACACTGCTAGAAGCCCAAATATTTTTTCAGAGCTAGATGCAGAAAAAAATTATATTCAGTTTGCAACCTGATGGAGGTCAGTATAGATGGACTAATAGAATGATGCTATGCCCAAAAGATTTTACTTCACTAGGTGCAGTAAAAAAATTGGTATTCTATACACAGGTGTTATATCTTGCAACACAGATAGGCTACTCCACTGACTAACACACTCTGCAATAGGCCAAAAAGGATTAGCTTTGCTAGATTCAGCCAAATGCTGTGAAAAAAACTTGCACAGCACTGGCACAGACCTGCCTGGCAAAAACTGATAGGAACTCATGTAACCTAGTCCTGAAAAGGACTCCAATTACAATTAGTCTTTACTTCCACAACCTATCTATTTAAGAGCACAGACCTCCCTGATAAAAGTCGTAGGAAATGCTGTAACCTAGTCCTTAAAAGGACTGCAATCACAACTATTCCCTACTCCCAAGCTATCTGTATATTTGTGCGAAAATTGGCTTGAAATTAACAAGGTATAGCGCACACAGCAACAGCGGTGCCGTCTAACACGCAGCTGCAGCAGTGAGAAAATGGTGGCGACGGGGAAAATGGCTTGGTCTTATAGGGCAAGGACATGTGACATACACTGCCAATGACACATGCCCTTGCTTGTGTGAAAAAAAGCACTTCGCTCCGTGTGTGCGCTGCTGATAGGCTGACAGATTGCACCTCCCCACTGCAAATGCGGGAAAGAGAAAAAAAAATGGAGATCTTCATTGTTCCTGCAGAGATCCATCCCCTGCCCCTCCCCCCACCCCGCTGTACACTCAAACTGCGTATTAACATTAATTTTCATCATTACTGAGAAAAAATCCAGTTATGATTTTGGTGCACGAACAGTTATCGAACATAACCTCGAACAGCCGAATTTTTCTCAAATTGTTCGTGTTCGCCGAACGGCTCAAACACCGCCCAAAACAGCTCGAATTTGAGATTGGCGAACAGTTCGAGTAGAACAACGCTCATCTCTAGTCCACACCCCTGGGGTCCCTTCGTTCCTTGTTCCTGGAGCCTCCTCCGCTCCTCTTTCTTCCTTCTTCCTCCTCCAGGCCCCGGCCTCTCTCTTAGGCCTGCCTGCGGAGCAGAGCCCATGCAGAGCCTCTGCTCCCACCTCCTGCTCCCTCTTCTCTCTGTCTATTCTCCCCTACTTCACACTGTCTCTAAGATGGTGCCCCCCTTTTATACCTCCCTTTTGGGTGCACCCAGGAACTGCCCTCTCCCTCCTATGCACTACAGGGTTCCCCCTTCCTCGGTGTTCCCTCCCCCCACTCCAGCCAGGGACAGGGACTGTCGTGCTCTACTTGGAGTATATCGGTCGCCCTGCCCCCCGGAAATGTGGTGTAATGCATGCAGGTGTCGGAGTCCTGATCCACACTCCATCCTTACCTGGAAGTGAGATATCGCACATCTGGATGAGATGCAATACCTCTGTAGCAACCGAGCCCTCGGGGTGCTACATTCCCCCCTGGTAAATCACAGCACATCCACGGGCTGGAACAGAGCAAAAGACAGTGCACATTAGGACATGCAAACATATATATATATATTTTTTTTTTTTTTTTCTGTCAACTGCATATCGCTTCCCTTTATGGGAAACATTTTCTCTCTTCAACATTATAAGTGCACTTTTAATATCACGGGAAATCTTTTATCAAATGTCATGTAAAGCATCATAAAAAGCATTTCGGTATATAAAACTTTTCATATAAAATGTTTTCAAGTGGACTCTCTTGTACTGGCCGCGGTGCAACTTGCGACCAGGTCTCCATTTTTTTTTTTTAAGGTGCAAACTTGGCAAAACTTTTGAACATGAGGGACCCGTTCGTAAACCCTCAACGAAGGCCCTGGGGTGGCTGCAGGGCGTAGCTGATCCAGATGCTGGACCTCGTCTTCGGCCACCTCTAACGGGTTTTTGTTCTGAGGTCAGTTGTTGTAGTCCCTTATAAAACCAGTAGGGGGCACTTTAAGAAGTGCAATTATTTACAAAGTTGACCGCTCTCAGTCCTCGGCTGGATAGTTCACAAAAGTTGGCTGCTCCCAGTCCTCAGCCGGCTATTACTCACAGACCCTCTTCGGGTAACTTTTAACAGACACTCAAACGTTCACAACAACCCTTAACCGGGTAAACTTTTTTGTAATCCGGCAAACTTCTCATACTCCGGAAGACGGCTTGTCCTTTTTTCACCCAGGCGGGTAACTATTTACAATAGGTTGTCGCCCATTAGTAGCGATGTCCTTGTAGACTCTCCTCCTCCTCGCCATACTCTTCAGACCCATCCGGGTCCTCTGGATAGCAGTGTTCACGGTAGTGCTCTTCCTCTACCCTCTGGACATTGAGGGCGTACCACCCTCGCAGGCCTCGATGTCGGGTGTAGGACACCAAGTCCCTCGGATACAGATCCCGTCCCCGGTGACCCTCAGGCAGATGGCTGTCCATGTCCCTCCTATTAACAAAGAGGTCCGTGTCTGTAGTAGGGTCCCGGATGAACCCCCATCCCTTCTCCTGATGGAACTTTACTACGGTCCCAGCAATTTTAGGACCGCGTGCAGCTTGGGGGTTTCAGCGGGTTCGTGTCTTCTCCTCCCCGCTCCGGGCCTGCAGCTGCTCCCTCTTCTGGCACCGCGCCCGCTCCTCCTTCTCAAGCTGCCTGATTTCCCACTTGCAGAACTCCTTCCTGCGAGCTGCGGCCGCCCGCGTCTCCTGCGCAAACCCCATCAGATCCTCCCCGGTCTGGTCCCACTCGATCTGGACCTCTTCCTCCGGGAGCTGGGGGATGGCGACTGACTGTGACACCGGTAGGAGCGGTGCAAGCGGGGCCTCGGCCTCTGCAGACAGGCTCTCTCGCTGACTAGGATGAACCCATCCCTCTGGCACAGGGACCGGCTCTCCATCGGGTCCGGCGAGCTGGCTTTACAGGTCGGTCCAAAGGGGTGGTGGCTTCGGGACCTGGGGCGTACGTGTTTCGGAGGCGCCAGGGGAGGGCCGCTTCCGACCGCACCTGGGGTCAGGGGGCACGGCCTGGGGCTTGATCCGGCGACGGCGCTCACAGCTTGGAGCCTGCGTGCCGGCGGCGGGAGTGGGGGAGGCGCAGCAACGCCCGGAACGTCTGGCTCCGCGACAGGGTTCAGAGGCAAGTTGGTGGCATCAGGGCTGGTGGCAGGGGTGTCCCCCTTACCTGCTTCCTGGGCTGCGCTGCTCTCAGCTTCTGGCCTCCGCTCCTCGTCCTCAGGGGCTTGCTCGCTGGCCGGTGTTGGCGGCGTCCCCTGCTGCTGGGCTGCGACCCGCTGGGCCATCTCTTCCCTCCATTCTGCTACAGCTTCCCGCTGCGCCTGGACCATCCTCCGGTCCAAATCCTTCAACGCGGTTCGGAGGAACTCCGGGTCTTCTCCAGGGAGCTGAGCCATCAGCTCCCTGAGGCTGTATGGGGCCGCGATGGCCTGCAGCAAGCCACATGTCAGGGTGCTGGAGTCGGTGCTGCTCGCCATCTCCGGGTGTGGTCTGCCGAGACTGATCCAAACCGCTCCCTGTCCCCCAGGTTTCCTCTCTTCCCGCCCCTGTTGGGGGTGGACCCGGGGCAACCTGCTGACAATCACTGTCAGGGGCAGCCCCCCCCATGTTGATGGACATCTCTACAGCCGCACTCAAGGCTGTTGGGGGTGGGCTCCTTCTTTGGCGCCATTCTGGAACCTGGCCCACGATGGGCGGTGGCTTCTTGTTGTTTTTTGGCGCGCACATTATGGCGTCCGTTCGGCTGGGGAGGGCGCCATTTTCAATACAGTAAAACAGTCTCTTTTCTGGCACGCAGTACCCGTTGGTGGCGGGCACGAAATCCTTCCGACTACGCCAAAAGTTGACGCGCCCCCTGGGCCTCGCGTGTGTGGGGATACCCGGAACCGGACCCGTTGCGGATGCTGGGGGTTATAGTCCTCGTGTGGCGGGGACCCGGTCCCATGGCTCAGGGTGGTCAACTCAAATGGCGGTCTCTATACCGAATGTCCGACTACGCCACCCGTGGATTGCGGTCAGAGTGAACCGCCGCTGCAGGGCAGACCGCTGAGGCTGGTGTTGTGGGTGCAGCAGAGGATAGTATAACTCCCCACGGGAGGATTATAGCCTCAGGGCAGCAAGTGTGGATGTTGGGGGTGATGGTGCTCGGGAGCAGCAGAAACGACACAGAGTCCTGTAATGCAGTCCAGGGTATTTACTCACAGTTCTTTATCCACGTTACTACAGCTGGTCATAACGTCCCTCGTCGCACTGTGCTCACCAGGTGAGGGGCTCGGCCTACTCCCAGATAACTTTGGAGCGTTTCACAGGACCCCCTTTGTGTGTCCTTTCTCTGGCCTGTCATACCCCGCCAGTGACCTCGCTTCTGTCCGGCTGCCTGGGCCTTCTCTTGTAAACCTTGGCGCCAGTTTCCCTGACCCTATATGGTGCCTTCCTAGCGGGTGTAGCGAGGGACTGCACCACGTGAAATGTCACAGCCTCCGGTTTCTAGCTGAGGGTAGTTCCCCGCCTCCACTAGTTTTGGGGACCGGTCTCCCCCTTTGGCCTGACCCTTCTACGCAGGTAGATTCGGGTGTGTGGTGGCGACTCGCCGGTCCACACCCCTGGGGTCCCTTCGTTCCTTGTTCCTGGAGCCTCCTCCGCTCCTCTTTCTTCTTTCTTCCTCCTCCAGGCCTGCCTGCAGAGCAGAGCCCATGCAGAGCCTCTGCTCCCACCTCCTGCTCCCTCTTCTCTCTGTCTGTACTCCCATACTTCACACTGTCTCTAAGATGGTGCCCCCCTTTTATACCTCCCTTTTGGGTGCTCCCAGGAACTGCCCTCTCCCTCCTATGCACTGCAGGGTTCCCCCTTCCTTGGTGTTCCCTCCCCCCACTCCAGCCAGGGACAGGGACTGTCATGCTCTACTTGGAGCATATCGGTCGCCCTGCCCCCCAGAAATGTGGTGTAATGCATGCAGGTGTCGAGGTCCTGATCCACACTCCATCCTTACCTGGAAGTGAGATATCGCACATCTGGATGAGATGCAATACCTCTGTAGCAACCGAGCCCTCGGGGTGCTACAGTAAGATATGACAATATTCAGATTTACCAAATTACACAGATTTTACTAGGAAATTTGACTTCAATCAAATTTATTCTCCGACAATTGACTTCCGTATTATGCCCTGCAGTCTTTAAAGGTCCTAGGACATAATTAATGTAATATGTAGAATAGAAAAAGCAAAATTCTCATCTCAGCGCTTCACTGTCCCTTGTAGTTCCTTGGCACCATTTCCTTGCCTGCATTTTCATGATCCAGTCTAGAGTGGGCATCGTAAGGTTGTAGCACACATCATGACGTCACGACATCAGTGCGACCATGCAACGTACATGTGCAGAGATGTCCCTAGACTAGTTGCGCACTCCAGACCTGAGGGGGTGGAATGCAACTAGGTTCGAGATGTCTCTACAGATGTGAGTTGTGAGGTTGCGGTGAAGTTGTGATTAGTGTTGAGCCACCCCCGTAGTGTTCGAGTTCGGTTCGGTTCGTCGAACACCCATGTGTTCGCCGAACTGTTCGGCGAACTGTTCGTCGAACACCTTCGAACACCGTTAGAACCAATGGCACGCAAACAAAAACACATAGAAACACATAGAAAACACCTTCAAAGGTGTCCAAAAGCTGACAAACTGCTCAGAAGACATAACTAACACATGGAAAAGTGACAAGTACATATAGTCATGCGAAAATAAAAGAGGTGGAGGAGTAAAAGGAGGGAGAGACACAGATATAGGCATGTCATGCCCTTCTAAAATCCAAAAAGTGAGAAGCCGACACGGCCAGTCCGCTCCTGCCCGTGCCACCTCCGTGTCGCCGGGTTTGTGCCAGAGCCGCGGTGAACCCTGATGGCCAGCCCCCCTCTCCCAATACTGGTGCCTGTCCGCTGGTGGGTCGAGCGAGCCCCCCTGTGGTGGAGGCAGCTCTAAGCTTTTTAATTTAAATTGTCTCTCTAATTTGAATGAATACACTTTAAATCCATTTACAAGGATCTATTGGAGGGCAAGTCTCATGCCAGCAGCCGCGTAATTCCAGCTCCAGTAGCGTCCACTAAAGCTGCTGCAGTTAAAAAGCTTTTATAAGGATCGAGCTCGGCTGTCCACCGCAAGGCATCCTACTGCCAGTCCCAGCCCCTATGCCTTGGGGTGCCTCCTGATGCTCTTCACTGAGTATCCCATGGTCCCGAAGCATTTCCTTTGAAAAAATTAAGTGTCTAAACTACAGGTGGTGTAGCTTGCTTAACAGCCGGGATAATCCGCTGACTAGCAGACACTGCTACTAGGCACAAAATATTTCCTGGGCTAGATGCAGTTAAAAATTTGTAATTAGATACTCTCGTTGGATGCTGAGAAAGCATTCCATAGAGTCTCCTGGCACGCCATATATGATTCTCTTAAAAAGCTTGGGGTAGGGGTCTAGGGGACCCTTTTATAGCCAAAATCACGGCCCTGTATCGCAATACGTCACCTAGGCTGAAGATAAATGGAACTGTAGCACCCTTAGGGCTCGGTTGCTACAGACGTATTGCACCTCACCCAGAGGTGTGATATCTCACTCTCAGGTAAGGATGGAGTGTGGATCAGGACCCGACACCTGCATGCATTACACCACATTGCCGTGGGGCAGGGCGACCAATATGCCCCTGAGATGGGCACGACAGTCCCTGTCCCTGGCTGGAGTGGGGGGAGGGAACACTGAGGAAGGGGAACCCTGTAGTGCAGGAGCAGGGAGGAAGCAGTTCCTGGGTGCATTGAGAAGGGAGTATAAAAGGTGGGCACCATCTTAGTTCAGTGCAGAGAAGTCTGAGCAGAAGTGGCAGGGAGCAGGGGCTCTGCATGAGCTCTGCTCCGGAGGCGGGCCTAGTAACAGAGGCCCAGGCCTGGAAGAGGGAGAAGGAAGGAAGAGGAGCGGAGAAGGCTCCAGGAACGAGGAATGAAGGGATCCCAGGGGTGCGGACGGGCGAGTCGCCACCGCACGCCCGAATCCACCTGCGTGGAGGGGTCAGGCCAAAGGGGGAGACCGGTCCCCGAACTAGTGGAGGCAGGAAACGACCCTCAGCTAGAAACCGGAGGCTCTGACATTTTATGTGGCGCAGCCCCTCGCTACACCCGCTAGGAAGGCACCACATAGGGTCAGGGAAACTGGCGCCAAGTTTACCAAGAGGAGGCCCGAGGCAGCCGGACAGAAGTGTTGGTAAGAAAGGCCAGACAAAGGACACACAAAGGGGGTCCTGTGAAGTGCTCCAAAGTTATCTGGGAGTTGTCTGAGCCCCTCACCTGGTGAGCACAGTACGACGTGGGCAGCCGTTACCTGCAGACGTGGTCTGGATATTAAGAACTGTGAGTAAAGGCCCTGGACTGCATCACTGACTCCGTGTCGTTACTGCTGCTGCCCTGCACCATCACCCCCATCCTCCGGATACACTGCCCTGAGGCTATACTCCTCCCGTGGGGAGTTATGCTACGCTCTGCTGCACCCACAACACCAGCCTCAGCGGTCTGCCCTGTAGCGGCGGTTCACTCTGAACGCAATCCACGGGTGGCGTAGTCGGACATTTAAACATCAAAACCACATAAATAGTTCCGCCACTGGTTTGACCGCCATGAGCCACGGAACCGGGTCGCCGCCACGAAGACTACAACCACCAGCATCCACCAAAAAGGGTCCGGCTCCGGGTGTCCCAAGGCCCAGGGGGTGCGTCAGAACATTTTCATCACCTTTCACAATCACCAATGGGACAAGGCAGGGATGTCCTCTGTCCCCTCTCTTATACATCCTAGTGACGGAGCACCTGCTCTCATCAATTCGCCATAACCCCAATATTAGGTGGATTGAGGTGGGAGGCACCGAGTACAAGTGCTCTCTATTTGCTGATGATGTCCTAGTATATATCACTCAATCACATATATCCATCCATGCTGTTATGGCTGAAATAGATCACTTTGTTACATGGTAAAATTTTAAAATCAATGCAGCGAAGTCTGAGGCCCTCGATGTCTCCCTCCCCAAATCCATATAGGATTCCATCCAGTCCAACTTTCCCTTTGCCTGGCCCTCACAGGGTATCAAATACTTAGGAATTCCTATTCATAGAGACCTCTCCCATCTATGTTATCTTAATTTTGGGCCCTTTATTGAACAATTCCATACAGACCACGGTTGGCAAGTTAGAACTGTAAGATTCACTACGTGAACCGCTGGTGTTTTGTGGAAAAGCACATGTACACCGCGTTCCAAATTATTATGCAAAAAGTGTTTAGGAGTGATAAGGGAAGAATTTGTTTGTTTGTCAGTTTAACTCATTGATGGTGATGTGTGTCAGGGCTCTTTATATCACTGTAAGCAATTGCAGACACCTGTGCTAATTAGTTTGGCAGGTGTGTCCAATGAAAGGCAAGACTACTTAAGAAGGCTCTCTCACATTATTAAGCAGCCTACATTTTCTGCCAAAATGGGAAAGAAAAAGGATGTGTCGACTGCTGAGAAGCAACAAATTGTGGAGTGTTTAGGTCAAGGCATGACTACAATCAACATTGTGCGATGATCAGGATGAAGTGTCTTGGCAATCAAGAAGTATGTAGCTGATTCACAGTACACACGTGTGCGTGCTGATAAGGGCAAATTGAGGACTCTTTCCTACAGGCAATTACGTCAGGTTGAAAGAGCAGCGGCAAAAAAGCCTTGTCATAGCAGCAGACAAGTTTTTGAAGCTGCTTGTGCCTCCAACGTCCCCCGAACAACAAGATGCAGGGTCCTTCAGAGGTTTGCAGCTGTGCATACACCATCCTGTCGACCTCCTCTATCCACTTCACACAAGCAGAAACGGCTCCAGTGGGCCAAACATTACATGAAGACTGATTTCAAAACTGTTTTGTTCACGGATGAGTGCCGTGCAGCGCTCGATGGTCCAGATGGATGGAGTGGAGGATGGCTGGTTGATGGACACCCCACGCAAACACGGCTACAGCGCCAACAAGGAGGAGGTGGAGTAATGTTTTGGGCTGGAATCATGGGGAGAGAGATTGTCGGCCCCTTTAGGATCCCTGAAGGCGCTAAAGATGAACTCCATAATGTATGTGGATTTTCTCAAACAGCACTTCCTGCCATGGTTCAAGAAGAAGAACCGTGTATTTCACAGCAAGATCATTTTTCTGCATGATAATGCACCATCTCATGCTGCACATAAAACATCTGCATCTCTGGCTGATATGGGCATAAAAGGGGACAAACTTATGGTGTGACCCCCATGCTCCCCTGACCTCTACCCCATTCAGAACCTTTGGAGCATCATTAAAAGGAGTGTCTATGATGGCGGGAGGCAGTTCACATCTAAGCAACAGCTCTGGGAGGGTATTCTGTCCTCATGCAAAACAATTGAAGCAGAAACCATCCAAAACCTGACAAATTCAATGGACGAGAGAGTTCAGAAGCTCGTTTCGAACAAGGGGTCCTATGTGAAAATGTAACATCACCTAGAATAAAGTTTTGAGTTGAAATCTGTTTGATTTCAGTTTCTAACAACCTGCTAATGCTTATAATTTCAAAAATGACCATTTTTTTGGTCTTTATTATAATGAAAAGGTTGATCGAAAAGTTTGGGGGATCTAAGAGTGTGGCAACCCAGTAGTCATGATTACTTCGAATTCTGACAATATGAGGGTCATGCTGCAGGTAGTGCAGCAAGAAGGCACTTATGTGTCTTGCGCATCTCGGAGCCCCAAAATTATTTTCCGGGCTAGATGCAGCTAAAAATTATTTTTAATTTTAAATCTGGTGGAGCTTATTATAGATGGCCTAATAGGATCAGTGCTGCACACTGCTACAAAGCCCAAATTATTTTCCAGTCAAGATACAGATAAACATGATTAGTAATTTGAAAGCTTAAAACGTTTGGTAGGGTGATTTTAACCAATCATCAAGCTTTTACTCTCCCCAGGATGACACAGGGGTAGAAAAGTCGTTTCGGATCCATGATTTGTTCATCTTTATGAACGTGAGTCTGTCTACATTATCAGTGGAGAGCCGCGTGCGCTTATCTGTCAGCACACCACCAGCAGCGCTGAACACACGTTCAGACAGAACGCTGGCTGCGGGGCATGACAAGATCTCCAAGGCGTAAGTGGCTAGCTCCGGCCATTTATCCAGATTGGAAGCCCAAAAAGAGCAAGGGTCCAGTGACACAGTCGTGGCTTCAATGTTTACTTGGAGATACTCCTGTACCATCGTCTCTAGGCGTTGACTATGTGTCAGACTTCTTGTCTCCTGTGGCCTTGCAAAGGATGGGCTAAAAAAGTGGTGAAATGATTCCGCAAAATTGATGTTACCAGCAGATACTGTGGTTCTGTTACGGTTTGAGTGCTGAACACTTGACGGTCCCACGGTTGGCAAGTTGGAACTGTGAGATTCACTACGTGCATCACTGGTATTTTGTGGAAAAGCACATGTAAGATTCTGCAACAGTCTCTGCTGATACTCCTGCATGCGTGCATCCCTTTCTATGGCAGGAATAATTTCTGCAAATTTACTTTTGTACCGGGGATCTAACAGTGTGGCAACCCAGTAGTCAGGATTATTTCTAATTCTCACAATTCGAGGGTCATGTTGCAGGTAGTGCAGCAAGAAGGCACTCATGTGTGTTGCGCATCCAGGAGCACCAAGTCCCTGTTGTGTTGGTGGCGAGGTAACAATCATGCTTCCTTCCTCTGTCCTCTCCCCCCAACCTCGCACAACAGAAATGTGATCAAGGTCTCCCTCATCTGATGAGTCTTCCATCAGTTCGTCCTCCACTTCTTCCTGGGCTCCTGCACCTTCCTCACTAGTTTGGCTGCTACCATGCGCCCTGGTAAAACCATCTCCCCCACCCTCACATGCCTGCCGCCTTGGTGCTGCCGACCTTCTGGACCTTGCAGATGTTAGCCCTTCCGCATACAACTCCTCCTCCTCTACTTCCTCCACCTCCTCTTGTGCCACCACCTGACTCTGAATTCTGTTTAACATGTGCTCCAGCATGTAAATCACCGGAATAGTCATGCTGATAATGGCATCGTCAGCACTAAACATCTTCGTCGCCATTTCAAAACTGTGCAGAAGGGTGCATAGGTCCCTGATCTGAGACCACTCCTCCAGCGTGATTTGCCCCACCTCTAAATCTCGTTGGCCCAGGCTATACATCAGAACGTATTGCACCAGGGCTTGTCGGTGCTGCCACAGTCGCTGCAACATGTGCAGAGTTGAATTCCACCGGGTAGGCACATCGCATTTTAGCCGGTGAAGTGGCAGGCCCAACGACTTCTGTAGAGATGTAAGTCGCTGAGCTGCGGGATGCGAACGGCGGAAGTGAGCACACAGCGACCGTGCCCTCTGCAGAAGGCCATCTAGTCTGGGATAGTGGGCTAAAAATTGCTGGACAACCAGGTTCAACACGTGAGCCATACAAGGCACGTGTGTGACATTGCCCCGGCGAAGGGCCGCACCCAGGTTTGCAGCATTGTCGCACACGGCCTTCCCTGGTTTCAGGTCCAGTGGAGACAACCATTCATGAAATTGGTTCTCCAGAGCTGACCACAACTCCTCAGCTGTGTGACTCACATTTCCCAGACATTTCAAAGTAAAAACCGCCTGATGACGTTGAGCCCTACTGCCAGCATAGTAAGGAGGTGTGCAGGATCCCTTCTGCGCAGTTAGAAAGCTTGTGGCATGACCAGACAGGCTTTGGGTGCAAGTGGAAGACCGAGAGGAGGTTGAGGAGGCAGAAGCAGTGGAGGAACTTTGACATAAAGAGGATTGACGCACAACTCGTGGGGACGGCAAGACTTGGACAGCAGCCCCTTGTCCTGCTGTCACCATAGTTACCCAGTGCCCAGTCAGCGACATGTAACGCCCCTGTCCATGCCTACTCGTCCAAGTGTCTGTGGTGAAATGCACCCTGTCACACACAGAGTTTCTCAAAGAAGCGGTGATGTTGTGTGCGACATGCTGGTGGAGCGCAGGCACACCTTTCTTTGAGAAGTAGTGCCGACTGGGCATCTGGTACTGGGGCACTGCGACGGACATAAGGTCTCGAAAATCCTCTGTGTCCACCAGGCGGAAAGGCAGCATTTCTGTAGCCAAGAGCTTGCAGATGGTGAAATTCAACCTCTTAGCTTTCTCATGGCTAGGAGGAAATGGTCTTTTACTTGTCCACATCTGAGGGACCGAGGGCTGGCTAATGTGCTTAGACGGGGTTGATAAGGGTGTCCCCGGCAAACTGCCGGTCTGTGAGGAAGATGCAGGCGGACATGTTAGGTTGCCTTCATCCAAAGGTGGTGCTATCGATGTCGGACAGCGCTCAACACCAGCTGGTGTTACCACCTCCAAAGAAAATGATGACCTGCCAATCACGCTGGCTGTTGCGGGTAAAGAGGTGGCAGGTCTGCGCCCCAAAACAGGTGTGACTGCTGTCCCCCCAGTCACAGAGGATGAAGAGGCCGCGGATGCACAAGATATGGCAGACGGTGGTTGGCCCGGCCGGCTAGGCCGCATTGTAGCACACTGAGCTTCCCACTGCAACTTATGCTTCATGTCCATGTGCCGGTTCATGCATGAAGTACTCAAACTATGTATTTTTTGGCCTGTACTTAGCTTTTGCTGACAAATGTTACAGATAACACGAGTTGGGTCATCTTTATCGATCTGAAAAAATGCCCAGGCTATGCAAGGCTTAGCACCCATGCGACCTGAAGAGCCACCACGACTTGTGGTGAGAGGCAGAGTTGTGTTTGAGGATGCAGTTGTTGACGTGCTTCCAGTACTACGTCTCTGTCCAGGAAGGCGCAACCTGACCTCGTCGTCACTAGCATCTTCCTCCACCTCCTCTGCTGACCTCATCTCTTGGCTGACTGTGGGTTGACAGTAAGTGGGATCTCCGACCTCATCATCATCACCCTGTGCGTTATCACACCCGTCGTCCTCAGAGCCAACCTGTTCCTGCCCTGACAAAAAACTAAAGTTGTCGCTCCAATCAGGTATTTGAGTCTTATCATCGTCTTCCTCATTGTCTCCACCAACAGGAGTTACAGTTTGGGAATGAGGGTCTACATTATGGTCAGAACCTTCTGCGTCTGGTCCTGGATCCGACTCATAAAGATTCTGGGCATCAGTGCAGATCATTTCCTCGTCTGGATTCACAGAAGCGCTGGAGTCGACCTCTGATTCCCAGGCTAGAGTATGAGTAAACAGCTCTGCAGACTCAACCATCTGTTCTACCTCATACTCAGACGGGCAGCTGGAGATTTGGGAGCTGTGAGGAAGCAAGTGCGATTTGGGTGACACCTTTGAGGACTGGAGTATTTGTGATGTTGAAGTTGATGTGGAGGAGAGCCCACTTAAAGGAGCACTTAATATCCGTTGAAGCACCTGCTGTTTTTGTGCCTCATCTGGAATTTGTAGCGATTGGCGTGGCCATAAGAAAGGGATCTTATCACATTGTCCGCTAAAAGAAGTAGACATTTTAGTTTGGCTGGAAGATGGTCTTTCTTCTGCAGATGTTACTGTTGCTTTAACACCTACCCCACGGACACAACCTTTTTTCCCCTTCCCAACACGCCTATTCCCCTTTCCACCAGCAGCAGGCCTTTTTCCACTCATTTTGGTGGTTAACTAATTCACAACTCTGGAGTTGTTTGCACAAAAAAACAATGGATGGTAACCGAGCAGAGCTGAGTGGCCAAACTGTGGTATTAGGCCAAAACTATTGGCTGGGTTAGATGCAGAAAAAAATTATTTTGAATTTGCAACCTGATGGAGGTCAGTATAGATGGACTAATACAACAAGTCCCACACACAGCTAGAAGCCCAAATATTTTTTCAGAGGTACTGTAGATGCAGATAAAAATTAGTTTTAATTTGCAACCTGATGGAGGTCAGTATAGATGGACTAATAGAGAAAGTCCGACACACTACTAGAAGGCCAAATATTTTTTCAGAGCTAGATGCAGAAAAAAATTATATTCAGTTTGCAATCTGATGGAGGTCAGTATAGATGGACTAATAGAGAAAGTCCGACACACTACTAGAAGGCCAAATATTTTTTCAGAGGTAGATGCAGAAAAAAATATATTCAGTTTGCAACCTGATGGAGGTCAGTATAGATGGACTAATAGAACAAGTCCCACACACTGCTAGAAGCCCAAATATTTTTTAAGATGTACTGTAGATGCAGATAAAAATTAGTTTTAATTTGCAACCTGATGGAGGTCAGTATAGATGGACTAATAGAGAAAGTCCGACACACTACTAGAAGGCCAAATATTTTTTCAGAGGTAGATGCAGAAAAAAATATATTCAGTTTGCAACCTGATGGAGGTCAGTATAGATGGATTAATAGAACAAGACCCACACACAGCTAGAAGCCCAATATTTTTTCAGAGGTAGATGCAGAAAAAAATATATTCAGTTTGCAACCTGATGGAGGTCAGTATAGATGGATTAATAGAACAAGACCCACACACAGCTAGAAGCCCAATATTTTTTCAGAGGTAGATGCAGAAAAAACTATATTCAGTTTGCAACCTGATGGAGGTCAGTATAGATGGACTAATAGAACAAGTCCCACACAGTGCTAGAAGCCCAAATATTTTTTCAGAGGTACTGTAGATGCAGATAAAAATTATTTTTAATTTGCAACCTGATGGAGGTCAGTATAGATGGACTAATAGAGAAAGTCCGACACACTACTAGAAGGCCAAAAATTTTTTCAGAGCTAGATGCAGAAAAAAATTATATTCAGTTTGCAACCAGATGGAGGTCAGTATAGATGGACTAATAGAGAAAGTCCGACACACTACTAGAAGGCCAAATATTTTTTCAGAGGTAGATGCAGAAAAAAATATATTCAGTTTGCAACCTGATGGAGGTCAGTATAGATGGACTAATAGAACAAGTCCCACACACTGCTAGAAGCCCAAATATTTTTTCAGAGGTACTGTAGATGCAGATAAAAATTAGTTTTAATTTGCAACCTGATGGAGGTCAGTATAGATGGACTAATAGAGAAAGTCCGACACACTACAAGAAGGCCAAATATTTTTTCAGAGGTAGATGCAGAAAAAAATATATTCAGTTTGCAACCTGATGGAGGTCAGTATAGATGGATTAATAGAACAAGACCCACGCACAGCTAGAAGCCCAATATTTTTTCAGAGGTAGATGCAGAAAAAAATATATTCAGTTTGCAACCTGATGGAGGTCAGTATAGATGGATTAATAGAACAAGACCCACACACAGCTAGAAGCCCAATATTTTTTCAGAGGTAGATGCAGAAAAAACTATATTCAGTTTGCAACCTGATGGAGGTCAGTATAGATGGACTAATAGAACAAGTCCCACACACTGCTAGAAGCCCAAATATTTTTTCAGAGGTACTGTAGATGCAGATAAAAATTATTTTTAATTTGCAACCTGATGGAGGTCAGTATAGATGGACTAATAGAGAAAGTCCGACACACTACTAGAAGGCCAAATATTTTTTCAGAGCTAGATGCAGAAAAAAATTATATTCAGTTTGCAACCTGATGGAGGTCAGTATAGATGGACTAATAGAGAAAGTCCGACACACTACTAGAAGGCCAAATATTTTTTCAGAGGTAGATGCAGAAAAAAATATATTCAGTTTGCAACCTGATGGAGGTCAGTATGGATGGACTAATAGAACAAGTCCCACACACTGCTAGAAGCCCAAATATTTTTTCAGAGGTACTGTAGATGCAGATAAAAATTAGTTTTAATTTGCAACCTGATGGAGGTCAGTATAGATGGACTAATAGAATGATGCTATGCCCAAAAGATTTTACTTCACTAGGTGCAGTAAAAAAATTGGTATTCTATTCACAGGTGGTATATCTTGCAACACAGATAGGCTACTCCACTGACTAACACACTCTGCAATAGGCCAAAAAGGATTAGCTTTGCTAGATTCAGCCAAATGCTGTGAAAAAAACTTGCACAGCACTGGCACAGACCTGCCTGGCAAAAACTGATAGGAACTCATGTAACCTAGTCCTGAAAAGGACTCCAATTACAATTAGTCTTTATTCCCACAACCTATCTATTTAAGAGCACAGACCTCCCTGATAAAAGTCGTAGGAAATGCTGTAACCTAGTCCTTAAAAGGACTGCAATCACAACTATTCCCTACTCCCAAGCTATCTGTATATTTGTGCGAAAATTGGCTTGAAATTAACAAGGTATAGCGCACACAGCAACAGCGGTGCCGTCTAACACGCAGCTGCAGCAGTGAGAAAATGGTGGCGACGGGGAAAATGGCTTGGTCTTATAGGGCAAGGACATGTGACATACACTGCCAATGACACATGCCCTTGCTTGTGTGAAAAAAAGCACTTCACTCCGTGTGTGCGCTGCTGATAGGCTGACAGATTGCACCTCCCCACTGCAAATGCGGGAAAGAGAAAAAAAAATGGAGATCTTCATTCTTCCTGCAGAGATCCATCCCCTGCCCCTCCCCCCACCCCGCTGTACACTCAAACTGCGTATTAACATTAATTTTCATCATTACTGAGAAAAAATCCAGTTATGATTTTGGTGCACGAACAGTTATCGAACATAACCTTGAACAGCCGAATTTTTCTCAAATTGTTCGTGTTCGCCGAACGGCTCGAACACCGCCCAAAACAGCTCGAATTTGAGATTGGCGAACAGTTCGAGTAGAACAACGCTCATCTCTAGTTGTGATGTCATGACATGCACAGTGACTTCACTGCATGCACTTTAGACCCGAACTTTCACTTGCATAGGGACATTCTGAGCGTAACCAGATTGTAGCCTAGTATGAAAATACCCATTGTTTCAATGTGTGACAGCAATAAGAAAAGGTGCTGAGGACTGTACAGGGGAGAGAGAGCACCAGAGGTGGCCAGAGAGGTGACTAGTGGGTTGAGCATTAGATTTTTTTGTTTGTTTTCAAACATTTGTCCAGCCCTCTATGGTGCAGCAAAATGGTGGCCAGCCGTTTGCTGCATTCAGGTGGAGCAAATTACAAAAAAATCCACACTTTGAAGAGAATGGATTTTTGAAAGATTCAAGAAAAATGTAATTTTTTTTATTAATGAACTCACCCAACTCTAGCACCCATTACTCCTGGAGAATATGTTGTCTCAGAGCGGCACAGTATAGTGGTGCCTGGACTGCCTGCAAATCCATTTGCGTTGCCGTGTGCATGAGCTCCAATATGTTGTGGTACTACATAAAATATAAAATAGGTGGAGAACGGGCTCTCAGCAATCCTATGTCCTACAAAAAATATCTTTACCTTACAGGCAGATGGTTATTATGTCAGATGCATTCTTTCTAATTATTTTTGCTTATATCTTAAAGTATTAAAGATTGCTGACTATGCAAAAAAACTGTGTTTTTTTTTTCATATTCCATAAGGTTTGCAATTCTATTAACAAATAAAATGAGTAAGTGCAGAGGCAGAAGAACAGTCATTTATGGATACATCAAGGTATAATTAATGTTCCTCTTGTGTAATGTTTGTAAATAAAGAACATTTGCATATAAATGTCTTGGCGTAGACAATTCTGTATATTCAGTATTACTTCTATTGTTCAGACGTGTGTTTCATCTTCTGAAAATTTCTAATGTCACTCTCACCTTTAAAAGTCATGAAAAGGAACAAGACAAGCTTTCTAATACTCCAAAGGCTGAAGTGGAGGAGCAAAGCCTGTGTTTGTAGAGTAGAATTGTGATCTTGGAGATACAATATATATAGGACAGGTTTGCTCTTTTTGACCTTGGATTAGTCCTCGCCTCCAAATTGGATTGTAACTTGTACTGTTCCCTTTTGTATCACACATACACCTATGATAGAGCTTTAAAAATATACAACCTAGAGATCCCAAGCTGAAATGGCTTCTTTTAATTTATTTTATTTCACAGTTTGAACGTTTAAGGGCAAAATCAGGTCTGATCACACTGAGAGCGAACGCTTTTACAGAGGCTTCTACTAACAAATAGGCTCGTTTGCAAGAAACCTACGCAAAACAAATATCTGTGCTACACAAGAGAAACATTTCTGGATTGTTTGTTTGTTATTGGATTGAAAGGGTTTTCGGATTTAGCTGTACACCTGTTGTATATTGCACTTCTTTATGGCAAAATGTTATGAACTTGGTAATAAACAAGCCACACCGGGGACCTGAAGATAATGTTTCAGGTTTAAAGCCATGCAGAGCTCAAAACGCAAGCCCAAATGAATCACATTGGTGGAGGAGCGAGGATTATCATGTTATGTTGTGCATGTAGTTTGAAAAGCCAGACAGCTTCTCACCTCATTACGAACAGAAAATGTCCTGCCGACAATAAGCAATAAAGTTCATCAGATTCAGGCCCCTTTAAACATAAAATAAAACAAAATGGCAAACATGTGCAAGGATTTTGTAGGCCAGGATTTTGTTGCATAGACCATTTTTACACTTTAAAGGGAATCTGTCTCCAGGTTTTTGCTACCTAAACTGAGAGCAGCATAATGTTGAGGCAGAGACCCTGATTCCAGTGATGTGTCACTTACTGATCTGCTTGGTGCAGTTTTAATATAATCAGTTTTATCAAAAAGACTTTATCATGAGAAGACTAGTAAACCTGTTGCCAGGTAGTCAAGCATACACTATTTATGAGCTCTGTATCATCTGCCTCCATCACCGATTGCAAGCTTTCTGTGTCAACTGTGCATGGGCAAAAAACTGTTTAGCAGTGGTGTGGGCAGGGTCATACATAGCTCAGAATTCAAAGAACTGCAAGATCTGCAGCAGATAAAAAGGTCACTTTATCAAAATGACCACAAGCAGCTCAGTAAGTGATTCATTGCTGGAATCAGGGTCTCTACTCTCAGATGGAGTAGCAAAAACCTGGTGGCATATTCCCTTTAAGCTTTTCTCTATTTAAAGAAGTGTTATTCACCATGGCTGGCTACAGCACTAATGTCCAGTGGATAGTTGAAGCTTATTCCGATAGCTATGTCCAGTTGTCAGGCAACTATAAACTTTCTTCATCCATCTTCATTTTTGTATGTGTACATCGCCACTGTTGGTTACAACAATAGCAATGTTGCTCTGAATGTATAGCATAATACCTGCATAATTAAAATGCAGGTGCACAAATACACCCTGGCCAATATACAAACATATATACATACATGATTAACCTTTTAATGACTGCCGATATGCCTTTTAATGGCGGCCATTAAGGAGCCTTATTCTTCAGCGCCACTTTTTCACGGCCCTAAGAAATAAGTGTATAGCACCCCCCAATGGTTGAAAATCCCCCAGTTGACAGCTGTATATGACAGCGAACACACTGTGGCATCAGCGCCGACCGGTTTTTGAAACAGTCAGTGCAATTTAACCCCTTAAATACTGCTGTCAATCGCGACAAAGGCATCTAATTGACTAAAAGAGCCCCTTTAACAGGATCTACCCCCGCAATTGCTGTTTAGGCACTTTAGGGGCCCTCCAAATGAAACATGGCAACCGCAATCTATTTCAGCCAAATTAGTGTTCAAAATCAAAATATTGCTCCTTCCCTTTCGAGCTCTGTCATTTGTCCAAACTAAGGTTTATGACCACATGTTGGGTTTCAGTGAGCTCTGAAAAAACTGGGTAACACATTTTAGGGCCTATTACCTTGTGCTATTCCTTGTAAAAGTGAAAAAATTGGGGCTAAAGCAACATTTTCAAGGAAAAATTACATTTTATTAAATTTTTAATTTCACTTTTCATTAATTCCTGTGCAGCACTTGAAGGGCTAAAAATATTCCTGACCGCAGTTTTGAAATATTTGAGGTGTGCAGTTTTTAAAATGGTACCACTTTGGAAGATATATATACACTACTCAAAAAAATAAAGGGAACACTCAAATAACACATCCTAGATCTGAATGAATGAAATATTCTCATTGAATACTTTGTTCTGTACAAAGTGGGATGTGCTGACAACAAAATCACACAAAAATCATCAATGGAAATCAAATTTATTAACCAATGGAGGCCTGGATTTGGAGTCACCCGCAAAATTAAAGTGGAAAAACACACTACAGGCTGATCCAACTTTGATGTAATGTCCTTAAAACAAGTCAAAATGAGGCTCATTATTGTGTGTGGCCTCATGTGCCTGTATGACCTCCCTACAACGCCTGGGCATGCTCCTGATGAGGTTGCGAATGGTCTCCTGTGGGATCTCCTCCCAGACCTGGACTAAAGCGTCCGCCAACTCCTCGACAGTCTGTGGTGCAACGTGACGTTGGTGGATGGAGCAAGACATGATGTCCCAGATGAGCTCAATCGAATTCAGGTCTGGGGAATGGGCGGGCTAGTCCATAGCTTCAATGCCTTCATCTTGCAGGAACTGCTGACACACCTGAGATCTGGCATTGTCCTGCATTTGGAGGAACCAAGGGCCTGCCGCACCAGCATATGGTCTCACAAGGGGTCTGAGAATCTCATCTCGGTACCTAATGGCAGTCAGGCTACCTCTGGCAAGCACATGGAGGGCTGTGCGGCCCTCCAAAGAAATGCCACCCCACTCCATTACTGACCCACTGCCAAACCGGTCATGCTGAAGGATGTTGCAGGCAGCAGATCACTCTCCACGGCGTCTCCATACTCTGTCACGTCTGTCACATGTGCTCAGTGTGAACCTGCTTTCATCTATGAAGAGCACAGGTTGCCAGTGGTGACTTTGCCACTTCTGGTGTTCTGTGGCAAATGCCAAGCGTCCTTCACGGTATTGAGCTGTGAGCACAACCCCCATCTGTGAACATCAGGCCCTCATACCACCCTCATGGAGTCGGTTTCTAACCATTTGTGCAGACACATGCACATTTGTGGCCTGCTGGAGGTCATTTTGCAGGGCTCTGGCAGTGCTCCTCCTGTTCTTCCTTGTACAAGGTGGAGGAAGCGGTCCTGCTGCCAGGTTGTTGCCCTCCTACGGCCCCCTCCACGTCTCCTGGTGTACTGGCCTGTCTCCTGGTAGCGCCTCCAGCCTCTGGACACTACGCTGACAGACACAGCTAACCTACTTGCCACAGCTCGCATTGGTGTGCCATCCTGGATGAGCTGCACTACCTGAGCAACTTCTGTGGGTTGTAGAGTCCGTCTCATGATACCACGAGTGTGAAAGCACAACCAACATTCAAAAGTGACCAAACCATCAGCCAGAAAGCATTGGTACTGAGATGTGGTCTGTGGTCCCCACTTGCAGAATCACTACTTTATTGAGGGTGTCTTGATAATTGCCAATAATTTCCATCTATTATCTATTCCATTTGCACAACAGCATGAGAAATTGATTGTCAATCAGTGTTGCTTCCTAAGTGGAGAGTTTGATTTCACAGAAGTTTGATTTGCTTGAAGTTATATTCTGTTGTTTAAGTGTTCAATTTATTTTTTTGAGAAGTGTATATATGGAATTGGTCCCTAAAGAAAAAGGTTTTCTAAATTTGAAAAATTTAGAAATTGCTGCTAAAGATCCTAACAGAATATAATGAATGACATTTAAAAAATGATGCTGATGTAAAGTAGACAACATTTTTTGATCAAATTATGTAAAGACCCCATCCGGTCTGTCAAGGAAACACCCAGGGAGATCAGGCAGATCCTACCATTGCCTTTGTCAAAGAGAACATCAGTCGATCAGGGAACAACAATCCTCTGCCTCCAATCATCAGGACACTTGCGCAATTGACTTACGAGTAGTGTTGAGCGATACCTTCCGATATCGGGAAATATCGGATCGGATTGGATCGGACCGATACCCAAAAAGTATCCGATACCGGAAACCAATGTAAGTCAATGGGACAGAAATATCAGAATGAAAATAAACCCTTTCTTTCCTTGTAGGTTAATTCTACATGAAGGAAAACAACTAAGAATAATGTAGAATGTATTGGGGGAGGTGCGGGAGACAATAAACGCATAGAGGTTTAGCCCAATCAAATGGAATAGCAGGAAATAATATTTTTTTTAAGACGTTCGGAGTTACGGAAATATTGACTATGTTAAGTATTTTTATATTTTGTCAGATATTTATGTTTCACTTCTTCCATTCTCTTCACCTTCTTTTTTACTTCTCTCACTCTTTCTCCTTCATCATCCTCAGCATCAGCATCTTTTTCATCAACTTCTTCTTCACCTTCTTCTTCTTCACCTTCTTCGTATTATTCTTTTTTTTTACATTCTTCATATTCTTCTTATTCAACTATTATTCTTCTTCATATTCTACTTCATCTTCTTCATATTCTTCTTCTTCATCATATTCTTATTTGTGACAGGCATTCCTGTAGTTTTTATCTATAAAAGTTTGAACATTACAGCTTTTGTTCTGCCCGTCACAAAAGATTTACAACAGGATTTGTCCGCGTTCAGTTTGGCCTGCAGCAGCAGGTCTTTTCCAGGGGCACCACGAGGAGGAAAGGACTCACCCCCATACACTGCTTAGTCATCTTCTGCTTATAATTTAGATATTATCTTTTGCTCTGATTTTTAGTCTTATGCTTAATGTTCTTCCGCTTTTTGTTCTGCAGCTTCTTGTACTTCTGCTTCTTGGTTTTCTGTCTCTTGTTCTTCTGTATCTTGGTGGTTGTCTTCTTCTTTGTCCTCTTGGTCAACTTCTTCAGGGTCATCTTCTTGGTCTTCTTCGGAGTGGTCTTCAGGGTTGTCGTCTTCAGGGTCGTCATCTTCGGGGCCCTCGTCTTCTTCGGGGTGGTGTTCAGGGTCGTCGTCTTCGGGGTCCTCGTCTTCTTCGGGGTCGTCTTCAGGGTCCTCATCTTCAGGGTCCTCGTCTTCGGGGTACTTGTCTTCTTCGGGTTGGTCTTCAGGGTCCTCATCTTCAGGGTCCTCGTCTTCGGGGTCCTCGTCTTCTTCGGGGTGGTCTTCAGGGTCCTCGTCAGGGAGATCCAGAGTGATTACCAAGAACCATTTCAAAAAGCTTGAACTTGGAAATGTAGCAGAAGGTACAAGAAGGCTGAGGAACTGCCGAGAACCAGCTGATGGTACTGGAACCCGGATGGATAGCAGAAGTTACAAGAGCCAATGGAACTACCGAGGACCAGCTGACGGTACTGGAACTCGGTTACTAAGCAGGAGGTACCTGTGCCAGAAAGCACTACCAAGGACCAGCAGACGTTGGTGGAACTTGGATACCGAGAAGGAGGCACCTCAGCCAAAGGCACTGCCGAAAACCAGCTGACGGTACTGGAACCCAGATGGGTAGCAGAAGGTACAAGAGCCAATGGAACTAACGAAGACCAGCTGACGGTACTGGAACTCGGTTACTAAGCAGGAGGTACCTGTGCCTGAAAGCACTACCAAGGACCAGCAGACGTTGGTGGAACTTGGATACCGAGAAGGACACCCTTTCTCCGAGAATACATCCTCAAAGTCCGCCAGAAATGGAGGTAAGACCCAAGGAGTAACCGCACCGATGACCGTGTTCATGCAGTTTTTATTACAGAATTTACTCCATTGACTTATCTCTCTGGTTTGCCAATTAATAACCGGGTTATGCTTAGTTAGCCAAGGAAGGCCCAACACTATAGGAGTGGGAAGACCCTCCAACACGTAGCAAGACAACAGTTCTTTATGTATCGCCCCCACTTGAAGTTTTACGTCATGCACAGCTTGCAAAAAACTTCCCTGACCGAGAGGCCTGGCATCGATCGAGAATATGGGGATGGGTTTAGCCAACTCACTCAATCGCATACCTTGAACCCGGGCAAACCGAGCATCAACCAGATTAGCCCCGGCCCCACTATCCAGAAGAACAGATATCCTCTCAGTTCTCGTACCCACCACCACCTCTGCCGGTACGAGAAACTGAGACGAACCTAGGGACGAAATACCTACTCCCAGATTGCCGTCCACCACACAACCTGGGATCAACAGTTTTCCGACGACTCTTCACTCTGCAAGGGACGGGATGGACACCGCCCAATAAAATGTCCCTTTCTCCCGCAGAAGAAACACCTTCCTGTCTTATGGCGCACCACCGGTCCCCTCCCCCGAAATGATGTCCCTCCTAATTGCATAGGCTCCTCTGGACTGACCAGGGGAACCACCATATGAGGGGACCTTGTAGGAGGTGGAGTCATCACAGGGGGTAGAGTTATCCCGCACCTCTCCCGAAGCCGTCTGTCAACGCGAATAGCAAGGGCCATAGCGGCTTCCAGTGACGCGGGAGAGTCATACTGTGCCAACACATCCTGTAATTTGTCGGATAAACCTTGACAAAACTGGCTCCTAAGAGCCGGGTCATTCCACTGGGTGTCCGTGGCCCACCTTCGGAACTCCGAACAGAATTCCTCCGCCGGACGATCTCCCTGCTGGATCCTACGTAACTTAGACTCAGCAAGGGAGATCCGATCTCGGTCATCATATACGAGTCTCAGAGCAGCGAAAAACCTATCCACTGACTGGAGAGCCGGGGATCCCGGGGGAAGAGAGAACGCCCAAGATTGTGGGTCCCCTTGTAGTAGCGAGATGACAATTCCCACCCTTTGTTCTTCACTCCCCGATGACCGAGGCCGCAGCCGCAAGTACAACTTGCATGCCTCCCGGAAAACAAAAAACTTGTCCCGCCCCCCAGTGAACCTGTCAGGGAGAGCTACTTTAGGTTCTGGTCCGGCTTGCTCCTGAGGATGCAAAACCTTGGACCTAACGTCCGCCAGCTCCATGGACAAACTCTGCAACTGCCGAGCTAGACCGGCTACTGGATCCATGGTAGCTGGAGAAAAACTAAGTGGGTCGGTGAAAATGTCACGCTGTCTCTGTATACTGGAGGTAGGGGGCCTAAGCTGACCCTAAGCTGGGGCCCTGACTAATCCCTCAACCTGGAGGTACTGTTAAAGGTACAGAGGTCCAGGCCGCCAGCGTAACCCCTACCTCCTGAGGATCCCTGCACCTAAGTAATCTAGTCCTGAGAAGGACCCCGATCACAACAAAAGGGGACAAGTAATAATATGCCCACACACAGTACTTAGACGAACGAGACAGTACAAGGGAAAAACCAAAACCACCTTGCATACAAAAACTACACAACTACAACAGAGGGAACACCAACGGGAAAGGAGATAAATGATAAAGCGAGGAAGGGAAAAAACACTCCAAATACACTAATCTCAGGAACTTCAAATACCACGATCCGCTCTGTTAGTCTGCATGAAATGCTTTCACCGACACTTCCCAAACAGAGCAGCAGGCATTTGAAGGAGTCTCACTACAGCTGCATTGATTGCAGCTGGGCGAGGCTGGACCTCGTCTAGCACAGAGAGAGAGAGAATTAACTCCCTCACTGCCGAAAACACAAAGCACCAAAAAGTCAGCTGCGAGAAGTCAGGCTGTGTAATCGTGACGATCTTCGTGGCGACACACCCGTGACAACTGGAACCCAGATGGGTAGCAGAAGGTACAAGAGCAAATGGAACTACCGAGAACCAGCCGATGGTACTGGAGCCCGGATGGGTAGCAGAAGGTACAAGAGCCAATGGAACTACCGAAGACCAGCTGACGGTACTGGAACTCGGTTACTAAGCAGGAGGTACCTGTGCCAGAAAGCAGTACCAAAGACCAGCAGATGTTGCTGAAACTTGGATACCGAGAAGGAGGCACCTAAGCCAAAGGCACTGCCAAGAACCAGCTGACGGTACTGGAACCCGGATGGGTAGCAGAAGGTACCCATGTAAAAAAAAAGTTGCAAGGCCGCGAGCCGGCCGCAGTTACCAAAACCCACAGTCCTACAGGGGGTGCTTGTCTTATTGGCACTATGGAACCAGCCTTCATTGCCAGATCCCGCAGCCCACATAGGTGTCACCTAAACTGCAGGCACCATAGAGTCGGCTAACCCGACCGCAACATGACAGGACAACGCATTGGAGGCAAAGTGACGTTGACACTACCCGGAAACAGCTGACGTGCTGGAACCAGGCTGGGCAGGAGGGAGTACCCGTGCCAAAGACACTGCTGGGAAACAGCTGGCGGTGCTGGAACCCAGGGTAAATACTAAAAACAGAGTGGAGCCAGAGGCGTAATTGGAGCAACTTTAAAATCTGTAGTAGTGTGAATGTGGACAGAGCAGGAGAAATTGCCGTCCGCACAGCAGGGGAACAGCTGACGTTACTGAACCCCAATAACACGGCAGCAAGTGCTGAATGTGCAAACGGCACTTTAGAGCGCCAACTGGCGGTGTTGGAGCTCAGGGATAATACTGAAAACAGAGGAGCCAGAGGTGTAATTTGAGCAACTTTAAAATCTGTAGTAGTGTGAATGTGGACAGAGCAGGAGAATTTGCCGGACATACAGCTGGGGATCAGCTGACGTTACTGAACCCCAAAAACACTGGAGCAAGTGTTGACTGTGCAGACGGCACTTCTGAGCAGCAACCAGTGGTATTGGAGCCCAGGGTAAATACTAAAAACAGAGGAGCCAGAGGTGTAATTGGAGCAAGTTTTAAATCAGCAGTACAGTGGATGTGGACAAAGCAGGAGAGTTTACCGGACACACAGCTGGGGATCAACTGACATTACTGAACCCCAATAACACTGGAGCAAGCGTTGACTGTGCAGACGGCACTTCTGAGCAGCAACTAGCGGTATTGGAGCCCAGGGTAAATACTAAAAACAGAGGAGCCAGAGGTGTAATTGGAGCAAGTTTTAAATCAGTAGTACAGTGGATGTGGACAAAGCAGGAGAATTTGCCAGACACACAGCTGGGGATCAGCTGACGTTACTGAACCCCAATATCACTGGAGCAAGCGTTGACTGTGCAGACGGCACTTCTGAGCAGCAACTAGCGGTATTGGAGCCCAGGGTAAATACTAAAAACAGAGGAGCCAGAGGTGTAATTGGTGCAAGTTTTAAATTAGTAGTACAGTGGATGTGGACAAAGCAGGAGAATTTGCCTGACACACAGCTGGGGATCAGCTGACGTTACTGAACCCCAATAACACTGGAGCAAGCGTTGACTGTCCAGACGGCACTTCTGAGCAGCAACTAACGGTATTGGAGCCCAGGGTAAATACTAAAAACAGAGGAGCCAGAGGTATAATTGGAGCAACTTTAAAATCTGTAGTAGTGTGAATGAGGACAGAGCAGGAGAAATTGCCGTCCACACAGCAGGGGAACAGCTGACGTTACTGAACCCCAATAACACGGCAGCAAGTGTTGACTGTGTAGACGGCACTTCCGAGCGCCAACTGGCGGTGTTGGAGCTCAGCGATAATACTGAAAACAGAGGAGCCAGAGGTGTAATTGGAGCAACTTTAAAATCTGTAGTAGTGTGAATGAGGACAGAGCAGGAGAAATTGTCGTCCGCACAGCAGGGAAACAGCTGACGTTACTGAACCCCAATAACACGGCAGCAAGTGTTGACTGTGCAGACAGCACTACTGAGCACCAACTGGCGGTGTTGGAGCTCAGGAATAATACTGAAAACATAGGAGCCAGAGGTGTAATTGGAGCAACTTTAAAATCTGTAGTAGTGTGAATGAGGACAGAGCAGGAGAAATTGCCGTCCTCACAGCAGGGGAACAGCTGACGTTACTGAACCCCAATGACACGGCAGCAAGTGTTGACTGTGCAGACAGCACTTCTGAGCGCCAACTGACGGTGTTGGAGCTCAGGGATAATACTGAAAACATAGGAGCCAGAGGTGTAATTGGAGCAACTTTAAAATCTGTAGTAGTGTGAATGAGGACAGAGCAGGAGAAATTGCCGTTCGCACAGCAGGGGAACAGCTGACGTTACTGAACCCCAATAACACAGCAGCAAGTGTTGACTGTGCAGACAGCACTTCCGAGCGCCAACTGGCGGTGTTGGAGCTCAGGGATTACAGTTCAGGTGGTAGAAACATGAACACAACAGACCTGGATACTGTTGCCAACCAATTATTTATTCTGGAAGAGGACTGGCAAATTCATGAGAGATCCAGGCCTTGTTCATTTTGAGAAAAGTAAGCCGGTCAACGTTATCGGAGGATAGTCGCATGTGACGGTCTGTTAGTACACCACCTGGGGCACTAAAGACGCGTTCCGATAATACACTAGCAGCAGGGCAAGCTAGCACCTCCAATGCATTCTGACTAAGCTCTGGCCATGTATCCAGCTTACAGACCCAAAACTTGAAGGGAGAAGAGCCGTCTGGGAGTACACTGAGAGGGCAAGACATGTAGTCTGTCACCATCTGACGGAAACGTTGCCTCCTGCTGACTGGAGCCGTCTGTGATGGTGTAGACATTTGTGGCGGCGGGGACACAAAACTTTGCTACATTTCGGCCATACTCGTCTTGCTTTGTGCTGAGGCGCTGCTTCTGCTCCCTCTTTGTGCAGAGCTTCCTCCACTGCCTCGACGCACTGAGCTTCTTTGTAAAGCACTAGCAGCACTGCTCTCGGTTGGAATGGAGAACATGATGGAATGCACCAGTGCGTCTTGGTATTCCCACATTTTACGCTCCCGGTTCAATGGTGTTATGAGGCTTCGTAAGTTGTCCCGGTAGCGAGGATCTTAGAGGGTGGATACCCAATAATCAGCCGTGTTGAGAATGTGGGTGATGCGGCGGTCGTTTCTCAGGCACTGCAGCATGAAATCAACCATGTGCTGCAGACTGCCAACTGGCCAAGAAACGTTGTCCCTTGCTTGAGGTGTGATCTCTGCCTGCTCTGCATCACCCCACCCTCGCTCTAGATACTGACTACTAGAGCATTGTGTACCTCCCTCCTCTGGACAGATGTCTTCCTCATCCATTGACTCCTCCTCATCCTCCTCACAAAGTGTCCCCTGCCTAGGCCTTTGTGAGGAACCACGTTGCGCAGACTGTAGAGAAGCAGATGGCATTTGTGACTCCTCATCCTCCACCTCTTTCAAAACCTCGTCCCTTAGTGCTTGCAGTGTTTTTTCAAGCAGGCAGATAAGGGGGATAGTCATGCTGACTAGTGCATCATCTGCACTCGCCATCCGTGTGGAATAATCGAAGGCACGCAAAACTTGGCAAATGTCCTTCATAGAGGCCCACTCAGTGGTGGTGAAGTGTGAACGGCGTGCACTGCGACTTCTTTGCGCCTGCTGCAGCTGGTACTCCATTACTGCTGCCTGCTGCTCACACAACCTCTCCAACATATGTAACGTTGAATTCCACCTGGTGGGTAGGTCACATATGATGCGATGTTCCGGAAGACGTAATCAGTAGAGATGAGCGTTGTTCTACTCGAACTGTTCGCCAATCTCAAATTCGAGCTGTTTTGGGCGGTGTTCGAGCCGTTCGGCGAACACGAACGATTAGAGAAAAATTCGGCTGTTCGAGGTTATGTTCGATAACTGTTCGTGCACCAAAATCATAACTGGATTTTTTCTCAGTAATGATGAAAATTAATGTTAATACGCAGTTTGAGTGTACAGCGGGGTGGGGGGAGGGGCAGGGGAGGAATCTCTGCAGGAATAATGAAGATCTCCATTTTTTTTTCTCTTTCCCGCATTTGCAGTGGGGAGGTGCAGTCTGTCAGCCTATCAGCAGCGCACACACGGAGCGAACTGCTGTTTTTCACACAAGCAAGGGCATGTGTCATTGGCAGTGTATGTCACATGTCCTTGCCCTATAAGACCAAGCGATTTTCCCCGTCGCCACCATTTTCTCACTGCTGCAGCTGCGTGTTAGACGGCACCGCTATTGCTGTGTGCGCTATACCTTGTTAATTTTAAGACAATTTTCGCACAAATCTACAGATAGCTTGGGAGTAGGGAATAGTTGTGATTGCAGTCCTTTTAAGGACTAGGTTACAGCATTTCCTACGACTTTTATCAGGCAGGTCTGTGCTCTTAAATAGATAGATTGTGGGAGTAAAGACTAATTGTAATTGCAGTCCTTTTCAGGACTAGGTTACATCAGTTCCTATCAGTTTTTGCCAGGCAGGTCTGTGCCAGTGCTGTGCAAGTTTTTTTCACAGCATTTGGCTGAATCTAGCAAAGCTAATCCTTTTTGGCCTATTGCAGAGTGTGTTAGTCAGTGGAGTAGCCTATCTGTGTTGCAAGATATACCACCTGTGTATAGAATACCAATTTTTTTACTGCACCTAGTGAAGTAAAATCTTTTGGGCATAGCATCATTCTATTAGTCCATCTATACTGACCTCCATCAGGTTGCAAATTGAATATAATTTTTTTCTGCATCTAGCTCTGAAAAAATATTTGGGCTTCTAGCAGTGTGTGGGACTTGTTCTATTAGTCCATCTATACTGACCTCCATCAGGTTGCAAACTGAATATAATTTTTTTCTGCATCTAGCTCTGAAAAAATATTTGGCCTTCTAGCAGTGTGTGGGACTTTCTGTATTAGTCCATCTATACTGACCTCCATCAGGTTGCAAATTAAAAATAATTTTTTTCTGCATCTAGATCTGAAAAAATATTTGGCCTTCTAGCAGTGTGTGGGACTTTCTCTATTAGTCCATCTATACTGACCTCCATCAGGTTGCAAATTAAAAATAATTTTTATCTGCATCTACCTCTGAAAAAATATTTTGGCTTCTAGCTGTGTGTGGGACTTGTTCTATTAATCCATCTATACAGACCTCCATCAGGTTGCAAACTGAATATAATTTTTTTCTGCATCTAGCTCTGAAAAAATAGTTGGCCTTCTAGCAGTGTGTGGGACTTTCTCTATTAGTCCATCTATACTGACCTCCATCAGGTTGCAAATTAAAAATAATTTTTATCTGCATCTAGCTCTGAAAAAATATTTTGCCTTCTAGCAGTGTGTGGGACTTTCTCTATTAGTCCATCTATACTGACCTCCATCAGGTTGCAAATTAAAAATTATTTTTTTCTGCATCTAGCTCTGAAAAAATATTTGGCCTTCTAGCAGTGTGTGGGACTTGTTCTATTAGTCCACCTATACTGACCTCCATCAGGTTGCAAATTCAAAATATTTTTTTGTCTGCATCTAGCTCTGAAAAAATATTTGGCCTTCTAGCAGTGTGTGGGACCTTCTCTATTATTCCATCTATACTGACCTCCATCAGGTTGCAAACTGAATATATTTTTTTTCTGCATCTACCTCTGAAAAAATATTTGGGCTTCTAGCTGTGTTTGGGACTTGTCATCTATACTGACCTCCATCAGGTTGCAAATCGAATATAATTTTTTTCTCCATCTAACCCAGCCAATAGTTTTGGCCTAATACCACAGTTTGGCCACTCAGCTCTGCTCGGTTCCCATCCATTGTTTTTTTGTGCAAACAATTCCAGAGTTGTGAATTAGTTAACCACCAAAATGAGTGGAAAAAGGCCTGCTGCTGGTGGAAAGGGGAATAGGCGTGTTGGGAAGGGGAAAAAAGGTTGTGTCCGTGGGGTAGGTGTTAAAGCAACAGTAACATCTGCAGAAGAAAGACCATCTTCCAGCCAAACTAAAATGTCTACTTCTTTTAGCGGACAATGTGATAAGATCCCTTTCTTACGGCCACGCCAATCGCTACAAATTCCAGATGAGGCACAAAAACAGCAGGTGCTTCAACGGATATCAAGTGCTCCTTTAAGTGGGCTCTCCTCCACATCAACTTCAACATCACAAATACTCCAGTCCTCAAAGGTGTCACCCCAATCACACTTGCTTCCTCACAGCTCCCAAATCTCCAGCTGCCCGTCTGAGTATGAGGTAGAACAGATGGTTGAGTCTGCAGAGCTGTTTACTCATACTATAGCCTGGGAATCAGAGGTCGACTCCAGCGCTTCTGTGAATCCAGACGAGGAAATGATCTGCACTGATGCCCAGAATCTTTATGAGTCAGATCCAGGACCAGACGCAGAAGGTTCTGACCATAATGTAGACCCTCATTCCCAAACTGTAACTTCTGTTGGTGGAGACAATGAGGAAGACGATGATGAGACTCAAATACCTGATTGGAGCGAGAGCTTTAGTTTTTTGTCAGGGCAGGAACAGGTTGGCTCTGAGGACGACGGGTGTGATAACGCACAGGGTGATGATGATGAGGTTGGAGATCCCACTTACTGTCAACCCACAGTCAGCCAAGAGATGAGGTCAGCAGAGGAGGTGGAGGAAGATGCTAGTGACGACAAGGTCAGGTTGCGCCTTCCTGGACAGAGACGTAGTACTGGAAGCACGTCAACAACTGCATCCTCAAACACAACTCTGCCTCTCACCACAAGTCGTGGTGGCTCTTCAGGTCGCATGGGTGCTAAGCCTTGCATAGCCTGGGCATTTTTTCAGATCGATAAAGATGACCCAACTCGTGTTATCTGTAACATTTGTCAGCAAAAGCTAAGTAGAGGCCAAAAATACATAGTTTGAGTACTTCATGCATGAACCGGCACATGGACATGAAGCATAAGTTGCAGTGGGAAGCTCAGTGTGCTACAATGCGGCCTAGCCGGCCGGGCCAACCACCGTCTGCCATATCTTGTGCATCCGCAGCCTCTTCATCCTCTGTGACTGGGGGGACAGCAGTCACACCTGTTTTGGGGCGCAGACCTGCCACCTCTTTACCCGCAACAGCCAGCGTGATTGGCAGGTCATCATTTTGTTTGGAGGTGGTAACACCAGCTGGTGTTGAGCGCTGTCCGACATCGATAGCACCACCTTTGGATCAAGGCAACCTAACATGTCCGCCTGCATCTTCCTCACAGACCGGCAGTTTGCCGGGGACACCCTTATCAACCCCGTCTAAGCACAATAGCCAGCCCTCGGTCCCTCAGATGTGGACAAGTAAAAGACCATTTCCTCCTAGCCATGAGAAAGCTAAGAGGTTGAATTTCACCATCTGCAAGCTCTTGGCTACAGAAATGCTGCCTTTCCGCCTGGTGGACACAGAGGATTTTCGAGACCTTATGTCCGTCGCAGTGCCCCAGTACCAGATGCCCAGTCGGCACTACTTCTCAAAGAAAGGTGTGCCTGCGCTCCACCAGCATGTCGCACACAACATCACCGCTTCTTTGAGAAACTCTGTGTGTGACAGGGTGCATTTCACCACAGACACTTGGACGAGTAGGCATGGACAGGGGCATTACATGTCGCTGACTGGGCACTGGGTAACTATGGTGACAGCAGGACAAGGGGCTGCTGTCCAAGTCTTGCCGTCCCCACGAGTTGTGCGTCAATCCTCTTTATGTCAAAGTTCCTCCACTGCTTCTTCCTCCTCAACTGCCTCTCCGTCTTCCACCTGCACCCAAAGCCTGTCTGGTCATGCCACAAGCTTTCTAACTGCGCAGAAGGGATCCTGCACACCTCCTTACTATGCTGGCAGTAGGGCTCAACGTCATCAGGTGGTTTTTACTTTGAAATGTCTGGGAAATGTGAGTCACACAGCTGAGGAGTTGTGGTCAGCTCTGGAGAACCAATTTCATGAATGGTTGTCTCCACTGGACCTGAAACCAGGGAAGGCCGTGTGCGACAATGCTGCAAACCTGGGTGCGGCCCTTCGCCGGGGCAATGTCACACACGTGCCTTGTATGGCTCACGTGTTGAACCTGGTTGTCCAGCAATTTTTAGCCCACTATCCCAGACTAGATGGCCTTCTGCAGAGGGCACGGTCGCTGTGTGCTCACTTCCGCCGTTCGCATCCCGCAGCTCAGCGACTTACATCTCTACAGAAGTCGTTGGGCCTGCGACTTCACCGGCTAAAATGCGATGTGCCAACCCGGTGGAATTCAACTCTGCACATGTTGCAGCGACTGTGGCAGCACCGACAAGCCCTGGTGCAATACGTTCTGACGTATAGCCTGGGCCAACGAGATCCAGAGGTGGGGCAAATCACGCTGGAGGAGTGGTCTCAGATCAGGGACCTATGCACCCTTCTGCACAGTTTTGAAATGGCGACGAAGATGTTTAGTGCTGACGATGCCATTATCAGCATGACTATTCCGGTGATTTACATGCTGGAGCACATGTTAAACAGAATTCGGAGTCAGGTGGTGGCACAAGAGGAGGTGGAGGAAGTAGAGGAGGAGGAGTTGTATGCGGAAGGGCTAACATCTGCAAGGTCCAGAGGGTCGGCAGCACCAAGGCGGCAGGCATGTGAGGGTGGGGGAGATGGTTTTACCAGGGCGCATGGTAGCAGTCAAACTAGTGAGGAAGGTGCAGGAGCCCAGGAAGGAGTGGAGGACGAACTGATGGAAGACTCATCAGATGAGGGAGACCTTGATCACATTTCTGTTGTGCGAGGTTGGGGGGAGAGGACAGAGGAAGGAAGCATGATTGTTACCTCGCCACCAACACAACAGGGACTTGGTGCTCCTGGATGCGCAACACACATGAGTGCCTTCTTGCTGCACTACCTGCAACATGACCCTCGAATTGTGAGAATTAGAAATAATCCTGACTACTGTGTTGCCACACTGTTAGATCCCCGGTACAAAAGTAAATTTGCAGAAATTTTTCCTGCCATAGAAAGGGATGCACGCATGCAGGAGTATCAGCAGAGACTGTTGCAGAATCTTACATGTGCTTTTCCACAAAACACCAGTGGTGCACGTAGTGAATCTCACAGTTCCAATTTGCCAACCGTGGGACTGTCAAGTGTTCAGCACTCAAACCGTAACAGAACCACATTATCTGCTGGTAACATCAATTTTGCGGAATCATTTCACCACTTTTTTAGCCCATCCTTTGCGAGGCCACAGGAGACAAGAAGTCTGACACATAGTCAACGCCTAGAGACGATGGTACAGGAGTATCTCCAAGTAAACATTGAAGCCATGACTGTGTCACTGGACCCTTGCTCTTTTTGGGCTTCCAATCTGGATAAATGGCCGGAGCTAGCCACTTACGCCTTGGAGATCTTGTCATGCCCCGCAGCCAGCGTTCTGTCTGAACGTGTGTTCAGCGCTGCTGGTGGTGTGCTGACAGATAAGCGCACGCGGCTCTCCACTGATAATGTAGACAGACTCACGTTCATAAAGATAAACAAATCATGGAAACGACTTTTCTACCCCTGTGTCATCCTGGGGAGAGTAAAAGCTTGATGATTGGTTAAAATCACCCTACCAACCGTTTTAAGCTTTCAAATTACTAATCATGTTTATCTGTATCTTGGCTGGAAAATAATTTGGGCTTTGTAGCAGTGTGCAGCACTGATTCTATTAGGCCATCTATAATAAGCTCCACCAGATTTAAAATTACTAATCATGTTTATCTGAATCTTGGCTGGAAAATAATTTGGGCTTTGTAGCAGTGTGCAGCACTGATCCTATTAGGCCATCTATACTAAGCTCCACCAGATTTAAAATTAATAATAATTTTTAGCTGCATCTAGCCCGGAAAATAATTTTGGGGCTCCGAGATGCGCAAGACACATAAGTGCCTTCTTGCTGCACTACATGCAACATGACCCTCATATTGTCAGAATTCGAAGTAATCATGACTACTGGGTTGCCACACTCTTAGATCCCCCAAACTTTTCGATCAACCTTTTCATTTTAATAAAGACCAAAAAAATGGTCATTTTTGAAATTATAAGCATTAGCAGGTTATTAGAAACTGAAATCAAACAGTTTTCAACTCAAAACTTTATTCTAGGTGATGTTACATTTTCACATAGGACCCCTTGTTCGAAAGGAGCTTCTGAACTCTCTCGTCCATTGAATTTGTCAGGTTTTGGATGGTTTCTGCTTCAATTGTTTTGCATGAGGACAGAATACCCTCCCAGAGGTGTTGCTTAGATGTGAACTGCCTCCCGCCATCATAGACACTCCTTTTGATGATGCTCCAGAGGTTCTGAATGGGGTAGAGGTCAGGGGAGCATGGGGGTCACACCATAAGTTTGTCCCCTTTTATGCCCATATCAGCCAGAGATGCAGATGTTTTATGTGCAGCATGAGATGGTGCATTATCATGCAAAAAAATGATCTTGCTGTGAAATACTTGGTTCTTCTTCTTGAACCATGGCAGGAAGTGCTGTTTGAGAAAATCCACATACATTATGGAGTTCATCTTTAGCGCCTTCAGGGATCCTAAAGGGGCCGACAATCTCTCTCCCCATGATTCCAGCCCAAAACATTACTCCACCTCCTCCTTGTTGGCGCTGTAGCCGTGTTTGCGTGGGGTGTCCATCAACCAGCCATCCTCCACTCCATCCATCTGGACCATCGAGCGCTGCACGGCACTCATCCGTGAACAAAACAGTTTTGAAATCAGTCTTCATGTAATGTTTAGCCCACTGGAGCCGTTTCTGCTTGTGTGAAGTGGATAGAGGAGGTCGACAGGATGGCGTATGCACAGCTGCAAACCTCTGAAGGACCCTGCATCTTGTTGTTCGGGGGACATTGGAGGCACCAGCAGCTTCAAAAACTTCTCTGCTGCTATGACAAGGCTTTTTTGCCGTTGCTCTTTTAACCTGTCGTAATTGCCTGTAGGAAAGAGTCCTCAATTTGCCCTTATCAGCACGCAGACGTGTGTACTGTGAATCAGCTACATTCTTCTTGATTGCCAAGACACTTCATCCTGATCATCGCACAATGTTGATTGTAGTCATGCCTTGACCTAAACACTCCACAATTTGTTGCTTCTCAGCAGCCGACACATCCTTTTTATTTCCCATTTTGGCAGAAAATGTAGGCTGCTTAATAATGTGAGACAGCCTTCTTAAGTAGTCTTGCCTTTCATTGGACACACCTGCCAAACTAATTAGCACAGGTGTCTGCAATTGCTTACAGTGATATAAAGAGCCCTGACACACATCACCATCAATGAGTTTAACTGACAAACAAACAAATTCTTCCCTTATCACTCCTAAACACTTTTTGCATAATAATTTGGAACACAGTGTACATGTGCTTTTCCACAAAACACCAGTGGTTCACGTAGTGAATCTTACAGTTCTAACTTGCCAACCGTGGTCTGTATGGAGTTGTTCAATAAAGGGCCCAAAATTAAGATAACATAGATGGGAGAGGTCTCTATGAATAGGAATTCCTAAGTATTTGATACCCTGTGAGGGCCAGGCAAAGGGAAAGTTGGACTGGATGGAATCCTATATGGATTTGGGGAGGGAGACATCGAGGGCCTCAGACTTCGCTGCATTGATTTTAAAATTTGACCATGTAACAAAGTGATCTATTTCAGCCATAACAGCATGGACGGATATATGTGATTGAGTGATATATACTAGGACATCATCAGCAAATAGAGAGCACTTGTACTCGTGCCTCCCACCTCAATCCACCTAATATTGGGGTTATGGCGAATTGATGAGAGCAGGTGCTCCGTCACTAGGATGTATAAGAGAGGGGACAGAGGACATCCCTGCCTTGTCCCATTGGTGATTGTGAAAGGTGATGAAAATGTTCTGATGCACCCCCTGGGCCTTGGGACACCCGGAGCCGGAACCTTTTTGGTGGATGCAGGTGGTTGTAGTCTTCGTGGCGGCGACCCGGTTCCGTGGCTCAGGGTGGTCAAACCAGTGGCGGAACTATTTATGTGGTTTTGATGTTTAAATGTCCGACTACGCCACCCGTGGATTGCGGTCAGAGTGAACCGCCGCTGCAGGGCAGACCGCTGAGGCTGGTGTTGTGGGTGCAGCGGAGCGTAGCATAACTCCCCACGGGAGGAGTATAGCCTCAGGGCAGTGTATGCGGAGGATGGGGGTGATGGTGCAGGGCAGCAGCAGTAACGACACGGAGTCAGTGATGCAGTCCAGGGCCTTTACTCACAGTTCTTATTATCCAGACCACGTCTGCAGGTAACGGCTGCCCACGTCGTACCGTCCTCACCAGGTGAGGGGCTCAGACAACTCCCAGATAACTTTGGAGCGTTTCACAGGACCCCCTTTGTGTGTCCTTTGTCTGGCCTTTCTTACCAACCCTTCTGTCCGGCTGCCTCGGGCCTCCTCTTGGTAAACTTGGCGCCAGTTTCCCTGACCCTATGTGGTGCCTTCCTAGCGGGTGTAGCAAGGGGCTGCGCCACATAAAATGTCAGAGCCTCCGGTTTCTAGCTGAGGGTCGTTTCCTGCCTCCACTAGTTTCGGGGACCGGTCTCCCCCTTTGGCCTGACCCCTCCACGCAGGTGGATTCGGGCGTGCGGTGGCGACTCGCCCGTCCGCACCCCTGGGATCCCTTCATTCCTCGTTCCTGGAGCCTTCTCCACTCCTCTTCCTTCCTTCTCCCTCTTCCAGGCCTGGGCCTCTGTTACTAGGCCCGCCTCCGGAGCAGAGCTCATGCAGAGCCCCTGCTCCCTGCCACTTCTGCTCAGACTTCTCTGCACTGAATTAAGATGGTGCCCACCTTTTATACTCCCTTCTCAATGCACCCAGGAACTGCTTCCTCCCTGCTCCTGCACTACAGGGTTCCCCTTCCTCAGTGTTCCCTCCCCCCACTCCAGCCAGGGACAGGGACTGTCGTGCCCATCTCAGAGGCATATTGGTCGCCCTGCCCCACGGCAATGTGGTGTAATGCATGCAGGTGTCGGGTCCTGATCCACACTCCATCCTTACCTGAGAGTGAGATATCACACCTCTGGGTGAGGTGCAATACCTCTGTAGCAACCGAGCCCTCAGGGTGCTACAGTTCCATTTATCTTCAGCCTAGGTGACGTATTGTGATACAGGGCCGTGATTTTGGCTATAAAAGGGTCCCCTAGACCCCTACCCCAAGCTTTTTAAGAGAATCATATATGGCGTGCCAGGAGACTCTATGGAATGCTTTCTCAGCATCCAACGAGAGTATCTAATTACATATTTTTAACTGCATCTAGCCCAGGAAATACTTTGTGCCTAGTAGCAGTGTCTGCTAGTCAGCGGACTATCCCGGCTGTTAAGCAAGCTACACCACCTGTAGTTTGGACACTTAATTTTTTCAAAGGAAATGCTTCGGGACCACGGGATACTCAGTGAAGAGCATCAGGAGGCACCCCAAGGCATAGGGGCTGGGACTGGCAGTAGGATGCCTTGCGGTGGACAGCCGAGCTCGATCCTTATAAAAGCTTTTTAACTGCAGCAGCTTTAGTGGACGCTACTGGAGCTGGAATTACGCGGCTGCTGGCATGAGACTTGCCCTCCAATAGATCCTTGTAAATGGATTTAAAGTGTATTCATTCAAATTAGAGAGACAATTTAAATTAAAAAGCTTAGAGCTGCCTCCACCACAGGGGGGCTCGCTCGACCCACCAGCGGACAGGCACCAGTACTGGGAGAGGGGGGCTGGCCGTCAGGGTTCACCGCGGCTCTGGCACAAACCCGGCGACACGGAGGTGGCACGGGCAGGAGCGGACTGAACGTGTCGGCTTCTCACTTTTTGGATTTTAGAAGGGCATGACCTGCCTATATTTGTGTCTCCCCCTCCTTTTACTCCTCCACGTCTTTTCTTTTCGCATGACTATATGTACTTGTCACTTTTCCATGTGTTAGTTGTGTCTTCTGAGCAGTTTGTCAGCTTTTGGACACCTTTGAAGGTGTTTTCTATGTGTTTCTATGTGTTTTTGTTTGCCTGCCATTGGTTTTAACGGTGTTCGAAGGTGTTCGACGAACAGTTCGACGAACAGTTCGGCGAACACGCGGGTGTTCGACGAACCGAACCGAACTCGAACACTACGGGGGTGGCTCAACACTAGTAATCAGCGCTGCAGAGCTGCAATGCGTGATCTTGCGTTGCTGGAACGCCGCAAGTGAGCGCACTCTATGCGGACCTTGTGAAGCAGTGCATCAAGATCCGGATAGTCCCTCAAAAAACTCTGCACGACCAAGTTGAGCACATGTGCCAGAAATGGGATGTGAGTGAGGTTGCCTAGGCCCAGAGCTGCCACCAGATTTCGGCCATTGTCACACACTACCATGCCTGGCTGGAGATTCGCTGGCACAAACCACACGTCGCTCTGCTGCTTGATGGCATTCCAGAGCTCCTGCGCTGTGTGGCTTCGATTCCCCAAAGAAATTAATTTTAATATGGCCTGTTGACGTTTGGCCACGGCTGTGCTCATATCTGTCATCATAGCAGGTAACCGTTCACGGGTCAATGTGGAGGTAGACCGTGACGGCTCCTGCAGCACTGATTCAGAGGAACTGGAGTATGAGGAGGAGTCAATGTGTACAGACTGGATTCCTGCAATCCTTGGAGTTAGCAGAACACGTACAGCGCCACTCTCAAGATCTGTACCCGGCTCCACAACCTTTACCCAAAGGGCAGTGAGGGAAAGGTATCGTCCCTGTCCATGCTTACTGGTCCACGCATTGGTGGTCAGGTGGACCTTGCTACTGACTGCGTTTTGTAGCGCATGTTTAATTTTTCCCTCCACATGCTGTTGCAGGGCAGGGACGGCTTGCCTGTTGAAATAAAAGCGGCTGGGCACGTTGTATTGTGGGACTGCCAATGCCATAAAATTACGGAAGGTGTCAGTCTCCACCAGCCTGAATGATAGCATTTCAAGGGCCAGTAGTTTAGCAATGCCAGCATTCAGAGCCTGTGCTCGGGGGTGGTTTGCCGAGTATGGGCACCTTTTCTCCCATGCCTGTGCTAACGATGGATGTAGACTGGCCTGGGAGTGTGAGGATGACAGGGAAAGTGGTGCTGTGGGTGGAATTACACTGTGTCTCTGTACAACAGTGCCAGAGATTCTTCCATGGCGATCCTGTGAGGAAGCCGAACCAGCTGTGTGTGAGCTGGAGGAAGAGGCTACAACATGAGCTGAAGAGGTGGTAGGTGGCGCTGTAGGTTGGCCTAGGTCTTCAGTGTGTTTTTGTAACTCCACCACGTGCTTGGTTCGCACGTTTCCACATATTTGTGGTATTGAGGTTGCTGACACTTTTCCCTTTTTTCACCTTCTGATTACACAGCTTGCATTTGACAAAGCAAATGTCATCTGCAACTGTGTCAAAAAAGGACCAGGCACTGCAAGTCTTGGGAGCGCCCGCTTTGGATTTTGGAAGAGCCATGCTCCTAATGGGTGCCGAAGTGGAGGCTACAGGCAACCAAGTCTGCCCCCTCCCTCTCCCTCCTTTTTGGGCCGTTCGGGGAATCTCTTCCTCAGAGCTGCTCCCACCACCTTCCTGTCCCTCACGCCATGATGGGTCAAGGACCTCATCATCTCCACCACCCTCTTCAAACAACTGTTTCTCCTGGGTAGTCTCGACAGCACAGTACGCACCAGAAAGTGGCACCTGAGTCTCATCTTCAGATGCTTACTGAGGTGTGCTGCTGACCAAAGGCACTGGCCCACCCGCCTCTTCAGATTCAGAGAGACGAAACGGTTGCGCATCACTGCATACTACCTCTTCTTCAAATTCTGCTTGGCTGGCCCCCTCTTTCCAAGCCAAGAGATTCAGAGAACAGAAGTAGAGATGGCTCCTGTCCAGGGCTCTCTGTCTGCCTGGCCAATTTGGCAGGTGGTGAAGAGACAGATGGGTACTCTTCAGTGCTCAGGACCTGAGAGGATCTGGAACTAATTGAAATCGATGCGTTAGCTGCCATCCATCCGACAACGGCTTCAATTTTGGCATTCCGCAGCAGTGGGGTACGGCTAGCTCCTACAAAGCTGCGCATAAAGGACTGTTCCCTGGTAAAACTGGGGGATGCTGAGTCACTGGTGCCCGCAGCAGGCACAGAATCCCCACGTCCTCTCCCTGCAGGCACAGAATCCTCACATCCTCTCCCTGCAGAAACTCCACGCCAACGCCCATGACCACATGCCTTACTCCCTGCCTTCTTCATCTTGGTAGACTGATAAAGATAGGCAGAAAAGTACTAAGGGCTTAGTGTGCTTATTCCTGAACAGCTGCTAACAGGTATGAGAAACACTAATTTTATAAAGTGTGGACTAGACTTTAATATGAGCTAATGTGGCCTACACAACTGTAAAGTGGAGTGTTTGGTGAACTTTATTTAGGATTTTTTTTTGGCACAAAAAGACACTGGATGTGCCCAAAGATGTAATACCGATAGTATCACAAACTTTTTGTTGCTATTACAATGTAGGAAGGTAACCTACAATGCAATAGATGAGGCTACAGAAAATAGGCTAATACTAATCTGGCTGGGGCTGCAGGGCACAATGCTGCAGAAAGGCTCCTCTAACTACTCCTATATAGTGTGTTTGGAACCAATTTAGCTGAATACGGATGGAACCACCACACTAATAGGAGAAATCAGGAAAAATTATGAATTGGCAAAAAAGGACAATGTATGAGGCAGTGACACACACTGAGTGCACTACAACCAGACGTGGCTGAACCACACACTACAGGGTGAGCTGCACTCACACACACAGACCTTGCAGACAGCAGTGAACAGTGCAGATGCAGAGCACTGTGCACTAGCGCTGCAAGACCAAAAAAAATTCTCTATCTACTCCTATATAGTGTGTTTGGAACCAATTTAGCTGAATACGGATGGAACCACCACACTAATAGGAGATATCAGGAAAAATTATGAACTGGCAAAAAAGGACTATGTATGAGGCAGTGACACACACTGAGTGCACTACAACCAGATGAGGCTGAAGCACACACTACAGGGTGAGCTGCACTCACACACACAGACCTTGCAGACAGCGGTGAACAGCACAGAGAACTGTGCACTAGCGCTGCAAGGCACAGCGATTTATAAAGTAGCTTGGGTAAAGCAGAATAGACCAAATAGGTAGCTAAAACTGTCCCTCAGAACAACAGCGTCCTATCCCTAACTGAATTCACAGCAGAGTGAGCTGAAAATGTCGGCGGCGGCTTTTATAGTGCATCATGACATCATTTCAGCAGCCAATCACAGCTATGCCATTAGTTAAGATGCCTACATGCCTAACAGGATGTGCCCACACTTCTTAGGATCCTCATTGGCTGAATAAAATGAAACTGGCTCATTGCATTATGGGAACTTCCGATTCCGGTATACGATATTGCAAAAGTATCGGAATTAAGTATCGGAATTCCGATACCGCGAATATCGGCCGATACCCGATATTTCAGTATCGGAATGCTCAACACTACTTACGAGTGCTGGATGAGGCCACGGCTGTTTTTACTACTAGGCAAGTTATTATGAAATTCACAGTAAGCATAGGGTATATACACACATCCGATTCCAACGTATGGAATACATATTTATGTATATATGCCCTGGAACGGTCACTGTCGTTATCATGGAATTTGGGAATCCCATAATTTTGTAAAGATGGAATGTCTTCACAAAATTATTGGATTCCCAAATTCAACGATAACTTCGCCCCTGGAGGTCTCAGGTGGAGATATTACTGTCATGTTTCCTATCACGGTTTTACCTTTCTACAGAGAGGAAACTTAGCATTGAAAGCATCATTCATTTGGACATTATTAAGTTGAAAGTTTACCATAACCGCCCAGTGACGTAAGACAATGCGTTATGTGCGCCACTTCTTTATGGTCCTGAAAATATGATTTTCATAACTGTCTTGTCTATGCTGTTCATAAAAAAAAACAATATTCATACTTTGCAAACAGAACAAAGCAGCTGAGTGTAGTTTTCATTCCAGTTTGGTAACAAATGCAGAGAAGGGCAATAAATCTGTCACCTTCCACATTCTTAGGCAAGCTGGGCATGTGACTCGCACCTGCTATCCATCAGATGCCAATTTTAATTACCTGTTCCCAGCAAGGAGGTCCTCTTGCACCCGGGTCATCTGGAGGTTATGTAAGGTTTAATAGAGTGCTAGCCTTGCTTCAGTATTCTTTATGAAAACAATGAAAACTTGATAGATTTTTACAAATATATCTAGAACACAACCTTAACAATTGACCTCATGAATGGTCCAGTACTCTAGTGACTCACCTCTCCATGACAGAGAGGCCTCAAATGAAATGGGAAAAATATAGTAATCTGGCTTAGTTCATAATGAAACTTAATGTGAAAGATAGATGGATATGGGTGCACGGGCACCCAAAACAAAATACAAAAATAATAAAATAATAAAAACGGGCCCACACACCATGTTAGGGATCATCCATATGAAGTCCATCTTGATATGGTTTTACAAATTTTGATCAAAAATATTACCTAAGTATCTCCTTATATGTGTATAGCAATAGTGGAATTTATGTATTCATTAATTGCAGTTTGCTGAAGAACATCATATGTATGCCTACATGCTAAAAGATTACATCAGCTTTTTTTAGAAAAAAAATGGGCAGCTGAAGCCTAAACAGAGAAGGAGGCTGGCTTAGCTATTGAAATGAGTCAGAGAGCTTCCTTCACATACAGAACTGGCCATATGCAGAGACAGTAAGCTCTCTCATTTAGAAAATCGCTCTACTGTTTCAGAAGTGGAGCTGCCAGGACCTGGGAGCAGCGCTGATTCTTTCAGATCGAGACACCTTTCCTAAATTGTACCTTTACTAATAAGCATAGTAGTAAGTACTCGAGTGAAAAACTCGTTCCTGCAACTACCTGGACTGTATGTCCAGATTGTAGGTAAAATACCACAACCTGTCATACAGTTACGTTCTGTGGATGATGCATGCTCAGAAGCTGATACAATAGCTGGGGCTATCAATACCAAGAGCCACCTCTTTCACATCAAAATTATTGGATTATATTATATGAAAATATTTTAAGGATTATTTCCATAATGGCTTTATTTTTCACAAAGCACAGTAATTACATACTTATTGTTAATAAACTGACTAAGTCCAACATAATGTTTTTTTCTTGTTCCCTTGCATATTGTTTCACCTATATCTAACCATATTTGCATTCGGCTTCACATAGTTGAATGGGCGGTCCTAGTCTTATCTGATAAAACTATGTTTCCCAGCAGCACTTGCTTCTCAGTGCTGCATAACCCTCCATCTCCTTTGTGCTGCCTATTAATCCTACCATTATGAATTATCATAAAGCTTGTCTAAGTGTATAAATCGTCTTATGCTTCTGTGCACTCTCTGCTCTTGTATAGTACTGTCTGACCCATTTTATCTTCTGCCAGCTATATCAGTATAGCTGCCTGTGAGTTTTTACATAATTTTTAGCCGGTCTCTCTCAACAATGCTCTATTGATGCAGATGGCAGATGATTACCTTTTATTATATACATCTGCAGAGGAACAATTGGTCTTTTACATAACTGATCTCTCAGCAACAGGCAACAAGCACAGCTCAACTACTTTCTGCCTCTTTCCATATAGCCACATCTTGCAGTATAGTTGTTCTCTCATCCCCTCTACATACAGCCCCTTCCTGCAATATACCACTTTTCTCATCCCCTCTAAATACAGCCCCATCCTGCAGTACACAAAACTAGAGAAGAATAGAGATAAGTAGACCGTAATTATTTGTGGCCACCATTCCCTTTTTGGGGGTTTGGGTGTTGACATGCCGTTGCCTCTCCAGTGCATCTAGTGTCACTTTCATTTCCACCAAAGCTGGTGAAATTGATTCATGATCACTTATGTTTTCTAAGTGGACTGGTTGATATCGCACAAATTATACTGTGATGATTTGCCATACTTTTTTGAGCAGTGTATATAACAAGAGAATTATATTGTAGGTCATTAAAAATAAATTAGGCTTTCAGAAATAAATAATTCATTGTACGATAATGAACTTGATGAACAAGTCTGTTTTTAGATAACAACTGTATGATATTACATCCATTGAGGTAAAACAGAAGATTACATGCTATATTTCTCCTGGAGTCTCACACCCAACAATTCATCTCATATCATTGATATTGCCCGAAGTGCTTCCATGTCTGTTTCTTACCGTTAAGGTCAAGGGTTGGTGGTAAAATACTGAGAGGTTATATGTGACCTCTAGGCTGTCAGTTGGATATCAGTGATGTATGCTCTTTAGGTGAGAATGAAGCAGAACAAAGTGATGTTCAGATTAATGCCAGATCTTCAAAAATAGGAGAGTTTTCCAATTTTATAGACTAAAGATTATTCCCTGTTTAATGTAGGTGTCACAGCAATATTTGATGGAAGTGAGCATGTGAATACCTTCTGCATGAAGTTAGCTTGGTTGCGTTCCATTGTGTAATCAGAAGTAATACATTTTATAATCTTCCATTCACATTTCCCAACTGTTTTATGATCGGTTTGAAGTCAATGAATGAAACTATTCTTGTTTCCTTCCAGAAGCTGGAAGCATGTCTGTATCACGTCCAACTTGTACAGATGCATGGTTCATCCTAGTTCCTTGTTCACAAGTCACATAGTTGTTGCACCGCTTTGATTGCAGAATCTGAACTGGAATACTCCAACAAATGGTACAATGTAAGAGTTGTAATAAACAGCTGATTCTAGGCCTGCAGCGGATTTTCAAATCCACATCATGCCCTATATGTTGTGAATTCCCACTGCAAATAACTGCAATTCAGTAAATTCATAATGCCATATACCTGTAGCAAAGCCTAAACTAGTATACGTATCAATCTTACGCTGGGTAGAGTACACATTTATTTTGTATGAGCGGCAGCTCTACACTAATATTGTACTTGACACTGTCAGTTAAAGAGGTTGTCGGATCTTGTGGTAAAGGTCTGCAGTCACTCTACGTGACTACAGACTTCAGATTCCTTTCAGTGCACTGTCAGGAATCTACAGCGTTGCCTGTGAGACCATGCAGTCACGTGACTGCAAGTATGTTTCGACTAGATGTGCTCAGCTTCGCTCAGTTCAAGTGAATTGAGTGAGACTGAGTAAGTCTAGTCGGAATGTGTCTGGAAGTATGCAAATCGTATACTTGTGGTCACATGATTACTCGCTCACGGACACCAGAGAGTCCTGACAGTGTGTAGCGTGCATGTTATAAGGATTCAGAGGTTTACATAGAGTGATTTTCTGCACCATTTCTGTACCCATTAAGTAAATTATGTTACTTGCACTTTTTTATTGCTTTTTTTACATGTATTTTTATCCCATTTTTAACACTGTATTTTTTTTATCTCTATTTGGTATGTCATGTTTTAAGCAAAGCTGCTTTGTTTTTGATACTTACTGGTAATTTGCTTTGACCAAACTTTATTGACATAGTCATGTAAGGGTTACATACATTTTATATACGAATCCACAGAAGAAACGCACTGAAAATGCATGTGCGTTTTTTACCTGTGGATTTTTCGAGTCTAATGCATGTCTATGAGAAAGATCTGCGCATAAAACTCAGTGTACCTGCAAGAGAAATCGACATGTTGCAGGTCAGTTTATGGTGAGTAAAATAAAATCCCATCCACTTTGCTGGAACTGTAAGACACTGCATTTTTGATGCAGCAAAGATACACAGCATGAGAAACTCACCAAAAGCTCATCATGGGAACGTAACCTTACAGAAATCTGCATCATTTTCAAAACTGTGTCAGGGGAACATGATCAGGACAGGTTTTCACGTTTTAATAACAAACATGTTTCTATCTACTGACTGCAAACAGATATTTTGAACATGGTAAAAATTTGCAATACAGTAGTTCAAGAGTTCAATTTCTATTTCTATTTCTATGCCTGTCAATAGTCCTTTTCCTAAATAGGTGTCAGGAGCCAGCAGGGGGGATCACACAGATATCCCTTGCCTGCCACCAATTTGTAAAGAACCATCACTCTTCTGCCTCCATTCGTCAGGACAATTACACAATTAAATGACGATTGATGGACGAGGCCTCAGCTGCTTTCACGAATAGGACATACACATTCAATTCCAATACATGGAATATATATTATATTTATAGAGTAAGAGGAACAAAGCTATTATATTTTATATATTTGATCAAAAAAAGTAGTCAGTGTTTATAAAAATATACACAAGATATTACAAAAGTGGACAAAACAATACAGTATATATAATCGCATAACAAGGATAAACAAAAGAAAAGTACTAGTCCTGATGTCACGGAAATGGCACAGATCTTAGCGAGGAGTGCTCCTACTGGAAAATAATGCAGTCCTACAGCAAGATGACTCTTCCAGCACTGAACAATGATTATAATTCAGAGTTTGCTTTCTTTAGATAAAAGTCATGCCCCCATACCTCCCATTGGAGACTCCAGATGGGGCTGGTCAAACCCCAAAATTATGGCAACCCAAACCTTCAGAAATCTGCTTCCCTGGAGGTCCCATGTGGGAGATATTGATTCCATATTTCCTATCATGATTTTAGATCTCTATAGATAGGAAACATGGCATACATAATGTTATCCATCATGCTGATATTAATTTGGGGCTGATATGCAGACCTCCCAGTGTTGTAAGTAAATGCATAATGTTCGCCACTTCGTCACAACGCCGAAGATATGTCTCCCATAAATAAAGGTCTTACATCAGTCACAAAAAAACAAAGTTCTTAACTGGATTTCGCCTCCAAAGACTCTGTTTATTGTTCTTTTGAACATAAGGAAGCCTTATCTCCAGAGGCGCTAAAAGTTTCACCTGCCAGCCTTTTGTACAGACTTTGTGTCTGCTCTCCATCAGATAGCCCACTTCAATTACCTGTTCACAGCAGGGGGTCATAGTTGAATAGGTGTTGGAATGAAGTGTTAGCTCTTTTTCTCTTCAGGTTAAAATGAAGCCTTCAATCTTCAATATGAGGGTGACAGTAAATGTCTTATTTATTTATTGAATTTATTTTACTAGCTTATATAGCATCAACTCTTTACAGACAAATATCTTACAGTCCCCAATGGGGCTTACAATCTAAGAAGAACATGCAATCTCCTTGCCCTTGGACGGACTTGAAGTTCTGACCCAGAACTGCAAAGCCATTAAAATCAATCCTAGACCACTATTTAATTTCCAGCTTATTTCATAGTTCAATCTGGACTCCAAATGCTGTCAAATGCTTTATCAATATCTAAAGTCAAAAGCATTAAATATATATGTCCATATGAACAGGTATTTTACATATAAAAATAAGAGGTAATAAGAAATCTGCTTTGATGGAATAGAGGTGAAAATCTTATCAACTTTAATGAGTGATATTACTTTGTGGGAAGGGTGATAATCTTATTTGGCTTCCTTATAACAGTAATCATCATGGTGGACAGTGGTGTGAGTGTGATTGTGACCTTACTCAAACCTTCCCTACTCGTTTCATCACCCTGTAATCTGTGACTCCTCAGGGGAGATGAATGTATATAAAGGGAATAGATTATACAGGGTCCCAGGTAATAGAAGCTCTCTTAAATTTCAAAAAGGGCAATTAAGGGGCATAATCGTATCAGAGCCCCTTTATGTGGCAAAATGCTGACAGAGTGCTGTGCAGCACATGAATCAATGCATTGTGCTCTTCATATTCATATTTCCCGGCTCTGAAGGCATGGAAGTAGCCCTATGGCCACGGCCTCACTCTCAGTATTTGGTCAGTATTCAGTCAGTATTATTTCTCAGAAGTGGGAGTCAAAACCAGGAGTGGGTGATAAATGCAGAATTGGTGACTTGTTTCTATTATACCTTTTCTCTGATTGCTCCTCACCTGGTTTTGGCTCCCACTCCTGAGAAAAAATACTGACCGAATACTGACCAAATACTGATAGTGGGGCCATGGTCTAAGAAAACTGATTTTGTCTTACTAGCATACCCACAGGCCATACATATAAAGAATATATGACATTGCTTTCACATATAGTACGCAACTAGTACGTTCCAGAAATTTCTGTAGCTCCTTTAATGTTCCTCAAGGACTCTTGGTAGCCTCCTGAAACAATTTTCTTTTTTTTTTCATTTTTGCTGGATGTGAAGTTTTAGGTAATGTCACTATTCTGCCAAATTGCAGTCACTTCTTCATGACTGTCTTTACAATGTTCCATGGTATATCTCATGCCTTGGAATTTTTGTTTTGTACCTTTCTCCTAACAGATAACTTTGAACAATGAGATCCCTTTGCTGTGTTGTTAACTGTTTACGTTCCATGGCTTTTTCTGTAAAATCCAACAACGAAAATATGGCGATAATCAGAATCACTGTAAAGGATGACAGATCTGTGCTGACTACTATTTAACAAGAGCCTAATTCTGATTGGCTAATTTTGAACACAACCGCATCCATAAATATCATAGGGTGTCCACATTTATGCAACCACATTATTTTAGTTTTCTTATTTTTATTCCAGCCGCCAAAATAATTTCAGTCTGTTTCTCAATCAATTTGTATAGATTATGGGTGACATTAAAAGTGGAAAAAGTTCTGAGACGCTTCTTTTAGCTGTGATTTTTTTTTGCATCATAAAAGCCTGCCATTTAAACAGGGGTGTGTAGACTTTTCATATCATCTATGTGCCCACACACATATATATATATATAAAAGCACTTATAAGTAAGTAGGTCGAGTAGTTGAGTTGTTGCCGTAAAGTGAATGACACTGAAACCTGTGTTAAGCTGAATTTCGAATCTAAAAACTTCCTCCACATTATTACACAAGTGCCATTTCATTTCAGCACTCTGTTAGTTTTTGCTCTTTGGATATAAAATTGAGTGATTAAAGGCTGAAATGTTACTTTGACCTTTTCATTTTGAAAATAGCAGTGAAGGCAAAACTGTCTAGGGAATATTTATTGTGCTAGGTCTTCTCAAATGTGTCCTGATGCATCTTTCCTGCTGAAAAGACTTTCTGATCCCTTGTTTGTATCACTTTATATTCCATTCGGAATAGATATTTCCATGATAAAATAATACATTACAATTAGTGGCTACATCTAGCATGTTACACATTATAATGGCTTCTAACACTAACCGCAGACATCTGTTGATCTCTTTTTATACATCTATAAATTGTGTCATGCTACCACGAAGGGAGGGTATCAAATAGATCACCAGTTTCTGAAAACAAAATTATGTTTTTCAGTGATTTGTAACTTCAATTAAATTCCCCCTGGAAGGTCTTTATGACACATCTTCTATCACAATTGTCAGTCTAGTGATCAGTCTCCAAATAGGAATTGCGATTGTCAAAACGTGCCATCAAAAAGATTACAATACATAGTAGAACATCAAAGGAATAAATGGGTTAATTTATATTTCTGAAATTAGGCAAAAAAATAACATTATATCCATACGTTATAAGCCTATGGCTAAAAATATGCTTTAATAGGGATAACACAAGTTATATCTCATTTGAATATAATTGTGAGATAAAATGTGGATCATTATATTATAATTGTAATATCAATTAATTGATGTGATTTGATGTTATGGAGAGATAGAGCTATAAATACTCTTCTGTATCCACTCAAGTGTTAGATTAATGTTGACTGTCTAAAATGTCCATCGTTTTGTCTCAAACCCCTGGAATGCCAATTTGTATGCCTGTGGATTAGAGATGAGTGAATATTTGTAAATCCTAATTTGCCAACAACTATTTGATTTCCCAAATATTAAAATTACTGCAATGCCTCCAATTGCCCTGAAAAGACATGTATAACACTTTGAGGTCTCCTTGAACTATACCCAACCCTTCTCAAGCTGTTTAATACAAACACAGTCTTAGTAATGTCAAAATGACCTCAGCATATCTAGCTATGGGTAAATAAATGGTAACTGGTAGTAGCCTGTTACACACTAATCTTTTTCACTGCTATGCTATCACACACTAACTGTACAGCTTGTTCAGTGTTTTATGGCTGTCTCTCACAATTTCTGTGACTAAGCTGTATGCTGTGACGTTCTCTCACTCTCCAGATTCACTTAAAAATGGCTGCTGCATTCCCTCCTTCTGCATTTATAGAGGCTATATAGGTCTTCCTGATTGGCTATGCTTTACCATGTGTTTTGATAGCTGCCGGCATTATGGGGAAGTGCGTCAGGCCATGGGTAAGGTAATAAAATATGCAAATATGTAAAATGGTGGTGAACATTTCAGGCAATTTGCACAATGTTAATTATAAATTGTTTGATTTTACCATGCTCAGCAAATTCATAGATTTTATATTAATTGGAATCACATGAAAACAATTTTCTCATCTCTGCTGTAGACCTTTTGGACACATATATTATAACTAATATTCAAAGAATGAGCAAATATAATATATCACCAGGATGTTTCAGTGAAAAGAACTGGAGAGGCTCAGATTGTTAATGCGTAAGAGAAGTTAAAGACGTATTATTTATCAAGTCTAATAAATTCCTAAAGTCATTTTATTTCACAGGAAAAATTTATCTTTGTACCATGCTAGCCAGCAGACAGAAAAATACAAAAATATTAAAAATAAAAGTTCTCAATAGTTGATACCTTTAAATGGGTAACTGAAAAGATGTAGCAGATAGCACGCTTTTGAAACTACTCTTCATCAGGCATAGTATAACAATAAATCTAAAGAGTAATAATTTTATACACAACAGGACACAGGAAAAGTGCAGTAAATAAGACAACTGACGTGAAGTAGAACTATCAATATGGGAAGGGGAGAAATAGTTGTGGCAGTAAATATTGGTGGACTTTATAGATATGGATAGTGAAAGTTTTATTGCCCACTAACTGAGATCTGGTCCGTAGAGATGAGCAGATCTTTTGAACTTTGAATTCACCGACTTCACCCCAGAAATGTGAGTTGTGGTTTATAAATTTGTGTGAATTTCAATACTGGAAAGCTTGTAATCATTTGGAAAATACACATGGGGAAGAGGAGAGAGAGAGAAACTTGCTGACCATAAGAGCTTATACTCTACAGGAGAGAGAGAGAACCTCTCTGACCATAAGAGTTTACACTCTACAGGAGGGGGAGGACCATTCTGACCATAAGAGTTTACACTCTACAGGAGGGGGAGGACCATTCTGACCATAAGAGTTTACACTCTACAGGAGGGGGAGGACCATTCTGACCATAAGAGTTTACACTCTACAGGAGAGGGAGGACCACTCTGACCATTAGAGCTTGCAATTTACTGGTGAGAGAGAGCCCTGCTTACCTTGAGAGCTTACACTCTACAGGAATGAGAGAGCAAGAAGACCCAGCTGATCATAAGAGCTTACATTTTACAGGCGAGACAGAGAGAACTTCTCTGACCATAAGAGTTTGCGCTCTACAGAAGAAGCTTACAGTCTACTCAGTGACTCTGGAGATGTAAAATGACTCTGCCGTACAAACTGTGCTCCATTGGGAACCTCTGATCTGTGATGTCCCAGGTACTGATCGCCACTGTACAAGGTATGATAATTGGTATGATGTCATAGCTGCAGGGCATTATGGGGAATTTGCACAGCAATGCAAAATGACGTTAGCCTGCTCTCTGATGCTTCAGTAGTGTGGAAATTTCAACACAAACTAGATCCTACTCCTCTCTACTGCTCTGAGTTTAGGAAGCCCCCAAAAGGTCTGAGGAGCACATTCCTTAATTGATAAAGAAAGACATAAACTCATGTGACACATTCATTGTTTGGAAGCATTGGAATAAGTTAGAGTGACTACCTATCAGGATCTACAAGCAATTTGTGACAATAACAACGTCCCATGTTTCTGAACATCAAGCAGTATGGCGCAATCATTGGTAACATATACTTTTAATAAAAATCAATACTTTAAAGTTGGTATAGTTTTCTAGAATAAAACACAATCATCCATGGTGGAATTTGATGCATCTGAAGAGCAGAAAGTAGTGGCAAAGAAATTAATCAACCTCTGCAGGGAGCCAGTAAGGCAGGCAAAATATGTATTGCAGGCAGCAATCTGTATTGTAAGCAACAAGTATTTAGTCAATGGCAAGCAAAGGTCAATGATCCATGATCAGGAATGTCAGACTGTGACAAAGTATAGAAGCCATGGACACAGAATTCACATAAGAAATGTCAGATTTAGTAAGATACTTTACAGAAAAAAAGCTACGGTGGGTAAATTCACTTAGAACATATCAAAGGTCTCCAGAAAAGGAGAAGCAAAAGACAAGGCAACTATGATAAGATCATACATGTTTGATGCACTTTTCTCACTTAGGAATCATAGCACAGGGTGCACACAATCTGGTGTAGAAATAATATAAGGACACCCAAGCAATGTCTGTTATACATTTAAGATGACACTTTACTGGCTGACTACTTAATTTTCTGCTCTCTATATAAAAGAGCAGTAGGAGTTATACTGTAACAAAGATAAGTCAAAGTGATAATAGGAAACTACTGACAAACTTTAGGTGGCTGGGTTGCAAATATAAGTCTATAGACACCCTAAAATAAAAATGTAAAAATTGATATAGGGAGAATACATTTCTAAAAATATTCTAAATAAGGTTGCACACAATATCAGAGCAAATACCGCCTATTTCTTCTGAAATGACTGATGGCACCAATCACCAGGAATCTAACACAGTGCACACAGTACATGCACAAGGAGTGAGTTTACTTGTAGCCAAAGTGGATAAAGACCAGTGACAGATACTCAAGCATTCTGAAGGACTTAAAGCCATTTTTAAAACATTATGGAAACTTTGAATGTTTTGCCGTAAAAGCTTGTTTAATTTTTGGCAATCCTGGTGTCTTTTATTCCAACAAAAATATTTCTTGCAACTTATTGTTTTTGCTATATATGTATTTGCCAAGTCAGTTTACATAGATGGTTCAAAATAATGCTATATTACAATTTTGTAACATTATACAGTAGTTATGAATTTGAAATTATTTATATGTATTTTTCGTCTTCTGAATTGTTAATTTGTCAGCGTAAAAGAAATCTAACACAAAGTTTATACTGAGATGAGCTCAAGAGTAGAGATGAGCGTTGTTCTACTCGAACTGTTCGCCAATCTCAAATTCGAGCTGTTTTGGGCGGTGTTCGAGCCGTTCGGCGAACACGAACAATTTGAGAAAAATTCGGCTGTTCGAGGTTATGTTCGATAACTGTTCGTGCACAAAATCATAACTGGATTTTTTCTCAGTAATGATGAAAATTAATGTTAATACGCAGTTTGAGTGTACAGCGGGGTGGGGGGAGGGGCAGAGGATGGATCTCTGCAGGAACAATGAAGATCTCCATTTTTTTTTCTCTTTCCCGCATTTGCAGTGGGGAGGTGCAATCTGTCAGCCTATCAGCAGCGCACACACGGAGCGAAGTGCTTTTTTTCACACAAGCAAGGGCATGTGTCAGTGGCAGTGTATGTCACATGTCCTTGCCCTATAAGACCAAGCCATTTTCCCCGTCGCCACCATTTTCTCACTGCTGCAGCTGCGTGTTAGACGGCACCGCTGTTGCTGTGTGCGCTATACCTTGTTAATTTCAAGCCAATTTTCGCACAAATATACAGATAGCTTGGGAGTAGGGAATAGTTGTGATTGCAGTCCTTTTAAGGACTAGGTTACAGCATTTCTTACGACTTTTATCAGGGAGGTCTGTGCTCTTAAATAGATAGGTTGTGGGAGTAAAGACTAATTGTAATTGGAGTCCTTTTCAGGACTAGGTTACATGAGTTCCTATCAGTTTTTGCCAGGCAGGTCTGTGCCAGTGCTGTGCAAGTTTTTTTCACAGCATTTGGCTGAATCTAGCAAAGCTAATCCTTTTTGGCCTATTGCAGAGTGTGTTAGTCAGTGGAGTAGCCTATCTGTGTTGCAAGATATAACACCTGTGTATAGAATACCAATTTTTTTACTGCACCTAGTGAAGTAAAATCTTTTGGGCATAGCATCATTCTATTAGTCCATCTATACTGACCTCCATCAGGTTGCAAACTGAATATAATTTTTTTCTGCATCTAGCTCTGAAAAAATATTTGGGCTTCTAGCAGTTTGTGGGACTTGGTCTATTAGTCCATCTATACTGACCTCCATCAGGTTGCAAATTAAAAATAATTTTTTTCTTCATTTAGCTCTGAAAAAATATTTGGGCTTCTAGCAGTGTGTTGGACTTGTTCTATTAGTCCTTCTATACTGACCTCCAGCAGGTTGCAAATTGAATATAATTTTTTTCTGCATCTAGCTCTGAAAAAATATTTGGGCTTCTAGCAGTGTGTGGGACTTGGTCTATTAGTCCATCTATACTGACCTCCATCAGGTTGCAAATTAAAAATAATTTTTTTCTGCATCTAGCTCTGAAAAAATATTTGGGCTTCTAGCAGTGTGTGGGACTTGGTCTATTAGTCCATCTATACTGACCTCCATCAGGTTGCAAATTAAAAATAATTTTTTTCTGCATCTAGCTCTGAAAAAATATTTGGGCTTCTAGCAGTGTGTGGGACTTGGTCTATTAGTCCATCTATACTGACCTCCATCAGGTTGCAAATTAAAAATAATTTTTTTCTTCATTTAGCTCTGAAAAAATATTTGGGCTTCTAGCAGTGTGTGGGACTTGTTCTATTAGTCCTTCTATACTGACCTCCAGCAGGTTGCAAATTGAATATAATTTTTTTCTGCATCTAGCTCTGAAAAAATAGTTGGGCCTCTAGCGGTGTGTGGGACTTGGTCTATTAGTCCATCTATACTGACCTCCATCAGGTTGCAAAATTAAAAATAATTTTTTTCTGCATCTAGCTCTGAAAAAATATTTGGGCTTCTAGCAGTGTGTGGGACTTGGTCTATTAGTCCATCTATACTGACCTCCATCAGGTTGCAAATTAAAAATAATTTTTTTCTTCATTTAGCTCTGAAAAAATATTTGGGCTTCTAGCAGTGTGTGGGACTTGTTCTATTAGTCCTTCTATACTGACCTCCAGCAGGTTGCAAATTGAATATAATTTTTTTCTGCATCTAGCTCTGAAAAAATAGTTGGGCCTCTAGCTGTGTGTGGGACTTGGTCTATTAGTCCATCTATACTGACCTCCATCAGGTTGCAAATTAAAAATAATTTTTTTCTGCATCTAGCTCTGAAAAAATATTTGGGCTTCTAGCGGTGTGTGGGACTTGGTCTATTAGTCCATCTATACTGACCTCCATCAGGTTGCAAATTAAAAATAATTTTTTTCTGCATCTAGCTCTGAAAAAATATTTGGGCTTCTAGCAGTGTGTGGGACTTGGTCTATTAGTCCATCTATACTGACCTCCATCAGGTTGCAAATTAAAAATAATTTTTTTCTGCATCTAGCTCTGAAAAAATATTTGAGCTTCTAGCGGTGTGTGGGACTTGGTCTATTAGTCCATCTATACTGACCTCCATCAGGTTGCAAATTAAAAATAATTTTTTTCTGCATCTAGCTCTGAAAAAATATTTGGGCTTCTAGCAGTGTGTGGGACTTGGTCTATTAGTCTATCTATACTGACCTCCATAAGGTTGCAAATTAAAAATAATTTTTTTCTTCATTTAGCTTTGAAAAAATATTTGGGCTTCTAGCAGTGTGTGGGACTTGTTCTATTAGTCCTTCTATACTGAACTCCAGCAGGTTGCAAATTGAATATAATTTTTTTCTGCATCTAGCTCTGAAAAAATAGTTGGGCTTCTAGCGGTGTGTGGGACTTGGTCTATTAGTCCATCTATACTGACCTCCATCAGGTTGCAAATTAAAAATAATTTTTTTCTGCATCTAGCTCTGAAAAAATATTTGGGCTTCTAGCAGTGTGTGGGACTTGGTCTATTAGTCCATCTATACTGACCTCCATCAGGTTGCAAATTAAAAATAATTTTTTTCTTCATTTAGCCCTGAAAAAATATTTGGGCTTCTAGCAGTGTGTGGGACTTGTTCTATTAGTCCTTCTATACTGACCTCCAGCAGGTTGCAAATTGAATATAATTTTTTTCTGCATCTAGCTCTGAAAAAATAGTTGGGCTTCTAGCGGTGTGTGGGACTTGGTCTATTAGTTCATCTATACTGAACTCCATCAGGTTGCAAATTAAAAATAATTTTTTTCTGCATCTAGCTCTGAAAAAATATTTGGGCTTCTAGCAGTGTGTGGGACTTGGTCTATTAGTCCATCTATACTGACCTCCATCAGGTTGCAAATTAAAAATAATTTTTTTCTGCATCTAGCTCTGAAAAAATATTTGGGCTTCTAGCGGTGTGTGGGACTTGGTCTATTAGTCCATCTATACTGACCTCCATCAGGTTGCAAATTAAAAATAATTTTTTTCTGCATCTAGCTCTGAAAAAATATTTGGGCTTCTAGCAGTGTGTGGGACTTGGTCTATTAGTCCATCTATACTGACCTCCATCAGGTTGCAAATTAAAAATTATTTTTTTCTGCATCTAGCTCTGAAAAAATATTTGGGCTTCTAGCGGTGTGTGGGACTTGGTCTATTAGTCCATCTATACTGACCTCCATCAGGTTGCAAATTAAAAATAATTTTTTTCTACATCTAGCTCTGAAAAAATATTTGGGCTTCTAGCAGTGTGTGGGACTTGGTCTATTAGTCCATCTATACTGACCTCCATCAGGTTGCAAATTAAAAATAATTTTTTTATGCATCTAGCTCTGAAAAAATATTTGGGCTTCTAGCGGTGTGTGGGACTTCGTCTATTAGTCCATCTATACTGACCTCCATCAGGTTGCAAATTAAAAATAATTTTTTTCTGCATCTAGCTCTGAAAAAATATTTGAGCTTCTAGCAGTGTGTGGGACTTGGTCTATTAGTCCATCTATACTGACCTCCATCAGGTTGCAAATTAAAAATAATTTTTATCTGCATCTACAGTACCTCTGAAAAAATATTTGGGCTTCTAGCAGTGTGTGGGACTATTTGTATTAGTCCATCTATACTGACCTCCATCAGGTTGCAAATTCAAAATAATTTTTTTCTGCATCTAACCCAGCCAATAGTTTTGGCCTAATACCACAGTTTGGCCACTCAGCTCTGCTCGGTTACCATCCATTGTTTTTTTGTGCAAACAACTCCAGAGTTGTGAATTAGTTAACCACCAAAATGAGTGGAAAAAGGCCTGCTGCTGGTGGAAAGGGGAATAGGCGTGTTGGGAAGGGGAAAAAAGGTTGTGTCCGTGGGGTAGGTGTTAAAGCAACAGTAACATCTGCAGAAGAAAGACCATCTTCCAGCCAAACTAAAATGTCTACTTCTTTTAGCGGACAATGTGATAAGATCCCTTTCTTACGGCCACGCCAATCGCTACAAATTCCAGATGAGGCACAAAAACAGCAGGTGCTTCAACGGATATCAAGTGCTCCTTTAAGTGGGCTCTCCTCCACATCAACTTCAACATCACAAATACTCCAGTCCTCAAAGGTGTCACCCAAATCGCACTTGCTTCCTCACAGCTCCCAAATCTCTAGCTGCCCGTCTGAGTATGAGGTAGAACAGATGGTTGAGTCTGCAGAGCTGTTTACTCATACTATAGCCTGGGAATCAGAGGTTGACTCCAGCGCTTCTGTGAATCCAGACGAGGAAATGATCTGCACTGATGCCCAGAATCTTTATGAGTCGGATCCAGGACCAGACGCAGAAGGTTCTGACCATAATGTAGACCCTCATTCCCAAACTGTAACTCCTGTTGGTGGAGACAATGAGGAAGACGATGATAAGACTCAAATACCTGATTGGAGCGACAACTTTAGTTTTTTGTCAGGGCAGGAACAAGTTGGCTCTGAGGACGACGGGTGTGATAACGCACAGGGTGATGATGATGAGGTCGGAGATCCCACTTACTGTCAACCCACAGTCAGCCAAGAGATGAGGTCAGCAGAGGAGGTGGAGGAAGATGCTAGTGACGACGAGGTCAGGTTGCGCCTTCCTGGACAGAGACGTAGTACTGGAAGCACGTCAACAACTGGATCCTCAAACACAACTCTGCCTCTCACCACAAGTCGTGGTGGCTCTTCAGGTCGCATGGGGGCTAAGCCTTGCATAGCCTGGGCATTTTTTCAGATCGATAAAGATGACCCAACTCGTGTTATCTGTAACATTTGTCAGCAAAAGCTAAGTAGAGGCCAAAAAATACATAGTTTGAGTACTTCATGCATGAACCGACACATGGACATGAAGCATAAGTTGCAGTGGGAAGCTCAGTGTGCTACAATGCGGCCTAGCCGGCCGGGCCAATCACCGTCTGACATATCTTGTGCATCCGCGGCCTCTTCATCCTCTGTGACTGGGGGGACAGCAGTCACACCTGTTTTGGGGCGCAGACCTGCCACCTCTTTACCCGCAACAGCCAGCGTGATTGGCAGGTCATCATTTTCTTTGGAGGTGGTAACACCAGCTGGTGTTGAGCGCTGTCCGACATCGATAGCACCACCTTTGGATCAAGGCAACCTAACATGTCCGCCTGCATCTTCCTCACAGACCGGCAGTTTGCCGGGGACACCCTTATCAACCCCGTCTAAGCACAATAGCCAGCCCTCGGTCCCTCAGATGTGGACAAGTAAAAGACCATTTCCTCCTAGCCATGAGAAAGCTAAGAGGTTGAATTTCACCATCTGCAAGCTCTTGGCTACAGAAATGCTGCCTTTCCGCCTGGTGGACACAGAGGATTTTCGAGACCTTATGTCCGTCGCAGTGCCCCAGTACCAGATGCCCAGTCGGCACTACTTCTCAAAGAAAGGTGTGCCTGCGCTCCACCAGCATGTCGCACACAACATCACCGCTTCTTTGAGAAACTCTGTGTGTGACAGGGTGCATTTCACCACAGACACTTGGACGAGTAGGCATGGACAGGGGCGTTACATGTCGCTGACTGGGCACTGGGTAACTATGGTGACAGCAGGACAAGGGGCTGCTGTCCAAGTCTTGCCGTCCCCACGAGTTGTGCGTCAATCCTCTTTTTGTCAAATTTCCTCCACTGCTTCTGCCTCCTCAACCTCCTCTCGGTCTTCCACCTGCACCCAAAGCCTGTCTGGTCATGCCACAAGCTTTCTAACTGCGCAGAAGGGATCCTGCACACCTCCTTACTATGCTGGCAGTAGGGCTCAACGTCATCAGGCGGTTTTTACATTGAAATGTCTGGGAAATGTGAGTCACACAGCTGAGGAGTTGTGGTCAGCTCTGGAGAACCAATTTCATGAATGGTTGTCTCCACTGGACCTGAAACCAGGGAAGGCCGTGTGCGACAATGCTGCAAACCTGGGTGCGGCCCTTCGCCGGGGCAATGTCACACACGTGCCTTGTATGGCTCACGTGTTGAACCTGGTTGTCCAGCAATTTTTAGCCCACTATCCCAGACTAGATGGCCTTCTGCAGAGGGCACGGTCGCTGTGTGCTCACTTCCGCCGTTCGCATCCCGCAGCTCAGCGACTTACATCTCTACAGAAGTCGTTCTGCCTGCCACTTCACCGGCTAAAATGCGATGTGCCTACCCGGTGGAATTCAACTCTGCACATGTTGCAGCGACTGTGGCAGCACCGACAAGCCCTGGTGCAATACGTTCTGACGTATAGCCTGGGCCAACGAGATTCAGAGGTGGGGCAAATCACGCTGGAGGAGTGGTCTCAGATCAGGGACCTATGCACCCTTCTGCACAGTTTTGAAATGGCGACGAAGATGTTTAGTGCTGACGATGCCATTATCAGCATGACTATTCCGGTGATTTACATGCTGGAGCACATGTTAAACAGAATTCGGAGTCAGGTGGTGGCACAAGAGGAGGTGGAGGAAGTAGAGGAGGAGGAGTTGTATGCGGAAGGGCTAACATCTGCAAGGTCCAGATGGTCGGCAGCACCAAGGCGTCAGGCATGTGAGGGTGGGGGAGATGGTTTTACCAGGGCGCATGGTAGCAGCCAAACTAGTGAGGAAGGTGCAGGAGCCCAGGAAGAAGTGGAGGACGAACTGATGGAAGACTCATCAGATGAGGGAGACCTTTATCACATTTCTGTTGTGCGAGGTTGGGGGGAGAGGACAGAGGAAGGAAGCATGATTGTTACCTCGCCACCAACACAACAGGGACTTGGTGCTCCTGGATGCGCAACACACATGAGTGCCTTCTTGCTGCACTACCTGCAACATGACCCTCGAATTGTGAGAATTAGAAATAATCCTGACTACTGGGTTGCCACACTGTTAGATCCCCGGTACAAAAGTAAATTTGCAGAAATTATTCCTGCCATAGAAAGGGATGCACGCATGCAGGAGTATCAGCAGAGACTTGCAGAATCTTACATGTGCTTTTCCACAAAATACCAGTGGTGCACGTAGTGAATCTCACAGTTCCAACTTGCCAACCGTGGGACCGTCAAGTGTTCAGCACTCAAACCGTAACAGAACCACAGTATCTGCTGGTAACATCAATTTTGCGGAATCATTTCACCACTTTTTTAGCCCATCCTTTGCAAGGCCACAGGAGACAAGAAGTCTGACACATAGTCAACGCCTAGAGACGATGGTACAGGAGTATCTCCAAGTAAACATTGAAGCCACGACTGTGTCACTGGACCCTTGCTCTTTTTGGGCTTCCAATCTGGATAAATGGCCGGAGCTAGCCACTTACGCCTTGGAGATCTTGTCATGCCCCGCAGCCAGCGTTCTGTCTGAACGTGTGTTCAGTGCTGCTGGTGGTGTGCTGACAGATAAGCGCACGCGGCTCTCCACTGATAATGTAGACAGACTCACGTTCATAAAGATGAACAAATCATGGATCCGAAACGACTTTTCTACCCCTGTGTCATCCTGGGGAGAGTAAAAGCTTGATGATTGGTTAAAATCACCCTACCAACCGTTTTAAGCTTTCAAATTACTAATCATGTTTATCTGTATCTTGACTGGAAAATAATTTGGGCTTTGTAGCAGTGTGCAGCACTGATCCTATTAGGCCATCTATACTAAAGCTTCACCAGATTTAAAATTAAAAATAATTTTTAGCTGCATCTAGCCCGGAAAATAATTTTGGGGCTCCGAGATGCGCAAGGCACATAAGTGCCTTCTTGCTGCACTACCTGCAGCATGACCCTCATATTGTCAGAATTCGAAGTAATCATGACTACTGGCTTGCCACACTCTTAGATCCCCCAAACTTTTCGATCAACCTTTTCATTTTAATAAAGACCAAAAAAATGGTCATTTTTGAAATTATAAGCATTAGCAGGTTGTTAGAAACTGAAATCAAACAGTTTTCAACTCAAAACTTTATTCTAGGTGATGTTACATTTTCACATAGGACCCCTTGTTCGAAAGGAGCTTCTGAACTCTCTCGTCCATTGAATTTGTCAGGTTTTGGATGGTTTCTGCTTCAATTGTTTTGCATGAGGACAGAATACCCTCCCAGAGCTGTTGCTTAGATGTGAACTGCCTCCCTCCATCATAGACACTCCTTTTAATGATGCTCCAAAGTTTCTGAATGGGGTAGAGGTCAGGGGAGCATGGGGGTCACACCATAAGTTTGTCCCCTTTTATGCCCATATCAGCCAGAGATGCAGATGTTTTATGTGCAGCATGAGATGGTGCATTATCATGCAGAAAAATGATCTTGCTGTGAAATACACGGTTCTTCTTCTTGAACCATGGCAGGAAGTGCTGTTTGAGAAAATCCACATACATTATGGAGTTCATCTTTAGCGCCTTCAGGGATCCTAAAGGGGCCGACAATCTCTCTCCCCATGATTCCAGCCCAAAACATTACTCCACCTCCTCCTTGTTGGCGCTGTAGCCGTGTTTGCGTGGGGTGTCCATCAACCAGCCATCCTCCACTCCATCCATCTGGACCATCGAGCGCTGCACGGCACTCATCCGTGAACAAAACAGTTTTGAAATCAGTCTTGATGTAATGTTTGGCCCACTGGAGCCGTTTCTGCTTGTGTGAAGTGGATAGAGGAGGTCGACAGGATGGCGCATGCACAGCTGCAAACCTCTGAAGGACCCTGCATCTTGTTGTTCGGGGGACGTTGGAGGCACAAGCAGCTTCAAAAACTTGTCTGCTGCTATGACAAGGCTTTTTTGCCGCTGCTCTTTCAACCTGACGTAATTGCCTGTAGGAAAGAGTCCTCAATTTGCCCTTATCAGCACGCACACGTGTGTACTGTGAATCAGCTACATACTTCTTGATTGCCAAGACACTTCATCCTGATCATCGCACAATGTTGATTGTAGTCATGCCTTGACCTAAACACTCCACAATTTGTTGCTTCTCAGCAGCCGACACATACTTTTTCTTTCCCATTTTGGCAGAAAATGTAGGCTGCTTAATAATGTGAGAGAGCCTTCTTAAGTAGTCTTGCCTTTCATTGGACACACCTGCCAAACTAATTAGCACAGGTGTCTGCAATTGCTTACAGTGATATAAAGAGCCCTGACACACATCACCATCAATGAGTTTAACTGACAAACAAACAAATTCTTCCCTTATCACTCCTAAACACTTTTTGTATAATAATTTGGAACGCAGTGTACATGTGCTTTTCCACAAAACACCAGTGGTTCACGTAGTGAATCTTACAGTTCTAACTTGCCAACCGTGGTCTGTATGGAGTTGTTCAATAAAGGGCCCAAAATTAAGATAACATAGATGGGAGAGGTGTCTATGAATAGGAATTCCTAAGTATTTGATACCCTGTGAGGGCCAGGCAAAGGGAAAGTTGGACTGGATGGAATCCTATATGGATTTGGGGAGGGAGACATCGAGGGCCTCAGACTTCGCTGCATTGATTTTAAAATTTTACCATGTAACAAAGTGATCTATTTCAGCCATAACAGCATGGATGGATATATGTGATTGAGTGATATATACTAGGACATCATCAGCAAATAGAGAGCACTTGTACTCGGTGCCTCCCACCTCAATCCACCTAATATTGGGGTTATGGCGAATTGATGAGAGCAGGTGCTCCGTCACTAGGATGTATAAGAGAGGGGACAGAGGATATCACTGCCTTGTCCCATTGGTGATTGTGAAAGGTGATGAAAATGTTCTGACGCGCCCCCTGGGCCTTGGGACACCCAGAGCCGGACCTTTTTTGGTGGATGCTGGTGGTTGTAGTCTTCGTGGCGGCGACCCAGTTCCGTGGCTCAGGGCGGTCAAACCAGTGGCGGAACTATTTATGTGGTTTTCATGTTTAAATGTCCGACTACGCCACCCGTGGATTGCGGTCAGAGTGAACCGCCGCTACAGGGCAGACCACTGAGGCTGGTGTTGTGGGTGCAGCAGAGCGTAGCATAACTCCCCACGGGAGGAGTATAGCCTCAGGGCAGTGTATGCGGAGGATGGGGGTGATGGTGCAGGGCAGCAGCAGTAACGACACGGAGTCAGTGATGCAGTTCAGGGCCTTTACTCACAGTTCTTATTATCCAGACCACGTCTGCAGGTAACGGCTGCCCACGTCGTACTGTGCTCACCAGGTGAGGGGCTCAGACAACTCCCACATAACTTTGGAGCACTTCACAGGACCCCCTTTGTGTGTCCTTTGTCTGGCCTTTCTTACCAACACTTCTGTCCGGCTGCCTCGGGCCTCCTCTTGGTAAACTTGGCGCCAGTTTCCCTGACCCTATGTGGTGCCTTCCTAGCGGGTGTAGCGAGGGGCTGCGCCACATAAAATGTCAGAGCCTCCGGTTTCTAGCTGAGGGTCGTTTCCTGCCTCCACTAGTTCGGGGACCGGTCTCCCCCTTTGGCCTGACCCCTCCACGCAGGTGGATTCGGGCGTGCGGTGGCGACTCGCCCGTCCGCACCCCTGGGATCCCTTCATTCCTTGTTCCTGGAGCCTTCTCCGCTCCTCTTCCTTCCTTCTCCCTCTTCTAGGCCTGGGCCTCTGTTACTAGGCCCGCCTCCGGAGCAGAGCTCATGCAGAGCCCCTGCTCCCTGCCACTTCTGCTCAGACTTCTCTGCACTGAACTAAGATGGTGCCCACCTTTTATACTCCCTTCTCAATGCACCCAGGAACTGCTTCCTCCCTGCTCCTGCACTACAGGGTTCCCCTTCCTCAGTGTTCCCTTCCCCCACTCCAGCCAGGGACAGGGACTGTCGTGCCCATCTCAGGGGCATATTGGTCGCCCTGCCCCACGGCAATGTGGTGTAATGCATGCAGGTGTCGGGTCCTGATCCACACTCCATCCTTACCTGAGAGTGAGATATCACACCTCTGGGTGAGGTGCAATACGTCTATAGCAACCGAGCCCTCAGGGTGCTACAGTTCCATTTATCTTCAGCCTAGGTGACGTATTGCGATACAGGGCCGTGATTTTGGCTATAAAAGGGTCCCCTAGACCCCTACCCCAAGCTTTTTAAGAGAATCATATATGGCGTGCCAGGAGACTCTATGGAATGCTTTCTCAGCATCCAACGAGAGTATCTAATTACAAATTTTTAACTGCATCTAGCCCAGGAAATACTTTGTGCCTAGTAGCAGTGTCTGCTAGTGAGCGGATTATCCCGGCTGTTAAGCAAGCTGCACCACCTGTAGTTTAGACACTTAATTTTTTCAAAGGAAATGCTTCGGGACCATGGGATACTTAGTGAAGAGCATCAGGAGGCACCCCAAGGCATAGGGGCTGGGACTGGCAGTAGGATGCCTTGCGGTGGACAGCCGAGCTCGATCCTTATAAAAGCTTTTTAACTGCAGCAGCTTTAGTGGACGCTACTGGAGCTGGAATTACCGCGGCTGCTGGCATGAGACTTGCCCTCCAATAGATCCTTGTAAATGGATTTAAAGTGTATTCATTCAAATTAGAGAGACAATTTAAATTAAAAAGCTTAGAGCTGCCTCCACCACAGGGGGGCTCGCTCGACCCACCAGCGGACAGGCACCAGTATTGGGAGAGGGGGGCTGGCCGTCAGGGTTCACCGCGGCTCTGGCACAAACCCGGCGACACGGAGGTGGCACGGGCAGGAGCGGACTGGCAGTGTCGGCTTCTCACTTTTTGGATTTTAGAAGGGCATGACATGCCTATATCTGTGTCTCCCCCTCCTTTTACTCCTCCACCTCTTTTATTTTCGCATGACTATATGTACTTGTCACTTTTCCATGTGTTAGTTATGTCTTCTGAGCAGTTTGTCAGCTTTTGGACACCTTTGAAGGTGTTTTCTATGTGTTTCTATGTGTTTTTGTTTGCCTGCCATTGGTTTTAACGGTGTTCGAAGGTGTTCGACGAACAGTTCAACGAACAGTTCGGCGAACACACGGGTGTTCGACGAACCGAACCGAACTCGAACACTACGGGGGTGGCTCAACACTACTCAAGAGTCCTTCCCCCCTACAGTCCGTTTGCCGCTGATTGACCGGTATTTTTATCTATTATTGTGAATAAGGATAAAGCTGTCAATCAGTGGCAGGACAGCGGGGATGGTCAGGGTCTGCTCTACATGTGATAAAGTATTTAAAGGGAATCTGTCAGCAGGTTTTGTTATGTAATCTGACAGCAGTATGATGTAGGGCCAGAGTGCTTGATTCCAGCGATATGTCACTTAGGTTACTGGGTCAGAAGTTGTGATTGAATCACAGTTGTCTCTGCGGCTGATCTAGCAGAGCTCGGAATGTTGAGCTCTGTATAGCCCTGCCCACATCCCTGATTGGAAGCTTTCTGTGTACAGACTATATTGATAGAAAGCTGCTACTCTGTGCTGGGGGCAAGGTTTGACCAGGACGAACGAGACATTTAGTCCTGTAGTGATAATCTCCTGCTGATAAAGAACTGATTTTATTGGAACAGCAGCACACAGCCCAGAAAGTGACACATCACTGGAATCAGGCTTTCTGCCCCTAAATCATGCTGCTCTCGGATTACACAGCAAAACCCAGCTGACAGTTTTCCTTTAAGAAAACTACACCATACTGACAAGTGACCAACTACTGGCATCAGGGTCTTTGTCACAACTTCAAATTGTTCTCACATAGGGCAGCATAAACATAATGACAGATTACCTTTATTGAAAACTTGTGAAGAAGTGGAGAAGGTACTCATAGCTTTCATTTTACAGGAGCATTTTTGGTAAATTAGAAATGTATTTGACTCGTTTATGTAATTTCTTTTTGTGCATTTTTTATTTGTAAAGTATCTTAGCAATGCAAATAGGACAAACTACATCCTTTCAAGATTCATTTGATACATCTAATCAAGATTTTTCAAGACTTGCTGTTAGGGTATAGAAATGAAAATGACAGAAGGTGTTTAAAAGTGAGATTTCATCTTGTACTGGTGCAGACCAGTCCTAAAATCCAGTTATATATCAGCTCAATATTTATTTTTGTAAGATAAAAGGTTTATGCTACCCTAAAGAAGATTCTGCCCCCATCATGCTTTGGTAAGATTTTGGTGCACTGTGTCTAGGGATTGATACAGACATTTATTTACTCACTTATATAGCACCATAAATTCCACAACACTTTATAGACATCATCATCACTTTCTCCTTTGGGCCTGTGTGGATGGATACCGGAGAACCCGTAGGAAACCCATGCACATAGGAGAACATACAAACTCCTTGCAGATGTTGTCCTTGGTGGGATTTGAACCCAGGACTCCAGTGCAGCAAAGCAATAGTGTTAATCAATGAGCCACCGTGCTGCCCAACGTCTAATGTTTTATGGTCTAGGAATGGTCTACATTGCACACACCGGCCATGAGTCCAAACCAGGGGAGGAGTCCTGAGGAGATAATTTGCATATTCCCACTGCATTTTGGGATAAGTGAAGAGTCTCCGCGAGCTCAAAGTACACTGGATTTTGTCCGTTGGAGCTGAAAGGAGGACATCGGTAAACCGCGCGCCACTTTAACAATAAGAACATGGAAGAGTCCAGGAGCCATTTGGTGAGCTGCATATCCTGCTACATGTTCACAGACTTGCCAGTGGAAAAGACAGACTTCACATGCCAGAAATGCAAGCTTGTGTCCCTGTTGGAGGAAAAGTTGCGAAATCTAGAAGAGAGGTTAACTACCTTGAAAATCATTAAGGAAGGTGAAGAGTTCTTTGACAGAGCAGAATTATCTCTTCATGATACAGAAAGAGAAGATATTCAAACTGCACCTGAAGAAACAGAGGAATGGAAGCCTGTGACCCAGAGAAGCAGGAGGATCGAGAGGCAGTCAGCACCTATACTGCTCAGGAACCAGTACCAGGCTCTCACGCAGGAGAACCATGAAGAAATACAGGAACATAAGACTTTGCCCACAATGAATAACCTTGTAAGCCCTCAGAATCCTCCTGGATGGAGAAAGAAAAATGTTGTGAAGAAAAAACGGAGAGTGGTGGTCATGGGGGATTCCCTGTTGAGAGGGACAGAGGCCGCTATCTGCAGACCAGACATAACCTCAAGAGAAATGTGCTGTCTTCCAGGTGCAAAAATTAAAGATATGTCTGACAGGATATCAAGACTCTTCAGACCTACAGATCACTACCCATTCCTGCTAATACATGTGGGGACAAATGACACCGCAAGAAAGGACCTGGAAACCATATGCAGCGACTTTGAAAACTTAGGCAAGAAAGTGAAAGAATTGGGAGTGCAGGTGGTCTTCTCATCCATCCTCCCAGTGGATGGCCATGGAACAATGAGGTGGAAAAAGATTCTACAGGTGAACAACTGGCTACGTCGATGGTGCCGTCAACAAGGATTTGGATTTCTGGATCACGGAATGAATTACCTTTATGATCGACTACTTGCTAGAGATGGGGTGCACCTTACGAAGACTGGAAAACGTGTATTTGGAAGTCGCCTTGCTACACTCATCAGGAGAGCTTTAAACTAGAACAATGTGGGAAGGGAAGCAAAAGGCCAGAAAAAGCTATATAGCTGACAAATACTATTGAGATCTCTGCTATTGGAAGTGGAAAGAAAGAACAAAAAAATCTAAATAATAAAAATATGAGAGGAAGAGAAACCAATCATAAACTAAAATATTTTTATACAAATGCACAAAGCATGGGCAACAAACAAGGAGAATTGGAACTACTAACGCAGGAAAAGAAATATGATGTAATTGGAATCACTGAAACTTGGTGGGACGATACACATGATTGAAATAAAAGGCTAAAAGGATACAACTTATTTGCAAGAAACAGACTTGATAAACGAGGAGGAGGTGTCGCATTGTATGTTAGAAAAGCGTATATCTGCACAGAGATTGAAGCTTCAGAGACTGGGAGTTCTGTGGAAACTGTTTGGGTATGAATACAAGGAGAGAACAACGGAAAGGACACCATTGTAGGCATTTACTACAGGCCATCTGGGCAAACTGAAGATATGGATGAACTCTTTATGTATCAAATGACCAAGTTCTCCAAAAAATATGACGTAGTGGTCATGGGAGATTTCAACTATCCAGACATTTGTTGGGAATCTCTCTCAAGTAAAACTAACAGGTCAAGCAAATTCTTATCCTCTCTGGCTGACAACTTTATCTTCCAAAAGGTAGGGGAGAAAACAAGGGGATCTGCTGCTTTGGATCTAATCCTTATAAACAGTGAGGAAATGGTTGAGGAGGTAAAAGTGGCTGGGACACTAGGAGGCAGCGATCATACTATTATAGAATTTTGGATAACTAGAGGAGGAAGACATGTGAAGACTCAAACTTCAAGGTTAGATTTCAGAAAGGCAGATTTTAAGCGACTCAGAAAAAGAATAGGAGGGATCCAATGGCTGGATGTCCTTAAGGACAAAAATGTCCAGGAAGGATGGGAAATTTTTAAAAATGAGATTCTCAAAGCACAATCATTAACAATCCCAAAAATTAGGAAGAATTGGAAGCATTTAAGGAAACCAGGATGGATGAACACAGAACTTAAACACATGCTAAAAAGAAAGAAAGAAATGTTTATCAACTGGAAAGAGGGAGGCATATCTAAAGAAGATTATAATGCAGTCTGCAGAACCTGTAGGGCATGTATCAGGTTAGCTAAAGCTGACAATGAATTAAGGCTTGCAAGAGATGTCAAAAACAATAAAAAAGGATTTTGGGGGTATGTCAAAAGTAAAAGAAAAGTCAAAGATGCTATAGGATTTTTACAGGATGAAAATGGTGAAATGGTAAGAAAGGATGTTGAGAAGGCCGAACTTTTTAATTCCTATTTTGCGTCAGTTTTCTCTCAGAAAGAAAATGTGACATCAACTGATCTTCACTGTCCTATTAAAGGAATAGAAGAATCCAGGTTATCTGTAAACAGAAAGATTGTGAGGGAATATTTAGCTAACATAAATGAGTTCAAGTCTCCAGGTCCAGATGAATTACACCCCAGAGTACTGAAGGAGATCGTAGAAGAAATTTTAGAACCACTCTCCATAATCTTTGAAAATTCTTGGAAAACAGGAGACGTCCCAGAAGACTGGAGAAGAGCAAATATTGTTCCTATCTTCAAAAAGGGGAAGAAGGTGGACCCAGGAAATTATAGGCCGGTCAGTCTGACTTCTATACCAGGAAAGATCTTTGAACAAATTATTAAACAACATGTATGTAAGTATCTGAATAAGAATGAAGTGATTAACCAGAGTCAGCATGGGTTTGTAACTAACAAGTCATGTCAGACTAACTTAATTTCCTTCTATGACAGAATCACTGACTGGGTGGATCAGAGAAATGCTGTAGATATAGTATATCTTGACCTCAGCAAAGCATTTGACAAAGTATCTCGCACCATCCTTATTGAAAAAATGACCAAGTATGGAATGGACAAGGCAACTGATAGGTTGATTCATAACTGGCTTAGTGATCGGACTCAAAGAGTGGTTGTAAATGGCTTCACATCCAGTTGGATGAATGTCTCAAGTGGGGTACCACAGGGCTCTGTCCTGGGACTTGTATTGTTCAACTTCTTTATCAATGATTTAGATGAAGGAATTGAGGGTAAACTGATTAAATTTGCTGATGACACAAAGCTAGGAGGGATAGCTAACACTAGAGAAGAGAGAGAGAGAGGCTTCAAAAAGACCTAAATAAACTGGAGCAGTGGGCAGCAACTAACAGAATGGTTTTTAACAGGGAAAAATGCAAAGTACTACATCTGGGCAATAAAAATGAAAAAAGCATATACAGAATGGGAGGAATAGAGCTAAGCAACAGTACATGTGAAAAAGACTTAGGTATACTAATAGATCATAGACTGAACATGAGTCAACAGTGTGATGCAGCAGCAAAAAAGGCAAATACAATTCTGGGATGTATTAACAGAAGCATTCAGTCTAGATCACGTGAAGTCATTATTGCACTTTACTCCTCTTTGGTCAGACCTCATCTGGAAAACTGTGTCTAGTTTTGGGCACCACATTTTAAAAAAGACATTGACAAACTGGAGCAAGTTCAGAGAAGAGCGACCAGAATGGTGACCGGTCTAAAAACCATGTCCTATGAGGAACACTTACAGGATTTGGGAATGTTTAGCTTGCAAAAAAGAAGACTGAGAGGAGACTTAATAGATGTCTACAAATATCTCAAGGGCTGTCACATTGTAGAAGGATCATCTTTATTCTCATTTGCACAAGGAAAGACTAGAAGCAATGGGATGAAACTGAATGGGAGGAGACACAGATTAATATTAGAAATAACTTTTTGACAGGGTGATCAATGAGTGGAACAGGCTGCCACAAGAAGTGGCGAGTTCTCCTTCAATGGACGTCTTCAAACAGAGGCTGGACAGACATCTGTCTGAGATGATTTAGTGAATCCTGCTTTGAGCAGGGGGTTGGACCAGATGACCCAGGAGGTCCCTTCCAACTCTACCATTCTACGATTCTATGAGCCTCCTGTCTCGAACTCTGCAGCCTCATATATTTCTAAGAGGCTGTCGAGTTTGGATCAGGAGATTTGGTTCAGGCTACAAGGTATGGATGTGTAAATCAGGCCTAAAAAAGATGAGCCTAGTGCAGGTCTATCTGGCCAAGAAAAAAGAGGACCTATACTGATTAGCCTGCCCCGCACAGTCTCATTGTATCTTCAGCATCTACATCTGTGGCAGCATGGTCTTTGGCAATCTTACTTGATATTGAATTATAAAAAAAATGGTATTTTCAGCAAAGAATAAAAACCCTTTGTGCTACAGCTGTGCAAAGCATAGGAAAAAAACTTAATTTTATTGTAAATGTCTTTCTTGAAGACATAATGTAGCAAACCTCTTTTATGACAGCAAAGTACGGCCCCTTGACCTGTCTGGGCAGGACCACTTATTCCGTTAGCTTTGTTCACTCCATTTATTTAATTGCAGTTCACAAACTTGCATTTGCATTTAGATATGTCTGCCAATCTTTCAAGCTGAAAAAGTCATTTTACTCAGTGTTACCCTGAACTTTCTCTTCCTTTCTTTCTTTCCTTGGCATCCAGTATGTTATCCTGTTGCTCTGTATTTTGAAACACAGGGGAAAGCTTTGTATGTGTGTTACAGTGGTGAAGTGTGCAGGTCTCTCAATGGAAACTAGAAATGGCACATTTGCTTGTTTAATTAAAATTGAAACCCTCTGCATTTCAATACAAATAATTTGGCCGAGTTCAGTTAGATAGGAGTTTGACAATGTAATAATTTAATGCTGCAGCACGATATCCCTGAACACTGGAAGTTTACTGGGGTCTGATATCATCCAAATGTGTGGCTGGCAAGGATAGATAAGACTTTAAATTGAGTAGTTTTTCCTCTTTAACAGATGTCGGCGTCAGCTCATTCTTAATTCCCTAGGAGACTTAACATATTTAAGCAAAGTGAAAATAATTAATTGGAGTTTTTTCCTAAGTAATATTTCCATGTGCATTAAGTGACTCACGGCATTGACCAGGGTCCAAAAAGGCAGTGTATGCAAATACATCCCTAGTGGGAATAAGAACTGTGTAAAAAAAAAGAGTATAGGAAATTTACAGAATCCAATATGCTCTATACCGAGAAGATAACACCCTAATCTCCCATTACTGGAGAGAATGCAAAATGAAACACATCAGGTAAATGTAGAGGGAGGACTGTATATTTTAGTACAATGTATTCTAAATAGGACCTGCTGTACTTCCACTTCATCTACTTTTAGTATCTGAATAGGTATTTACATAAATCTGCTAATTAAATAATTAAATATTTTATTTTATGTGACATTCATAAGAGCGGGAAAGAAGTCTGATCTTTGTCCCCCACCATCTTATGTTACCAGGACACAAGATATTGGTGTTTGTCTCCACCTTCCTAATCCCTTAAATATAATCTTTGGGCCACTGCCTCAACTTGTTCTTTCCGAATCGGCTGCTTGTAACTTAATAGCCCACGACATGGCGCTAACCAGGACTTGCCTGACCTCTCCCTTGAAGAGCCCTTTAATAATCTCGTAATCTGCCTCTATGGGTCACAATAAGCTCACATTATTTCAGATCATGTCCTATCATTTTTAATATCAATTTAATGCATAGGTTAACTCAACCTTAAATCTGTTAAATTCATCATTCCTATGAAGCCAACCCTATACCCAACCCAACTTTAATATCTATTTTGCACTGCACATTGTGATCATAGTGCAAGTCTCTGCTTCACCATAGAAACTAGTGTTGTTGCAATAGTCTAAAGGTCTAGACTTCAGTACTTACTATTCCTAAACACTTCTTGAGCTGCATAGCCAAATGAAGTCTTTTCCAGAGGTTATGTGGAATATTATATTGCTTTTGTGTTGCTCCAAACCATTTTCATATCAATGCACCACAATACACATTTGAACAAGGAACATACAAGTGCTTCTCACTAAATTAGAATATCGTCAAAAAGTTAATTTAGTTCAGTTCAATACAAAAAGTGAAACTCATATATTATATAGAGTCATTACAAACAGAGTGATCTATTTCAAGTGTTTATTTCTGTTAATGTTGATGATTATAGCTTACAGCCAATGAAAACACAAAAGTCATTATCTCAGTAAATTAGAATAATTAACAAAAATCACCTGCAAAGGCTTCCGATGTGTTTAAAAAGGTCCGTCAGTTTCACTAGGCTCCACAATCATGGGGAAGACTGCTGACTTGCCAGATGTCCAGAAGGCAGTCATTGATACACTCCACAAGAAGGATAAGCCACAAAAGGTCATTGCTAAATAAGCTGGCTGTTCACAGAGTGCTGTATCCAAGCATATTAATGGAAAGTTGAGTGGAAGGAAAAAGTGTGTTAGAAAAAAGTGCAAAAGCAACTGGGATAACCGCAGCCTTGAAAGGATTGTTAAGAAAAGGCCTTTCAAAAATTTGGGGGAGATTCACAAGGAGTGGACTGCTGCTGGAGTCATTGCTTCAAGAGCCACCACACACAGACGTATCCAGAACATGAACTACTAGTGTCGCATTCCTTGTGTCAAGCCACTTATGACCAATAGACAACGCCAGAAGCGTCTTACCTGGGCTAAGGAGAAAAAGACCTGGACTGCTGCTCAGTGGTCTAAGGTGTTGTTTTCAGATGAAAGTAAATTTTGCATTTCATTTGGAAATCAAGGTCACAGAGTCTGGAGGAAGAGTGGAGAGGCACACAATCCAAGCTGCTTGAGGTTTAGTGTGAAGTTTCCACAATCCGTGATGGTTTGGGGAGCCATGTCATCTGCTGGTGTAGGTCCACTGTGTATTATCAAGACTAAAGTCAGTGCAGCCGTCTACAAGGAAATTTTAGAGCACTTCATGCTTCCCTCTGTCGACAAGCTTTTTGGAGATGGAAATTTCCTTCTCCAGCAGGACTTGGCACCTGTCCACATTGCCAAAAGTACCAATACCTGGTTTAAAAACAACAGTATCACTGTGCTTGATTGGCCAGCAAACTCGCCTGACCTTAACCCCATAGAGAATCTATGGGGTATTGTCAAGAGGAAGATGAGAGACACCAGACCCAACAATGCTGACGAGCTGAAGGCTGCTATCAAAGCAACCTGGGCTTCCATAACACCTCAGCAGTGCCACAGGCTGATCACCTCCATGCCACATTGCCGCATTGATGCAGTAATTGATGTAAAAGGAGCCCTGACCAAGTATTGAGTGCATTTACTGAACATACATTTCAGTTGGTCAACATTTTGGATTTTAAAAACATTTTTCAAGCTGTTGTTATAAAGTATTCTAATTTACTGAGATAATGATTTTTCTGTTTTCATTAGCTGTGAGACATAATCATCAACATTAACAGAAATAACACTAGAAATAGATCACTCTGTTTGCAATGACTCTATATAATATAGGAGTTTCACTTTCTGTATTGAAGAACTGAAATAAATAACATTTTTGATGATATTCTAATTTAGTGAGAAGCACCTGTATATGACTAACAGATTTATGAGAAATATGCACATATACAAAAAAGTTTGCACTATACCAGCCATATATAAATGTTCATAAAGACACAAGTAGTAGTAATCTCAAATGTCGGTGCAGTTCTTTGCTTAATTTTGTGGTGCTCGGTGTAAATGTAAAAGTATATAGTATAACGAATAGCTATGCAGATGAGAGATAAATATACGGCACTCATTAATATAGTGAAAAAGTTTCTTCCTTTACTATCCATGTTAACGAAGCGTACAAAAGCTCTAATGACAGGTTGTCAGTACCCCTGAGGAAGCCATCTATTGGCGATATGAGAGGGGATGTTCATCCCTCTTGCTGCTCCTTTCTACTTGGTCCAGGTTATATGTACATAATTGTTTAGAATTGCCTTTTTCTTCCCTATTTTGGGTTGTTTCATTTAAGCTTTCCTATTGTAGGTTTTACTTTATCGCTGTGTATTTATCCTCCCATTTATATAGCAATTCGTTATGGAAAATATGATCTCCTATGGCAGTGCTATGTCAAATTCACTGAGCTCTTAAAGAGATGGTGTCATGAAGGCAACTCCTTCTACAATGAAAATTCTCCAGTAATAAAAATATTTAATTATGACCAGTTTCAGAAACCCAGACAGGATAGGTACTCGCTAGGGTCTTACAGCAGGAACCCCATAGATTACAAGAACAATAGTCCCTTATTTCTCTGAGTGAATGAAGTGTTACTGAGCATGTGCAACCACCGCTCCTATTACCGCATATAAAAGTTATTATTGAAATGGTCACACATGCTCACTAGTGCTATATTGAGACAAGTGACTTTGTGACCCCCATTCTTTAGATCAGCTATCCTGTGGATTGGTGATAAGTATTGTTTATGGGATTAACCCCTTTACATCTGCTGATTATTTATGGATCTTGAATGGTTGTATATTTCATTGTATAAACCTGTAAGGACTAACTATAAGCTAAGTAGTTAAACCCAAAAATCAGAAGGTGGGGTTCATTATAATTCTGCCCTTGTCATGTATCACATTAATGTAACTTATCTGACATTACAGGGAAAGGATGACTACCCACGGTCTGTCAGAAACTACCTGTTGACCTCGGTAATCTGATCCCGAAATGTCCGTATCTGACACTTGTAAAGTGTTTGTTCCTTGTTATACAGTGACAGCCATCTGTGCAGTCAATCACTGAGCTGCCATCTAGGCCATAGACACAACACAAAAGATATAACTGTCACTTTTACTTTACACAGAGATGGAAACTATAAAATCAGCAGAAAACAACTTTAGTCAAGCTAATAAAATTCAGGTGATGACAATTTTGTGAGTTCTAAAGCCCACGTGTAACATTAGCTATAAATACATTTCTTATTGCACAATGTAAGGTTTCCAGGCTTGTAAACTTCTTCAGATTGGTTACTGTATTGCTTCAGTTTCCTACTTGCGATCTCACTTTTCAGGTAACATTTTCCATTTCATCTCTCCTAAAATACAAATGATTTCTTGAAACATGTTTTTTTGGCTTGTTCACATTTCAAGAATATACAGAAAGAGAACAGAAATCAGCTAAGATTGGGGAAACATGATTCTCTGTGTAGTTTGTAGAGATTTATCAAAAGCCCATCACTCCAGAATGATGGCTGGGGAAATTGCATCATCCGTATATCTGTCTTGGGAGGAGATACAAGACAGGGAAATATTTCTACAAAATGAAGTGTTCCTTCTCTAGTGCCTTTCGTAGAAAAAGAAGATAAAGGATTGCAGGATCAGGCTTATAGTGATTCACTATTATAGGCTTTGAGAGTGGAAAAAACAACAGCTCCTCATAATAAACTATGCAGAAAATCTGCATGTAACTATATATATATATATGTGCATTATGTGCATACAGTTCTGAGTACATCATGTCAGTCTTAGAAAATATAAACCATAGTAATGTACAAAGGGGAAGAATAGGTCAACGCTCAATAAAAGTTTCCAAAAACAAGCTTCTATTTTTGCTTTTTTTTTAATAATTAAAAAAAACTATTAATCAGTACTTAAATATACAGTGCAGTGTGTCCACACAGCAAATCAGATCACTACAGCCATCAAAAAATGATAAATGCTGAACAGAAAGTTTATGAGTAAAACCATATCAAACAAAAAGTACAGAGTCCTCCCAGCAAGAAAAAATCCAAGTATACGTACAAAGTTTACAGCAGACCCGGCAAAAAAATAGTATAGTCACAAAGCGAAGCCGGACAATCAATAATATGGCATTACAGGAGTGCAGAGACAATTATCATTATGTAGGTAGGTTCTCACAACCTATGTCTCCACATCCGTGAAAAGTGATCCAATTATTCTTATTAGACTTGGCTCAGACTTTGATCAGACTTTGATCAGAGTTTGAGCAGAGTGGCATCATTTTTTTTCAGACATGGAGAGAAAAAAAAACATTTCTCTATCTCCTCTATTCTTTCAATCCATGAATATCATCCACGTCATTTGAGTGTGGTCCAATTTTTGTCACTGACCAATAGACTTGCATTGCTGATTTTGATCCGATGCTTGAATATCATAGGTATGATGTAAGCTCCATAGAAGACCATAGGTACGAGTGCTATACGTGAAAACCACAGATAGCACTCATACAAGAAAATCGGTCATATGCACAAGCTCTACAGCTGACCTATCGCTACAGGAGCGTTACTCTAGAGCATACATGTCAAACTCTGGCTCGTGGGCCAAATCTGACCCGCAGGGTGGTTTTATTTGACCTGTGACACCAGAACCAACACCCTTATGTGGAGCCATTATTCTTTATGGAGGACTATATGAGCCCCATTATTCTGTATGGAGGACTATGGGAGGCCCATTATTCTATATGAAGGACTATATGGGGCCATCATTATGTATGAAGAACTAGGTGGTGCCCATAATGCTGTATGTAGGACTTTATGGGGCCCTTTATACTGTATATTGGTTGGCCCGTGACTTTGTTCAAGTTTTAATTTTGACCCTCTGTGTGTTTGAGTTTGATATCCCTACTCTAGAGAGAGTGAAAGAATATTTTTGCTGTAAGAATCATTACCAGTTTTTAATAATTTGAAGGTCCCCATCCACACCGGCTCCTAAACAGCTCTACCCATTTTGGAGGAACTGCCTGAAACTGGCATGAAAGCGCCAAGAATTGCCAAATTTTTGGGTAACTCAACATTACGTAAAAATTTTGTCATATTACAAAGTGCTTTACGCAAGTTTTCTGGCATAAATGCTTTGATGAATCAGGGCCAAAGGGTTTACCAAGGTAGCTCATTCACATGCACCAGAAAACCAGCCATAGGAGATGTACATTTTACCTCCCAATAATCTATGAAATTTCGTGGTTCTGAATCTTGGAGGTTCCCAACCCCATCTTTTAGCTGCAGCAGTCACATGCTTTTGGCCGCATTTGGAAACCATCTGAATAGACTCAAATAGAAATGTATATTTTACCCCTGCAAAATCATACAGATAATCGTGACAATCTCCAAAGAAGCATTCAGTATTAGGGTATGTGCACATGGCACTTTTTGGATGCCAGTGTACTTGCATTATTTTTTAAGCAGAAGACACTTCAGGAAGGTAAGGCATTTTTAAAGAAATTCCATATATAACATGAGCGCAAACCAGTATAAGAATGAACCAGTCATTTCTTTCTTTCATGGCTTTAGAAGCCTGTCCTTAAAGAGAATGTCCAACACCAGGTAAAAGATTTTGCTTTTTTTCTAGAAACTGTGCAGTGTCATGGGTGGTATATTGCATTATAGGTCATCCCCAAGGCATTTTTAATAACCTTAAAAATAAATATCTCTTAAATTATTGCAATTTAAAAAACACATTGGTTTTCCTTGAATGTAAAAAGGTATCGTCTAGTAGTTTTTATGGATAAATCTGCCTGGATGGCTGGGTTACATTCAGGATTTATTATCCGTAGCTACTGATAGGGAAGGCCTGGATTGGCAATTATATCAAAACTCAGCGCAGCAATCAAATATTCTGTAATGGTGCACTGTGCAATCTTTAATTCCAGCTTGAAAGGAATTATTAACTGCTTATTAGTCACTCAGTAATCCACTCATTCATCATGAAAATCACTTGCTCCTCACTAAACTATTAACATGTTTTAAATGATCTCCCAGTAGCAAGAGGAAAAGAAATGACTGTGGCACAGGCAAGCAATGAGACAATGCTGAAAGCCACAGTCTACTCGACTCTAATCTGTCTTGTAACATTTGTATGCAGCATCATACCAAGTCTGCAAGAATTAGAATAATCAACAAAATGCCACATAAACAATCAAAGTGGTTGGGATGATTTAGGTGAACACCAACATAACAGCTTGGCGAGGCAAGAAATGGGCATCCGGTTGACTAAATGCAGGCAGCATGACGTAGTAAAGCAGTCATTTTAATGAGGTTAAATGTTACATTTTACATGTATGAATAAATGAATGTCATACAATTAGAGATGAGGGAATATATTCAAGTGTAATTGAATTGTACTCAAATATTAGAAAAATCCACATTCGCAAAAATGCAGATTTTTGTCATTCACTTATTTATCATAATGTACAATTCCACCTGCTTTGGAAGTGAAAATGGACCCCGTTATTTCTTGACCCCTGTGCACCACTGACATGTCCGCCCCTAGCTGTACTCTCAGTGCATGGATGGTCCATCATTGGTACATAAAATAAGTAGAGACCTACAGGGCCCACCAGAGTAGAATCTAGTGCATATAGGTTACTTTTATTATTTTCTACTAATTTCTTCTCTCATCTGATTTTACAATCAGATCAGGTGATTTATGCTTCATAGTGCATGCCATTGAGGGTGATTCACCAATATGGAATTTGTGCAAATATCAAACTCAATTGCTAATACTCATAGGGCAGAGGCGTAGCTAGGGGTTTAGCTCAAAGGGGGGCAAAACATCTGAGTGGGCCTCTAACCAGGTAACCATGGGTACAACTATGGTGGTGAACCCTGATCGCGGGTGTAAAGGATCCTCAGGAGATGAACTCTATGAAAATTAATCTCTACACAAAGACCAAAACTGATATTACCACCATATGGTGACCATATAGTGGTAGATGCCAGTGCTGCAGAACATATAAGTAATCACAGTACGGGTATATATAGTAACTTACAGCTAATGTTCTTTCTGGTGGAGTCATTCATTTTCCCATCTTTTCCATCTGGCCCAGACCAACATGATGATTTTTCCAGCCAGGACTCGTCTGCAGAGTTTACAACGAAAACACATTTGACTTCTCACATTTCCAGACCTGTCCCCATCTATCTCCAATCTAAACAAACTACTCATCCTGCTGATACCCCAATACTGAGCCTCTGCTGCCGTATGTGTCTCTATTACTGCACCTGCTGTGTGGTACAAAAACAGCTCCTCTTACTGCCCCACTTAATAATGCCCATCACTGTGTCCCTTGGAAAGTAATAATGCCTCCTTTGTGCCCTCTAGATGGTAAAATTGCTGCCTTGAAAATATTAATGCCCCATGCAAATGCCCTAGAAAAGTGTCCCATTTTCCCCTTTGATGGTTACAATACTCTGAGTGCCCCTATAACAATAATGCTTCAATAGTGTCCACTTGACATTTAATAATGTCCACTGGATCCCCAAATATACAGCTCCTCTATATACAGTATAGTGGACCCATAGCTCCCTTATACAGAGTATGATGTCCCCACAGCTCCCCTATATACAGTATGATGGGCCCATAGCTCCCTTATACACAATATAATGCCATACAGCTTGCCTATGCAAAGTATGGTGGGCCCACAGCTACAATATACACAGAACCACAGTCAGTACATGAATGCAGTGCCAGAACAGTAACACTAGAACCAAACTTTTCCTCCTCTGCATACTGCCCACAAGATACTGTGCCTTCACTTTAACATCCCTCATATACAATAAATGTCCCTATAAGTTTTGGCTCTATAAGGCGCTTACCTTTCCCACTTCAGCAACAGGGTCTTGGTGGCAGCAGGGTGACGGCCTCGGTAGGGTGGCAGTGGCAGAAAGGTGACCGCCTCAGCCGGGTGACGACCCCTGATCAGTTATGGATTGGTTCATTTGTACTAGTTCAGAACCACGGTCAGTACATGAATCCATTATCAGATGCACTGTCAGTAAATGAATCCAACTTCTCCATACTGTGCCCCCACTTCTCCATATTGTCCCCAAAGCTGTCTCCTCATGCTCCCATCTCTACATACTGTGCCCACACTTCTCTATATTGTCCCCAAAGCTCTCACCTCTCCATACTGTCCCACCACACTCCCATCTCTACAAACTGTTACCCCACTTCCCCATACTGTGCCCCGTATTCTCCATATTGTTTCCCATGCTCTCAGCTCTCCATACTATCCCCCCATGATCCCATCTCTACTTACTGTTCCACTACTTCTCCATACAATCCCCTCACACTCCCACTTCTACATATGAACCCACACACTTCCAGTTTTCCATTCTGTACCCCCATTTCTCCATATTGTCCCCTACGCTCCCATCTCTCTATACTGTCCCCCACTTCTTCATATTTTACACCCACATCTCCATACAGTCCACCCACGCTCCCATTACTCCATACGGTCACCCACCTCTCCATATAGTCCCTCCACACCTCTATACAATGTCACCACACTCCCTCTTCTCCATATGGCTCTCAGTTGCTCCCAGTTCTCCATCATGTTCCCTCATACCCATATTGTCACCTACGCTCCCACCTCTCCATACTGTCCCCCACTTCTTCATGGTAAACACCCATTTCTCCATATGGCCCCCACTGGTGGACACAGACAGAAAAGGGCCCCTGTGAACAATATATGGGCCCTTTGCAGCCCAGAAGCTACTAAAAATGCAAAATTGCACCTGGTTTAGATATAGAAATGGGCCTTCTTACCTCTTGGGCCCCTGTGTGACTGCACAGGTTGCTGCAATGATATGTCCGCCCCTGCGGCCTCCACCTCTCCATAAATACCCCCACTTTTCCAAATGGTCCCCCCACTCCTCCATATTGTTCCCATGCTTCCTCCTCTCCTTACTTTCCCAACACTTTTCTATATGGTCCACTTCACCCCCCTTGCTGCTCACTCTCACAATTTTCCCCACTGCCTTATGACGTGCCAGCACAATGTTTCCTTTGCCGCTCTGCGCGGCTTAGTGATCACAGCAGTGATGAGGTCAGCTGTGTGTGACCTCTTCACTTTTCTGCATGTTGGGGCTGGGAGATGATGAGCGCTCCCCTTGTCCCCTCGCTGCAGTGTTGCTCAGAAATATTCACATCTAAGAGACTTAATACAATTGAAAACAGGGAAAAGGGAGCCAGCAGTGAGCCGCATGCTGTGCAGCAAAGACTTAAGTATATCGGAGCGCTGTGCACTCCAATATAGTTAAGCATAGCGTAGCTCCGGGTGGGCGCCCCATGGTGGGCCCCCCCTGAGCACTGGGCCTGGGATGACCGCACCCTCTGCCCCCCCGGTAGCTACGCTACTGTCATAGGGAGTTTATTTTCCAGCTACTATATGTATTTTACAAAGGAAAGCAACTAAATGATAATTATTGTCAAATTGAAAACAAAATGGGATTTATACTTTAATTTTTTTTATGAAAATGGTGTCAATATTATCCACAGCAATTAATAAAATACAACTTTTTCTTGGGACAGGATAAGAAATTCTTTGATTGTCTTAGAAAACACTGACACTTTATTAATTATAACCGTTTTATACATAATACTTATTGTCTCTGAGATTGTGTTTCTATATAAAAGCATACAATGACAGAATGGACATACACATCAGGTTCCTATGCTGGGTTACTGAAAATTCCTGTATGCACAGAAATGCCTTAGCAGGCTTATCCTACAGTAACATTTTTTTCAGCACTGGATTGATAAAGAAAAATAAATAAACAGAGGCATACTCGCCTTCCAGCTTACTAACAGACCCAGCGCAGCAGGCGTCAGAGGTCTCTGTTAGATCTAGAGGAGGCGCCTGCCCCATTGGAAGGCACAGCACTGCTGCAGTCTGTAATCTGCTTCAGCAGTCAGGTGTCTTCAACAATGCAGTATCAGATGTTTCAACAATGCAATATCAGATGTCTCAACAATGCAGTATCAGAGTTTCACTGATTGAACACTTTTCTAGTCAATAGAGATGAGCGGTGTTAGACTAGAACTGTTCGCCAATCTCAAATTCGAGCTGTTTTGGGCGGTGTTCGAGTCGTCTGACGAACACGAATGATTTGCAAAAAATTCGGCTGTTCGATGTTTTGTTCGATAACTGTTTGTGCACCAAAAGCGTAACTGGATTTTTTCACATCATGCAGGGATTGTCTGCCACTCACTGTAATGCCACAGCCATGGTGGTTGTGGCATTACAGTGCTTGCCCAAATCGATGGGAACAGTGCTCACAGTGAAACATGAAAAGCCGGCAATTCAGCAGCGGCATACACCGGTACCCGACAATTTAGAACAGAAAGAATAGAGCATCACACATAGATTAGATAGATAGAAACATGTCAGTCACATATATAAGAAGTACAATGACAGTGTTGGTTATTGTACTTGTCATTTAGTGTTAAAGGATTTATTAAAAAAAATAATAGTGTTTTCATGCACCCGTCTCTTTAAAAAAGCCGGCCGGCAATTCAGTATTGGTACCCAACAATTTAGAACAGAAAGAATAGAGCATCACACATAGATTAGATAGATAGAAACATGCCAGTCACATATATAATAAGTACAGTGATAGTGTTGATTACTGTACTTGTCATTTAGTGTTAAAATAAAGGATTTATTAAAAAAAAAATTGACATAGGGTTCCCCGTAATTTTAGTCTCTAGCGGAGGTTAAGCAGATGATTGTGGCAGATGTTTGAAGCCTGGGAAGGGGGTAATACCCACAGAGCTTCCCAGGCTACTAATATCAGCCCCCAGATGAATACCTAGCCTTTACTAGCTATTAAAATGGGGGACCCCCCAAAAAAATGACATGGGGTCCCCCCTACTTTAATAGCTAGCCAAGGCTAGGCAGAGAGTTGGGGGCTGATATTAGTAGCCCAGGAAGGGTGCCATGAATATTGGCCCACTCCCAGGCAAGAAGCCCCAGCCGTCAGCCGCCCCAGAAATGGCGTATCCATAGGATGCGCCAATTCTGGCACTTAGCCTTGCTCTTCCCATTGCCCTGTAGCGGTGGCAGTGAGGTAATAGGGCTGGGGTTGATGTCAGCTTATAATGCCAGCTGACATCAAGCCCAGGTTAGTAATGGAGAGGCGTCTATAAGACACCCCCATTACTAACCCCATTGTCAAAGTTAAAAAAAACACAAACACACAGAGTAAAGTCCTTTAATTGAAATAAAGACACATTCCTTTAATGTTCTAAATTAAACCATACTTACCGTCACGCCCATTCCAGCTGAAGCCACCGATCTCCTGCAATAAAAATAAAATAATAAACCAACCTCATCCTTACCTTTCCATGGTTCCCAGGACGGCTTCAGCTCTGCTACATTGACATGACAGGCTGGATCGCAGCAGAGAGCTGCCATCGGCTTGCCATGCCGCAGACACTGAGAAGCGCAGGCATGCTTGCGCTCCTCAGTGTCTCGCTGTGATGGCATCCAGATGAGCCGAGTTCATGTCCAATGAACTCAGCTCACCTCATGCTCGTCACTGACAGCATGGGAGAATTTTCCTGCGCTCAGCGCTTGAGCAGGAGAATTCTCCCATGCTGGGATAGCATTGAGATGACAGGCTAGATCGCAGCTGAGCGCTGTCATCCAGCATGCCATCCTTCATAGACACTGCAGAGCGCAGGCATGCTTGTGCTCTGCAGTGTCTCTGAAGGTTGACAATCTGGATGGCAGCGCTCAGCTGCCATCCTGCCTGTCATCTCAATGCCATCCCAGCGTGGGAGAATTCTCCTGCTCAAGCTCTGAGCATAGGGGAATTCTCCCACGCTGTCAGTGACGTGCATGAGGTGAGCTGAGTTCATTTGACATGAACTCGGCTCATCTGGATGCTGTCACAGCGAGACACTGAGGAGCTTCACTGAGGAACTTCTCAGTGTCTGCGGCATTGGCAAGCTGTATGGCAGTGTTCTGCTGCGCTCCAGCCTGTCATCTCGATGTAGCAGAGCTGAAGCCGTCCTGGGAACCATGGAAAGGTAAGGATGAGGTTGGTTTATTATTTTACTTTTATTGCAGAAGACATTGGCTTCAGCTAGAATGGGCGTAACGGTGAGTATGGTTTAATTTAGAACATTAAAGAATTGTGTCTTTATTTCAATTAAAGGACTTTATTCTGGGTGTTGTGTTTTTTTTAAATACTTTACTAGAAATTCATGGCGGTCATGTCTAATATTGGAGTGACCCCATGAATTTTGGGCTGAGGGCCAGCTGATAATACCAAGCTGGCCCTAAGCCCTTTATTACCCAGTGGGCCACCACACCAGGGCCCTGGATGAGTTGGGTACAGTGCCAAAGGATGGCGCTTTTATGAATGCGCCATTTTATGGGGTGGCTGCGGACTGCAATTTGCTGCGGGGGGGGGAAGCCTGGGCCTCTCTGCGCTTCGAATTCCAGCCCCCAGCTGCTTAGTTGTACCTGGCTGGACAAAAAAATAGGGCGAAGCCCCACGTCAATTTTTTTAAAATTATTTCATGAAATTCATGAAATAATTAAAAAAAGGGCTTCCCTGTATTTTTGTTTCCAGCCAGGTACAAGTAGGCATCTGGGGGTTGAGGGCAGCCCGATCCTGCCTGCTGTACCTGGCTGGACACAAAAATATGGCGAAGGCCACGTCAAATTTTTGGTGAAAAATTCATTAAAAAATAAAAAAAAAACACATTTATGGACTGCATCTTTATTAACCCCTCCACTTGAGGGGTTAATAAAGATGCAGTCCCTAAATTTTTATTTTTTTTTATTACTTTTTAATTAATTTTTCCCAAAAATTTTGACGTGGGCTTCGCCATATTTTTGTATGCCAGCCAGGTACAGCATTGAGGAACGGCTGCCCCCAAACAACAGCTGCCTATTTGTACCTGGCCGGACACAACAATATAGGGAAGCCCTTTTTTTTTATTATTTCATGAATTTCATGAAATAATTTAAAAAAAAAATACGTGGGGGTTCGCCCTATTTTTGTGTCCAGCCAGATACAATTAGGCAGCTGGGGCCTGGAATCTGTAGCGCAGGGAGGCCCAAGCTTTCTCCCCCCCCCGCTGCAAATTGCAGTCCGCAGCCACCCCAAAAAATGGCGCGTTCATAGAAGCGCAATCTTTTGGCGCTGTACCCAACTCATCCAGAGCCCTGGTGATGTGGTTCACTGGGTAATAAAGAGGTTAGGGCCAGCTTGGCATTATCAGCTGGTCCTAAGCCCAAAATTCATGGGGCCAATATTAGACATGACCGCCATGAATTTCTAGTAAAGTATTTAAAAAAAACATAACACCCAGAATAAAGTCCTTTAATTGAAATAAAGACACAATTCTTTAATGTTCTAAATTAAACCCTACTTACCGTCATGCCCATTCCAGCTGAAGCCAATGTCTTCTGCAATAAAAATAAAATAATAAACCAACCTCATCCTTACCTTTCCATGGTTCACAGGACAGCTTCAGCTCTGCTACATCGAGATGACAGGCTGGACAGCAGCAGACCGCTGCCATCCAGCATGCCATGCCGCAGACACTGAGAAGCTTTTCAGTGAAGCTCCTCAGTGTCTCACTATGACAGCATCCAGATGAGCCGAGTTCATGTCCAATGAACTCAGCTCACCTCATATACATCACTGACAGCGTGGGAGAATTCTCCTGCGCATGCGGTGAGCGTGAGAGTATTCTCCAGCGCTTGCATGCCTGCGCTCTGCAATGTCTTTGAAGGATGGTATGCTGGATGGCAGCACTCAGCTGTGATCCAGCCGGTCATCTCAATGCCATCCCAGCGTGGGAGAATTCTCCTGCTCATGCGCTGAGCACAGGAGAATTCCCCTATGCTGTCAGTGACGTGCATGAGGTGAGCTGAGTTCATTGGACATGAACTCGGCTCATCTGGATGCCGTCACAGTGAGATACTGAGGAGCGCAAGCATGCCTGCGCTTCTCAGTGTCTGCGGCATGGCAAGCTGAATGGCAGCTTTCTGCTGCGATCCAGCCTGTCATGTCAATGTAGCAGAGCTGAAGTCTTCCTGGGAACCATGGAAAGGTAAGGATGAGGTTGGTTTATTATTTTATTTTTATTGCAGGAGATCGTTGGCTTCAGCTGGAATGGGCGTGACGGTAAGTATGGTTTAATTTAGAACATAAAAGGAATGTGTCTTTATTTTAATTAAATGACTTTATTCCTGGTGTTTGTGTTTTTTTAACTTTGACTATGTGGTTAGTAATGAGGTTGTCTTATAGACGCCTCTCCATTACTAACCTGGGATTGTTGCCAGCTGGCATTATAAGCTGACATCAACCCCAGCCCTATTACCCCACTGCCACCGCTACAGGGCAGTGGGAAGAGCGAGCCTAAGTGCCAGAATTGGCGCATCCTATGGACCAATATTCATGGCACAATTCCTGGGCTACTAATATCAGCCCCCAGCTGTCTACCTAGCCTTTGCTAGCCATTAAAATAGGGGGACCCCACGTCATTTTTTTTTGGGTCCCCCATTTTAATAGCTAGTAAAGGCTAGGTATTCAGCTGGGGGCTGATATTAGTAGCCTGGGAAGCTCCGTGGGTATTACCCACTTCCCAGGCTTCAAATGTCTGCCCCAGCCGGCTGCTTAACCTCCACTAGAGACTAAAATTACGGGGAACCCTACGCCAATTTTTTTTTTAATAAATCCTTTATTTTAACACTAAATGACAAGTACAGTAATCAACACTATCACTGTACTTATTATATATGTGACTGACATGTTTCTATCTATCTAATCTATGTGTGATGCTCTATTCATTCTGTTCTAAATTGTCGGATACCAATGCTGAATTGCTGGCCGGCTTTTTTAAAGAGACGGGTGGATGAAAACACTATTATTTTTTTTAATAAATCCTTTAACACTAAATGACAAGTACAGTAACCAACACTGTCACTGTACTTCTTATATATGTGACTGACATGTTTCTATCTATCTAATCTATGTGTGATGCTCTATTCTTTCTGTTCTAAATTGTTGGGTACCAATGCTGAATTGCCAGCCGGCTTTTTTAAAAAGAGTGTCTTCGGAGCAGTTTGTCAGCTTTTGGACACCTTTGAAGGTGTTTTCTATGTGTTTTTGTTTGCCTGCCATTGGTTTTAACGGTGTTCGATGGTGTTCAATGGTGTTCTAAGGTATTCAACGAACAGTTCCACGAACATCCCGGTGTTCGATGAACAGAACCGAACCCGAACACTACGGGGGTGGTTCAACACTTCTAGTCAATTAACCACTGAAGCCAATCACAGGATTCAACAATGCTATAATTTCCAATCAAGACAGAGACTGCTTCCGGGATCTAGGAGAGACCTTTGGAGTAGGCTTTTTTGGATCCACAGGAATTCTTGTAGGTAAATATGCCTCTGTTTATTATTTTTAATCAGTTCATGTCAAATTAACAGGGGCGGAACTGCAGTATCCGGCCGCAGCCACTATACCGTTGACGAAGCAGCTTCTTAGCTGAACATTTCTGGCTGGCAGCGGCACTAGGAACAGCTGATTGGCGAGTGTGTCGGGTGTCGCATCTCCACTTTCAGATATTGATGTCTGACAGAAAGAAAAGGCCATCAATATAAAAGTCCCGGACAATCCCTATAAAGATTCCAAAGAATTGTCTTGATTCTGCCATGATCTACTGCACCCTGTCACTTAGTTTGTCCTCCTTGCATTCCTACAGCACCATGAATATTTCCCAACAGACATCTATAGGCAATAACTGTGGCGATATATGCACTGGTATAGTTGTGTAGAATTGTACACTATTTTGGTTGCTCTTAGTCCAAGTATAGTAAAATATAGTATTTGTGGCTGTTCTTTTCATCAATATGATTCAGCCAGTGAAGAAATGTTAATATTATGTTAATTTATTATTTCAGGCAAGAGCATTGCTACATTTACTGTATTTTTCCTAAGGAATGAGATAATATATTTCAGTGTGTGCCATGATATTTTATCAGTTCTTGGCAATGTAACTTTCTTTGCATAGAGTTGACAGCAAAGTCATCATAAGAAGTCACAGGTTGCTACATCAAAGGCACTGTCCCAGCTAGCATCTAATTCAAAAGCGTTTGATACCATGGGAAATAAAAAATGAAATAAAGCCAAATGTCTTACATCCGTCTGAGAACATTAATGCTGGTATTGTTTATTTATGAAGCTATGGATTCCTCTGAAGAACATATGGACACAGTTTTGCAAACGTTGAAGATGAGTGTCACAGCTGAAGATAACTTTATACAGTTGTGATCAAAATTATTCAAATCCCTTTGAAAATTAGGTTTAGTAGCAAAATTTACAAAGTTTCTGCCGTTTGCAATAAACCAAAGAAGAACTATGTACATAGCACAATAGAACTACATAACAAGTGATTTCTCCAAATTGAACAAAATACTACTATTAATAATGAGAATCATTCAACCTCTTCATCACAAGTGTCTCTAGTATTTAGGAGAACAACCTTTGCCTATTACGACCTGCTACAAATGGCAAATGTGATGCAAGCTTATCATATAAGCACAGCCACTATATAAAAATGGGGTGCTCCATAATGTATAAACTCTGTACAATAAATAAAAACGATACATTAATTATGTGCACACCCAAAATAAATATTCAAAATGTTATTACAAGCAAGACAATTTAGACATTATTAAAACCTAACATAAAATCAATACCATGATTGCAGATATGGAAAACAATAATATATACAAGAACAGGAATGTATCAAAATAGGATAATATATCAATAAGGGACACCAGGGGAACATATTATTATTGCTTGTAATAATATTGCAAATACAAGTTACTAAATTTCAAAACCCAATATATACATGGTATGTGATCATACACAGAATTAGTACTTTAGTAACAAAATTTCATCAAGATAATGTGTATGGTATAATAAGCCTGAATAGATGACATCAATACTGCTATCATATACAAGAATCAGTAAATAAATAACCGCTATATATGCAATACATGCAGCTCCCTGCATATATAATGAATGAAATAGAAACTGGCTGGAAATGAACCTCCCAATTCTATAGTGAGTTATGTACAATAATGATAATTATCATAATCAAGAGGAACAAAATCATCATGTGCAATATGCAAAATGCCAATAGCTCACACCCTGCATATCATTCCAGTTTGCCAGAAAGTCATCAAATATACCACATGGGAGCCCCCATCATATCTGCATTCACCACCACACAAGCCCACGCATATCACTGCACAGGGCAGCTTCCTCAGGGTAAATGTCAAGTGTATGGATCAGTGGTATGTCTGAATGGGGAAGAATGAAGCATATTCTGAAAAAAATGTTGTCGAAGTGAAGCATGGTGGTTGCCATCATTTTACTGAATGTCCAGGAAAATTTTTGAAACTGTAGAATCCAATTTTTTTGTACAATTCAAGACAATTTCAATTTACATTGAACACATTTGCTAATCTCTATCTGAGCCTCCTCAGGGACACTGCCATAAGGTGGTGTCTGGCTATGCATTATGTTTTTATGAAGTCATGCCAACCAAAGGTGCTCTACTAAGAACTAAAGACGCTCGCCATGAAGGGGGTGAATAATTATAGGACTGTGGTAATAGTTAAAAGTGGCATTTTGTGTGGAATTTGGAGAAACCACTTGTTATAATAATTGTGTTAAGCTATTTACTTTGTTCTCGATTGGTTTGAATCCATAACCAACAATCAAATAACTTCAGGGGGTCAATTTAAAAAAAAAAAATGCAAAGAGGAAAAATCCCATTAAAACCACTTCCTTTAATCCATCAGTTTTCAAACTATTTTAACAGTGTAAAAAACTCAATAGAACCTGGCAAGAAAAATGCTATAATTAAAAGAATATCACCACACAGACCCCCTCCATGGTGTAATATTCCCACATAGCTCCCCTACAAGATATGATGTTCCCACAAAGCTTCTCACACAGTATCATGTCACATCACACAGTATGTCCTCACACACAGAGCCCTCAACGGAGTATGATACCCCCACACTGCCACCTATACAGAATGATGTCCATAGACAGCTCTCCCCACAAAGATGTCCCCACACAGACCCCTTACATAGTTTTATATCCCAACACAGCCCCATTGCACAGTATTATGTTCTCACACAGTCCCCTTGCAAAGTATTATGACCCTACATAGCCCTCTTGCAAAGTATTATGTCGCCACACAGCCCTCTTGTACAGTATTATGAATCTCACAATATACAGTCAATTAAAACAAATAAATAAATATATGAAGCTACTCACCTAACCCCGTTCCCCTTGCTGCTCTGGTCTGTGCTGTGTACTGAGGCAGAGTGGGCGCAATGTAGTGATGTCATTGCACCTGCTGCACTCTCAGGTACACAGGATCAATGACGGAAGAGAGAGCTGAAGTCTCCCTGTTCCAACATGGTTTTCACTGGTATCGGCATCCTCAGGGTGTCATTATATCCAGTTTTTTGGCTGCCCCGGTCAACAAACCACAGCAGAACCTCCAAAGGGCCGCAAGTAGCCCGTGGGATGCTCTTTGCCCAGATCTACCATATAGTGAAACATTTTGACCATGATCATTAAGTGCATCATCCCTGTATTGGGACATTCTGTGGTTTTTGATACTTTATTTTGATAATTTTCTAAATGCAGTGACATCACTTTATTCAGTATCTTAGTGTGAAGAATAGGTATTATTGTCTATCATTTCTCTAGAGTAACATCATTGTGTTTATGATCCCTCTGTTGTGATGTCAATTTATTTACATCTGTACTGTGGAATCACTATTTACTACCCCTTTTTAAGATTTCATTCTGTACAGAATTCTCTCTTCAGGTTTTGGATGGTAAAGTTTGACACAGTACAAATGTAAAACATGCAGATTTTGTACCATGGCCATGATGTAATTATTGTGGATACAAAACAGCATTGTGGTGGGAAGTATGTGGCCATAGTAGACTAAGGCTTTGTGCCCACCTCAAATAGGCATATACGGCCAAAAATAATGCACGGCAGAGCACAAGGTGGCTCCCTCTGCATCATCATAGTCAATGGCCCTATTCGAATAAACTCGAATCCCATTTTGCAGGGGGGTTTGGATGTCAGCTCCGACGGAGACACTGAACATAAGAAAAAACGCAATATGAAAGGGCTCTTAGGCTTAAAGTTGTTCCTGTGTACATTGACATTAATGTGTGCATTTTAATCAGTGCAAGCATGTGAGGAGAATTGTACAGTAGTTTCCTGTAGCTTGATGCTTGATATGGCCCAAGGGTTCATCTGAATTTAATTTTATTTAGGATCCTCAATAAAATTTTGCATTGGAGCCTAGGCACTTTAAGTTACTTTTCCATTCTGCATCGCTTTTCTTTCAAGTTTATACACAGCAGTAGTCTTTACTAGAATTCTGGAGGTAGTGTTGTCATAGTAAGAAAAAAGAAGAATACAGAGAGAAACATATTGAAAAAATGAAGGTTAAATTATTTATTTAATAGTAACAGATAAAGGAGAGCTCTGGCAGAGTAAGTTTAGTGCAATGAAACTCTGTCCTCTCTGCTTCTGCCATCCAGAAGCATCTTAGGAAATGCATTCTGCATTAGGTAAAGCAAATTAGAGGGGAAGAATAAATCAAGGTGGAATACTGTACTAAAGAATAACACAGGTATAAACAAGCTTAGTAATTCTTTAGAAAAGTATTGTCTGTTATTGTAAGGTGCCCCAGCGAGGTAGTCGTGGGCTAGTTGTGGCCCCTGCTCACTTTGGCACCTTACAGACAATTTGCGTTGCAAATTCCAGCAGAAAAAGGCGCAAAAGGCGCAACAAAAATAAACAATAAAAATAGAAATAAAGAGAGCAGCTCCTATCAGCACACAACTTGGTGCAGCTTATGGCCTCCTCGGCCTGGGAGGTAGGGAAACAGTCCTCCTATTTTTCTGGCCCTTAGTGGGTCCTATTTTTAAAGCAACAGGAAGGACAATGGACCTTTTGGGTAGAAGTGCTCACTTCTTCCAGGAGCCCATAGCCTTTTACCAGGTTGAATTCTGTCACCCGCCCCTGGTCTACCGACTCCCTCCGCGCCACGTTGGTCCCTTCCAGCCAACCTTGGAAGAAAGTAATCGGTCCACTGCCGGTGCTCTCGTGGCGTCATTGGGGGCTTGCGCGTTGCCAACCGTATGTGACTAGGCTCGGAGTGGTGCTTCGCTGGAGGTGTATTTGGGCCTCCATCACCATCTGCCACCAGTTGATGCGTGTGACTTTTCTCTTTGGGGGCCTCGCCTTCTGTCGCACCACCTTCGGGCCTGGGGGTTCCCGCCGCACACCCGGGGGTTGTTGCCATGGGCGTCGCGACCGGGGTTAGCTGCAGGGGTTCATGCTGCTCACCTTCCGCTGGTTGTGCTGTGGCTGCTTTTTTGGTCCCGCCGGGATGTCCTTCGCCTTCAGCTGAGGGGGGAACGTCTTCCGGCATCCGGCTCCAGCACCACACTCTGAACTCATGGATGAGTAGGCCTATATTGGGCTGTGGCCTGGTGGAACACTGGATGGTCATCGGTGGCAGCGGTGTCGGCTCACAGGCAGCGCCTGCAGGTGGGTAGCCTGCGGCTGCGGCCCCTGGGGTAATGATCTCGAGGATTTCCTCCTTGTCGCTAACCTCCATGGCGCTGTCTGATCCTCCGGTTGCCATCTTCCTTCTCCTCATGCGCTGAACAGCAAATGGCGCAGATCTCTTGCTAATGACATGCATCCTGCGCATCTGACCCCACCTTTTTCTAGGCCGGGCTCCCAAAGTGACCGCCGCATCACAAATCACTCCCGGCAGCTCTGCCTTCAGCCACACCCCTTCTCTTGACGCGCTGATACTCACTGGGCCGGGCTTCACTCTGTGCCGCGCCCTCTTCTTTACTGGATGTCACATCCTGGGACGCATCTTTACTGTTGGGTCCATTCTTCTCTGGGCTGGAACTTGCAGGGGCTGGACACCTTTTCGCGCTCTCCGTTGCCGTCCACTCCCACGATAGGTGGTTCTTTTCCTATACTTTACCGCCATTGTTGCCATCTTAGAATCCATGCTTCTGGCTTCCATCTTGTGCCGCATGTCTTCCAACACTTTCTCCTCAGTGTTCTGCGTCAGCTCTTCCCCATTTTCTTCATGCGAGGAGCTCGCATCCGGCTGACTACGCCAAATGTAAGGTACCCCAGTGAGGTAGTCGTGGGAAAGTTGTGGCCCCTGCTCGCTTTGGCACCTTACAGACAATTTGTGTCCTCCCTCTGTTGTGTGGCTGTGCATGTGACATTCTTCACTTATTTCACACCATCCGGTCGTGGCTGTCTCAGGACATTTCTCTTCTGGGACCAGGGAAGTAATAATTTCAGAGGACACAAAGTTATTAACCATAACTGGGGTTTTACTTGGGGGGAACAGACTAATTACAATATTTACAGTCTGGTAGATTGGATAAGGCCCAACAGGTTCTTGTCTCCCATACATGTGCTAAAATCATCTTCAGCCCTGGTGCCCTCTTTAGGTGAAGCATCTCTCTGTTTCTATTCCTTAGCCTAAGAGACGGTTCATCACCAGCGAGAGTGTGCCCAGATCCTGTATCTCCCTCACGGCTTATCCCGGAGTCCTATTTTCCTGCAGACTAGAAGTGCCTCGGGTCCTCAATACCTCCGTTGAGTTTCTCCGGCCGGCTAATAGGACTCCTGCGTGAGGAGATACTCACACTACGGATTCACTGTCTGAGAGTAGAGAGCCCCCGTCTACCCTAGCAGCCAATTTCCCTGGACGTCCGCACATAAGAGTTCCTGTCACGTCCCTGACTGTGCTTCATCTGATTCAAAAATAACAGCTGCAGCTATTTTAGGCACACCCAGAGGCTCCACCCACTTAGCCATCTGCTTACCAACTGCCTTGCCTCTCACTGACAACTGTGCCCAGTAGTGGCATCTTGTGGCTGATAAAAAGTGCTACAGCCCCACAAGGAATTATATCTAACCTCTAGACATGCCCAATGTCTATCCCTGTCACTACGTTTCCCCCTTACTCCACTGACTGCGCCACTGAAATTAACCCCGTAACTTGACCTAATAGCAGTTCAGAGAGTGCCTAACTATGGAGATATGTAATTCTAACTACTTCAGTCCCAGGGGAAGGTTACATCCTTCCTAACTATTACATTATCATATAGACACAGCACTTTGCTGGAGTACTGCTTTAACATTCAGTTTGCTCTTCAGTTTTAAAGAAGTACTTATGGAGCAATTCCATAATGTGCCGTCTGTCTATGCCCTTTATTGTCCCATGTACAAGCAGTGTTCCTGTATATGGAAGAGCATTTGATTTCTCCTGTATCTTTCCATTTGTGCAGATTGATTTTAGAAAGGGAAGCACTGGAATATATTTGCATCCACATGATATTAAGTTTAGACAATTAGGCTGATTAGCACTTTATTACATCAGTATATTATCTTTAATACAACTAAATAATTTGTTTTGAGAGAAGAATTATCAGTGAATTGTTAAACTACAGTAGTAGTACTGCAAATTAATGGAAATTGAAAAGCAGAAAAAAAAAATCTATATTTTGCTTAAATTGAGTGTGTGGTCTTGTATTTGTTACCTGTAGAGACAAATATTATACCTTCAGCTATTGGTTATCATTAAAGGGATTGTCCGGGCTATAATAAAAAGTCTGCAGTTACTCTATGACTGCAGACTGCCCAGTTGGGACAGATTACGATGCACACACTGCCACGATTTCCCTTTATCCCACGTGTGGGTGGTTACATGACTGCATGTAATGTTATGCATATTTGTAATCATGTGCCCACTAGTCTCATTCAGTTTTCTCATTTCTTTTAATTGGCATAAACCAAGTGAGTCTAGTCAGCAAGTGACTGCAAGCATGCAAATCGCATATTAAAGTCTCGTGATCAACCACCCACATAGGGAATAAAGGGAAGTCATTGCCCGAGCGTAAATGAAAAGTCTACGATGCACTTAGATCTTGAGTATTTGATGAGTTTTTACCTCAGTATGTGTAAGTCAAAACCAGGAGGAAAGTATAATAGAAACACGTCACCACGTCTGTATTTGCCACCCACTCCCCTGTTTGGCTTACACTTACGAAGATAAAATACTGACCAAATACTCAGTGTGAATGTGACCAAAAAGGTCAGCTTGTGCGTGAATGAGTCTAACTGTTACAGATGTTGGGGGAACTCTGACAAATTAGATTCAGCAACGGACGTCACATGACATGATGAACTTGATGACTTATTAAACTTTGTGTCCTAAGATGGACAAGGGCCAAACCCCTCGTGACTATTTCATCATCAACCCCTTACTGCCAAAGCCAATTTTGATATTGACACAGTTCCTTTTTTAAAATCAGACGTGTGCCACATTATGGGATTTTTTAAATGCTTTTAGTCATTCGTTTAATCCAAAGATATTTTTTGATACATTGTGCTTTATGTGGTAACACACACAACCCCCACCATAAAATCTTGTGCTGCACTATGTCCCCTACAGCTAATGCAGATTAAAAAATGTCAGACAGGTTCTGTACGACAAAAAGACTGTGCACATAGATGTATAAGCTATACATAAATATACTTTATTATTAAGTCAAAGACACACAGACAGAAAGGTTATCAAAAAACATCTAAAGCACAAATCTAAATCATAATAAGAAGCTCTTATTGAGACATACAGCCATTGAATAGACACCGAAAGTGACAATATGGTGAAATATGACCAGTAAGAGTGAGTATACACAATAATAATATAAATTACTGCACACAAGGCCAACCCCCCCAAAAAAAGATAGCATCAGTGTTATTAGATGACACAATAAAAAGACAATACTGAAATATAGAAAAGACTAATAGAATAATACTATGAACAGGAACAGTCCCCAGAGTAATCGCCAACATTATTGCTTCTTCAACCATAAAACACATTTTGAGGACGATTCATCGAAGCTTTTAGGCCATAAAAGTGGTGTAAATGCTTTGACAAGTTGCAAAATTTTTGTGCAATGCCATTTTGGATCGGCTCTCCCGAGTAGGCATAGCTCGGTAGGAGCTGGGGCAGGGGAATGGCTACAATTCCCATCAAATTAATTTAATCTGCCGGCATTTTATATGTCAAAAATGCTACTCCAGACTGCAGTAGCATTTCTGGCACAGAGGCACATGCCACTTGCTGGAGGCCCCAAATTCATTAAGTGGTGCGTGCCTCTTAATGAATTCAGCGCCCAGTACTCTGACATGACTGACATAGTGCGAGATTACTCTACGCCAGTCTTGACGAATCAGCCCCTTTGTATTTATCTGTATGTAACACTAAAATTCATTGAAAGATTGGAAAAATTTGCCATTTTAAAAAATTCTAATTTCTCTTCTAGTGTGAGATTATAGGGTATAGAGGTAATACTCTCCCTTTGTCAACCACAGATATGTTGTGGTCGCTGTTGACAATGGCATAGCAGATTAAGTAGACACATGCTGGACTTTTCCTTGTCCAAAATTAATATGGTGGGAATTTTAAATTTGCAATATGTCAATTTCTGGTGCAGATTTTCACAGCAGATTTCAACTCTGTCACCACAGGCTGAAATCTACTGTAAAATCTATAGTGAATACAAAGAAAAAAACACGAGTAATACATATGGATTTTGCTGCAGATTTACAGAAAAAAACCACCACATGTAGACACATCATTAAGCTGTTGGATAGGCGATAAAAGTTCCTCAGGGGCTCAGATCTGTAAAAAATAACAAGTTTTATTTATTTTATTCACTTATAAAGCGCCATTAATTCCACAGCACTTTACAAACATTATCGGCACTGTACCCGTTGGGGCTCACAATCTAGACTCCCTATCAGTATGTCTTTAGAATGTCGGAGGAAACTGGAGAACCCGGAGGAAACCCACACAAACACGGGGAGAACATACAAACTCCTTGCAGTAATATCCACCTACTGGTACCTACCTGGAACTAGTGCAGGTCACTTCATGATCTGTGTCAGCAAAGGAAGTGGTGATGTCAGCATTCCAGCAGCTGAAAAAAATGCTGCGTCCTATGGTTTTCTGCAACTGTCCGGTGAGTTTGAACAGCACGTCATCATAAAAACATCCTGCTGAAATCACCTGATCATTGCAGCCAGTCACAGACCATGCTGGTCCTGTGGCTGGAGGAACTTTGATGCCTCCACGTCCTGTGCTGTGCTTAGACCTTGAAATGGTTAGCAATTGATCCAGGTGCGTGACAGTAGGTGAATGTTGATTATTTTTTGACAGATCCAAGTGCTTGGAGAAGTTTTCTTTTTGCCTGGATACCTACCTTTAAAGGGAATCTGTCAGCAGGTTTTTGCTACCTCATCTGAGAGCAGCATAATGTAGGAAAATAGACCCTGATTCCAGCAATATTTCACTTAGTTTACTTAGTGCAGCAGTTTTAACACAATTAGAGTTTTTAGATTTAGCATGAAGCAGAGCTGAGAAAGCTAACCCTGCCCACACCACGCTCTGTATGTACATTGTCTGTTGACCATGAGCTACTTAGCAGAGGGAGTGTGGTCAGACCACTTCACACAAAGGAGTTGGCCTGGTCAGTGATAATCTCCTGGTGATAAATTATTAATTGTAAGGAAACAACAGCATACATAAGTGACACAACACTAAAATATGTGTCTCAATCCCTAACTCCTGCTGTTTTCAGACTACATAGCAAAAACCTGCTGACTAATTTCCTTTAAGATTTATGATCCACTCCTTGGAATTAGAAGTTTGTTCATTGTATATCTCCAGAGTTATTTTTTTCTGTCAGGTTTTCATACTGTTATTGAGTTATTCTAAAAGAGTTCAAGAAATATGAGATGTGCCCAAAGCGCAATTCATGAATTTAAATCTGCTCAGGTTCCCAGCTAATGAAAACAAAGCCCCTTAGTGGGAGTCTAATTAATATTACATTCTTTAAAAATAACAGGAGAAATGTTACATGAGGAGGACGTTGATTGTGACCGGTGTTGACTTCTGAACCATAGACTGTACTGTTAGGTCTGCAGAGATGGAGTTAACACAGATGTTATGAGTCTTGACTTGTGGTTTTTCTCTTTACATGGTTTTCCAGTACAAAGACTGGGAGATAAGATTATTTGTGTAGTGATGACATGAGTATCCTGGTCTAGTTTATGACACTGCATTACTCCTCACATGGCCTTTTTATGCTACTTATATTTTATTTGATTCAGATCAGATAATTTATCTTATATAATCCTTACTGATTCTATATGCTGCCACCTGGAATACAAAGGTATAAGAACATAAAGTTATCTATTTATCAATGTATGTTTATGGACATTTAAAGTTGAGACTTTGAAAATCTGTCTGAGCATCCATCACTGTTATAAGATGTGCAGATCTGCCAAAATTTTAGTTTGGCAAATCACACAGATTTTACCGAGAAATTTGATTTGCAGAGAAGTTATTCTCCCCCAATTGAATGTTCTGGGTTTTACCCAGATCCTGGAGCATAATAAATGTAAGATATAAAAAGAGACTCATACCCACCTCACTACTTACCTCTCCCCATGCTCCCTGCCCAATGTTTGGTCCTTTGTGCCTCCGTGGCACTGCATCTCAGGGCCGGTGTTCATTCAAGGCAAGGGTTTCTGGCCGCAAGCAGATGCAGAAGATTACCGTTCATGTGCAGTGAATTCTGGGGCCTGATTACGGCCTAAAACCACAACATTGAGTGAATATCGGCCTGGAGATGCGGTGCATCGTAGGCATGGAGGACCAACAAGTGGGCAGGCAACAGCAGGGGCAGCAAGAATGTGAGGTATGTTTTTTTTATTAGCTTTTTTGCTGGCTTTCTTCTATTTAGCAAGAAGGCGGCTGCAAACATCTGCCATTTTGTTGATTTCGGGTGGAGTGAATTGCATAATTAATTTCAGGGAATTACAAAAAATCTGAATTCTCCATAATTGTGTGTTTTCGAGTAGTGTTCAATTTCAAACAAAATACTTTTCCCATCTCTAGTCACTGCTATTAGTTTTCACTTTGCATGTAATTTTCTATGGAGCTTTTTTGTGTCTTTTTACACAAGTTGCATTTCATACAGATGTCAGCACATAGCAAGGCAACACTATTGGCATAGCAGGTCTTCTATCCAAATTGCATTGCAAGTAGATCACAGGACTTCAAGACAATGTTTCACTAGTAGGGTCCTCCTGTTATAGTGGCTATAAAGAACTAGGCACTCGGTAGTGAAATAGTGGTGAATGTTTATTTGCAAAGTAATATATAACGTTTCATTCCATAACTTAGACCTATAGATAGATAGAAAAGAGCCAGTGCTAAAGCGGTGTGATCTCTATTTCACTACCGAGTGCTTAGTTCTTCATCCAAATTGAATGGCAGCAGCCTCTATACCTGAACCGCATAGATAATATATAAGAGAAAAAGCACAACATCCGGAAAACAATAACACAGGGAAATTAGTCAACTAGTATATTCCCTATTTACTTCAACAAAGTAAAATCTGGCATATTAGTAAAGGAACATGGAAATGGACCAATTACAAATCATTATCCAACTCCTCCACTATTTTCATTACAGTATTACATGGTCATATATTGTGACCCTAATGTGAGACGTACAGCATAACAAAGTCATAATTAGTGTTGAGCGAACATGCTCGACACTGCTCGGTACTCGCCCAAGCATCACGCTACTCGGGATGTTCGGCGAGCACCGAGCTTTTCCGGGTTACTCGGGCGGGAGCTCGGGTCTCCGCCCTGCATGTTTGGCGCTCTTTACAGAGCCAATGAACATGCAGGGATTGCCAGCCAGTCACTGTAATGCTGCAGCCATGTTGGTTGTGGGCATTACAGTGATTGGCTGGCCGCATAGTGTCACCTCGAGTATTTAAAACGGGGCGCCGCCATCTTGGACACAGTCGCTCCGGATTAGACAGTGTAGGGACAGCGCTGCTGATTTAGGGAGAGATATAAACTGCGAAATAGTTAGTGTAGGGTCTGTAAAGACTGCCAGAACAAACAAACAGTCCTTTTCAGGACTAATATCCATCCCAGATACCAGGCAGGCAGGCTGTATAGGAGACACAGTGGTTATACCAGCAAACGCTGCATTACAGTCCTGTGTGCTCCTGTTGCTGAAATTGCTGGACTTAGCACCAGGTGTCGGGGGCCAGGAAAAATCCTTTTTTTTTCATCTAAATCCTCCTTTTTTTTTCCTCCTTCACACTGTACAAATACCCGTCTTATTAACTTTTTGGAGTGTCCCCCCCCCCTAAAAAAAAAGCATGTCTCTGATTTTTCAGACACAAATATAACTGTTGGAAATAGTCTGGTGTAGGCTAGAGAAACAGAAGTGTTGTTTTGCACTTCCACGGTTCAAACCTCTGTATTATCCATTTTGGGCCATTTGTATCTAAAAAAAAAAGCAGTTTGAGTGTGTCGCTCACTGTTCAGCCGCAAATATCTCTATTTAAAAAAGTGTGGTATACCCCAGTAAACAATAACTGTGGTTTTGCCATCCCACGGTAAAAATCTCTATTATTCAGGTTTTGGTAGTTTTTTCCGTAAAGAAAAACAGTAGTGTCTCCTGACTGTTGTGACACAAAAATATATCTGTTGAAAATAGTCTTGTGTAGGCCCGACATCCCAGTGTGGTTTCGCAGCTCCATGGGTCAAATCGCTGTACTATCCAGTTTTGAGCCTTTGGTACCTACAAAAAAAAGCAGTTTGAGTGTGTCGCTCACTGTTCAGCCGCAAATATCTCTATTTAAAAAAGTGTGGTATACCCCAGTAAACAATAACTGTGGTTTTGCCATCCCACGGTAAAAAATCTCTATTATTCAGGTTTTGGTAGTTTTTTCCGTAAAGAAAAACAGTAGTGTCTCCTGACTGTTGTGACACAAAAATATATCTGTTGAAAATAGTCTTGTGTAGGCCCGACATCCCAGTGTGGTTTCGCAGTTCCACGGGTCAAATCGCTGTACTATCCAGTTTTGGGCCTTTGGTATCTAAAAAAAAAGCTGTTTGAGTGTGTCGCTCACTGTTCAGCCGCAAATATCTTTATTTAAAAAAGTGTGGTATACCCCAGTAAGCAATAACTGTGGTTTTGCCATCCCATGGTAAAAAATCTCTATTATTCAGGTTTTGGTAGTTTTTTCCGTAAAGAAAAACAGTAGTGTCTCCTGACTGTTGTGACGCAAAAATATATCTGTTGAAAATAGTCTTGTGTAGGCCCGACATCCCAGTGTGGTTTCGCAGTTCCACGGGTCAAATCGCTGTACTATCCAGTTTTGGGCCTTTTGTATCTAAAAAAAAAGCAGTTTGAGTGTGTCGCTCACTGTTCAGCCGCAAATATCTCTATTTAAAAAAGTGTGGTATACCCCAGTAAACAATAACTGTGGTTTTGCCATCCCACGGTAAAAAATCTCTATTATTCAGCTTTTGGTAGTTTTTCCCGTAAAGAAAAACAGTAGTGTCTCCTGACTATTGTGACACAAAAATATATCTGTTGAAAATAGTCTTGTGTAGGCCCGACATCCCAGTGTGGTTTCGCAGTTCCACGGGTCAATTCGCTGTACTATGCAGTTTTGGGCCTTTGGTATCTAAAAAAAAAGCAGTTTGAGTGTGTCGCTCACTGTTCGGCCGCAAATATCTCTATTTAAAAAAGTGTGGTATACCCCAGTAAACAATAACTGTGGTTTTCCTCTTCCACGGTTCTAATCTACTCTTTATTACCCTTTTTCCATTGATAGTGCAAGTGTAAGCTATTTTACTTCATTTACAATGGGCAAGGCGCGTGGCAAGGGACGTGGAAGTGGACGTTCTGGTGATGGTTCGTGCAGAGGACGGGGCCGTGGCCAAGGTGAAAATGTGCCACAACCAACAGCCACATCTTCTCGCTCCCACTTCTTGACCGAATTACTAGGGAAGCACAGAACAACACCAGTATTGAGAACTGATCAGTGTGAACATTTTATTAATTGGATAGTAGATACTACTTCCAGTTACCTGGGCACCACCACCTCCGGTCTGTCTTCCACACGGTCAACTCTTAGTAGCCGTGAGTCTCGACCGCATACTCCTCCTCACCCTGATGCTCCTTCCTCCCACCATGCCGAGTGTCGTCAGACAGCAAGTGATCCCACACTTGGACACTCTGAAGAGCTGTTCACTGGTCCATTTCCATATTTGGGCCCCTCGCCTGATACGCTTGAAGTGGTGGAAGAGGAGATCCCATGTTGCGATGCCCAAATATTTGAACAGCCACGGCCACAGGAAGTCGACTTTGGCAATCTGTCACAAGAGGTGGACGATGACGAGACACAATTGCCAGGAAGTAAGGAGGAGGATTGTGGTGCGCAAGTGGAAGAGGAGGAGGTGGTGGATGATCTAGTAACTGACCCAACGTGGAAGGAGGACATGCAGAGTGAGGCCAGCAGCACACAAGGGGAGGGAGGCAGAGTACACCAACAGGCAGGAAGAAGCAGTGTGGTGGCCGCAGACAGAAGGCAGGCAACCGTTCCCCGTAACACCAACATGAGGGACGTTGCCAGTACAAGCGGTAGGTCTTCCAGAGTCTGGAATTTTTTTAAAGACTCTGCTGATAACTCCAGAAAGGCCATATGTTCCACCTGCCATGCCAGCATCAGCAGGGGTGACAAAACTACCAGCCTGACCACCACCAGCATGATCAGGCACATGGCAGCAAAGCACCCGACTTTGTGGGGCGAAACCCAGGGTCCACGACCAGTGTCAGCGGGTGTCACCACTGCTTCTTCCACTGTTGTGCGTGCAATAGAACCCCCTGTTGTGAGTGCAAGGCGATCTCCTGTCCATACTGCATGTAAAGATGCCCCCTCCTCTCAGTCTTCACTTGTTATGGCAGTTTCTCAAGAAACAGCATCAACGTCCACGTCCACGTCCCACAGCAGCATTCAATTGTCCATATCCCAGACCTTTGAATGAAAGCGGAAATTCGCAGCTAACGCCCCACAGGCCACAGTCCTAAATTCGCTCATTTCACGACTGCTTGCATTGGAAATGCTGCCTTTTAGGCTGGTGGAGACGGAATCCTTCCGCAATCTTATGGCGGTGGCAGTCCCTTGGTACTCGGTCCCCAGCTGACACTATTTTGCCCGGTGTGCCATCCCCGCACTACACAAGCACGTGTCCCAAAGCATCTGCCGTGCCCTCAACAACACAGTTACTGGGAGAGTCCACCTGACAACGGACACGTGGACAAGTGCTTGTGGCCAGGGACGGTACATCTCTCTGACGGCACACTGGGTAAACATAGTGGAAGCCGGGACCCAGTCGGACCTTGGGACGGAGCACATCCTCCCCACACCGAGGATTGCGGGCTCTATGTCAGTCAGAGTTGCCCCCACAGTGTACAGCTCCTGCGCATCCTCCTCCTCCTCCTCATGTTCAGCCTCCATCTCAGATATCACCACATCAGTTACAAGCTGGAAGCATTGCAGTACTGCCTCCGCCAAGCGGCAACAGGCTGTGCTGAAACTCATAAGCTTAGGTGATAAACCTCACACTGCTTGTGAGTTGTGGACAGCTGTGAAAGAGCAGGCAGATCTGTGGCTGAGACCGCTGAACCTACATCCCGGCATGGTCGTGTGTGACAATGGCCGTAACCTGGTGGCGGCTCTGAGGCGAGGTGAGATCACACACGTACCATGCCTGGCTCATGTGCTTAACCTCGTGGTTCAGCGGTTTCTTAAATCGTACCCCGAGTTGCCAGATCTGCTCGTGAAAGTACGCCGCCTGTCAGCTCATTTTCGCAAGTCGGCTACAGCTTCCGCCGCCCCTGCTGTGTTGCAGCAGCGTTTGCAGCTTCCGGCACACCGACTGGTGTGTGATGTCCCCACACGTTGGAACTCTACCCTCCACATGTTGCAAAGGATTTGTGAGCAGAAGAGAGCAGTTGTGGAGTACCAGCTGCAACAAGGCCGTCGATATTCAGGTCAGACTCCACACATAAGACCTCAGGAGTGGACCTGGATGTCTGACAAATGTACCATCCTGACAAACATTGAGGAGGCCACCAAGATGATGAGTGGCGATGACGCCATCATTAGTGTCAGCATCCCACTTGTCTGTCTTTTGCAGCGCTCTCTGCAGAGAATTAGAGGAGGCATTGCAGACAGAGTATGATGAGATGGATCAAGAAGCCGTAGCGGGCGATTACACACAGCCCAGCCTCATCTCATCCCAACGTGCATTTGGGGACAATGAGGGAGAGGAGGAGGAGGAGGAGGAGGAAGAACAGGAGTTGCTATCATGCGTTGTAGATGGTAGTACCTGTACAAGTGTCATACTGTCGGTTCAGCGTGGGTGGCCTGAGGACAGGGGGGAGGAGGAAGAGGAGGAGGAGGAGGAGAGCATGGTCAGTCGTCATCTTGGTGAGGACATGGAAATCTTGCCCGTTACCAGTCTGGCACGCATGGCTGACTTTATGTTAATCTGCCTTAACCGTGACCCTCGCGTTGTCAAAATGTTGGGTGACAGTCATTACTGGTTGGTGACTCTTGTAGACCCCCGCTACAATGTGAACTTTCACTCTCTTATTCCTGAGGTGGAGAGGTCTACAAAAATGGGGCAATACCAGAAGGCCCTTGCTGCAGAACTCTTAAAAAAATTCCCATCTGAACACGCTAGCGGCAGAGGTCACAGTTCGTTGCCCAACCAAGGCGTACAGGCGAGAGAGATGCAACTCCAATCCAGCAGAGGCAGGGGAACACTGTCAACGTTCTGGGACAGTTTTCTGACACCCGCCCAGCTTACAGGCCCTAACAAGCTGACCCTTATCAAAATGAACAAGGGCTGTATTGGGCCAGACTTCTAATCACCACCAAATGACAGCAGAGTAACATAAAGTTAAATCCACTGTGTTATTTCGGGAGGTGTATTCACATGCACCGCTTCACACCCACACATGGGTATACGCTTCCTCGTTTCGGCTGTTTAATCTTCTTCTCCTTATCCTCAGCCTCCACCACCACTATACCACCAGGGTGCCAGCATTGCAAGTTCCTCCGTCCTTATTTTTGACTGCTTTTGCTTGCAAGGCATAAGCAAATGCTATGGGACACCCACTCCCCAATAATGGGACTTATGTTTGTAATATGCTGTACTGCATGGCTCTTGTAAGGGGCATTGCAAGTTGCTCCGTCCTAATTTTTGGCAGCTTTTGCTTGGAAAGCATAAACAAATACTATGGGACACCCACTCCCCAATAATGGGACTTATGTTTGTAATATGCTGTACTGCATGGCTCTTGTAAGGGGCATTGCAAGTTGCTCCGTCCTAATTTTTGGCAGCTTTTGCTGGGAAAGCATAAGCAAATACTATGGGACACCCACTCCCCAATAATGGGACTTATGTTTGTAATATGCTGTACTGCATGGCTCTTGTAAGGGGCATTGCAAGTTGCTCCGTCCTAATTTTTGGCAGCTTTTGCTGGGAAAGCATAAGCAAATACTATGGGACACCCACTCCCCAATAATGGGACTTATGTTTGTAATATGCTGTACTGCATGGCTCTTGTAAGGGGCATTGCAAGTTGCTCCGTCCTAATTTTTGGCAGCTTTTGCTTGGAAAGCATAAGCAAATACTATGGGACACCCACTCCCCAATAATGGGACTTATGTTTGTAATATGCTGTACTGCATGGCTCTTGTAAGGGGCATTGCAAGTTGCTCCGTCCTAATTGTTGGCAGCTTTTGCTTGGAAAGCATAAGCAAATACCATGAGACACCCACTCCCCAATAATGGGACTTATGTTTGTAATATGCTGTACTGCATGTGACGCGCCCCCTGGGCCATGTGTACACGTGTGTGGGATACCCGGTGCCGGGTCTCTGGGGTCTGTATTCTCCGTGACGGTGACCCGGTCCCGTGGCTCAGGCTAGTCAAACCAGTGGCAGTCTTTCTTAGGTTTTGAGGTTAATTGTCCGACTGCGCCACCCGTGGATTGTGGTCAGGGAGTTCCACCGCTGCGAGGCAGACCGCTGAGGCTGGTGTTGTGTGCGCAGCATAGAATGGGATAACTCCCCTCGGGAGGAGTATAGCCTCAGGGCAGTGAGTGTGGATGATGGGGGTGATGGTGCACGAGCGCAGCAGGAATGACTCAGAGTCTTTGCAGCGCAGTTCAGGGTCTTTACTGATGATTATAAGGTAGACCCTCCCGGGAGTACTGGCTAGCATAAGAGGCCTGGTCAGTCTGTGAGCAAGCAGGAGTTCCCCTGGCCAGGTGGAGTTGTAGGCCTCCCCGTCTGTCTGCACTCTTCCTGGCTACCTTGCTGTAAGCGGGTAGAATCATAGAATCATAGAATGGTAGAGTTGGAAGGGACCTCCTGGGTCATCTGGTCCAACCCCCTGCTCAAAGCAGGATTCACTAGATCATCTCAGACAGATGTCTGTCCAGCCTCTGTTTGAAGATGTCCATTGAAGTGGTACTCACCACCTCTCGTGGCAGCCTGTTCCACTCATTAATCACCCTAACTGTCAAAAAGTTTTTTCTAATATCTAATCTGTGTCTCCTCCCATTTAGTTTCATCCCATTGCTTCTAGTCTTTCCTTGTGCAAATGAGAATAAAGATGATCCTTCTACAATGTGACAGCCCTTGACATATTTGTAGACAGCTATTAAGTCTCCTCTCAGTCTTCTTTTTTGCAAGCTAAACATTCCCAAATCCTGCAACCGTTCCTCATAGGACATGGTCTGCAGACCAGTCACCATTCTGGTCGCTCTTCTCTGAACTTGCTCCAGTTTGTCTATGTATTTTTTAAAATGTGGTGCCCAAAACTGTACACAGTATTCCAGATGAGGTCTGACCAAAGAGGAGTAAAGACCGATAATGACTTCACGTGATCTAGACTGTATGCTTCTGTTAATACATCCCAGAATTGTATTTGCCTTTTTTGCTGCTGCATCACACTGTTGACTCATGTTCAGTCTATGATCTATTAGTATACCTAAGTCTTTTTCACATGTACTGTTGCTTAGCTCTATTCCTCCCATTCTGTATATGCTTTTTTCATTTTTATTGCCCAGATGTAGTACTTTGCATTTTTCCCTGTTAAAAACCATTCTGTTGGTTGCTGCCCACTGCTCCAGTTTATTTAGGTCTTTTTGAATCCTCTCTCTCTCTTCTCTAGTATTAGCTATCCCTCCTAGCTTTGTGTCATCAGCAAATTTAATCAGTTTACCCTCAATTCCTTCATCTAAATCATTGATAAAGATGTTGAACAATACAGGTCCCAGGACGGAGCCCTGTGGTACCCCACTTGAGACATTCATCAAGCTGGATGTGAAGCCATTTACAACCACCCTTTGAGTCCGATCACTAAGATAGTTATGAATCCACCTAACAGTTGCCTGGTCCATTGCATACTTGGTCATTTTTTCAATAAGGATGGTGTGAGATACTTTGTCAAATGCTTTGCTGAAGTCAAGATATACTATATCTACAGCATTTCCCTGATCCACCCAGTCAGTGATTCTGTCATAGAAGGAAATTAAGTTAGTCTGACATGACTTGTTAGTTACAAACCCATGCTGACTCTGGTTAATCACTTCATTCTTATCCATGTACTTACATACATGTTGTTTAATAATTTGTTCAAAGATCTTTCCTGGTATAGAAGTCAGACTCACCGGCCTATAGTTCCCTGGGTCCACCTTCTTCCCCTTTTTGAAGATAGGAACAACATTTGCTCTTCTCCAGTCTTCTGGGACTCCACCTGTTCTCCAAGAATTTTCAAAGATTATGGAGAGTGGTTCTAAAATTTCTTCTACGATCTCCTTCAGTACTCTGGGGTGTAATTCATCTGGACCTGGAGACTTGAACTCATTTATGTTAGCTAAATATTCCCTCACAATCTTTCTGTTTACAGATAACTTGGATTCCTCTATTCCTTTAAAAGGACAGTGAAGATCAGTTGATGTTACATTTTCTTTCTGAGAGAAAACAGATGCAAAATAGGAATTAAAAAGTTCGGCCTTCTCAACATCCTCTCTTACCATTTCTCCATTTTCATCCTGTAAAAATCCTATAGCATCTTTGACTTTTCTTTTACTTTTGACATACCCCCAAAATCCTTTTTTATTGCTTTTGACATCTCTTGCAAGCCTTAATTCATTGTCAGCTTTAGCTAACCTGATACGTGCCCTGCAGGATCTGCAGACTGCATTATAATCTTCTTTAGATATGCCTCCCTCTTTCCATTTAATAAACATTTCTTTCTTTCTTTTTAGCATGTGTTTAAGTTCTGTGTTCATCCATCCTGGTTTCCTTAAATGCTTCCCTGTAACATACCTGGCGGCTTCCTTGCATGGTGGTCCATCTCCCACTGTGCAAGAGCGCGCACTTGATCTCCAGTCCAGAATGTCTCTCTGGCTTCCCTCCATGCTGTCTGTTTGTGTCTGTTTCTGCTGCTTAAGGGCGGCGCCCGATCTCTTCCTGCTTTTTGTACCTGCTGTGGGTCACACCCCTTGTGCGTCCTCAGCCTATTGCTGTCTGTCACCTGGTATATAGCTCAGCTGCTCCCATCTATCCCTGCCTGAGCATAGTGTTTCATTCAGTGTGTGCTTGCACTCTGTAGGTGCCAGGTCCCGTTCTGTGTTCTCTTGTCTGCCTATCCTGGAGGCTGTATTTCCAGGCCTGTCTGAACACGCTCCTAGCCTGTTCCTCCTGCCTTCTAGGGGCTGATTACCTAGACCCGCTCCTGTATCTTGTCTGTCCTGTCTGAACACGCTCCTAGCCTGTTCCTCCCGCCTTCTAGGGGCCGATTACCTAGACCCGCTCCTGTATCTTGTCTGTCCTGTCTGAACACGCTCCTTGCCTGTTCGTCCCGCCTCTCTGGGGGCCGTATTCCCAGACCTGCTCCTGTATCCCGCTGCAGTGTCGGTCTCCTCCGTACGCTCAGTTCCAGTCTGAACTCTCTCCTATCCTTTACCTGTTTTGCCTCTATGTCCGTTCCTTTCCTTTTTCTGCAGAGTCTGAACTTGTACCTAACTCCTGTTTGTTGTCTCTGTACTCCCGTTTGTGTTTGTGGTCCACTCGTTACTTCACTGCAAGTACCCTGTGGGTATCTGGCTCTGCCTTTCTCTTCCTGTCTGTTCCGTGTGAACAGAGCCCTGTCCCCCCTACTCAGCCTTGCCTGCTCTGACTCCTTTGCTTACCGCTCCGGCGGTTCTAGCCTGCTCTGACTCCTTTGCTCGCTGCTCCGGCAGCCTTGCTCCGCTCTGACCCTTTTGCTCGCTGCTCCGGCAGTCTCGCTCCACTCTTGCTCACCGCTCCCGGCAGTCCTGTCCTGCCCTGCTTCTGCCCGCTGCTCCGGCAGTCCTGTCCTGCCCTGCTTCTGCCCGCTGCTCCGGCAGTCCTGTCCTGCCCTGCTTCTGCCCGCTGCTCCGGCAGTCCTGTCCTGCCCTGCTTCTGCCCGCTGCTCCGGCAGTCCTGTCCTGCCCTGCTTCTGCCCGCTGCTCCGGCAGTCCTGTCCTGCCCTGCTTCTGCCCGCTGCTCCGGCAGTCCTGTCCTGCCCTGCTTCTGCCCGCTGCTCCGGCAGTCCTGTCCTGCCCTGCTTCTGCCCGCTGCTCCGGCAGTCCTGTCCTGCCCTGCTTGTGCTCGCTGCTCCTGCAGCCCCGTCCTGCTCTGTTCTTGCCCACCGCTTCGGGCGTTCCCTCTCTGCTGTGGTTGTCTACCACATCTGCGGTTCTGTGACCCAGTCTGTACTGGGTCTTAACCTTTCTGTGCTCCAGCCCGTCCTTTCGGCCAGTACCTCCCTGCCTGCATACTCGCCTGTATCCACCCATCTGCATACCTGCCGTGTTTGCTTATATCCACCAGTCTGTGCCAGCCTAACCTGCCTGTTCCTGAGTCCCAGTGTGTACTGGGTCCTATCCCGCCTGTGTTCCTACCTGCTAGTGCCTCCCTGTCTGCACTCTAGCTGTGCTTGCCTGTACCCCTCTGCCTGTATTGTTCCTGAGTCCCAGTGTGTACTGGGTCCTATCCCGCCTGTGTTCCTACCTGCTAGTGCCTCCCTGTCTGCACTCTAGCTGTGCTTGCCTGTACCCCCCTGCCTGCATACCCGCCTGCCTGCGTACCAGTCGTGCCTGCCTATACCCACCAGTCTGTGTGCCAGCCTACCAGTCTGTTCCTGTATTCGCCTGTGTGGGTCAACAGCCGTGTCCGGGGTCTGTCCTGGAGTAGCACCTGGTCCCTCTGCTCGGTTCCTCCTTGGTGCACTGGTGTCGTATGCCGTCGTGCGACCCTGGTCGGATCGGGTGAATACCTAGTTACGCCCCTCCAGGCATTCACTCTCCGGCACGGTCCAGTGGAATCACTACAATCACACGCACACGCCGCTCAGCCCGGGCGTGTGCATAACAGCATGCTCAGGCCATGGTTCCCGTTGAGCCCCACGGCCTTCGCTCTCTGAGAAGTTTTCCAGCGAATACATGCATTAAAATAAATAAATAAATTTTTTTTTTTCCTTAGCTGAGTTCCAGGCGAATTACGCACCGTCCAGATGGATCTATCAGCTCTCGTTCCTGCGGATCCGCCACGTTACTATGGTGATCCAAGACAGTGTCGTGCATTTGTGGAGCAATGCATGCTACACTTTAAGGCCTACCCTCTCTATTTTCCTTCCGATTGGGCTAAAGTGGCCTTTATGATTGACTACCTAGCGGGTGATGCCTTGAAATGGGTCACCCCCCTATGGGAAGCATGGGATCCTGTCGTCCTTGACCTGCAGGCCTTCCTGGTGGCCTTTTGTATGGTCTTCGAGGACCCTAACCCTGAAGCCCCTGCTGAAGCTTCACTTCCCAATATCCCGGAGCAGCCCCGACGGGTAATGTGTGTGGGTAGCGCAATAGTCCTCCAGCCCAATGAGACTACTGCCCACCCAGAATCCTCACAGGGTGACTACGCTTTCCGGAATACTTCTCCCAACCTCAAGAGGCAGTCCAGACGTGCTAGACGTAGAGGCAAGCCGTCACGCCAGGGTCTGTCCTCCCTGAGACCTCCTGACCCCAACCTTGAAGTCCCTACTGAAGCTTCATCTCCCTGTATCCCGGAGAAGCCCCAACGGGTAATGTGCGTGGGTAGTGCACCAGTTCTCCTGCCCGAAGAGACTTCTGCCCATCCAGACTCCACACAGGAGAACTTCCTGCACCCGACATCAGATGCTTCACCCACTTTAACCGGTGTGCATGTCCAAGGATGCTCCAAAGCTGTGGTTACCTCAGAGTCTGTGCACCTCTACTACCTGGTGGAGGACCCCCTGTTGCCTCCTGAATCCTCCGGGATACCACTCGATGACAAATGGAGAGAGACTTCTCTACACCCGGTACTCGATACTTTGTCCGCTTCGTCCTGTGAGCCTGACAATGGGTACCCCAAAGTGGTAGTTACCCCCGAGTCTCTACACCCCTCCGACCAGGCGGAGGACCTCCAGTTGTCTCCTGAACCCTTCGGGGTGCGACCTGGTAGCGAAAGGACAGAGACTCTCCTATACTCTGTACCTGATACCTCGTTCGCTTCGTCCACTGAGTCCAACCTAGTGTACTCCGAAGCAGTGGTTACTCCCGAGTCTCTACACCCCTCCGACCAGGCGGAGGACCTCCAGTTGTCTCCAGAACCCTTCTGGGTGCCACCTGGTGGTGAATGGACAGAGACTCTCCTATATCCTAGATCTGATACCTCGCTTGCTTCGTCCAGTGAGTCCGACCTAGTGTACTCTGAAGCAGAGGTTACCCGTGAGTCTCTACACCCCTCTGACCAGGCGGAGGACCGCCAGTTGTCTCCAGAACCCTTCGGGGTGCCACCTGGTGGTGAATGGACAGAGACTTTCCTATACTCGGTACCCGATACCTCGCCTGCTTCGTCCAGTGAGTCCGACCTAGTGTACTCTGAAGCAGATGTTTTCTCTGAGCCTCTGCACTCTTCTGACCCGGCGGAGGACCTCCAGTTGTTTCCTGAATCCTCCGGGGTACCACCAGATAACAAAGAGACAGTGACTTTTCCTCATTATGTACCTGATAACCCGTCTATTTCTTCCCGTGAGCTTGACAAGATGTACCTCGAAGCAGAGATTACCCCCAAGTCTCTGTCCCCCTCCAACCCGGTGAAGGACTTCCAGTTGTCTCCTGTACCCTCTGGGGTGCCACCTGAAAATATGTGGAGAGAGACTTCCTTGTGTGCTGTTCCTGGTACTCCACCCGTTTCGTCTGTTGCTGAGGATGGCTGGATAGGAGGTAGCATCCTAGCTAACCAGATGAGATCAGTTTTTCCTGTGGACAGTGGAAGTGATCTCCTTGAAGTGAACGACTGGTCCTCTAATTCCCTGCAGAAGATTCTGGAAGGCCTGAAGAAGAGGGGGCGTAAGGGGGGGGTACTGTAACATACCTGGCGGCGTCCTTGCATGGTGGTCCATCTCCCACTGTGCAAGAGCGCGCACTTGATCTCCAGTCCAGAATGTCTCTCTGGCTTCCCTCCATGCTGTCTGTTTGTGTCTGTTTCTGCTGCTTAAGGGCGGCGCCCGATCTCTTCCTGCTTTTTGTACCTGCTGTGGGTCACACCCCTTGTGCGTCCTCAGCCTATTGCTGTCTGTCACCTGGTATATAGCTCAGCTGCTCCCATCTATCCCTGCCTGAGCATAGTGTTTCATTCAGTGTGTGCTTGCACTCTGTAGGTGCCAGGTCCCGTTCTGTGTTCTCTTGTCTGCCTATCCTGGAGGCTGTATTTCCAGGCCTGTCTGAACACGCTCCTAGCCTGTTCCTCCTGCCTTCTAGGGGCTGATTACCTAGACCCGCTCCTGTATCTTGTCTGTCCTGTCTGAACACGCTCCTAGCCTGTTCCTCCCGCCTTCTAGGGGCCGATTACCTAGACCCGCTCCTGTATCTTGTCTGTCCTGTCTGAACACGCTCCTTGCCTGTTCGTCCCGCCTCTCTGGGGGCCGTATTCCCAGACCCGCTCCTGTATCCCGCTGCAGTGTCGGTCTCCTCCGTACGCTCAGTTCCAGTCTGAACTCTCTCCTATCCTTTACCTGTTTTGCCTCTATGTCCGTTCCTTTCCTTTTTCTGCAGAGTCTGAACTTGTACCTAACTCCTGTTTGTTGTCTCTGTACTCCCGTTTGTGAGTTTGTGGTCCACTCGTTACTTCACTGCAAGTACCCTGTGGGTATCTGGCTCTGCCTTTCTCTTCCTGTCTGTTCCGTGTGAACAGAGCCCTGTCCCCCCTACTCAGCCTTGCCTGCTCTGACTCCTTTGCTTACCGCTCCGGCGGTTCTAGCCTGCTCTGACTCCTTTGCTCGCTGCTCCGGCAGCCTTGCTCCGCTCTGACCCTTTTGCTCGCTGCTCCGGCAGTCTCGCTCCACTCTTGCTCACCGCTCCCGGCAGTCCTGTCCTGCCCTGCTTCTGCCCGCTGCTCCGGCAGTCCTGTCCTGCCCTGCTTCTGCCCGCTGCTCCGGCAGTCCTGTCCTGCCCTGCTTCTGCCCGCTGCTCCGGCAGTCCTGTCCTGCCCTGCTTCTGCCCGCTGCTCCGGCAGTCCCGTCCTGCCCTGCCTCTGCCCGCTGCTCCGGCAGTCCTGTCCTGCCCTGCTTCTGCCCGCTGCTCCGGCAGTCCTGTCCTGCCCTGCTTCTGCCCGCTGCTCCGGCAGTCCTGTCCTGCCCTGCTTCTGCCCGCTGCTCCGGCAGTCCTGTCCTGCCCTGCTTGTGCTCGCTGCTCCTGCAGCCCCGTCCTGCTCTGTTCTTGCCCACCGCTTCGGGCGTTCCCTCTCTGCTGTGGTTGTCTACCACATCTGCGGTTCTGTGACCCAGTCTGTACTGGGTCTTAACCTTTCTGTGCTCCAGCCCGTCCTTTCGGCCAGTACCTCCCTGCCTGCATACTCGCCTGTATCCACCCATCTGCATACCTGCCGTGTTTGCTTATATCCACCAGTCTGTGCCAGCCTAACCTGCCTGTTCCTGAGTCCCAGTGTGTACTGGGTCCTATCCCGCCTGTGTTCCTACCTGCTAGTGCCTCCCTGTCTGCACTCTAGCTTTGCTTGCCTGTACCCCTCTGCCTGTATTGTTCCTGAGTCCCAGTGTGTACTGGGTCCTATCCCGCCTGTGTTCCTACCTGCTAGTGCCTCCCTGTCTGCACTCTAGCTGTGCTTGCCTGTACCCCCCTGCCTGCATACCCGCCTGCCTGCGTACCAGTCGTGCCTGCCTATACCCACCAGTCTCTGTGCCAGCCTACCAGTCTGTTCCTGTATTCGCCTGTGTGGGTCAACAGCCGTGTCCGGGGTCTGTCCTGGAGTAGCACCTGGTCCCTCTGCTCGGTTCCTCCTTGGTGCACTGGCGTCGTATGCCGTCGTGCGACCCTGGTCGGATCGGGTGAATACCTAGTTACGTCCCTCCAGGCATTCACTCTCCGGCACGGTCCAGTGGAATCACTACAATCACACGCACACGCCGCTCAGCCCGGGCGTGTGCATAACATTCCCATTCTTCCTACTTTTCGGGATTGTTAACGATTGTGCTTTGAGAATCTCATTTTTAAAAATTTCCCATCCTTCCTGGACATTTTTGTCCTTAAGGCCATCCAGCCATTGGATCCCTCCTATTCTCTTTCTGAGTCTCTTAAAATCAGCCTTTCTAAAATCTAACCTTGAAGTCTGAGTCTTCACATGTCTTCCTCCTCTAGTTATCCAAAATTCTATAATAGCATGATCGCTGCCTCCTAGGGTCCCAGCTACCTTTACCTCCTCAACCATTTCCTCCCTGTTTATAAAGATTAGATCCAAAGTAGCAGATCCCCTTGTTTTCTCCCCTACCTTTTGGAAGATAAAGTTGTCAGCAAGAGAGGATAAGAATTTGCTTGACCTGTTAGTTTTACTTGAGAGAGATTCCCAACAAATGTCTGGATAGTTGAAATCTCCCATGACCACTATGTCATATTTTTTGGAGAACTTGGTCATTTGATACATAAAGAGTTCATCCATATCTTCAGCTTGCCCAGGTGGCCTGTAGTAAATGCCTACAATGGTGTCCTTTCCGTTGTTCTCTCCTTGTATTCTTATCCAAACAGTTTCCACAGAACTCCCAGTCTCTGAAGCTTCAACCTCTGTGCAGATATACGCTTTTCTAACATACAATGCAACACCTCCTCCTCGTTTATCAAGTCTGTTTCTTGCAAATAAGTTGTATCCTTTTAGCCTTTTATTCCAATCATGTGTATCGTCCCACCAAGTTTCAGTGATTCCAATGACATCATATTCCTTTTCCTGCATTAGTAGTTCCAATTCTCCTTGTTTGTTGCCCATGCTTTGTGCATTTGTATAAAAACATTTTAGTTTGTGATTGGTTTCTCTTCCTCCCATATTTTTATTATTTAAATTGTTTTGTCTTTGTTCTTCCTTTCCACTTCCAGTAGCAGAGATCTCAATAGTATTTGTCAGCTGTATGGCTTTTTCTGGCCTTTTGCTTCCCTTCCCACATTGTTCTAGTTTAAAGCTCTTCTGATGAGTGTAGCAAGGCGACTTCCAAATACATGTTTTCCAGTCTTCGTAAGGTGCACCCCATCTCTAGCAAGTAGTCCATCGTATAGGTAATTCATTCCGTGATCCAGAAATCCAAATCCTTGTTGACGGCACCATCGACGTAGCCAGTTGTTCACCTGTAGAATCTTATTCCACCTCATTGTTCCATGGTCATCCACTGGGAGGATGGATGAGAAGACCACCTGCGCTCCCAATTCTTTCACTTTCTTGCCTAAGTCTTCAAAGTCACTGCAGATGGTTTCCAGGTCCTTTCTTGCGGTGTCATTTGTCCCCACATGTATTAGCAGGAATGGGTAGTGATCTGTAGGTCTGAAGAGTCTTGATATCCTGTCAGACACGTCTTTAATTTTTGCTCCTGGAAGACAGCACATTTTTCTTGAGGTTATGTCTGGTCTGCAGATAGCGGCCTCTGTTCCTCTTAACAGGGAATCCCCCATGACCACCACTCTCCGTTTTTTCTTCACAACATTCTTCTTTCTCCATCCAGGAGGATTCTGAGGGCTTACAAGGTTATTCATTGGTGGCAAAGTCTTATTTTGCTGTATTTCTTCATGGTTCTCCTGCGTGAGAGCCTGGTACTGGTTCTTGAGCAGTATGGGTGCTGACTGCCTCTCGATCCTCCTGCTTCTGTGGGTCACATGCTTCCATTCCTCTGTTTCGTCAGGTGCAGTTCGAATTTCTTCTCTTTCTGAATCATGAAGAGATAATTCTGCTCTGTCTAAGAACTCTTCACCTTCCTTAATGATTTTCAAGGTAGTTAACCTCTCTTCTAGATTTCGCAACTTTTCCTCCAACAGGGACACAAGCTTGCATTTCTGGCATGTGAAGTTTGGCTTTTCCACTGGCAAGTCTGTGAACATGTAGCAGGATATGCAGCTCACCAAATGACTCCTGGACTCTTCCATGTTCTTATTGGTAATGTTCTGAAAACAGTGAAAAAAGCTTAAAAAAAAGCTTCAAAATGCGCGCGCCGGTAGTCGCGCGGTTTACCGATGTCCTCTTTTCAGCTCCAACAGCCAAAATCCAGTGTTCTTTGAGCTCGCTGAGACTCTTCACTTACCCCAAAATGCAGTGGGAATATGCAAATTATCTCCTCAGGACTCCTCCCCTGGTTTACCGATGTCCTCTTTTCAGCTCCAACAGCCAAAATCCAGTGTTCTTTGAGCTCGCCGAGACTCTTCACTTACCCCAAAATGCAGTGGGAATATGCAAATTATCTCCTCAGGACTCCTCCCCTGGTTTACCGATGTCCTCTTTTCAGCTCCAACAGCCAAAATCCAGTGTTCTTTGAGCTCGCGGAGACTCTTCACTTACCCCAAAATGCAGTGGGAATATGCAAATTATCTCCTCAGGACTCCTCCCCTGGTTTACCGATGTCCTCTTTTCAGCTCCAACAGCCAAAATCCAGTGTTCTTTGAGCTCGCGGAGACTCTTCACTTACCCCAAAATGCAGTGGGAATATGCAAATTATCTCCTCAGGACTCCTCCCCTGGTTGACCGATGTCCTCTTTTCAGCTCCAACAGCCAAAATCCAGTGTTCTTTGAGCTCGCTGAGACTCTTCACTTACCCCAAAATGCAGTGGGAATATGCAAATTATCTCCTCAGGACTCCTCCCCTGGTTTACCGATGTCCTCTTTTCAGCTCCAACAGCCAAAATCCAGTGTTCTTTGAGCTCGCGGAGACTCTTCACTTACCTCAAAATGCAGTGGGAATATGCAAATTATCTCCTCAGGACTCCTCCCCTGGGTAGAAGTAGCCCACGTCCCTGAGTGTACCGTGTAGTGCTCACCCGTACGGCTGGTGACTTGGGGCCTTCTGTTAGCCTCCGCTTCACGACGGCGGTGCTAGTCCCTTGCTTGTGACTGAGCCTCCGGGCTTCTATGGCCAGAGGACCTGAAATCCCCTGCTGGCTGGTTTCTGCTGCTGGATATATAAGTCCTCACAGCTTCGGACTCCTGTGTCCGGTTCCTATTTTCTTCTGCCAGGGCGAGCTCTGCTCAGCTTCCAGCCCCTGGTCTTTAGCTCCTAGCTCCTACAGAGCTCCTTGCTGTTACTTTCCCTTTCTCTCACTCTGACTCTGACTTTTCTCTGACTCACTCAACCCCGCCCCAGATCCAGTTTATAAGGGCAGAATTCTCCCCTCCCAGGATTGGGGCAGGAGGATGTTGCATGTTTAAGGAATCCTGACCAAGAAACCTCCCACTTGCTCTCCGACGTAATATCTCTATTACTGTGGTGACCAGACCCCTGGGGTGCCACACATGGCTCTTGTAAGGGGCATTGCAGTTCCTCATAATTTTTGGAAAGCCTTCCATTCACTGCTTAGGCCAACAGTGCACGGGAGACCCAGTTGCTATAAATGGAAAAAAAGGTTTAGTTAACGCCCTCTGACCTCCATGTCATTTCCAAGGGGCATTGGAGTGGCTCAAAATTTTTGGTAGGCATTGCACTCACTGTATGCCCTATAACTGTGTAGCCGAACCGCTCCTTTTGTTACAGAAACATATCCTACAAGACATATCTGGTTGACTGGCCTGATATTGATGTGAATGGTCCCTGCTCCTCCTGCTCTTTCTCCTTTGCCACTACCTCATCCATCATTTATCACCTGAAGCTTTGTTTTAACGGGAGTTATAGAACTTGGATAGTAGCAGGAAAACATCCAGCAATCCTCGGAGGAGGTAGGATATGCGCCAAAACGCTGACCACCTCAGGCCTAGCCATGGCGTAGTGGCCAGATTCTGCCTCCACATGCCTAAAAGGCCCAATTTAAAGTGCAAGCAAGCAAGCAGTATGGTATTGCAGCCTGGGGGTGGGTGGGTGGCAGGCTGCATACTTGCGCTTGCATTGCAAGGAATGGGAGAGGTACAATTGAACACTGCCCTGGGACAAGAACTTGAATGGGGATAGTTGCAAGTCTGCAATGACAGGTGCAAGGTGGGAGGCATCTTCGCATGTACCATGAACAGGTGTTTGGCATGCACACACTACAGTGGAATAGGCTCTCCTTCCCACTAAATGCACTAGGGAGGGCACAGGTAATGTTTTGGTATACGCGCTTAATCTAATGTATAAGGCACACCAGGACAAATATGGGCGGCTGGGGACTGAGTATGGATACCTCGCTGCCGAAGCAGCCATGAGGTAGTGGCCAGCTTCGGCCTCCTCCAAACTAAAAGGCCCCATTTAAAGTGCAAGCTAGCAGTATGGAATTGCAGTCTGGGGGTGGGTGGGTGGCAGGCTGCACACTTACACTTGCATTAAAAGAAAACATAGCAGATGCTAACTTCTGTCATCATCATCATGCTCCTCACCTTGGCATTCTCAACTCCACCGATTGAGAAGTCAGGGTCCACCCGAGGAGTCTGGTTCTCTGGTGGGCTCGTGCAATGCTGCCTAAAGCAGGCCGGGCTAAGAAAAGTGTGTGGGGGGATGTTCCAAGGAGAAATAGGGGCGGCTGGTGACCATTTATGGACACCCGGCTGCCCCCATGCGGCTGGGGACCGAGTATGGACACCCGGCCGCCGGGCGGCTGGGGACTGAGTATGGATTCCAGGCTGCCAACACAGCTATGATGTGGTGGCCAGATTCCGCCTTCACATGCCTAAAAGGCCCAATTTCAAGTTCAAGCAAGCAAGCAGTATGGTATTGCAGCCTGGGGGTGGGTGGGTGGCAGGCAGCACACTTGAGCATGTATTGCAAGGAATGGGGGAGGTACAATTGAACACTGCCCTGGGACTAGAACTTGCATGGGGATAGTTGCAAGTCTGCATCTTCTGATGCGGTAAGGATCACTTATGATGGGCACACTTTTAGACAGTGACCTGGGAGTCAGAGATGCTTCCAGGGCTCTTCCCCATGCTGTTCCCTTGTCTTTTCAGCACTTTATGCATGTGTCACACAGCACATGGCCAGATAAGGTTGTAAAATGTTAAAATGACATTTCACGATGAATGCATTTGTCATAGTTGAAAGCAATACAAAAGTGCAAAAATGCATAAAAAATGCTACGTGTGAACATAGCCGAAGGTGTGGAGGAGTATTTTTGTTTTTGGTCATTTATTTTAACTTATACACAAGTCTTTTCCCTGGAAAGGATGTTCCTTAACATATTTCACAGGAAAAAAGTTTCACTTTCGTTTTTGAACGTTTAATTGTGAGCCTGTAAATGTGGCTTAATACCTCTGACCACGTTGTTGACAGCAGTGACCTGGGGGGCAGAAATGCTTCCTGGGGCGATCCCCATGCTGTCCCCATGTGATTTGAGCACTGTCCCTATCGTTTTGGGCACTTGTTAGGCTTTTAAAAGACTGCCGGGGGTGCCACCGCAAAAATGCTCGAGTCTCCCATAGACTAACATTGGGCTCGTTGCTCGGGTCGAGTACCCGAGTACCACGGCGAGCTCGGCCCGAGCTTCAAGCACCCCAGCATTTTAGTGCTCGCTCAACACTAGTCATAATCATTACAGAAAATTGCAATAATACATCCAATCCATTAATGATTTGACAGCAGCCCAGGAAAATAAAGCTAATTAAAGCTCAGTCTTCTCTTGGCATTGCCAGGACTTCATCAGTCTATGAGTGGTAAATGCAATGGTTGAGTACAATTCTAGCAAGATTCAGACACACTAAAACACCTACGATCCTTGGATGTGGTAGTAACCCTCTATTACAGATCTTTGTCTGGAGATGCCTGCAAATCACATTTGCCAATAAGTAGGGGAATATCGTTCGTAAGTCGCTTGTACTACTGAAGTGCCAGGCCTGACTGGCTGTAAAGCAGCGCCTCATTACAGTACAGTATGGTACTGCATGTTCTGTCTTGCTGTTTACCTGTGCCAGGATGAACTACTATTTTGGACACTAGGTAAGGGGGGCTCCATTTTATTTCTCTTGTACATTGTACAGAATCCTGAAAAGATATTGTCCTCAATATGCAAAGAGACATATTTTTTCAGACTATAGGACACACTTTACTATAAGACACACGCAAGGTCTTGATATCAGATAGGTTGTTCACATTATTTCCTATCCTGTTAATTTGCATACTTTGAAGCTATATGTGTATAATTCAAATGCCTCAGAGAAGCACTATGTACACTCTATGCAGCACAAACATATACACACATGGTCAAAATTGTTGGTACCCCTCATTTAATAAAAGAAAAACCCACAATGGTCACAGAAATAACTTGAATCTGACAAAAGTAATAAGAACTTAAAAATCTATGAAAATGAACAAATGAAAGTCAGACATTGCTTTTCAACCCTGCTTCCACAGAATAAAAAAAAAAATTAAACTCATGAAATAGGCCTGGACAGAAATGATGGTACTCTCAACTTAATATTTTGTTGAACAACCTTTTGAGGCAATCACTGCAATCAAACGATTCCTGTAACTGTCAATGAGACTTCTGCACCTCTCGACAGGTATTTTGGCCCACTCCTCATGAGCAAACAGCTCCAGTTGTCTCGTGTTTGATGGTTGCCTTTTCCAAACGGCATGTTTCAGCTCTTTCCAAAGATGCTGAATAGGATTTTGGTCAGGGCTCATAGAAGGCCACTTCAGAATAGTCCAATGGTTTCCTCTTAGCCATTCTTAGGTGTTTTTAGCTGTGTGTTTTGGATCATTAGCCTGTTGCAAGACCCATGACCTGCCACTGAGAGCAAGCTTTCTGACACTGGGCAGCACATTTCTCTCTATAATCCCTTGATAGTCTTGAGATTTCATTGTTCCCTGCACAGATTCAAGACACCCTGTGCCAGATGCAGCAAAGCAGCCCCAGAACATAACAAAGCCTCCTCCATGTTTCACAGTAGGGACAGTGTTTTTTTCTTGATATGCTTCATTTTTCTATCTGTGAACATAGAGCTGATGTGCCTTGCCAAAAACTTCCATTTTTGTCTCATCTGTCCATAGGGCATTCTCCCAGAAGCTTTGTGGCTTGTCAACATGTAGTTTATCAAATTCCAGTCTGGCTTTTTTATGATTTTTTTTCAACAATGGTGTTCTCCTTGATCGTCTCCATGAAGTCCACTTTGGATCAAACAACGATGGATGGTGCGATCTGACATTGATGTTCCTTGAGCTTGAAGTTCACCTTTAATCTCTTTAGAAGTTTTCCTGGGCTCTTTTGTTACCATTCGTATTATCCGTCTCTTTGATTTGTCATCAATTTTCCTCCTGCGGCCATGTCTAGGGAGGTTGGTTACAGTCCCATGGATCTTAAATTTCTGAATAATACGTGCAACTGTAGTTACAGGAACATCGAGCTGCTTGGAGATGGTCTTATAACCTTTACCTTTAACATGCTTGTCTATAATTTTCTTTCTAATCTCCTGAGACAGCTCTTTCCTATGCTTCTTCTGGTCCATGTTGAGTATGGTACACACCATGTCACCAAACAGCGCAGTAAGTATCTGTGGCCCTATTTACAGGCCCACTGACAGATTACAAGATTGTAGACACCAGTGATGCTAATTAGTGGACACAACTTGATTTAACATGTCCCTTTTGTCACATTATTTTCAGGGGTACCATCATTTCTGTCAAGGCCTATTTCATGAGTTTAATCCTTTTTTAAATTCTGTGGAAGCAGGGTTGAAAAGCAATGTCTGACTTTCATTTGTTCATTTTCATAGATTTTTAAGTTATTATTACTTTTGTCAGATTCAAGTTATTTCTGTGATGATTGCGGGTTTTTCTTTCATTAAACGAGGGGTACCAACAATTTTTACCACGTGTGTACACAAAGTTGTTGAACACATAGTACATACATACTCAGTCCTGCTCTATATACTTACACAGCGCTGTTGCATATACATACACCATTCTGCATATACACAAATCTGCTACATACACACATAGCCCTCTTAGATACACACAGCACTGCTACATACAGTACAGACCAAAAGTTTGGACATACCTTCTCATTTAAAGATTTTTCTGTATTTTCATGACTATGAAAATTGTACATTCACACTGAAGGCATGAGAACTATGAATTAACACATGTGGAATTATATACTTAACAAAAAAAGTGTGAAACAACTGAAAATATGTCTTATATTCTAGGTTCTTCGAAGTAGCCACCTTTTGCTTTGATGACTGCTTTGCACACTCTTGGCATTCTCTTGATGAGCTTCAAGAGGTAGTCACCGGAAATGGTTTTCACTTCACAGGTGTGCCCTGTCAGGTTTAATAAGTGAGATTTCTTGCCTTATAAATGGGGTTGGGACCATCAGCTGTGCTGTGCAGAAGTCAGGTGGATACACAGCTGATAGTCCTACTGAATAGACTGTTAGAATTTGTATTATGGCAAGAAAAAAGCAGCTAAGTAAAGAAAAATGAGTGGCCATCATTACTTTAAGAAATGAACGTCAGTCAGTCCAAAAAATTGGGCAAACTTTGAAAGTGTCCCCAAGTGCAGTTGCAAAAACCATCAAGTGCTACCTTGTATTTGTGCGACGCAGAAAAGGTGAACAGATGGACTCTACATGCCTGGTTCCCACCGTGAAGCATGGAGAAGGAGGTGTGATGGTGTGGGGGTGCTTTGCTGGTGACACTGTTGGGGATTTATTCAAAATTGAAGGCATACTGAACCAGCATGGCTACCACATCATCTTGCAGCGGCATGCTATTCCATCCGGTTTGCGTTTAGTTGGACCATCATTTATTTTTCAACAGGATTATGATCCCAAACACACCTCCAGGCTGTGTAAGGGCTATTTGACCAAGAAGGAGAGTGATGGGGTGCTACGCCAGATGACCTGGCCTACACAGTCACCAGACCTGAACCCAATCGAGATGGTTTGGGGTGAGCTGGACCGCAGAGTGAAGGAAAAAGGGCCAACAAGTGCTAAGCATCTCTGGGAACTCCTTCAAGATTGTTGGAAGACCATTTCCGGTGACTACCTCTTGAAGCTCATCAAGAGAATGCCAAGAGTGTGCAAAGCAGTCATCAAAGCAAAAGGTGGCTACTTTGAAGAATCTAGAATATAAAACATATTTTCAGTTGTTTCACACTTTTTTGTTACGTATATAATTCCACATGTGCTAATTCATAGTTTTGATGCCTTCAGTGTGAATGTACAATTTTCATAGTTATGAAAATACAGAAAAATCATTAAATAAGAAGGTGTGTCCAAACTTTTGGTCTGTACTGTATATGCATATATGCACACAGCTCTGGACCATATACGCACAGTTGTCTTATAAACACACCTCTGCTAAATAAACACACACAGTTCGGCAACATATACACACACATATACACACTGATTTTAAGTGAAGAGTATATGGTACCACATTTTGAAGATTCATTGAAGCTTGAGACACATCACAGGATCTGAAAGGTCCTTCAACTAATCAGGAGTTGATATGCAGCTGCTGGTAGCATCCTCTTCTGCCCTGCACCAATCAGACAGATCAGTGTCAGGCATTAAAGGTGAATACTGTCCTGCTGCACAGTTCTCTCAGTGATCAGGAAGAATGCTACCAGTGTGCTCCTCAATCATAGGAAGCTGCCTCCAGAATATAAGACACACACAATTTGTAGCAAGATTTTTTTCTTCTTAAAAAGCACATCTTACAGTGAAATAAATATGGTAATTTACAGGCTTCAGTACCTCCGATTTTTATAAAGATTTTCTTTTGTATTAGATGTTTATTTACCCATTTGATTTAAGTGTTATTAGTTTTCTTGTTTCAGGTTGGCATTTTGGAGCTTCTGAACAGCTTACCAGGCTTCCATAGAATTACTCTATGATTTCAAGCTGCAATTTTTTCAACTTACAATAGTCATCCTAAAAAAACTTAATATTGTAACTTGAGGGACCACTGTAATCATTTGTCCATTGCTGTCAGACAAAGATAAAAACTACAATTATTTGATGCCAAAAGGGTAACATCCTTACTTGAATGTTTAGAGAGTTCAGTCCACGGTTTTATTATATTTTCAAAACTCGCTATATCCTCGTATATCACACTCCATGGACATTTTGATCCCTGCAAAGGAGAGAGCTTCTCACAACTAAAAACATTAGCGGCTCTGCTGCAGCTCTCATTGTCCACTAAATGTGAAATTATTTCAACTTCAATAAAAAAAGAAATGTCTCCTAGCGATTCTCTCAGACCAATCTAGGTTACAACACGTTGCTATTCGCTTGTTGATTGCTAATGTTATAAATCATAATTTATATTTAGATTTTCATTTTTAAAAATGTTTGTTCTTTGCTGTATCCCAGTTTTTTAATGGTGTGTGTGTATATATATATTTACAATACTGTGCAAAAGCTTTAGGCAGATCTAAAAAAAATGCTGCAAAGTAAGAATGCTTTAAAAAATAGAACTATTAATAGTTTATTTTTATCAATTAACAAACTGCAAAGTGAATAAACAAAAGAAGAAATCTAAATAATTTTTGGTGTCACCGCCTTTTGCCTTCAAAACATCAACAATTATTTTAGGTATGTTTGCATTAAGTTTTGGCAGGAAATCAATAAGAAGGTTTTTCCAAACATCTTTATGAAGTAACCACAGATGTGTGTACTGTATGTGGACATGTGCAAACTCTTTTATCTCTTTATGTAATCTCAGACAGACTCCATGGTGAGAGAAAAGCTTTGTGTCATCACTTAAAGAACTTTTTTTGTTCTTCTTTATAACAACATCACTCATCTTAATCACAACAACATTACTTGTAACAGTGACACCAACAGTTTAAGTCAGTGTTCTGCAAGAATGGTCTGCTTGATCAAAAATGATAAATAGGAATAATTTTTGGACTGTTTTTTAAACTTTAGAAAACATGAAAAGTCTGTCATTGCATTGTGTTAATACGTGAGACCTTTGTTCACTGGCGAGTTAGGCCACTTTGACCTAACTAAATTTGTATAAGTGTAAAAAAGATTGAAAGGGGTGAGGACACCATAGAGTGTTATACATGTCTTTTGGGGAAATTCTGCTGTCCTAGACTTCTCCCCCTCAAGTGCCTAGTGGCAAATGCTATGATAACAAACTGTGCTTTCCCTACAACTATGCTTGTTGCGGTCAGTTTTGGGGAAGTAAATTTGAGCATACAGTACTGTATCAAGTTTACGTTAAAACACATTTAGCTTTCAGATTCATGCGCGATGTATAATTAAAAAATAATTGTAAGTTGTCGTATTTTGGAGGAAAAAGAAATAGATAATTTTACAAGATATCAATGGAGTTTGAAAGTGAACCATTTTTTTAATCACATCAAACTTTTGCAAAAATCTTTCATACTGTGAACTAATTTAAGAACAAAAAATTATTTCATAGTGAAAAGAGGGATGTGAAGGTAATGGTCTTCAGGAGAAAAGATTTATTTTATGATCAGTTTACCCTCAATGACTTTCTTTATTTAAACAGGGCCATAACAATAAATAATAAATGTGCTCTAACTCGTGTATCATTTGCTTATTTGATTGCCTAATTGTGACTTATGACAAGTCAGACCTTATTTGGAAGTCTCCAGCATAGAAAGCACATTAAAAGTTTGTCAAAGGGGTTGTCCACTCCATCTTTTTTTTTTAATAAATGTGTTAGAGACATGATTTTGTGTCACTCATCACCTGCTTTGTGAAGCATCACCAGTTTCTTAGTGCAGACTTCCTAACAGACTGCAAAGCTTTCTTGTTCTCAAAATGACTGCTGATCGAGTGGCATGTGACTAGACCTGTTCATCAGTATCCTCCAATTAAAAAGCTGACTTCCCATTTGATGTCTTTCACTTGGAATAGGCTGATGGATCACAGAAATAGGCACTTTTATTACTTAAAATTTTATGGTTAATTGGGATCCTTTAAAATCTATCAGAGCACAAATGTGGAGACACTGGGCCTCCCATGGGCAGAATACGACTCAGACAACACAGGGTGAGGGTAAAACAGTATAGCAATACTTTATTGAACCACCAAATCGACGATAAACATATTGAACAGTCACCGCAAATACCCAAGATGGTGCAAGATGGTCTCACCCTCCTGCTGACTCACCGGGATTAAAGCCGCTGTGACTTCGAGGGGCTTCCAGGGTTGAATACCCCCACCAGTGGCACCCCTCTTTTGGGGGGCACCCACAGAGAAGCGGTAACGACAAGTTTAGAAAGCTGAAAGTCCATTTAGGTACGTGGCCAGGAGACCAGAGGATCCCAACCTGGCTGCTCTAAACATAATCATGGAACCAGGTGACCAGAGGGTCCCAACCTGGCTTCTCTGAGTGTACCCATGGACTCCAGGTGACCGACGGGTCCCAACCTAACTATTCCAAACATCTCCATGGGACCTGGCGACTGGAGGGTCCCAACCTGGTTTCCCCAAATGTATCCATGGGTTCTGTGATAGTCAATGGAGCAGATATGTATTCCTCCAGCCAGGACTGTGGTCCCTTAAGCTGGCACCTTGTAGAATCCAAATTTGTGTCCCTCTTGATGGAGTCATGTTGCCCTCTGGCAAATCACTCTGATTCTTCTTGCAGAACGATAGAAATCCCTTTTTATATTTACATCTGTGGCTCAGGTCATCATCCACAGGTCAGAAGGGAAGGTGGCAGGGGATGATGTCTCATTGTTTGAGCATTTAATCAATTTACAACATTAAAAATACACATATTTGGTGTCACTGAGTTCGTAAAAGTCTGGTCTATCAAAATATAAAAATAAATTAATCTGATCAGTAAACAGTGTAATAATAAGAAAAATTGAAATGCCAGAATTATGTTTTTTTGGTCGCCACAGCATTGCAATAAAATGCAATAAGAGGCGACCAAAACATTGTATCTACCCCAAAATAGTAGCAATAAAAATGTCAGCTCAAGGCACAAAAAATAAGCCCTCATACAGCCCCATATCCTGAAAATTTAAAACATTATGAGTCTCCGAAAATATCGACAAAAGCAAAAAAATTTTCTTTTATAAATTTCCAATTTTTTTTTCACCCCTTAAATTAAAAAAAAAAGATACATGTTTTGTATCTGCATAATTATACTGATCTGGAGAATAATATTGACTGGTCAGTTTTACCATATAATGAACATGGTAAATAAAAAAAAGCAGAAAACTATTGCGGAATTGCACTTTTTTAGCAAATTCAACACACTTGGAATTTTTTTTCCCCATTTACAGTGCATTACATGATAAAATTAATGGTTCAATTCAAAAGTACAACCTCTCCTGCAAAAAAACAAGCCCTCATACGGTTATGCAAACGGAAAAATAAAAATGTTATGCCTCTTGGAAGAAGTGAATGAAAAAATGACAATGAAAAAGAAGAAAATAGCCCTTTCATGAAGGGATTAAGGGTCCGAATACAGACCATGATGTCCAGCCTGGCATTGAACTTAGGCTTGTAAGCATATATGATTCTGATGAGTTTGGGTGAGTAAACCCAGTACCTGGACTGGACATCATGGTTTGCACTTGGACCACAAATAACAGAAATGCAAATTCTTCTGTATTAGTGTAACAACATTATATCCCTAATAAGTGTTATTTTAAAGACAAAGTGGCTGGACCTTTTAATCACACTGTTGTATAATAGGTTATTTGTATATATTTTGTACAAATATATACAAATACTTGGATATCCTAAAAACTAAAACAATTTGGATATTAAAAAACAACAACTTAATAGAATCAATAATATAGACATTCCACTGGAAGTGCCCATCTATCCACACAGCCCTCAATGTTTCAGTCCATTTCACATTTCCCAGGCCATAAGACAAGATATTTTCAGCTTTAGTAATGGTATCTAAATCCAAGCCTGTAAGGTATTCCAAATGAAAGCACTCATAATAACCTATTAGCAAGGAAAGATATATGGATTTGCCAAGATGGATATGGCTACTCAAACTTCTAATGAATTTTGAAAAAAAAAGATGGAAAAGAGATACACTATTGAACAGCAGAGTTTCTACTCCTTACTTTAAGGCTTCTTTTGGCATTGTATACAGGGATTTTACTAATCCGGGCCTCCATTTAATTAGGATCCAGTGTTGCAGTGATAAGCATGATGTTTTTGGCTTTACAAAGAAACAACAACACGAGGGAAGCTAAAGGGAAATAAACAGCACAGTAGTCATGGAAATAAAATATAATTTCAATAAAACTCAGACTGAAAGCTCTGAGGAATCTACTGTTCCCAAAGCAAATTTCAATATCCTTTCATTCTTACAGTCCTTAGTTTACCAGTCTCTGAATAATGACTTTGGAACAGAACGAGGAGATTGTTTATTTTTATCCTTGAAGACATGTGGAGCTAGTGAAATCAATTCAGCAGAAGACATACTTTGCTTCCCTTGTTTCAATACCACTTAGCAAGCCATTGTTTAATATTCAGGAAGTCTAATCACTCCATCTGTATCAGATGCTTGTGGTGGCCCAGTGTACTCAAGCATCCGCTCCTCGATTGTAGATGAGAACAAATAAACAAGATTGAAAATATTGTTACAGTAGAGTTGTCATTCTTTGATTCTAACAAGGCGTCAGTGCTATAGAGGTTTGAGTATGGAATAATCAACCAACAAAAGATCTGAACTTTAGTATGCTTGTGATTCTCCATCAATAGTTCTCGTACATCCTGAAAAATGGCTCTTGATTCCATCTGTTATCACTCTCAACCACTGGTTAATAAAAATGTATTATCTTCTTTTAACAAAGAAATAAGCTATCTATATGTTGAAACACACTCGGTTAACTACTGTGAATAAATATCATCTGGGAGAATCCATGTGACATATGTAGCAGGTGTCACTGGTCTCATGGACAGATTTCTATATGCTTTTGTGGGCCTAAATAGTATTCCAATTTCTGCATAAGTTACATCTTAGAACTCCTTACAGCATGACTGTAATGCTAGTCACTACTCACTAACTAGCTGTGAGGCAGAGTTGTCAAGAGATCAAAGGTCAAAAGAAAAGAAGGTAAGTCAAATACAAAGGGATGAGACAAATAGATAGTCAGGGGCAAAGTCTGGGATCTGGTAACTAAGATCAGAATATCTCAAAGGCAAAAGAGGTTATTCCAATGGGAAGTCAAAAGGCATAACCAAGGTCGGGCAACAAAAGATCAGAATATCAGAATACAAAGCACAGAGGAAGCACACCACTGAGCTGAAGCTACAATTGGCAATGACCTAACAATGACCTAAAATTGTCAGCCAGTTAAATAGCCTGGCAATTATCCAGAAAGTTGAGCAGTCACTCACACAACTGACAGCCCGACACGCCCCTGCTATCCATAGGACACAGCGTGTCGTGGGATAGTGACAATTACATTAATATATGTTAAGAGTTTTGATTGCGGAAAAGCTAGATATACAGAGTTGTGTCTTCTATCAATTTCAAAACTAACAATACCAGAAGTGATTCAATGTCATGAATGTGGAAGACCTTGAGATATGTATGGTAATACAATGTACAGTATGAAATTTTAATCAATATTTTGTATTTGACGAAATATTCAAATCATTGGGGGTATTTATTTATTGTTTGAGCAAAAGTGGAGAACTTGACAAAGTGACTAATCTGATTCCAGATCTAAATTTAGAAATTTGCTATTGGTGACAATTCCACTTTTTTAGTTGCACTACTTTTGATAAATTTCCTTTTATAAAGTTGAGGTTTAGCAGAGACTAAATGTATATTGCAGAGTCTGATTGGTCCTCCAGAGGGCCCAGATTCTAATATACTAATGGGCCCTGAAGGTCAAACAGAAGACAATACCATCTGAAACCAATTAATGCTAGGAATAATGCTAAGAATTATTAAGAGTTGAAGAGGTTTTCCAACTCTGTGAAAAAATTATGGAAACAAAAGAAATGGTATATCATAGCAAAAGAACACTATATTCACTTCATAAATCTGCTGCATTATCATTTGATTTCCTTTGTTCTTTTTTGACCTAGCTACATCAATGACGTGAACACTGTAGCCAATCACTAGCCTCATTAGTCTTTTGCTAACAATCCTACTGCAGCAGAGAAAGTAAAGGAAATAGGGAGCCCCAGAGTGGTTCTTCTGGAGCAATTGTGCGTTTATCAGATGAATATGAGTTCGACTTAGACAATATTCTTCCGATCTCTGAAATGTACGAATCATATTACCTGTATGCACATGATAATTACATTGCTGAGGATATTGTATAAATCCTAGAAATCATTTTCTTCTATTCAACTCAATGCACATCGATACGTGATTCTATGACCCTTCAATGAAAGGGTCTCAATTTATGTTTAAACAGATAAATCATCTGTTTATAAAATATAATAAGGGAGGATCCAAAATGTAATAAGAGAGGATGCAAATAATATTATTTTAATTTCAATTTAGTTATCTGTAGTTCTCCTTGTAAGAACCTGCAGAGCCATAGAGTTGAAAAAATACAGAATAGTGAGTTATGCTTCCTTCAAAGACAGAGATTTATTTTTTCATAAACACTGTGAACTTCATGCTTTTTTTTTTTTTACAAGAGTTGTTATGGCTCTTTTGATGACATTCATTTATATGTTTTTTCCTATACAGAAGCCTGTATGCAAATACATAAAAGACAATACTTACACCATGGTCTATGTAGTGCATTTCATATTTTTATACCAACTTAAAAATAAACATATGGCTTCATTGTTTTTCACTGTCAAAAAATACTGCAAAGTAATTTAGTTCTTTTCCTTAATGAAGCCCTCCCATGAACATTTTTGTTCCTAAACCTTTGTGTATGTATATGCACTGCAGTGAAAGTATATAAATATATTCATCTAATGCCATCTTCTCCATGATCCAGCGCCATTCTGCTCCTCTTCTAAAGCCCCCGTCTCAGATAGCGAGATCGCTAGCGAGATCGCTGCTGTGTCACGGTTTGGGTGACTCAACAGCGACCTCACCAGCGATGTCGCTATGTGTGACACTTTGCAGCGATCAGGCCCCTGCTGTGAGGTCGCTGATCGCTGCAAAGTGTCCTGGACCATTTTTTGGTCGTTGCTCTCCCGCTGGTCAGCACACATCGCTGTGTGTGACCAGCGGGAGCAGCGATAAGGCTGGTAACTATGGTAAACATTGGGTTACTAGGGGCACACGCGCACTTAGTAACCCGCTGTTTATCATGGTTACGAGCCTGCTAAAGTGAGCGGTAACCTCCCGCCCACTGTAGCAGAGTGGTAACTATGATAAACAACGGGTTACTAGGAGCACGTGTGCCCCTAGTAACCCGATGTTTACCATAGTTACCAGCCTGCTCCTGCTTCAGCAGGCTCGTAACCAGGAGCAAGACATCGTGGAAAGATTCTTTCCACGATGTCGCTGCTCCCCTGATCGTTGGTGAGCCTGCCTGTTTAACAGCTCACCAGCGACCACATAGCGACGCAGCAACGATCCCTGACAGGTCGTATCGTTGTCGGGATCGTTGCAGCATCGCTAAGTGTGATGGGGCCTTAAGTAACGTCACCACTCTGCAGAGTCTCCAGGTGACACTGCACTCTGCATGACCCGTAAGTGACTTTTACAATGTAAACCTATGAAGTATGAGAACGAGACTCAAAAGAGTTACCTTGTAAAAGAGACTTCCGGCTCACGCATAGAGTGAGCCGGATAGTCTGTAGATCAGTGATGTCACTGAGAAGAGAAGCAGAATGGCACTAGATCCCGGAGAAGATGGCGGTAGGCAAAAAAGGTTCACGGAGGTGCTTGTTTAAAATCCTGTGTGTGTAATCATCTTAAAAGGGTAAACTAAGCGTTTGAATAATAGATCTCTGTAGATCATAAGCTTCAAAATTCCCCAGCTCTGATTTTCCAGTAGAAAATACAGAGCCGTGAGAGTATATGGACAGATATTGTCATATAAAAGCAGTAAAATCTTTGACACCACTTCCTAAACCAAATACACTGCAGTCTCATACATTTTCATGAATAATGGAGAAAGTTTAAGTCTGTTTTAGGCTTCATTCAGATGACATTTTTTCCACATATGTATTCACATATTTTTCATGGATAGAACACATACCCATTATTGTTTATGGTATTTCTGATTTTTTTTTGTGTTTGAAAAAAAATTCATATGAAGGACATGTTCATTTTGATCCAAATCACAGATCAAAATTACCCACAGGCTACGTTCACATGAGTCGCCAAAATTTATTGAACCAGTCACGTCACAAATTGTTGACATAGCTGTCATTGTGGGCAGCCCTGTGTTCACATCCGCAAAGCAGAGGACCACAGAATTTGCCAGCCATTTACATGTTCTAGTTGGGTCCAAACATCTGACCAAATTTGTAAATGCTGAATTTTTTTAAAATGAATATGATGTCTGTGTGAAAAATATCCCTGTTATCGAGTTTATAGGCTAACATTGGGTCCATACGCTGTCCATTTTTCACATGGTACACACATAGATCAGAAAAAAGTTTCTCTGTGCATACCTAGACAAGGCTATGGGTCCATGAATCTCAATACTGGAAATCTTTAAATTACTCAGAAAATATACATGGGGAAGAGCAGAGAGAGAGAGAGAGAGAGAGAGAACCTTGCTTTCTATAAGACCTAATACTTTACAAGCAAGAGATAGAGAGGACCCCACTGGCCATAAGAGCTTAAACTCTACAGGCGAATGAGAGAGAGGACCCCACTAATCATAAGGGTATATGCACACTGTCCAGAGTCGCTTGTGGCCCCGACTCAGCAAAATAGCCGTCGGCGGCTTTCGCTCATTTTATGCAAATGAGCGGCACCATTTTTACTTTTCACCTACGGACTTTCCTCATAGAGGTTAGGTCTATGGGGAAAGTCCACATGTGGACCCGCTGGAGAAATTGACATGCTACAGTCTGGAAAGATGTGCCACATGTCAGTTTCCACAGGTGAGCCGCAGACGTATAGTGGACATAAGATTTCTACAAATTTCATCCACTATGCTGTAACAACTGGCCGCTGCGGGTTTGACGCTGCATAACATGCAGTATCAAACCCGCAGCGGCTCCTGACCATGGGAACATACCCTAAGGGCTTACAAACTACAGAAGAGAGAGGAACCTGCTGATCATAAGAGCTTACACTCCACAGGATAGAGAAGATCCTGCTGATTATAAGATCTTATACTTTACAGAAGAGAGAGGCTTATCCAGTGACTTTAGAGATGGAAAACGACTCTGTCGTACAAACTATGCTCCATTAGGAGCTTGTTATCTGTGAGGGCCTACTGTACAATATGATAATCCGTAAAATGTCATTGCTTCAGAATATCATGGTGAGACCCACGTAGCAGTGCCAAATGATGTTAGCCTGCTCTTTGATGTTTGTGCAGTATAAGAAATAGTGGCCAAGAAAGTTTTCTTTGGAAATTGAATCTTAAAATGTTCAAATTTCAGGAATTTTAAGTCAAACTTGATCCTCCACTAATCAATCCACTCATCTTTACCTAAAACCTTTTTAACTTATGTTGGCACTATAGAGTATATTCATGGCTTGTGGTCCCATCACATTTTTGCCGCAACTACCATGAACGTGTGGAGCACCCTGAAGTTCCCATTCTAATTTCTTCCTTTTTTATTTTGGATAAGATAAGAAAAGAAAAATTATAAAAAAAAACATAAAATATATAATATATTTTTATTTACCGTACATAGTTTACATTTCTAAATTTTGTAACACAGGTAAATTGCAGGTAAAAAAGTTAAACAGCTAAAATTGTTAAATTTAAATTATTTGTTGAAATCCTATTTCTTTTTTTTCTTATAACTGCCTTTGCAATTAATATCTTTTGGGTTAAAGTATCTCTGATGTAGTGAAACAGTTTAGATAAATATAAACCCATAATTTGTAGAATAGTTTTGCTACTCTGTGCACTAAATGCATCAAGTAAAAAGCCTTAGTAATTTAATGGATATAAATTGCCTGTGTGTTAATGCATTATATAATGAAAACTTTGCATTTACACTGTTTTAAATTAACTAAAACTTTGGTATCTTTAGGTCCATTGATGTAATTGAGGGCATGTTGAACTGATAAAAGGGTGCATCCTTGATGAGACAAAGTGGATTTTGGCTAGGGAGAGTGGGCATGAGGGTTAGGAGGGGACGCAGACATCTGCTATGGTCAGCATAAATTCACTTTGTTGTTTCTAGGATAAAAATAGCATATTATAGCGACTGCCAAGAGTTCGATGTCCCACCACAATCAAATCAACTCCAGGTAACCCATAAACTAAAAACTGTACATACTCATTATCATCATCATCATCAACATTATCATCATCAAAATTATCAATCATCATCATTGGTACATTTTACATATAGAATATAATACTTACAAACTGGAACACTTTCAAAGTCCCCAATAAAAATAATATATTTTTTGAACACAATAGAAACATGATGGGATTATTGGAAAGTTGTGAAAATCACAACAAAAAAAAGGGCACAACAGAATGTCTTGTCCCGAGGAGCTGAAGACAACTTGATCTCAAGTTGAGGAGTAGTAAGATAATGTAGGAGGATTGATCTATTTGGGGGTCTGAAGAGAAGGGTTTAAGGTTCTAGAATTAGAAATTGATTATTATTTATTATGCATTGCTTATATAGCGCCATCTTATCCACAGTGCTTTCTTTACATACATTATCATCACTGTCCCCAATGGGGCTCACAATTAAAATTCCCAATCCCATTGCTGCAAAACAACATTGCCAGCCACTGAGACACCATGCTGCTCATTATTAGAATTTGTGAAAATCACAGAGAAAAAAAGACACTGCAGAATGGTGGAACTTCAAGAACACCCTTCAAATCTTTGATACACATACATCATTATATTGTAGAGGATTTTCAAGATTAGTTTAGAATGAGATAGAAAAAAAAACTGTAAGATTACATATAAAATCAGTCACATGGAATTAAATGGGTCCCATACTATGCAATATTATAGCTTCATACTACTGGATACTGTAGAAAGCCATAATAAGGCAGTGTATGAGCACTTACTCATTTAATGGATGCAAAATGAGATTTTGATTTTGTAGTACATGGTACAGACTAGAGTTAGTAGCGAAGCTAAACTTTTGCACAACAGCCCATGAGCCTTTAGCAACATCACTGAATATGTGGGATATTTGCATATTTGCCATATGTGTCACTCAGTAAGTAGTGAAATTACATGTGCATTTTGTTATAAGAAATAAAGTGTTTTGTTTGGGTCTTTCAACTAATGGATTGTTAATGTGGTTATTAAACAAGAAATAATCTGCCCATTCATCATGGACCTTTTACACAAATCAAGCTGAAAACGTCTGCAGGCTGGCAGGAAAAGAATGCTTTAATCAACCACTAGCTCATTAAAGTGTAATCAGTGTCCGTCCTTTAGTGACCAAAGGCCTCTTTCTTATTTACATGTTTTGTTGCAGAAAATATTCTTCTGAGTAATTGTTATTCAATGCTTTAAAGCTTCTTCTTTGATATAAATAATTATACAGTGTATGTTCATAAAACAAAATCACATGAAAGCTTTATCCAACAGGTACGTCAGTCATCAAACAAATCAACTGGCGCTTGACTTTATATATTTTATGTTACCACATTAGTTACTAATATACAAGAGTGGCTGTAAAATTGACTTCCTTAAAATCAGCATTGATTATAGTTGTAAAATTTTTTTAAAAATATGTAAAAAGTCATGCAGTGAATTTTCTAAAGAGTAAGAATGTATAACTTTCAGAAGGTCTGGAGATTGTCATGGTCTGAAAAAGGCCAGCTAGTTAATTTGATATACAGTAGTGTGAAAAAGTGTTTGCCCCCTTCCTGATTTCTTATTCTTTTGCATGTTTGTCACACTTAAATGTTTCAGATCACAAAACAAATTTAAATATTAGACATAGATAACACAAGTAACCACAAAATGCAGTTTTTAAATGAAAGTCTTTGTTATTAAGGGAAAAAGAAAAAAATGATTACCCCTAAAGCTAGTAATTGTTTGGGCCGCCCTTAGCAGAAACAACTGCAATCCAGGATTTTTAGAGTTAACTGGCAATGAGTCTTTTACAAGTCTCTGGAGGAATTCTGGCCCACTCATCTTTACAAAATCGTTGTAATTCAGCCATATTGGAGGGTTTCCGAGCATGAACCACCTTTTTAAGGTCATGCCACAGCATCTCAATTGGATTAAGGTCAGGACTTTGACTAGGCCACTCCAAAGTCTTAATTTTGTTTTTCTTAAGCCATTCAAAGGTGGACTTGCTGATATGTTTTGGATCATTGCCCTGCTACATAACCCAATGTGTGCTCCAGCTTGAGGTCATGAACAGATGTCAGAATATTCTCCCTCAGGATTTTGTGGTAGACAGCAGAATTCATGGTTCTATTTACCACAGCAAGTCTTCCAGTTCCTGAAGCAGTAAAACAGCCCCAGACCATCACACTACCCCCACCATATTTTACTGTTGGTATGATTTTCCTTTTTGAAATGCTGGGTTACTTCTATGCCAGATGTAATGGGACACATACCTTCCAAAAAGTTCAAAGTGTTCTCCCAAAAATCTCAGTGATCATTAAGATGTTTTCTGGCAAAACTGAGATGAGCGTTTATGTTCTTTTTGCTCAGCAGTGGTTTTCGTCTTGGAACTGTGCCATGCATGCCATTTTTGTCCAGTTTAATTCTTATTGTGGAGTCATGAACACTGACCTTAACTGAGGCAAGTGAGGCCTGCAGTTCTTTGGATGTTGTCGTGGGGTCTTTTGTGATCTCTTGAATGAGTCATCGCTGTGCTCTTGGGGTAATTTTGGTCAGCTGGGTCACTCCTGGGAAGGTTCACTGCTGTTCAATGTTTTCACCATTTGTGGATAATGGCTCTCACTGTGGTTCGCTGGAGTCACAAAGCTTTAGAAATGGCTTTATAACCTTTTCCAGACTGATAGATCTCAATTACTTATTTTCTCATTTGTTCCTGAGAAAGCTTTTGAGGATCTTTTGGTTTACTTCACTTTGTCATTCAGGTCCTATTTAAGTAATTTTTTGATAGAACAGGTGTGGCAGTAATCATGCCTGTGTGTGGCTAGGGAAATTGAACTCTGCTTCCCAAATATGTGATAAACCACAGTTAATTTATGTTTTAAGGGGGAGCTCAATCACTTTTTCACACAGGGCCCTGCAGGTTTGGATTTCTTATTCCCTTAATAATAAAAACCTGCATTTAAAAACTGCATTTTTTTGTTAACTTGTATAATGTTTGTCTAATATTTAAATCTGTTTTGTGATCTGAAACATTTTAGTGTAACAAAAATGCAAAAGAATAATAAATCAGGAAGGGGGCAAACACTTTTTCACATCACTGTACAATCTGTGTCTTAATCAAAGTCTTCATATATTCTTGATTTTCTTTAAATCCCTAAATTGGTGATATTCATTTCATAGAATTTTACTGTTTTATAACTCCCTGTCTTCCCATTAAAGCTGAATTTTCATTTATGGTTTATTATAATGCACTCTAAGGTGCATTTTTGGATACTAGAATACATGAAATCCAGCCTCAGCTACTAATATTCTTTTGATCTGTAGGTTTCACACTTTTTTTGTGTACTTGATAAATGGATTTATTTTCATCCATTTTCTTGATCATATTTTCATCAGTTTTTGATCAGTGTCAGTTTGACGATCAGTGTGTCATCAGTTTTTCTCATATGCAAAAAATACAAAAAACAAAAAATGAATGCAGGTTCACCAAGTTTCTCCCGGCTAAGAGTCTACAAAATAAAGACAGCCCAATGATGCCACTAGGATGCCATCAGAAAGCGTTTCTGTTTTTTACTGCCTAATAAACTTGAATGGGTGCGTTTGATCCATAAATCTGATCAAAACTGGACATGTCTCCGTTTTTTTTTACCTTTATGAAAAATGTATCTTCAAAAAAAAAACCACACAAATTAAAAAAGGATATGTGAACATTATTGTAACGGGTCTGGGAGGCGGAACCTCTGAGCTACTATACAAGGGGGCGGTCCTTGTAAGGGAGCGGGTGGCGACCAGGGTAGACGGGCAGGCAGTCACAGCAGGTGACTGGGACAGTCTCTGAATGAACGGACAGGAGGTCACGGCAAGTGACCGGGGCAGTCTCTGGATGAACGGGCAGGAGGTCACGGCAAGTGACCGGGGCAGTCTCTGGATGAACGGGCAGGAGGTCACAGCAAGTGACCGGGGCAGTCTCTGGATGAACGGGCAGGAGGTCACGGCAAGTGACCGGGGCAGTCTCTAGGTAAAGGATTGGTACGACCTGTGGCGGCAGATGATAGACGTGAGCTCCCAGGTGAGCAGGCGAGAGTCTCTAGATAATCGGGTGGTCACAGCACGTGACGGCAAAGCCTCCTGGTAGGCTAGCAGACAGGCAGCAGATGAGCGCTCCCAGGTGAGCGGGCAAGCTGGTCCTTAGACAGACTGACAGGAGCTGGAAGGCAGACCGTCGGACCTCAGGCAAGCAGGCAGGTAGAAGATGTGTGCTCCCAGGTGAGCGGGCAGGCTGGTCCTTAGACAGACTGACAGAAGTTGGAAGGCAGACCGTCGGACCTCAGGCTAGCAGGCAGGTAGCAGGATAACAGGCAGGAATTAGACAGCAGACTGGCAGGAATCTGGCAGGTATCTGGCAGGTAACTGGCAACGGGACCTGAGGGCTGAAGCAGAGTAGTGAACAGTGCTACAACATTGCTCGGGCACCTCCATTTTGGAGGAGGTGCCTTTTATATGGGAGGTCCTCCGGCAATTGGCCGGGGACTCCTTAGGATGGCGCCCGCGGTCCCTTTAAGAGAGGGGGAGCGCGCGCGCGTCCTAAGCACACTGCCGGGGAAGGAGCGTGTGCCGGAAGCAGTGGGGAGAGAAGCGCTGGAGGATGCCGCGCCAGGAGCGGGGAGGTGAGAGGGACGGCGTCTCTGCCTAGAACGGGGCAGAGACGCCGATGCTACAGTACCCCCCCCTTTAGGCCCCCTCTTTTTTTGGTCAGAAAGAAATTTCTCAAGGAGAAGCGGGGCGTTGATGTTCTCCCTGGGTTCCCAAGTTCTCTCCTCAGGACCAAACCCCTTCCAATCTACCAGAAAAAAGGTTTTTCCTCTTACCCTCTTGGAGGCCAGAATACTCTCTACCTCAAAGATGTCATCAGCGGAAACCGGAGCAGGAGGGGCACCTGGATTTTTGGAAAAAAAGTTAAAGACAACGGGTTTGAGGAGAGATACGTGGAAGGAGTTGGGGATCCGTAGGGTGGCCGGGAGTTTTAATTTGTAGGCCACAGGGTTAATTTGCCTGAGGACTTCGAAGGGGCCGATGAATCGAGGACCCAACTTGTAGGAGGGTACTTTGAGCCGCACATGTTTGGATGAGAGCCAAACCTTGTCTCCCGGACGGAATTGGGGCGGATCCAGACGTCTCTTATCAGCATATCTCTTCATCCGCTCAGAGGAGAGAAGAAGAGCGGACCTGGTGCTCTCCCAAATAGTAGAAAATTCGCTGACAAGAGACTCCGCAGCAGGGTTGTCCACAGAAACGGAGACAGGAAGTGGAATCCGGGGATGTTGGCCACCGACTATAAAGAACGGGGATTTGGAAGAGGACTCGCTCTCATGGTTGTTATAAGAGAACTCGGCCCATGGTAGGAGATCCACCCAGTCCGAGTGGTGAGCATCAACGAAGTGCCGGAGGTAGCTGGACAAGATCTGATTGATCCGCTCCACTTGACCATTCGACTGAGGGTGGTAAGCGGAGGAGAAATCCAGGGTAATGTCCAGCAGCTTACATGTGGCTCTCCAGAAGCGAGAGGTGAACTGAACCCCACGATCCGACACGATGTGGAGGGGCAGACCATGGAGACGGAAGATGTGGTGGATAAAGTCTTTAGCCAGCTCAGGTGCAGACGGAAGACCAGGCAGGGGAATGAAGTGGGCCATCTTAGAAAAACGGTCAGCGACAACCCAAATGACTGTACAACCGGCAGAAACTGGAAGGTCGGTGATAAAGTCCATAGCGATGTGTTGCCAAGGAGCAGCAGGTACGGGAAGGGGCAGGAGATGGCCGGCAGGTAGATGTCGGGGAACTTTGTTACGGGCACAGGATGAACAGGCCGCGACGAAGTCTACCACGTCCTTACGCAGGGTAGGCCACCAGTAATGCCGGGTAATAAGTTGGAAGGTCTTCTTTTGGCCAGCATGGCCAGCTAGTTTAGAAGAATGTCCCCAGCGAAGAACCCTCTCCCGATCTGGCACAGCTACGAACGTCTTACCGGGTGGAAGACGAGTCAGATCCAAGGGGGCCACATTCATCACCTTGGAGGAGTCGATGATGTGCGTAGGTTCCTCCTCTTGATCGGAGGACAGGAAGGACCGGGACAAGGCATCAGCTTTGACGTTCTTGTCCGCCGGACGGAAATGAAGAATGAAGTCGAAGCGGGCAAAAAATAACGACCACCGGGCCTGGCGAGGATTGAGTCTCTGGGCATTTTGGAGATATGCCAGGTTTTTGTGATCCGTGTAGATAATTACCGGGTAGAGAGCCCCTTCAAGCAGATAGCGCCACTCTCACAGTGCCAATTTGATGGCTAGCAATTCCCGGTCTCCAATGGAGTAGTTGCGCTGCGACGAGGAGAAGATTTTGGAGAAGAAGCCGCACGTTACCATTCTCCCGGTAGAAGACTTCTGGGTGAGCACCGCTCCGGCTCCGGAGGAGGAGGCATCAACCTCCAGGTAGAATTGTTTATTACAGTCCGGACGGTGCAGGACGGGAGCAGAGGCGAAGGCTTTTTTTAGGGAAAGGAAGGCCTCCTCGGCTTCAGGCGACCATGTCCTGGGGTTAGCCCCCTTACGGGTAAGTGCAGATATGGGAGCAGTCCGAGACGAGAAGTGTGGGATGAAAAGACGATAATAATTAGCGAAGCCCAGGAATCGCTGTATCGCCTTCAAACCTTCAGGACGAGGCCATTTTAGAACGGAAGAGAGCTTCTCGGGATCCATTTGCAGACCTGTTTGGGAGATGACATAGCCCAAGAAAGGAAGGGAGGTCTGATCGAAGAGGCACTTCTCGTATTTGGCGTAAAGGTGGTTCTGCCAAAGCCTAAGCAGGACCTGACGAACATCCCTCCGGTGTGTGGGGAGATCCGGAGAGAAGACCAAGATATCGTCCAGGTATACCACTACGCAGGAGTACAGGAGGTCACGGAAGATGTCGTTGACTAGTTCCTGAAAGACCGCGGGAGCATTACAGAGACCGAAGTGCATCACAAGGTACTCGTAGTGACCGTCCCGGGTATTGAATGCCGTCTTCCACTCGTCTCCTTGACGGATACGGACCAGATTATACGCTCCTCGTAGATCCAGCTTGGAGAAGATCCTGGCGCCCTTGAGACGGTCAAACAATTCGGAGATGAGTGGCAGGGGATATTTGTTTTTTACCGTGATGAGATTGAGTCCTCTGTAGTCAATACAGGGACGTAGCGAGCCGTCTTTCTTTTTGACAAAGAAGAATCCGGCTCCAGCCGGGGAGGTAGATTTTCGGATAACTCCCCTAGCCAGATTCTCTTCAATGTACTCAGACATGGCTCGGGTGTCGGCTGCAGACCACGGGTAGATACGCCCACGGGGAGGAGTGGTGCCAGGTACCAGGTCGATCGGGCAATCGTATGGCCTATGGGGTGGCAACGTCTCAGCTTCCTTCTTACCGAAGACGTCCGCATAGGGCCAGTAGGGAGCCGGGAGACCAGGTAAGTTAGCTGGAGTAGGCTGAGGGCGAAGTGGACGGACCGGGACCAGGCAGGTCCTATGGCAGTCAGGACCCCATCGGAGTACTTCACCGGACCGCCAGTTCAATACGGGTTCATGTGTCTGGAGCCAAGGTAGACCTAGCAACAGGGAGTGAGAAAGTCCGGACAGCACATGGAATGAGATCTCCTCAGAGTGCAGCATTCCCACCTGCAGGGTTATGGGTTCGGTGACGAGCAGGATGGTCTCCGAGAGAAGTCTTCCATCCACGGAGGCGACTGACAATGGTTCAGCCAGGGACTTGGTGGAAATATGGTATCTCACTACCAGAGACTGGGAGATGAGGTTTCCAGCAGCTCCAGAATCCAGATGGGCGAGTTCAAAGAGACGGTTTTCTCCCCAAGCAATAGAGACCGGTCAGGTCAGAGACGGAGAGGGCTTACTTTTGTCTAGGACGACGTCTCCGAGTGGTCCTAGACACTGGCGTTTCCCGGCTTTTCCGGGCAGGAACGGATGAAGTGCTTCATACTGCCACAATAGAAACAGCTTCCCTCGGCTCGGCGAGATTCTTGGCGAGAACCGACCATCTTGGTCTGGTCGACCTGCATAGGCTCAGGAGAGTGTAGCTGAGGAGAGACGGAGGGAGTGACGGGTTTCTGAAAAGTAGGAGCAAGACGTGGAAACCTCCTCTCACGGGTGACCTCTTTGGCACGCTCCTGGAACCGCAGGTCAATCCGGGTGGCAAGAGTTATTAGGTCATCGAGAGTGGTAGGAATGTCCCGACCGGCAAATTCATCTTTAATACGGCCGGACAGACCCTCCCAGAAGACGGAAACCAGAGCGTCATTATCCCAGGCCAGCTCCGAGGCAAGGGTACGGAACCGTATGGCATATTGGCCCACGGTGAGACTTCCCTGACGGAGGCGTAGCAGAGATGATGCGGATGAGGTCTTCCCTCCGGGTTCATCGAAGACTTTCCGGAAAGCCGTGAGAAAGGCAGGCAAGTCGGACACCAGGGGATCTCCTCTCTCCCATAGAGGATTTAGCCAGGCCAGGGCCTCTCCGGTGAGATGGGACATGATGAAGGCAATTTTGGGCCGGTCGGAGTTAAACTGGTGAGACAGGAGTTCAAAGTGCAGGGTGCACTGATTTATGAAGCCCCGAGCCTGGGCGGAGTCGCCTCCGAAACGAGGAGGTGCAGAAAGCCGGGGTCCGGGGTAGGATACCATGTTATTAGTGGGCAGTGGAGCTGCCGGATTGCGAGTCATGGCACTGGCGGTGGTTGCAGGCAGAGCAGTCAGAGTGTCCAGGCGAGAATTGACATTCCGCAGGTGACCCAGGATGGACTCCTGTTGGGACCTCTGACGGGACAGTTCATGACACAGGTCCGAGAGCGAGGGAGCTTGGGTGCCACCGGGTTCCATGGCCCGAGCAAACTGTAACGGGTCTGGGAGGCGGAACCTCTGAGCTACTATACAAGGGGGCGGTCCTTGTAAGGGAGCGGGTGGCGACCAGGGTAGACGGGCAGGCAGTCACAGCAGGTGACTGGGACAGTCTCTGAATGAACGGACAGGAGATCACGGCAAGTGACCGGGGCAGTCTCTGGATGAACGGGCAGGAGGTCACGGCAAGTGACCGGGGCAGTCTCTGGTTGAACGGGCAGGAGGTCACAGCAAGTGACCGGGGCAGTCTCTGGATGAACGGGCAGGAGGTCACGGCAAGTGACCGGGGCAGTCTCTAGGTAAAGGATTGGTACGACCTGTGGCGGCAGATGATAGACGTGAGCTCCCAGGTGAGCAGGCGAGAGTCTCTAGATAATCGGGTGGTCACAGCATGTGACGGCGGAGCCTCCAGGAAGACCAACAGACAGGTAGCAGATGAGCGCTCCCAGGTGAGCGGGCAGGAGTCTCTGGACAGGCGGGTGGTCACAGCACGTGACGGCAGAGCCTCCTGGTAGGCTAGCAGACAGGCAGCAGATGAGCGCTCCCAGGTGAGCGGGCAAGCTGGTCCTTAGACAGACTGACAGGAGTTGGAAGGCAGACCGTCGGACCTCAGGCAAGCAGGCAGGTAGAAGATGTGCGCTCCCAGGTGAGCGGGCAGGCTGGTCCTTAGACAGACTGACAGAAGTTGGAAGGCAGACCGTCGGACCTCAGGCTAGCAGGCAGGTAGCAGGATAACAGGCAGGAATTAGACAGCAGACTGGCAGGAATCTGGCAGGTATCTGGCAGGTAACTGGCAACGGGACCTGAGGGCTGAAGCAGAGTAGTGAACAGTGCTACAACATTGCTCGGGCACCTCCATTTTGGAGGAGGTGCCTTTTATATGGGAGGTCCTCCGGCAATTGGCCGGGGACTCCTTAGGATGGCGCGCGCGATCCCTGTAAGAGAGGGGGATCGGGCGCGCGCGCGCCCTAAGCACACTGCCGGGGAAGGAGCGCGTGCCGGAAGCAGCGGGGAGAGAAGCGCTGGAGGACGCCGCGCCAGGAGCGGGGAGGTGAGAGGGACGGCGTCTCTGCCTAGAACGGGGCAGAGACGCCGATGCTACAATTATGATAGAATTTAAAGGGTACATGCTCTGTCTATTAAAAACATGGGTAAGACACATATGAGAATTTCAAAAGTGTGAAGGGGGCCCAAGATGGTATATCACTAAAAGTTTTTATCAACTGGATGAGCCTCCTTTTCAGTCATGTCTATAGGGGTTATCCACTACTCAGATAACCCCTTCTCAATCACCACAGTTCCCTCATGTAAAATAATGTTAGTTATTCTCCCCTCCGATGTGGGGGTGCTGTTCCAGCGATGTTGGCACCTGCTCTCCCACGAGCTCATGGGGACACAATACCCAAGAAAAAAACATTTTTTTGCTTACTAGGAACAATAATTGTATACATTTTACCATATAACACCAAACTTTTTGTAATTTTAGTTTTCAAATACAAATTCCCTACCAAAGAGGCACAATCCTGGAGTAAGGACATGTCTGTAATTAAGGGTTTTATTTTGTACATAGGTTAAAATTACAATGCTATTTCCATGTCATGAGAATATCTCTTTTTTTAAATAAATATCTTTTGTTCAAAAATGCAATGATTCTATTTCTACCTGGGTGTAACCTATGCCATTTACTCGTCTTGCACTTTGAACAGTTACACTTTTTCACCTTTTTTTTTTTCATTAAAGCTAGCTTTCAGGCGAAAGTTCTAAAATCCTCATTAAATCCCTCATCGATCTTACATGGGCTATGGCATTCAACTACGAAATGGCAGTCTCACTTTTTATCTTTATTTTCTTATAAAAATTAATTTCTCCTATCCTCCTGTTCTGGGCAACCTTTTAAAACTCATAGACGTAAAGTATTCACAAGAAAACCCTTCCATATAAGTTAGTACTGATGGGCAAAATGGTGCTCAGATAAAACTCTCCAAAATGGAATATAGGTTTAATCTTCATGAGCTCTTTTATTGTTATGACTGCACATATTTGAAAAATGCAAAGTATTTTTATCTTATATGATTGGAAAAAAAATCTACTTGTGATTGATTTCTTTAACTTTTATAATTTAGCATACAGTATTTTTAGGCCAATGTGAAAGTGTTTCCCTTTTATGTGCTACAAATATTCTCTACTACAGATGTAGCTTTTCCCGACACATCACACATATCACTATGCAGCAAGATACGCTGATGTAGAAAAACATTATTTAACACCAAACTTGACATGTCGATTGACTTTTAATGTATTAAGTGTCCAATTACAAGTTTCCGCATCATTATATTTTTCTGGTTTAGTTAAGCTGTTTGGAGAAGCTACATTGCATATCTAAATGATCACTAATACTTAAATCTGTGCTCATCAATTCTCAAAGTTTGTGATTGCAACAGTTTTGAGTTAAAATCGATGTAGAATGGAATTTTTAGTTATATTAGTTATATTTTAAGAGATGGATTTATTCACCAGTGTTGAGATGAGCAGTAAATATTAAAGATGAACAAATGTATTGGAGTGAAATTGAATTGTACTTGAATTTCACTAAAATCTGCATTCGCCAAAATACTTATTTTTTTGAAAAATATTTAGATTTAAGAGGCCTCAGTGGTTGATACCTTTTAATGGCTAACTGAAAAGATGATAACAAATTGCAAGCTTTCGAGACTACTCAGGTCTCTTCATCAGGCATAGTATGACACAAATTTTCTGGAAACATCGGCACAAATGGGCAAATTCAAGTTTTGCCTTACATATCTGCTCATCTCTGTTAAATATCAGTAATTTATATTTTAGAACATTATTAGAGAAGAAATTTTAAAAATAAGCTCACAATTCTTGCTGCTAACTTGTGTAAAATTTAGATACTTAATTTGGTGTAATAGAAGCAAAGGTAGTAAAGTACATTTATGTACATCATTACCTTTTTGAGATTTTATTTAAAAGGGATCCCCAAGAATGTGATAAAAAAAACTCCACTGTCACATTTCTCAAGCTGCAAGTTGTCTTTGTCCCTGTTGAGCTTTGCCTGAAGAAACACTGCTTGAGACATTTGTCTCAACTGACAGAGGAGCAGCATCATAAACAAACATGTCTGGTCTGATCTGCTTAGCAGGGGAACAAAGCTTTAGAAGAAAATAAAAAACCTCTCTGCTGACTGAGCACAATGGTTTTTATTTCTCATGCATGGGTTTTTTTACACAAAAAATGCAGCATTTTACTGTCCCAGCAAAGTGAATGAGATTTTTGAAATCTCCTACACATTTTTTTTCCTTGTAGATTTAAAGCTCTTTCAGATCTGCAAAATTTCAATTCTTTCAGCATTTTTGCAGCGTTTTTCACCCATTCAACTAACTAGGAAAAAAACATAAAATACACATGCAAAAATGCTTTTTTTTAGTTTTTTTTTATGCAGCGTTTTTTCTGCCAAAAGACATGTTTTTGATGCAAAAATGTCTGCTGGCAAATACTGGACGTGTAAATGAACCCTATTGATCCTGAAATGTGTTCAGCCCATCTCCATGAACTACCATAAAACTGTCAGGCTGACAGGTTGACAGGTTTATCAATAAGCAGGCTGTCAGGTTTATCAATAAGCAGGGAGCAAGATGAAGCTGGAAAAAAAAAATCTTGTGCTCAGTGATCTGAGAAGTTTTTTTTCTTGCTCCAGTCCGTCCCCTGGGCTGAGTGAGCAGATCAAGTATGAGTAAGGTTATTCACAATCCTGCTCCTCTGACAGTCAAGACTGTTGTAGCTTGAAATATATGAGTATGGACATTTTTATCACATTATCGGAGTACCCCTTAAAGGACTCCAATATTGCACAATACAAATTCAATACATTCTCATGATTAGCGAAAGCTTTAACAGGCAGCAATTATCATCACAACCATATAAACACATACAGCATAAACATCTCTCAACAGAGTATCACAAAAATATGTATTTATTTTTTCACTTAGGGATTTGCTGAATCAAAACAAAAAAAAGACATCTATAAGTGATGTCTTGTATTTCAGCACAACTTTCATTCAGCACATCTCTATAAGCTCCATTGTCTCCATCTTAGTGAAATTGTGCAGTTCATCATAAGAAATGGCTTTTCTTATTTCCCATTATGATCTCATTGTATGGTGATTACTATGTAAAATGACAATTATAATATGCTAAAGATAATCACTTTACGCATCAATAAACTCCCTCATGTGACTCTCTCGTGATGAAATCGTACATACATTAAGAATTCAATTGGAAAAGCTGTGCCGTCTAACCTGTTCCTTTGTTGCGTTCAGAGGTGTTTCTTAGCAACAAGTGAAATGGCTTCAATGGGCGATAAATCAATAGCATCAAGCGGCATTTATTTAGTATACACTGAACAAACAGTAAATCTGCTATATATTGCTTAGACCAACATTATTTTAACTGGTATGTGGGGGGAGATGAACATCAGGGAATTGAAACATTTTAAATTTTTTATTAAGTTGTAAGCAGACCTTTTGCAAGATAATGTCAGGCAAGTCTGAAAATTAATGACCTGATAGGCTTTAATGGGATCTCTCTCATTAGCACAAGCATTATCCTATTAAAATGATGGTGCCTGGCAGTCAGAGGTAAGCAACGCTGTAATTATTCATAAGAAGGAGCCTGACCTCTTAAACTGTACAGGGGGGGGAGAGAGGAATTCAATACTCCGAGACAGAGGTGTCAAGGGTCGTGCCTTCTATTAATATTATCAGCGATAGAACTACTCTGCTCATCTAGAGCAATGTGATGTTCCGTAAAATGTCACTTGTGCATGTCCATATGGTCATACTAGTGTAACTCACGCATTTTACTCATTTATAAATTGTACATTTTTTTGTTATAAGCAGTTAAAGAATAAGTATTATGTTATAAACATCTTAAAAATTATATTGGGGTATGATCCTATTAGCAAATTTCTTATATCTTCTATTAAGAAAGCTCCATTTGGGCAGATATTCAATTTGCATAGCAGATTAAGATAGCATCAGATTACCCATGACTGCACTGCCACATCAAAAATAGAATATAGGTAGTGATAAGTATTATTATTATTTATTATTATAGTGCAATTTATTCCATGTCTCTTTACATGTGAAAGGGGGTATACATAATAAGAACAAGTACAATAATCTTAGACAATAGAAGTCGCTGACTGGTACAGGAGGAGGGAGGACCCTGCCCGCGAGAGCTCAAAGTCTATGGGTGAGGATACAGTAGGTGAGGACAGAGATGGTCGTGCAGCGGTATGGTGGAGCGAGGGTTACTGCAGGTTGTAGGCTTTGCGGAGGAAGTGGATATTCAGGTTCCTTTTAAAGGTTTCCACAGTAGGCAACAGTCTGATATGTTGGGGTAGAGCATATTTGGTGCAAACATTTCTGCACCATTTCTGTATCTCTTAGCAGGAAAAATGTTGCTTAAAATAGGCCGTTTTTTACACGTTTTGGATGCATTTATTACTTGCCTTTTTGTTGCAGATTTTCCCTACTCCTTAGCATGAGTGAAATCAGCAGCAAAAACTCTGAAAGAATTGACATGCTGCAGATTTTAATCTGAACCAAATCTGCAAGTCACAAATGTGAGGCTCCAGGATTCTCAATCACTTTGCTGGAATCGTGAAACCCTTCAAATTTTGAGACAAATCTGTGCATAAAAAAAAGCGACAAATCTGCAACATATGCACAGGCTCTTAGACTATGTTCACACATGTTGTGTTTTTCAGCGTTTTTTGCTGCAGCTTTTTATTCAAATTTTCAGCTGTGTTTTGCAGTACCAGCAAAGTCTATGAGAAACCTGAATTCTCTGTTCACAAATCTTGGTTTTTTTTTTGTGTGTATTTTGTGCCTTGGTTGGGTTTTTGGAAAATAGAGCATGTCACTTCTTTCAGTGTTTTTCCAGTGTTTTTTCACCGATAGGAAGTAATGGGTGGTGAAAAAAACACTAAAAAAATGCATCAAAACACATCAAAATTTGCATCAGCATTTTTTCATTTTTCAGGGTTTTTGATGGCAAAATAGAAGGGGGTTCTTTTTTTATCACAGAACTTTATGTACATGCATAAATAGAGGCATAAGGACAGTGAAAAAACGTAAAAAAAACGCAGCAAAACCTGCGTTTTTGACGCAGCTGATTTACAGCTAGAGATCAGTTTTGCTGCAGATTTGTGATGTAAAAAAGGAACATAGCCTAAGTGGTAAGCAAAAAGGAGATGGGCCTCATATCAAGGGTAAAAACGACCCTCGTATAATAATTCTGGGGTTTTGGTCTATGCTTTTTATTGAACCCATATTTTTTCTATGAAAATCCACTCAAGCACCTGACCTGAGCTGAGCACCTATTGGATGGGAGGAATAGAGGGGAAAAGCGAATGGTGGGGATGTCAAGATCCCAGACCACCACCAATCTACTTGCAATTACAATGGCACTCCACTATATACAGTAGTTAAACAGCTTTGGTAACTCTTTAACTTTTATTGGAGTGATGAGAGTTTTGTAACTCCCATGTTATGGAAACAGCCACCCCCTATGCCAGGCTGTTTCATATTAATCACCAATTTTTTAAAAATTATTTTTTTTGTGAAAGTGTTGTTAAAATGAAATCATTTATCAATATTTGCCAAGAAAATAAAATGAGTAATTCAAAGACATGGCTGTTAAGGGGGCATACAACAACCATAGATACAGTATATTCCTTAAGATAACACACACATTCATTGTAATATTAAACAATTAATATCAAACCAAATCAATGAAATAAATGAATCTGTTATTTCTTATGATGATTACTTATTATTAATGATCTTCAAAGCAAGATGAAAATGTTCAGAACTCAATTGCTACTTTGGGGACAATTGTGTTTTAATTGTCACAAGGCTGACCTTTAGAATACACGGAACCTGCTGCTTAAAATTTATTCTGTATAATAGCTGTGAAATGGTAATATCATTTATTTTCTCTCCTGCCTTGTTAAACTTAGATTTGTTTGATTTTCTGAATCTCTGCATATAAATTAACATGTACCATTGATCATGGTTCTCCTATTAATGTTGCTTTTTTGCTCTATTGTCATGTGGCTCTAATATCTAAAAATAATATTAATAAATAAGGAGAATTGTGAATTTGGTCATCCATGTATTCCTGTTCATTAAAATAATCAACACAGCAATTAGCATTAGATGGGTAAAATTAACTAAGATCTGCAGAGAGCATGTTCTGTTTTATTTCTCACAGCTGGAGACACTTCAATAAAATATATTATTAATGGTTGAAAATTATTTTTCAAAATTGCTAACAAAACTTCATAAGCTTAAAGCGAGTCTCGTGTCAGAACTGAAAATGTGACTGATACATAGTGTTTTGCCCTCTTCTTGAACTTTGATGACACCAACCATACATTCTGATTTGTGACTTTTTAGAAGTCGCAGACACTTTTCTTGCCTTTTCTCCTGGACCCTGCTGGACCAGTGCATTGCGGTAAATAAAGAGTGCAGTTAAGGTTGTGTTGGTTTTTTTTTTAACAACCTTCAGGCTTATCTCGAGCCATGACAACTTGATGAATGAACGCTCTGTAGAAAGATCGATCTTGTGCAAGCCTAGATAGGTCCACCAAGATCTTCTCCATTGTTATCATGCCTGTATCAAGCCATCGGGTTGCTGGTCTTCCTCTTTGCTTTGTTCCTTCTATTCTTTTGACCATGAAGTCCTTCTCCAGTTATTGCTCTCTGAGTATGATGTGTCCAAAGAAGGCAAGTCATAGCTTGGTAATCCTTGCTTTGAGAGATGTTGTCAATACCATGGATGGCAAGAAGAACAAACAAATCAATTTTGGAACAAATCAAGCAATTAAAGTTACCAGGTTAAAGATCCCTTATCAATATGATAATTGCTGATCACTAGGAGAGCCCAGTCTGATTGGAAGCAGATGAGCATGTGCCTCACTACTTCATTTATGCTTGACTATCTCCGGTAGACCCAAGACTCATAGTTAATGAATGGTGCAGTGGTGTACATACAATACATTACCGTTACTTCATTCAGAGAGGATTCTACAGTGTCTTGTTCTTGAGATCTGTGGGGGGTCTCAGTAGTGGAACCCTTGCAATCAGAAAGTTATCACCTTTTCACAATAGTTTTATACCTTGGTACAAACCCTCTAAATAAGAAATTAAGCTAGCTACATCTGCTAATAGAAATACAGATATAGGATTTCCTATAGAAGCAGGCAAACAGTAAGTGAAATATATTGTACTATCGAACAAATGTGGGTCTGGATATAGAACTAAATTATCAAAATTACATTTGGATACATGTTAACCATGAATTAAAGGGAATCTGCCATGTCCCTACAGATAAAGGGTTAACTTGAAAATTAATATTTGTCACATCACCACAAGGAACCTACTGCGACTTCTGCTTCTATCGCCAGGCGCCACCATGTTCACTCTGCGGGCAGCACTCATGAAAGAAATGTCAGAACCAGAAGCTCTGGACATCAGGCTCTGTTCAGCCACTAAGGTTAGAGTGGCTGGGACCTGTAGTGCCATCCAGTCTGGCAGTATGGGTATGTGTGTTTCCAGTTGAAGCTATCAGCTCCCTGCTCTAGCCAATTGGAGAGCTCCACACCCTACTAAAGCTTCCAGCTTGCTGCTGGAAGCTGACAGATATAGCTCTGTGTTTCCTGGCTTGGTGTGCAGCTTCTCCTCCTGGTTTGTTTTGTGTATTCCTGTTTTGACCCCAGCATGTTTCTGACTATTCTCACAGATCCTGATTTTGTCCTTGATGTGACCTCTCAGCTCTGACCCTTCTTGGCGACCATTCCTACCACTGGACTGCAGCCTTTCCATGGTAGCATTCCAGTGGGTCCTATTGTAAAACCAGATCCATGCACAGGGGTTAAAGGGTATTAGGACTTCTCTGGAGTCTGCCATATGGAGTGGCTTATGCCAAGTCTGTCCGAGGCAACCTTTTGAGCCTGTGGCTTCAGGCATACGTTACATTATATCTGGCCCAAATAAATCATGGACCCCCTCCAAATGGTGATCGATCAAATTCAAGACCTGGCCCATGTAGTCCAATGTCTTGCAGAGTGAATGCAGCAACATAAATCAATTCAGGCCCAAGCCCTTGCAGCACCTCCTCTGATTTTTCCGGAGTGCAAGGTAAACCTTCCTGACAGATTTTCAGGTGACTGTAAAGGTTTTTTTTCCTTTAAGAAAATCTTTCTCTTGTATTTCAGGCATCCCCACTTTCATCTGGTTCTTAGACCCAGCATATAGGACTCATCATATCCCAGCTGCAGGGAGAGCCCCAGGCTTGGGCCTTCTCTCTACCCCCTGATGTCCCAGAACTTTTCACTGTAGAATCATTTATTGAGGATTCTGATTGTGTCCTTGAAGTGACCTCTCAGCTTTGACCTTGCTTGGCGGCCATTCATACCTCTGGATGGCAGCCCTTCCATGGTAACATTCCACTGGGTCTTATTGTAAAACCAGATCCCTGTACAGGGGTTAAAGGGTATTGTGATTTCTCTAGAGTCTGCCAGAAGGAGTGGCTTGTGCCAATTCTGACTGAGGCAGCCTTTTGAGCCTGTGGCCTCAGGCAGACATTACAATATTGTTATACACCTATCCTGGGTATTCCGGGATCCATTTCCTTCTCCTGTATTTGTTGTCCTCTGCTGTGCTCCACATTGGGTTTTGCAAGTTGCCCAAAGTAACCACTTTGGACGATAAAGCAATATCAGGCTGCAGTGCTGTGATGAAGAATCCTTTGAGCCAAGATGAGTTGAATGTTTCTTATTTCCACAACGCGTTTCACTGCTGGATTAGCGTTTTATTTCTCTGGTGAAAAAACAATTGCATCTGCATTATTGAACTGTTTTTTTCACTTAAAGATATTAATCCGGCGTTGAAATGCTTTGTGCAAATGAAAATCATTCAACTCATCTTAGTCCTGAGGATTCTTCATTACAGCAGTGCAGCCTGATATCGTGTTATCGTCCAAATTGGTAAACTATTCTTCAGGAGATGAACTAACCTGGAGGAGATCATCCTTCAGCCACGAGGCAGCAGCAGCTGATATTTTCAGGTGTTCATAGGAGTTGTGCCTGTACACAACCAGCTCAGGTGAGCACCTTCCTTTTACTTTCCTTGTACCCAAAAGGGTATCAGCAGTTGGTTTTGTGCTCTTTATTTCCCTACAGTTTTTACATCAGAGTAGAACAATGACATCATCTCCTTAGACCTATTTAAGGACCTATTTAGACACACACCTCGGTATTTGGAGACTCTAGTCCTATGTTTGTTGTGCTGTACCATCTGTGCTTTTTGTGTCCTCGCTGCCCGTGTGTATTCCTGCTTGTTGCATCAACATCTTAAGGCTTAGAGGATCGACCTCAAGAGCCTAACGAATATCATTACAATGCTGGTCGGCCAACTTCCTCAAAGTGCAGCTATGGGGAGAAAATGAACTTTTTTCCTTAAAATGTTGCCTAAGAGGAAAATATGCCTTTAGGAAACTTTTAAAATTCCAGACGTTTTTTAAAATGGGCATCTAGTAAACCTGTCAGTAAACAGAACATACAATGTATTACTCTGCGTTTGCCATATCCAAATAACATTCTAGCATAACGTTATACCAGTGGTCTAATATGAAATAAATTAATTTTCAGTAACTTTATTAATTGCTATGCTGCTACAAACGGTCATCTTAAATCTAATGACTAAAGCTACTGTATCATAGTGTCATGGTTCATAGGCACACTGACAAGATAATAGTTATTTAAAAAGCTACATCCCGGCACCCAGATCTCTGGATCCTTCATGAGTTACTGCCTAACGATTTCATGTAAAAAATGATACACGACTGTAAAAATGCTGACCCAGCCAGCTGACAGTCCAGTGCACTTGTATTAATGATATGGTGCTTCGGATGAGAGGTTGTTCTTACTGAAAGCTCTACATTACTTTATTTTGCCGCTTTTGTATTTGCACAGTGAATGATTAATTAACTTCTGGCAAAACTTAAAGGAAAGACCTCTGTAAAACATTCTGGGGGTCTTGGAAAAAAAAAAGATGGTTCTTAGGTATGAAAAGTATAAGATTCCCTTAGCAGAATGCCTTCAGCTTTATAATTGCTAAATACTGATAAAAAAAACTCTAGGTGGTAACATGGTAGATGAGTATACCTACATTGTGTCCAAATATAGATGTGCAGTATATGTCCAAAATAAAGGCTCTTGGTGCAAACACTTGTGCCAAGAGCTGACATTGATACCTGATATTGAAGTCTTGTCCTACTCCACTTCATTGGCTCTGTCTGATATTTTGCTAGATTGCAGTATCAGACTTAAGCACTGAAAGATTTAAGAAAAGAAAAAAATGACTTTTTTCCAATCATAAAACTTTTTAGCATTTATTGATTCCTTATTTTCATAGCAAGCATTGCAAATGGCATAAAAATTGGAATTTGCTTAAATCAAAATTGTCATAAAAAAGCTAGAGTATAAAATGATCATTGATTATGAACAATCCCTTTTCATTAGAAGTGACCCCTAATGATAAGCTCAATGCAGAGTCTCAGTACTAGGTCCTCAGTGATCAGTTGTTTGTAGTGAAAATGATTAATTTCTCTACAGCATAACTACAGAAATAAAGCATTACAATGTGTTCATTAAAAGGGAACCTGTCAGCATAAAGCAGTATGTACGACAACTGCAGCCATAGTCTAATCTGCAGGTAAATATCCCTTTAAACATATGTGGCATTCTAATTGGAAGTGTGACTGCAGGGAGAAAATGAAGTTATATTCTCCCTGCAGCCTTTTGCTTTGCTTTCTGTTATCAGGATGATAACCGCCCTCTCACTATGCAGTGCAGCCCCGATGACTAGAAGTGAGTATGTGCAGAGAGAATATAACTTCATTTTCTCCCTGCAGCCGCACTTCCTATTAGGCGCACATGTTTAAAATGGTATTTACCTGCAGATTGTTACTATGGCCGCAGGTAAATACAGGTCTTAAAATCATAGAATCATAGAATCATAGAATGGTAGAGTTGGAAGGGACCTCCTGGGTCATCTGGTCCAACCCCCTGCTCAAAGCAGGATTCACTAAATCATCTCAGACAGATGTCTGTCCAGCCTCTGTTTGAAGACGTCCATTGAAGGGGAACTCACCACCTCTCGTGGCAGCCTGTTCCACTCATTAATCACCCTAACTGTCAAAAAGTTTTTTCTAATATCTAATCTGTGTCTCCTCCCATTTAGTTTCATCCCATTGCTTCTAGTCTTTCCTTGTGCAAATGAGAATAAAGATGATCCTTCTACAATGTGACAGCCCTTGACATATTTGTAGACAGCTATTAAGTCTCCTCTCAGTCTTCTTTTTTGCAAGCTAAACATTCCCAAATCCTGCAACCGTTCCTCATAGGACATGGTTTGCAGACCAGTCACCATTCTGGTCGCTCTTCTCTGAATTTGCTCCAGTTTGTCTATGTCTTTTTTAAAATGTGGTGCCCAAAACTGTACACAGTATTCCAGATGAGGTCTGACCAAACAGGAGTAAAGACAGATAATGACTTCACGTGATGTAGACTGTATGCTTCTGTTAATACATCCCAGAATTGTATTTGCCTTTTTTGCTGCTGCATCACACTGTTGACTCATGTTCAGTCTATGATCTATTAGTATACCTAAGTCTTTTTCACATGTACTGTTGCTTAGCTCTATTCCTCCCATTCTGTATATGCTTTTTTCATTTTTATTGCCCAGATGTAGTACTTTGCATTTTTCCCTGTTAAAAACCATTCTGTTGGTTGCTGCCCACTGCTCCAGTTTATTTAGGTCTTTTTGAATCCTCTCTCTCTCTTCTCTAGTATTAGCTATCCCTCCTAGCTTTGTGTCATCAGCAAATTTAATCAGTTTACCCTCAATTCCTTCATCTAAATCATTGATAAAGATGTTGAACAATACAGGTCCCAGGACGGAGCCCTGTGGTACCCCGCTTGAGACATTCATCCAGCTGGATGTGAAGCCATTTACAACCACCCTTTGAGTCCGATCACTAAGCCAGTTATGAATCCACCTAACAGTTGCCTGGTCCATTGCATACTTGGTCATTTTTTCAATAAGGATGGTGTGAGATACTTTGTCAAATGCTTTGCTGAAGTCAAGATATACTATATCTACAGCATTTCCCTGATCCACCCAGTCAGTGATTCTGTCATAGAAGGAAATTAAGTTAGTCTGACATGACTTGTTAGTTACAAACCCATGCTGACTCTGGTTAATCACTTCATTCTTATCCATGTACTTACATACATGTTGTTTAATAATTTGTTCAAAGATCTTTCCTGGTATAGAAGTCAGACTCACCGGCCTATAGTTCCCTGGGTCCACCTTCTTCCCCTTTTTGAAGATAGGAACAACATTTGCTCTTCTCCAGTCTTCTGGGACTTCTCCTGTTCTCCAAGAATTTTCAAAGATTATGGAGAGTGGTTCTAAAATTTCTTCTACGATCTCCTTCAGTACTCTGGGGTGTAATTCATCTGGACCTGGAGACTTGAACTCATTTATGTTAGCTAAATATTCCCTCACAATCTTTCTGTTTACAGATAACTTGGATTCCTCTATTCCTTTAAAAGGACAGTGAAGATCAGTTGATGTTACATTTTCTTTCTGAGAGAAAACAGATGCAAAATAGGAATTAAAAAGTTCGGCCTTCTCAACATCCTCTCTTACCATTTCTCCATTTTCATCCTGTAAAAATCCTATAGCATCTTTGACTTTTCTTTTACTTTTGACATACCCCCAAAATCCTTTTTTATTGCTTTTGACTAGTGTTGAGCCACCCCCGTAGTGTTCGGGTTCGGTTCGGTTCGTCGAACACCGGGATGTTCGAGGAACTGTTCGTCGAACTGTTCGTCGAACACCTTAGAACACCGTCGAACACCGTTAAAACCAATGGCAGGCAAACAAAAACACATAGAAACACATAGAAAACACCTGCAAAGGTGTCCAAAAGCTGACAAACTGCTCAGAAGACACTCTCTTTAAAAAAGCCGGCCGGCAAATTCAGCAGCGGCATACACCGGTACCCGACAATTTAGACAAGAAGGAATAGAGCATCACACATAGATTAGATAGATAGAAACATGTCAGTCACACATATAAGAAGCACAGTGACAGTGTTGGTTACTGCACTTGTCATTTAGTGTAAAGGATTTATTAAAAAAAATATTAGTGTTTTCATGCACCGTCTCTTTAAAAAAGCCGGCCGGCAATTCAGCAGCGGTACCCGACAATTTAGAACAGAAAGATAGAGCATCACACATAGATTAGATAGATAGAAACATGTCAGTCACATATATATGAAGTACAGTGATAGTGTTGGTTACTGTACTTGTCATTTAGTATTAAAATAAAGGATTTATTATTAAAAAAATTGGCGTGGGGTTCCCCTTAATTTTAGGCTCTAGCGGAGGTTAAGCAGACGGCTGGGGCAGATGTTTGAAGCCTGGGAAGGGGGTAATACCCACGGAGCTTCCCAGGCTACTAATATCAGCCCCCAGCTGAATACATAGCCTTTACTAGCTAGTAAAATGGGGGACCCCCCAAAAAAAATGACGTGGGGTCCCCCCTAATTTAATAGCTAGCAAAGGCTAGGCAGACAGCTGGGGGCTGATATTAATAGCCCAGGAAGGGAGCCATGAATATTGGCCCCCTCCCAGGCTAGAAACACCAGCCGTCAGCCGCCCCAGAAATGGCGCATTCATAGGATGCGCCAATTCTGGCACTTAGCCTCGCTCTTCCACGCTGCCCTGGTGCGGTGGCAGGGGGTAATAGGGTTGGGGTTGATGTCAGCTTATAATGCCAGCTGACATCAAGCCCAGGTTAGTAATGGAGAGGCGTCTATAAGACACCCCCATTACTAACCCCATAGTCAAAGTTAAAAAAAAACACAAACACCCAGAATAAAGTCCTTTAATTGAAATAAAGACACAATCCTTTATTGTTCTAAATTAAACCATACTTACCATCACGCCCATTCCAGCTGAAGCCAACGATCTCCTGCAATAAAAGAAAAATAATAAAGCAACCTCATCCTTACCTTTCCATGGTTCCCACGACAGCTTCAGCTCTGCTACATCGAGATGACAGGCTGGACCGCAGCAGAACGGTGCCATCCAGCCTGTCATCCCGCAGACACTGAGAAGCGCAGGCTTGCTTGCGCTGCTCAGCGTCTCTCTGTGACGACATCCAGATGAGCCGAGTTCATGTCCAATGAACTCGGCTCACCTCATGCACGTCACTGACAGCGTGGGAAAATTCTCACGCTGAAGCGCTGATTGCAGGAGAATTTTCCCACGCTGTCAGTGACGTGCAGGAGGTGAGCTGAGTTCATTGGACATGAGCTCACCTCATGCACATCACTGACAGCGTGGGAGAATTCTCCTGCACTCAGCACTTCAGCGTGAGAATTTTCCCACGCTGTCAGTGACGTGCATGAGGTGAGCCGAGTTCATTGGACATGACCTCGGCTCATCTGGATGCCGTCACAGCGAGACAGTGAGGAGCGCAATGTCCTCTTTTCAGCTACAACAGCCAAAATCCAGTGTTCTTTGAGCTCGCGGAGACTCTTCACTTACCCCAAAATGCAGTGGGAATATGCAAATTATCTCCTCAGGACTCCTCCCCTGGTTTACCGATGTCCTCTTTTCAGCTCCAACAGCCAAAATCCAGTGTTCTTTGAGCTCGCGGAGACTCTTCACTTACCCCAAAATGCAGTGGGAATATGCAAATTATCTCCTCAGGACTCCTCCCCTGGTTTACCGATGTCCTCTTTTCAGCTCCAACAGCCAAAATCCAGTGTTCTTTGAGCTCGCGGAGACTCTTCACTTACCCCAAAATGCAGTGGGAATATGCAAATTATCTCCTCAGGACTCCTCCCCTGGTTTACCGATGTCCTCTTTTCAGCTCCAACAGCCAAAATCCAGTGTTCTTTGAGCTCGCGGAGACTCTTCACTTACCCCAAAATGCAGTGGGAATATGCAAATTATCTCCTCAGGACTCCTCCCCTGGTTTGTTTGGCTGATAGATTCCTATTAACAACAATGGGTTATAGTTAACCTAAAATGCATTTGGAAGCTATTATTCAAGAAAAGAGTCACTCTTTTGGGACATTCAACAATTATCTCAAAATCTATTTAAGGCCTTTTCTGGCAGCATTTTTAAAAGACTAAAAAAGTCCCAGGAATTTTTCCTCTTTTATAATGTTTTTGGTGAATTTTTTTCCTTTATGTTTGAGACATGCATTTTTTTTTTTACTTTTTCCAAGTCATATAGTGAGACTTATCGAAAAAAAACCACAAGAAATAAACATGTTGTGTTTTTCTAGAAATGCAAAAGCAATTAATCTGTCGCAATACAACAAAACTCTACTAAAAGAAGCAAAAAACGTTGCATAAACCACAACAAAATTCTGTGATTCCAGCTTAAGTGTATGTTCTCTCTGCTTCTTTGTCAGGCGGATTCCACTTGGAAATGTGCTCAATGAGAGTTAAAAAACAATGAACATATGAACAGCAATGTCATTTTTAACTTTTTTAACCACTTCAAACTTCGAAAGAAGTAACCATTCTTCAGGCGCCTTTGAAGCCACCACTATTTTATGTATAAAATTAGTTTTTTTTTAAATGCTAATATTAAACCTACTGCAAAAAAATGACAAAAAAGATGACATATAGACATTAAGAAAAACAACTCCAGCATTTTCCTGGAGGGTGTTTTGCTCAAAAACTATGCCGGTACGCCAGCATGTACAAGCCATCACATGCACGTACCCTAATTTTATGTTCACAAAGAGTTTTTTTCATAAAAAAATGTTTCAAATACATCAAAATCCACATTGAAAAAAAAACTCCATGTGAACATGCCCTTAAGGTTTTTGGTATTGTACACATGTATATTTGCTAAGTTCAGAGAGACATGCTCACCCACAGACCTATACAAAAAAAAATCACTTTTTTCCCCCTTAGAGCCTTCGATCAATGCACATTGCAATATAGAAATCCAATTAAGATTACCTCTATATTTTTTTCTTGTACTATATTAAGGCTACCTAAGGGATCAAAACTCCCCATGGCCTCTGGATTTATTGTACAATTTGTAGAGGTACATGATTTGTGTCCAGTGTAGATAAAAGTCCAAATCTAGTCACCCATGTGTTGAAAATGAATAACTCTGCAGACCTGCCAGAAGCTCATAGATGTTATTAAATGTGGGAAGGAATTCAGTGTTATCTCCTTTGCAGATTAAACAGCTCTATAGCTTGTGGAAATAAATCCCAGAAACGCTTTCAAATGATAACATGGGGACTTAAGGTTGCTGGCTCTATTTCACTGTCTCGAAAAGAGCAAGCTATATTTGCAATTGAAGTTACATTTAAATTTATTATAATGAATATTTCTAAATGCCTCGTAATAAGCGCAATAATGTGTGAGAGTGGCATACTCTTAAAGCAGCCCGGTATTAGAAGACCAAAGTAACCTTCTTGCCTTTGATATTTGACCAGATGTTAGCTATAGTTACCCAGATCTTTCATCCTACTGTTCCCCTATCCTTCATAATAACTCAGAAGCATACAATATTTCATGTGTCCCCCCCCCGCTTTTGGTAGATGAAGCATATGATGGAGTTTGTTAGTAAATGCCGATATCGACACAGAAGCATTTTCCAGTGTTATGCACATTGCTTCCAGTTGCCCTGATAGAAATAATAGAAGCATAAAAATGATAAATAACCTGCTATTGTAATCCATAATTTTTTGCCAAATCTGGATTTGCAATGATAAAATGGGACAAATACAGATTAAAACACAGAAAGCTCATAAATCAACATAAAAATCAAATATAGAATTCATGCATTTTTACATAGTTGGGTAGAACATAAAGGATGCAGAAATTTTTCTCCATATTTCAAGCAGTAGAGTAATTGAAAATTAAAAGGAACCAGTGAGCTTGCAAATTCTGGGCAATTTAATAGGTTGGTGGGAGAAGATTCAGTATTTATATAGTAATAATTATATTAATTTAAATCCCTGCTCATTCTGTGGTTAGCTGTCAAATGGGTCGCTTTACTTAGCGATTCACAGCCCTCATTGTATAAGCTGTGAATCATGGAATAGGACCGCCCACTTGCCTATTTATTCCAGACTGAGCAGGTATTTGAATTAATAATGCTGGATCTTCTACCGCTCATCTATATCTCAGTCTGGTCAGCTTCTGCGTTGTATCACTTTGCTGTCAGATCAGATTGCATGTTCAATAACCAGATTGCAGGTTCCCAATAAATGGGAATTCCAGATAATGAAAAAAGCAATGTACACTGAAAAGCTCTGCACCTTACTGATAAATGTTGGTAAATTATGAATATTTATGTGTGCAACTGAAATATTTTTTTTTTTTATAAAAGATGTAAATATTCAATTTCTTTATATTGATCTTGAGTTTAAATGTTTTGTCTAGTTTCTTATTCTTTTGTAGAAATGTTATTTGAAGGTTAAAGTTTTATTTACTAAGAGTTTCCCATATTTTCCCAAAAATATCTGAATAAACTAATTGCAAAATTAAAGGGAATCCATCACCAGATTTTTGCCACCTAATTTGAGATCAGCATAATGTAGGGTCACAGACCCTGATTCCAGGGATGTGTCACTTACCAAGCTGCTTAGTGTAGTTTTGATGACATCACAGGACTAGTAAACCTGCTGGCACGTAGTCAAGCATATTCATGAGCTCTGTATATCCCCACCCCCACCACTGATTGGCAGATTTATGTGAACACTGCACATAGGACAAAAGCTGCCAATCAGTGATGTGGGTGGGGTTATACAGAGATCAACATTCAGAGAACTGCTAGAAAATAAAACAGTGATTTTATCAAAATGCCAGCAAGCAGCTCAGTAAGTGACGCATTGCTTGAATCAGGGTATCTGCCCCTACATTATTCTTCTCTCAGATGGGATAGCAAAAACCTGGTGACAGATTCCCTTTAAAAGTCCTGTAAAGTAATTCATTGGTCTGTGGTTTGATGGTGTAAACCCAAGATACAGTGAAAGTCTGCACCCCATGATAAGTGAGACCTCATGGCTGATAGACCTTCAAGACTTTTATTCCTCACTAGATCAATGCCATAATTGAATTTTCATGACCAGGCACATGTACACAGAGGTATTCCAGAATGAAATGAATGGATCCTAGGATGGATCTTCTAAGTTTATATCAATTCTATTACAATCTGATTCTACATAGTATAAGGAAGCTGCTACATTGTGGGTCATCCACAACACATTACTATTACTTAAAAAATATGCTGCAGAAACAATATTAATAACTTTGCACTTGGGAAATGCATGTATCCTCCAGTGCAAAAGATGCGTCCAGAGTGGCAAACAATATCGTTTGCAAAATTGGGAAAACTTTCCTGTTGATTAATGTGTTTTAATTTTACTAACCATTTAATGAAAACTGTATTTTTACTTTGTGCCTTTAACAGCAAAAACTAAAAGACCCAGTATATTTTATTTGAACAGATGATTAAGAAAAAAAAAGTGTAAAAGAATTATCCACATTGTGTGTTCGGGCTCCGAATTATAAACCTGTGAAGGCCTACAACCTTGTTTGGTGGTGAAATTCTGTGGTCTTGGCTATGGGTGGTGCAGTAAATGCGGAATAGAGCAGCAATTCATGAAAGCTGCTTTGAACAAGCAAGACCGCACCACATTATATATATTATAGCTGACAACTGTCCTAGATTTCTTGGAACTCCTGGGCCAAAAACGTCAGGGTTATGCAAAATGTTCCCCAAAAGGGGTGTTCAAGAAAGTACCGGGAGAGGAGCTAAATACCCCAAGAAATTATAACAACTATACATTTATATGAGCACAATTGTAATGACACCAAAGCAATAGGAATTATATTTTTCACAATACCTTTTTATGGAGTAGTTTCCCATACAGAATGTTGTGAAAATGTACTTTTCTGTGGCTTTTTTTTCTGGTGTTGTGGCCAAATGTTGACTGAACCTACTGAAAAACAAAGAAAAACAAAGCTGTTTTTTCACACTTTTGGTTCTCTGGCATTTTTCTTTCGAAATGAAGCATGCTCTAAATTTGGTGTTTTATGCTTCCCTAAACAAAAAAAATGAAAAAAATGATAAACAAGTGCCTTAAAAAATCCTATAAAACATTACATACAATATACAGTGCAATATATATTTGGTACAAGTTTTATGTGCGGATTTGAAAACTTAAATCGCAGTGTTTCTGCATCCTAAATTCACAATAGTTGTATTTTCTACATTTATTCATGCATTTTTATTAACATTTTTTTGTTGCAGACCCCCCCACCTCCCAAGCAAAAGGAATATACCAATGATAGCTTAAGTCTGCAGGCTAAACTGCTGGCCTAACTGTGACCAGGGCGGAGGGGGCCCGCCAGTGTCACTGTTAGTTTGCCCCTCCTCTATCTGGGTCAATCCTCCTTTTCCGCCAGTCCCCTCCTCTATCTGAGAGAAGCTTTCTTGGTCATTAGGTGAGATACCAAACAAGCTAAGGGTATGAAATATAGAAATGGTACTATTCTAATCTATTAATATTCTATATGCATTCCATTGTTATGTGTCATTTTTTTAATTTTTTTTTGCTATGACATTTATACTATTAAGAGGTATGTTTCACATGATCGGTGGTTCAACCTTTTAAATACGATATCCCATGAGGCTCAGGTATACTCTGTGACTAAGGGTGGCAATGCCGGAAACACATTAAAGTATGGTTTACCTACTGTAATCATGGATACTCTTTTTTAATGTAATAGAATACATTTTAAAGATTTTTATCTGAGTGGGACATTATACTATACGCGGGCAAAGGAGAGAGACCACCGATGGAGACAGTATGCTGTATAGGAGCAACAGATTGGAATGTTTTTTCTTTAATGGAGGCCATAATGAGAGACATTACACTATATGGGGGACTATATTAACATATGGGATCACAGTGAGGGACATTATCAATGCCCTTATTGTGGCCTCCTTGCCTTAACAATGCCGTAATTGTTGCCCCATATATTAACAATGCCTCCCTAATCCTTTGTATTAATAACTTCCCCATTGAGGCCTCATATACAGTGACTAGCAAACAGTAACAATGCAGGGACAGGACAAGAATATGCATAACTAATCATATGCTAAATAGTTGTAAGTCAAATTTATGTAAGAGAAACCAAGATGAAGGTCTATAAAATGATGGTAGTCTCACGTTCAAAGCAGTAGTGGATGGTAAGATATGGAGCCTGAAAGTCAAAAGTTCAAAACATTGTTATCTTTTTTGCACTTCACTGTATTATCAATTTATGGGGCACAAAAGGGAACTGTTACTAACGAGAATATTACTGTTACTTCTGTGGTTTTTGTTAATGATCAGTATGGTGGTATTAATCGCTCACTTTGTGGTGGTAATACTGTATATGGTCTGGCTATGGTGTGATGGTACTTGTCCCTTGTATATGGTACTATTCAGCCATTATGGTGGTAATATATGGTCTGGTCTTGGTGTGGAGGTATTTGTTCCTTGTATGTGATATTATTTGGTCACTATGTGGTGGTAATATGTGGTCCGGTTATGGTGTGACAGCATTTATCCCTTGTATGTGGTATTATTGGTATAATAGATTACGTTGTATGGAGCTCACTTGTTTTCTCTGCTATTAAGAAGAAGATTCATTAGTTCCATTAGATATTAATTACTTGAAAGTTTAACTCCTCTTTGTTCTGTGACATACTTTTACGCAGTGGCAGTGATGCACTAAAAGGGGTTGCCCGGTGAAAACAAGTTATTATTTATTTTTAGCGCATCATTGATTCCATGGTGCTGTACATGAGAAGGGGTTACATACAAAACACAAATATAAATTACAGTGAACAAACTAACAATGACAGAAAGGTAAAGGGGGGATAGGACCCTGTCCTTGTGGGCTTACATTCCATCGGATAATGTTATCACCTATGCACAGGATAAGTGATAACTTATTGATTAGTGTGGTTCTTACTGATGGGACCAGCACATTTATCTCTGTTAGAATGGATGTTCGACCACCTCTCCATTCATTCACTATGTTGCTGCTGAGTGCTATGTTCAGCGTTTTCTGACAGCCCAATAGAAGATAAATAGATTGGGGATCACACATTAATTTGACTTGCCATTCCATTTTGAAACCCAGGATAAAAGTGTCTCGTCGGGGGTAAAAGTTCCCCATCCTTCAGTTCAGTGAGGATCACAATGATCGAACCCCCAATGATCAATAAGTTATCACCGAAGCACCAGTATAATGCAGACTACAGTAATTGTACATTGCAGTTATGGTATGGGCACAGTAGAAGTGCATGAGCAACCTGTATTTTACAGTAGACACTCCAGTCTAAAGGGGATAACACCTAAAAGTTATTTGCATATAGCTGTAATGTGGGCCCCTAGGCATCCCAGTCTGACACTATCCACGATTATTGAGGAATATGGCTCTGCATGGCTGAGGATGTCAATCCATAGAACCGCAGCATACAGATACAATTTATGTCTGATTTGTTTCGAGCTTCAGGCTGTGCTCTCCCCAGCCAAGTTAGCAATGGTCATTCCAGATTGGTACAGATGGAGACCATATGCTTCTGTGGGCACTCTGCTAGAACTGCCCATGTTAGTTACACAGCCACATGGAAAGACAAATGAATTAGGGCCAAAGTCATATAAAAAAAAGACAAAAAAAATAATAGAAAGTATTTACAAACATTATTTTTCTTAGAATATTTAATATGATATTCAAATGAATAGAAAATAAACAAACCATAGGATGTAGAAAATTATGCAGGTGAAGAATAGAGATGAGCAAACAAATTAATAGAGGATATTGGAAAAAATAATCATGTAATCATTTGTAATACAAAATAATTATAGGTTGAAATGAGAGGGGAATTGAATTGTATGATCCAAAACTCCAGGCATTGTAGCATATTTGATCTAAGTAATACAAATACATTTATTTTACTCATTTATATAGCACCACCATATTCCACAGCGCTTTACAGACATCAAATTCAGTTTGTTATAAAATGTATTTATGCAGTGACTATAAATTCCACAACAAAGTTACTATGTTAGACATGTGAATATTTTTGATTGTGTCTATGAGTACGATTTTAACTTTGGGAAATTCAGACTTAATGAAACAAGAATATATGGACTCTATATTTCTGTAGATGATCATTTACAAATAAGTCAATGTTTCTGATGGATGAAATGTTATAACGTTATAATATTCACTATTGTAACCTATCCGATATTAAGAAGCAGCGCTATTTTTTATAGTATACGAGTATACGAGTACATGGGGAGAGAAAAAGTAGGACAAGAGCACTTGTTGGATACTATGTCCCTCTATGATACAGTGACTTGAAAAAGTATTCATACCACATTAACCCCTTAATAACATCTGACGTACTAATACGCGTCTGTGCCCTGGGACTTAAGAGCCAGACCCGTATTAGTACGTCATCGCGATCGCGCGCGCACACAGGCTGTGCGGGCGCGATCGCCGCCGGGTGTCAGCTGATTGTCACAGCTGACACCCGGTACTATGTGCAGGGAGCGGTCCTGCACCTCTCCCAGCACATTAACCCCCGCGATGCTGCGATCGAAGTCGATCGAAGTCGATCGCGGCATTGGGGGGCAAGGGGAGGTGATCGCCGATACTCACCTCCTCTTCCGGCTTCCAGCGCAGTCTGCAAAGGCTTCCCGGGTGTTGCCATGACGACCCGATGTCGTCATGACAACATCCGGGTCACCAGAGAGCAGGAAGATTGCTTGGACATGCGCAGTGCATCTCCAAACAATCTTCACACTGTGCACCGCTGACAGCCTTCATGGCATAGGGATGGTGCTCCATTCCTGTGCCATGCAGGCGATCAGAAAAAAAAAAGTGAAAGTCCCAGAGTGGGACAAAGTAATAAAGTGTATAAGCTGTGTGAAAGTGGAAAAAAAAAAAAATGTGCAAAAATATTATAAAAAAATAAAAAAATAATACACCAAAAATAAAAATATAATGTACCCATCAATAAATATTATTATAAAAAAAATAAAAAAAAAACAATAAAAGTACAAATATTTGGTATCGCCGCGTCCGGAACAACCTGACCTATAAAACTGTCCCACTAGTTAACCCCTTCAGTGAACACGGTAAAAAAAAAAAAAAAAAACGAAGCAAAAAACAATGCTTTATCACCATACTGCCAAACAAAAAGTGAAATAACACGCGAACAAAAAGACGCATATAAATAAAAATGATACCGCTGAAAACGTCATCTCGTCCCGCAAAAAACAAGCTGCCAAACAGCTCCATCAGCCGAAAAATAAAAAAGTTATAGCTCTCAGAATAAAGCGATACTAAAAAATATTTTTTTCTATAAAATAGCTTTTATTGTGTATAAGTGCCAAAACATAGAAAAATGATACAAATGTGGTACCGCTGTAAACGTACTGACCCGAAGAATAAAGCTACCTCATCAATTTTACCACACGCGGAACAGAATAAAAAAAAAAAAAAAAAACAATTCCTGAATTGTTGGTTTCTGTTTATTCTGCCTCCCAAAAATCGGAATAGAAAGCGATCAAAAAATGTCACGTGCCTGAAAATGGCACCAATAACAACGTCAAGTCATCCCGCAAAAAACGAGCCATCACATGACTGTCTGCCAAAATCTGGAAAAATTATAGCTCTCAAAATATGGCGATGCAAAAACTAGATTTTACAAAAAATGCGTCTTTTAGTGTGTGACAGCTGTCAGTCATAAAAACCCCATATGATTCTGGCATTGCTGTAATCACACCGACCCGAAGAATAAATTCGTCTAATCACTTATACCGCACAAGGAACGGCGTCAAAAATAAACTCTTGGGTTAGGATTGGGCTAGGGTTAGGGCTGTGTTTGGGGCTAGGGTTGTGCTGGGGCTAGGGTTGTGCTGGGGCTAGGGTTGTGCTGGGGCTAGGGTTGTGCTAGGGTTAGGGCTGGGGTTGGGATTTTTTTCAAAAGTAAGAAAAAAAGATGACGATATGGCGACTAGTGTTGAGAGCAAGTGCTCGCTACTTGAGTTTGCATCGGGTGCTCTGGTATGCATTGAGTATCGTGGGTATTTGAGTGACATGCTCGAGTCTCTGCCCATATGCTTCGCGGCCAAAAAACTTTACGGGGATTGCTTGCCATGCACGAGCGATCACCGCATGTTTTTTTTTGGGTGTCTAATAACCGTGAAACATGCGGAGCAGGGACTCGAGCATGTCACTCGAGCACACGCTGTACATGGTGCATACCTGAGTACCCGATGCAAACTCAAATAGCGAGCACTTGCGCTCAAGAATAATGACAACTTATTCAATATGATGACCTAATGTAAACAAATTCTGTGCCGTACCTCTGGGTTCAAAATGTTCACTATACACCTTAATAAAATCCTTGAGGGGTATAGTTTGGACACTTGTGGGGGAGCTCCACTGTTTAGGCACATCACGGGCTCTCCAAACGCGACATGGTGTCCGCTAACAAATTGAATGGAAAATCGGCTCAAATTGTTAGCGGACGCCATGTTGCGTTTGGAGAGCCCCTGTGTGCCCAAATATTGGAGCTCCCCCACAAGTGACCCCATTTTGGAAACTAGACCCCCCAAGGCACCTATCTAGATGCATAGTGAGCACTTGGAATCCCAGGTGCTTCACAAATTGATTCGTAAAAATGAAAAAGTGAAAAAAAAAACACTTTTTCATTTTTATGAATCAGTTTGTGAAGCACCTGGGGTTCCAAGTGCTCACTATGAATCTAGATAGGTGCCTTGGGGGGTCTAGTTTCCAAAATGGGGTCACTTGTGGGGGAGCTCCAATGTTTGGGCACGCAGGGACTCTCTAAATGCAACATGGTATCCGCTAACAAATTGAATGGAAAATCGGCTCAAATTGTTAGCGGACACCACATTGCGTTTGGAGAGCCCCTCTGTGCCCAAACTTTGGAGCTCTCCCACAAGTGACCCCATTTTGGAAACTAGACCCCCCAAGGCACCTTTCTAGATGCATAGTGAGCACTTGGAACCCCCAGGTGCTTCACAAATTGATTCGTAATAATGAAAAAGTGAAAAAACAAACACTTTTTCATTTTTATGAATCAATTTGTGAAGCACCTGGGGTTCCAAGTGCTCACTATGAATCTAGATAGGTGCCTTGGGGGGTCTAGTTTCCAAAATGGGGTCACTTGTGGGGGAGCTCCAATATTTGGGCACACAGGGACTCTCCAAATGCAACATGATATCCACTAACAAATTGTCAGCTCAAATTGTTAGCGGATATAATGTTGCATTTGGAGAGTCCCTGTGTGCCCAAACTTTGGAGCTCCCCCACAAGTGCCCCCATTTTGGAAACTAGACCCCCCAAGGCACCTATCTAGATGAATAGTGAGCACTTGAAACCCCTAGGTGCTTCACAAATTGATTCGTAAAAATGAAAAAGTGTTTTTTTTTTCACTTTTTCATTATTACGAATCAATTTGTGAAGCACCTGGGGGTTCCAAGTGCACACTATGCATCTAGAAAGGTGCCTTGGGGGGTCTAGTTTCCAAAATGGGGTCACTTGTGGGGGAGCTCCAAAGTTTGGGCACAGAGGGGCTCTCCAAATGCAATGTGGTGTCCGCTAACAATTTGAGCCGATTTTCCATCAATTTGTTAGCGGATACCATGTTGCATTTAGAGAGTCCCTGTGTGCCCAAACATTGGAGCTCCCCCACAAGTGACCCCATTTTGGAAACTAGACCCCCCAAGGCACCTATCTAGATGCGTAGTGAGCACTTGGAACCCCTAGGTGCTTCACAAATTGATTCGTAAAAATGAAAAAGTGTTTTTTTTTTCACTTTTTCATTATTACGAATCAATTTGTGAAGCACCTGGGGGTTCCAAGTGCACACTATGCATCTAGAAAGGTGCCTTGGGGGGTCTAGTTTCCAAAATGGGGTCACTTGTGGGGGAGCTCCAAAGTTTGGGCACAGAGGGGCTCTCCAAACGCAATGTGGTGTCCGCTAACAATTTGAGCCGATTTTCCATTCAATTTGTTAGCGGATACCATGTTGCATTTAGAGAGTCCCTGTGTGCCCAAACATTGGAGCTCCCCCACAAGTGACCCCATTTTGGAAACTAGACCCCCCAAGGCACCTATCTAGATGCATAGTGAGCACTTGGAACCCCTAGGTGCTTCACAAATTGATTCGTAAAAATGAAAAAGTGTTTTTTTTTTTCACTTTTTCATTATTACGAATCAATTTGTGAAGCACCTGGGGGTTCTAAGTGTTCACTATGCATCTAGAAAGGTGCCTTGGGGGGTCTAGTTTCCAAAATGGGGTCACTTGTGGGGGAGCTCCAAAGTTTGAGCACAGAGGGGCTCTCCAAACGCAATGTGATGTCCGCTAACAATTTGAGCCGATTTTCCATTCAATTTGTTAGCGGATACCATGTTGCATTTAGAGAGTCCCTGTGTGCCCAAACATTGGAGCTCCCCCACAAGTGACCCCATTTTGGAAACTAGACCCCCCAAGGCACCTATCTAGATGCATAGTGAGCAGTTGGAACCCCCAGGTGCTTCACAAATTGATTCGTAACAATGAAAAACTGTTTTTTTTTTCACTTTTTCATTTTTACGAATCAATTTGTGAAGCACCTGGGGGTTGCAACTGCTCACTATGCATCTAGATAGGTGCCTTGGGGGGTCTAGTTTCCAAAATGGGGTCACTTGTGGAGGAGCTCCAATGTTTGGGCACACAGGGGCTCTCTAAACGCAACATGGTGTCCGCTAATTATTCAAGCAAATTTTACTATCAAAAAGTCAAATGGCTCTCCTTCCCTTCCGAGCCCTACAGTGCGCCCAAACAGTGTTTTTTCCCCAAATATTGGGTATCTGTGTGCCCAGGGGAAATTGCACAACAATTTTGCGGTCCATTTTTTCTTGTTACCCCTGTGAAAATAAAAAAATTGGGTCTAAAGTAACATTTTTGTGAAAAAAGTTAAATGTTCATTTTTTTCTTCCACATTCAAAAAATTCCTATGAAGCACCTGAAGGGTTAATAAAGTTCTTGAATGTGGTTTTGAGCACCTTGAGGGGTGCAGTTTTTAGAATGGTGTCACTTTTGGGTATTTTCTGTCATAAAGACCTCTCAAAGTGACTTCAAATGTGATGTGGTCCCTAAAAAAATGGTTTTGTAAATTTTGTTGGAAAAATGAGAAATCGCTGGTCAACTTTTAACCCTTATAGCTCCCTAACAAAAAAAAATTTTGGTTCCAGAATTGTGCTGATGTAAAGTAGACATGTGGGAAATGTTATTTATTAACTCTTTTGTGTGACATATTGCTCTGATTTCAGGGCTTAAAAATTCAAATTTTGAAAATTGCAAAATTTTCAAAATTTTCGCCAAATTTCCATTTTTTTCACAAATAAACGCAAGTGATATCGAAGAAATTTTTCCACAATCATGAAGTACAATATGTCACGAAAAAACAGTCTCAGAATCAGGGGGATCCGTTGAAGCGTTCCAGAGTAATTACCTCATAAAGTGACAGTGGTCAGAATTGTAAAAATTGGCCCGGTCATTAACGTGCAAACCACCCGCGGGGCTTAAGGGGTTAAATTGTCCACGTTTTTTCATGTTGCACCCACAAACATAAATGTACTTTTTTAGGATTTTATGTGATATATTAACAAAAAGTAGCAAGAATTTGTGAAATGTAAAGGAAATGATACACGCTTTAAAAATATAAAAATGAAAATTGTGACGTGCATTTGTATTCAGCCCCCCGTAGTCTGATACCCCTGAATAAAATACTGAGTCACCAATTGCCTCCAGAAGTCACCTAATAAATAAATTCAATCCACCTGTGTGTGATTTAATCTTAGTATAACTACAGGTGTTCTGTGAAGGACTCAGAGGTTTGTTTGAGAACATTAGGAATCAAACAGAATCATGGAAATTAAGGCACACACCAGAAAATTCAGGGATAAAGTTGTGGAAAAGAGTAAAGCAGGGTGAAGTTCTAAAAAAAATAGCCCAAGCTCGGACATAGCCCTGTTTAACCCATCATCCAAAAATGGAAGGCATATGAAACAACTGTAAACCTACCAAGACATGGCCGTTCACCTAAACTGACATCCAAAGCATGGATAGCACTTATTAGAGAAGCAGCTAAGAGGATTCTGGTCACTCTGAAGAAGCTGCAGAGATCCACAGCTCAGGTGGGAGAATCTGTCCACAGGACATCTATTAGTCATATACTGCACAAATCTGGCCTTAATGGAAGAGTGCAAGAAGAGAGCCGTTTTAGAAAGCAATGCATAGCAAGTCCCTTTTGCAGTTTGCAAAAAGTCATGTAGAAGACACAGCTAGCATGTGGAATAAGGTGCTATGGTCAGATGAGACCAAAATAGAACTTTTTGGGCTAAATGCAAAAAGATATGTGTGTCAGTAAACTAACACTGCAAACACCATCTCCACCATCAAACATGGTGGTGGCAGCATCATGATGTGGGAATGCTTTTCTTCAGTAGGGACAATGAAGCTGGTCAGAGTTGATGGAAAGATGGATGGAGCTAAATATAGGGTAATCTTGGAGGAAAACCTGTTAGAGGTTGCACAATCTTTCATATTTATATTTTTAAAATATGTAGAAAAATATGTCTCATTTTCCTTTTACACTACACAAATACTTGATACTTTGTTTTGGTATATCACACAAGATCCCCAAAAATAAGTTTGTGAGTGTAATATATATATATATATATATATATATATATATTAGCACTTAAGTTAAACAGCTATAAAACCACAAAAATACATGGAGCATAATAGATACTGTAAGCAACTTTATGAAACCCACCAAGCAGCAATTTAATTGAAATAGTATAACCTATTGTAAAATGATATGTAAAATATATTGGAGAACTCCTTAGTGGCATAGCAAAATGGAACAATCAGAAACAGTTAAGTATGTATATGCATTTTACAATGATAAAGTCAAATAAGATTTATTCAGTTCAATGTCAAAAAAGAAAAGTAAGAGGTAAAACATACTGCTAGTATAATCGGAAGGATCATTCTCCTAACTCCTAATTGTAGTTCATGTCAAAGGTTCCATCTTCAGTAGAAATTGTGCAAAAAAATGACCTAACTGTGAAGATCCTGTGCTAAGAAGTGCGTCTGTCTTACATCCTACTTTATAACTATTTTATATTAAGCATAGTGAAACAAGAGACAGTTTGCATTGTGTGACGAAGACAACTAAGTAGACTCAATGGCTTGTAACAAAGCTAGTCTAACATTACATACAATAAATGTTGAAAGATATAATATATATATATATATATACAGTGTATATATACAGCGAAAGCAGAATAGAGAGGGAAGGCACACGATGGATGCTGGACTGTGACGTGCGGTGACCCCCCGCCCACAGCTCATCAATCAGGGTGTAGCGTGTCACTGGGTCACGCCTGGCTGCGGCCGGAACTTGACGTGACATCAGCGGATGTTAGAGCCGGCTGCAGCCGGGGGTCACGTGATGCCTGGTGAGCGGTCAGCAATAGCGCCGCTCACAGGCAAGAATGACCACAAAAGGTATTTGCAAAAACACTTGTTTTCACAGTTTAAATTGATGGGGACATTTATAATAGTAGTGGACAACCTCTTTAAGCAATCATTATTGGACGTTTCTACCATTTTGCTGCTGCCGAGTGTCTGAAAATCCTTTGTCTAAAAAAGAATGCTCTGCAGAAATGTTGCACACTGATTTCAGTGGATAGAGAAGAAACTATGTACAGTCTCAAGAATAGTAGAAAAAAACAGGCAGTAGCACATAAGTAGCAAAGCACATGCACAGGAAATAGGTACAGGATAGAAGCCATGCTCACGTACGAGATAATGAAGACAGTAGTACCCTGAATACACACAGACTTTACTACTAGTGATGAGCCACCCCCATAGTGTTCGGGTTCGGTTCGGTTCGTCGAACACCGGGATGTTCGAGGAACTGTTCGTCGAACACCTTAGAACATCGTCGAACACCGTTAAAACCAATGGCAGGCAAACAAAAACACATAGAAAACACCTGCAAAGGTGTCCAAAAGCTGACAAACTGCTCAGAAGACACTCTCTTTAAAAAAGCCGGCCGGCAAATTCAGCAGCGGCATACACCGGTACCCGACAATTTAGACAAGAAGGAATAGAGCATCACACATAGATTAGATAGATAGAAACATGTCAGTCACACATATAAGAAGTACAGTGACAGTGTTGGTTACTGTACTTGTCATTTAGTGTAAAGGATTTATTTAAAAAAATATTAGTGTTTTCATGCACCGTCTCTTTAAAAAAGCCGGCCGGCAATTCAGCAGCGGTACCCGACAATTTAGAACAGAAAGAATAGAGCTTCACACATAGATTAGATAGATAGAAACATGTCAGTCACATATATAATAAGTACAGTGACAGTGTTGCTTACTGTACTTGTCATTTAGTGTAAAGGATTTATTTAAAAAAATAATAGTGTTTTCATGCACCGTCTCTTTAAAAAAGCCGGCCGGCAATTCAGCATCTGTACTCGACAATTTAGAACAGAAAGATAGAGCATCACACATAGATTAGATAGAGAGAAACATGTCAGTCAGATATATAATAAGTACAGTGATAGTGTTGATTACTGTACTTGTCATTTAGTGTTAAAATAAAGGATTTATAAAAAAAAAATTAGCGTGGGGTTCCCCGTAATTTTAGTCTCTAGCGGAGGTTAAGCAGACGGCTGGGGCAGATGTTTGAAGCCTGGGAAGGGGGTAATACCCACGGAGCTTCCCAGGCTACTAATATCAGCCCCCAGCTGAATACCTAGCCTTTACTAGCTATTAAAATGGGGGACCCCCCAAAAAAATGACGTGCATGAGGTGTGCCGAGTTCATTGGACATGAACTCGGCTCATCTGGATGCCGTCACAGAGAGACGCTGAGGAGCGCAAGCAAGCCTGCGCTTCTCAGTGTCTGCGGGATGACAGGCTGGATGGCAGCTTTCTGCTGCGGTCCAGCCTGTCATCTCGATGTAGCAGAGCTGAAGCTGTCATGGGAACCATGGAAAGGTAAGGATTATGTTGCTTTATTATTTTTCTTTTATTGCAGGGGATCGTTGGCTTCAGCTGGAATGGGCGTGATTGTAAGTATGGTTTAATTTAGAACAATAAAGAATTGTGTCTTTATTTCAATTAAAGGACTTTATTCTGGGTGTTTGTGTTTTTTTTTAACTTTGACTACGGGGTTAGTAATGGGGGTGTCTTATAGACCACTCTCCATTACTAACCTGGGCTTGATGTCAGCTGGCATTATAAGCTGACATCAACCCCAGCCGTATTACCCCACTGCCGCCGCTACAGGGCAGTGGGAAGAGCGAGGCTAAGTGCCAGAATTGGCGCATCCTATGGATGTGCCATTTCTGGGGCGGCTGACGGCTGGTGTTTCTAGCCTGGGAGGGGGCCAATATTCATGGCACCCTTCCTGGGCTATTAATATCAGCCCCCAGTTGTCTGCCTAGCCTTTGCTAGCTATTAAAATAGGGGGGACCCCACGTTAATTTTTTGGGGGGTCCCCCATTTTAATAGCTAGTAAAGGCTAGGCATTCAGCTGGGGGCTGATATTAGTAGCCTGGGAAGCTCCGTGGGTATTACTCCCTTCCCAGGCTTCAAACATCTGCCCCAGCTGTCTGCTTAACCTCCGCTAGAGCCTAAAATTACGGGGAACCCCACGCCAATTTTTTTTAAAATAAATCCTTTATTTTAACAGTAATCAACACTGTCATTGTACTTCATATATATGTGACTGACATGTTTCTATCTATCTAATCTATGTGTGATGCTCTATTCCTTCCATTCTAAATTGTCGGGTACCCTGCTGAATTGTCGGCCGGCTTTTTTAAAGAGACGGTGCATGAAAACACTAATATTTTTTTTAATAAATCCTTTACACTAAATGGCAAGTACAGTAATCAACACTGTCACTGTACTTCTTATATGTGTGACTGACATGTTTCTATCTATCTAATCTATGTGTGATTCTCTATTCCTTCCATTCTAAATTGTCGGGTACCGCTGCTGAATTGCCGGCCTGCTTTTTTAAAGAGACGGTGCATGAAAACACTAATATATTTTTTTAATAAATCCTTTACACTAAATGACAAGTACAGTAAGCAACACTGTCACTGTACTTCTTATATATGTGACTGACATGTTTCTATCTATGTAATCTATGTTTGAAGCTCTATTCTTTCGGTTCTAAATTGTCGGGTACCGGTGTACGCCGCTGCTGAATTGCCGGCTTTTCATGTTTCACTGTGAGCACAGTTCCCATCGATTTGGGCAATCACTGTAATGCCACAACCACCATGGCTGTGGCATTACAGTGAGTGGCAGACAATCCCTGCATGATTGGTGCTCTAAATAGCGCCAGACATGCAGGACACGCTTTTGGTGCACGAACAGTTATCGAACATAACCTCGAACAGCCGAATTTTTTGCAAATCGTTCGGGTTCGTCGAACAACTCGAACACCGCCCAAAACAGCTCGAATTTGAGATTGGCGAACAGTTCTAGTCGAACACCGCTCATCTCTATTTACTACCAGCCTGTATTGCAGGGAGGGAAATTTAGATTACACACTGGTGGTCTTCCTTTCGCTAAGCATGAGACTTATGAAGGTAATTGCTTGCACCAGAAATTTTCAGGGGCTTAATAGCATAAGGGTGGATAGATATGCACATGCCAATTTTTTTACTTATGTGATCCAATAAATGTAATTTATGCCTATATTTTTCTCACTTCACTTCACCAACGTAGACTGTTTTGTGCTGATGTCTCACACATAAATCGGAGTACAAAAATATTTACACACAGTTTGTAATGTAACAAAATAGGTAAAAAAAAGCCAAGGGGGGGGGGGGGGTTTGAATACTTTTGCAAGCCACTGTGCAGAATTTATTATATTTTGATGTGTTATCGCTAAAAATATCAGTCATACTCGGGGTTCTAACCATGACAATTCATAGTCTCCTACAAGGCGGTCACCTCTTTACTATGAATGGTAAAAGTTTTTGCAGATAACTGACATGGTCCTTACTTAGGTTATTCAGGTGAAAAACAATCAATAATCACTACCAATGTCTCAAAGACAAACCAGAATACATTGTAAACAAGCTTGTAAATGATCTCAAGAGAATCATAAATGTTAGGACTTAATCCAGACTTGTGAGAGGGGGTCAAAGGACAGAAACAAATAAACTCCGGGACTCTGAATAGTATGTGGAAGAAAGTCTTTGCAGTTAATTATTGTACTCTTTCACAGCATCTAAAAGACATCTCAAGCTGGAGAAAGGATACAAAATGTCAAAGTGCCATAGTGAAGAGAGAGACAAAAACAGAAGACTCTGTGTGGTTTATAAATATGTTTGTGATTGTAGAAAATGAAGCCAAATCATGAAATGATGGAAACTGCGTTAACAAATGAGACAAAATGAAATAAAAACAAATATACAGTATTGACCGTTTTTTTTCTTGAGGAGGGGGAAGTAGTTTAAATAATTGGGCTGGCTAACAATTTGATAAAAATTATAAATAGGATACTCAAATAAATATGTGAAAAAAAATAAATAATAATAATTATAACAATCTTCAAGTGATTGAAAAACATACTATTTTTTTCCATGATAAATCCAAAAAGGTACTGCATGTAAAATAATATCCATCTTAAATGTGAAGTTTACTTAATATTTCATGACTAGAAATTATCTCAGCGACTGATCCATACTTGTTGCCTACACTACTAAAGAAAAGGTATATTTTTTTCACTGATGTTGGAGGTATGTTGTCTCAATGACTAAGCACTTAAAATGCAACTAAATTCAACTTCTGTAGGACGTTTGTGATTTTGTCAGCTAAAATTTCATGATGAAGTTGGAATGGCTTTTCCAAAAATCAAACCCAAACTAATAAAAAATGCATATATTGGCTACATGGTCAGTACTTTTGACTTGCAGCACTGCCAAGGATCTAAATACAACTAGGGGAACTTCTAAATGGAGTTTGGGTGCGTGCAAACAATGTCTTTTCCAGGCATATTCTGCTAAGAAGCCACTTGAAAAAGTGCTAAAAAAGTAAAAAAGAATGGACATAGGCACAGCATTGTCAAAAATGACTTGCTGTGGCATATTTTCAATCCTTTGTCACTTCTTTTAACCACTTCAGGCTTTGAAAGCCATGAGGCAGCTTAAAGAAGTGACTGGTCCATTCTTATGGTGACTTACCAATGCTGCCTCCTCCTGCTTGACTGTCAGTGTTAGCCTCTGTGACTTCAGGGAAAGAAGCTTTCATTCAAATAGGATGAGGTGGAGAATGGAGTTGGAGTGACAGAGGTGTCAGATCTACAATAGTTCTTCAGCCCCAATTGCATATAAATTCAAACACTGATTTCTTAATAATGGAGGAATGGACTGAGCATTTAAAAGTATTGCTGGACTGGTCTTTGAAAGAGCTACATCGGAATTAAAATACTTGGGGGTGAAATCCTTCTGACAGATTACCTTTACGGCCTCTTGTATATACAGTGAGGAAAATAAGGATTTCATACACTGCTGATTTTGCATGTTTTCCCACCTACAAAGAATGGAGAGGTCTGTAATTTTTATCGTAGGTACACTTCAACTGTGAGAGACAGAATCTTAAAAAAAATCCAGAAAATCACATTGTATGATTTTCACATAATTCATTTGCATTTTATTGCATGAAATATGTATTTGATTCAATAGAAAAACAGAACTTAATATTTGGTACAGAAACCTTTGTTTGCAATTACAGAGGTCAGACGTTTCCTGTAGTTCTTGACCAAGTTTCTCACAGATTGTAAGCTTGCGAGCAGGGCACTCCCTCCTCTGAGTATCTGTTGATTTATGTGATTATTGTTATTCTGTGATGTCTTTTATTGTTTGTACAATTCCCCTCTAAAATGAAAAGTGCTGCGGAATATGTTGGCGCTATAGAAATATAAGGGGACCCTGATGAAACCGAACGTTTCCGAAACATGTACAGCAGGTCATTGTGGTCCTTACAGCTCTCCGTTCAAGCTAGTCACGTGACACTCATGTGACTTTGACGTCACTCCAGGTCCTGTTCATCCAGCAACCAGCAGGAACACGAGTCACCGGCTGGGACTCTGCTCCACTACGCCTAGCACCACCTCCTCACATCCAGGAAGCAACTAACTGCATCTCCTAGAGGTAACACCTCACACGGAAGCTCCGCACCTCCGCTCTGTGGAACGGGACACTGGCACCACCGCCTCAGTGCAAGACGCCAGATCCTGACCACCGCAAGAAGGTAGGACCTTTTATCAAGCGCTCCGGACCCTCTACCCGTGGGTACCGGCATCGGCGGCACTGCAGCCACATTGCGCCAGTATTTTGAGGATTATACCTACTGGTGTACTAAGGTTCAAGACCAAACCTAAGGTCTTCTGCTACCAACTACTTAAGATTTGCCTCAGTGCTAAGACACTGTTACAGAGTATTTGCCAACGATACTCATATTCAAGATCCTCCTAGCCTTGAGCAATGCAGCCTACCACGGCCCTTCCAGCATGTACTATCCTATACCTGTCTGGTCCGCCTGGATACCCTGATCAATTAATACTATCCACTGTAACCGCAACCTACATCCACTTCTGCAACACAGGAATGCCTACCTTAAGTAAAATTACAAAGTAACTGCAAGCATTTCCACTTCGACCCCCCCGCCCATGTATACCGTACTTTTATTATTACCTATCTATTCATTGTGATTTTTCCCTCAAGGTGCTCACCCAGACAGTACTACAATCCGCAAATCCCCTCCATTTTCCCTAGAGGACATTGAATCCACTCTACTCACAGGTGAGATATATACAAGTTTGCACCAGGGCAGCGCTTTGCCCTTGTAAATTCCACTCAATCATATCTTGTTCCCTACAGTTAGCATCCACCAACCAACCTACACAAAGGCCAAGTTCGGTCTCTCCCTGGCCCCCCACACCAGGTACCATAACAGCCCTCCTGACTGCTTGCCAAATATTAATTTATTATCCTTCTCTTTTTTCCCCAGGGGATGACCACTATTCTATCCCAATTATTGAATCTTTCAATTAGATCTCAATATCCACCTAGACCTTGAGGAGTATACCAAACTTCAGGATCTCCTTTCCCACCTTCTTTTATATATTATCATTTTCTTCCTATTTATTCTTATTTATATCTTTTAATCAATTCATTAAATTTGTATTTTATGGTACTTACTCTCTTTTCATTTTTTACCAGTTTAGTAGCCCAGCACAAATCCTTTTCTTTCTCATAGCCTTTACCCCTATAACAACTCATGGTTATTGTTCAATTTGCAGCAGGACTACTATACTTACCGACCAGTGCCACTGTCTATCTAGTATTATTATTATAAGTTTGCACACACTGCAGTAGAGATTTTAGCCCATTCCTCCATACAGATCTTCTCCAGATCTTTCAGGTTTCGGGGCTGTCGCTGAGCAACATTGAGTTTCCCTTCAAAGATTTTCTATTGGGTTCAGGTCTGGAGACTGGCTAGACGCCTTCAGGACCTTAAAATGCTTAAACACCTTAGTTGCCCTGGCTGTGTGTTTTGGGTCATTGTCATGCTGGAAGACCCTGCCATGACCCATCTTCAATGCTCTTACTGAGGGAAGGAGGTTGTTGGCCAAAATCTCTCTATGCATGACTCCATTCATCCTTCCTTCAATATGGTGCAGTTGTCCTGTCCCCTTTTTAGAAAAGCACCCCAAAGTATGATGTTTCCCCCACCATGCTTCACGGTTGGGATATTGTTCTTGGGGTTGTATTCACCCCTCTTCTTCCTTCAAACTCGGCAAGTGGAGTTGATACTAAAAAGTTCTATTTTGGTCTCATCTGACCTCTTGATCTTCTCCCATGCATTCTTGGGATCATCCAGATGGTCATTGAAGAACTTGAAAAAGGGCCTGGACATGTGCTGGCATGAGAAAGGGGACCTTGTGTGTACTGCAGGATTTTAATCCATGACAGCATAGTGTGTTATCAATGGTAATATTTGAGAGTGTGGTCCCAGCTCTCTTCAGGTCACTGACCAGGTCCTCCTATATAGTTCTGGGCGGCTTCCTGAACCTTCTCAGATTCCGCCTTATCCCACGAGGCGAGATCTTGCATGGAGCCTCAGACTGAGGTAGATTGACTGTCAACTTGTGTTTTTTCCATTTTCTTAGAATTGTGCCAACAGTTGTTGCCTTCTCAACAAGCTGCTTGCCTATTGTCTTGTAGCCCATCCTAGGCTTGTGCAGGTCTACAATTTTGTCCCTGGTGTCCTTAGATAGCTTTTTGGTCTTGGTCATGGTGGAGAGGATGGAGTGTGATTGATTGAGTACATGGACAGGTGTATTTTATACAGGTAACAAGTTCAAACAGGTGCAATTAATACAGGTAATGAGTGTAGAGTAGGAGGGCTTCTTAAAGAAAAACTAAAAGGTCTATGAGAGCCAGAATTCTTGCTGGTGGGTAGGTGATCAAAAACTTATTTCATGCAATAAAATGCAATGTAATTATTTAAAAATCTATGAGATTCTGCCTCACACAGTGTGCCTACGATAAAAATTCCAGACCTCTCCATTCTTTGCAGGTGGAAAAACTTGCAAAATCAGCAGTGTATCAAAAACTTATTTTTCCCACTGCACCTGCCTTATGAATCTGAGTATTATAGATCTGTATTAGAACATTCAAATAAGCTATTGTTTCAATTTCATACAAAAAATGTTGTGGTGTTTTTTTCTTTCAAATTTATATAAAATCTATAAGAAAAAATGTCAGATATTCCATCATGACTCTTAAATGCATTGCTTTGCCATTTGAGTGGGGCCTAACCATTCACAGCTAGCATAGTTATAAGCAAATTCCCGTATACATTTTTTACATTTATTCTGCTTTATTGTAAATAACATATTTGTATGGATACATTGTTGTGTACGTTGTTGTATAATGCCATAGTAGCATATAATACACTGCAAATATCCCGTGCACAGCATTCCCTGCAGCTGGCTGGTTCTGACAACAGTAAAAATGTAGCTAATATGTCAGATTCTTTATTTTATTTGACAGCTGTAATTAATCTCTACTAACCAAGAAATCTGACCCGCTGTGTCCACTCAAGACCTGGAGTTTTGCAGCCTTGCTTTAATCAATGGATATAATTAATTATACTGCTGGTTCTCAATTTTTGTCCTCAGGCCTCACCAATATTAGCATGTTCGGCTGTTCTGGAAGACATGTGGGTTAATCACTGATCCAGTCAATGTGTTCATTTGGGAAGAATGCCACTAAACAAGCACAGTTGGTGATGCCTGAGGATATGTACAAGGACCATTGAACTATACCGAGCTGTAATTGAAGAAGAAAATGGCTTGGGTTTGTTATTTTCTTCGATTCTTTTGCTCCTATACAGCTGTGTTGCTGCTTATATAGCACTTCAGAAGAATAGGAATAACTTTTCATAAGTTTTGTATCCAGAGTGCCAAGATGTTTATGAGATTAGATTTGTGGATTGTTTTAATAAATGCCTTCATTATTTAGAACAGCGACTGTTAAATTATGGAAAATGTATTACTGAGATTGCTTCTTTTGAAGTCTATAGCAAAATATACCGTATAATGTACTCCTTTTTGTGCTGCATAGTAACACATTAGAAGCATGATATATATGTATAATAAAATGTGTCACTTTTTTTCGCTTTAAAGAGCACAGTAATATTCCAGGGATTTATTTGTGATTTAAGCCATAGCATCTCATGCAAAAGAATTAATTGTTTAAAGGGAATCTGTCAACAGCTTATTTTCTAGCACATCTGAGAGCAGCTTGATGTAGGGCAGAGACCCTGGCTCCAGTGATGTATCACTTACTGGACCGCCCACACCACTGATTGGCCGATTTCTGTGTACACTGTGCATAGGCAGAAAGCTGCCGATTAGTGATTGCTCATTTATATGAAGTACTACATGGGAGCAGGTTTACTATCCTTCAAGTGATAATCTCCTTCTGAAAAAAAAGTGATTTTATCAAAACGACATCATGCATTCCAGTAAGTGACACATCACTGGAATCAGGGTCTCTGCCCGTACATCATTCTGCTGGCAGATTAGGTGGCAAAAACCTGATGATAAATTCCCTCTAACAGTAGTTCAGTTCTTTATTATTTAGTGGTTTGGCGGTCCAGTCTCTTCTCTGTCATGGATTAGCACCCCAAACCTCGCTTTGTTGTGCTATCATGAGGTCAAGCTAGTTTCAGTATCCCTTTCAGTCTGTATATTAACGGCACAATGATATTGGGTGGACAGTTTTACTGGACATTCTGATGGAAGTGGACAAGTTCAAGGCATATTTTAATAATTAAGACGCTTTCTTATAAACAACTTAATTTACTGACCTATTCTACGCCCCCGTCACATGTCCGTGTTTCCAGTACGTGTAGTATCCTTTTTTTTCATGAATACCACACATGCCGATTATAACCGCTTTTTACATGTCCATGTTTCTACACCGACCGTGTGTCTGTGTAACACAAACAGAGACATGTCCATTTTTTTCCGGCAGCAAAGATGACAAGGGCCAATACAAGACTATGGGTCCTTGAAAAACACGTACAGCACACGGATGGCAGCTGTCTACAGTCCATGTGTTGTCCGTGTTTAACATTGCAAAGTATAGGAGAAGCTTTGTCATTTATCTATTTATCCATAAGGGCTCGCACTCATCTGGATTTAAAATATCGCTCCGATGTTGATCCAGAAAAGTAGGATGAGTGTCATGCGAGTGTAAAGTGTCCCAGTGAGGTAGTTGTGGGCAAGCAGTAAGCCCATGCTCGCTTTGACACCCGACAGACAAAGTGTGTCCTCCCTTTGGTGTGCTGCGGTGTATGTGGTGTTTTCCACTTACTTCTGACTCGAGCAATTTCTCTTCTGGAACCAGGGCAGGAATGAATTCAGGTGAAATGAAGTTCATAACAACAGCTGGAACTTTACTTAGTAACTGACAGTATTTACAGGCATGTATAAAGGATAAGGCCAAACAAGTTGTCATCTTTCCCACAGGTACTTGATACAACTTCAGCCCTGGTTCTCCATTTAGATGAAGCATCTCTGTTGCTTTGTTCTCTAGCCCTAGAGAATCTTCCTCACCAAAGACAGTATATCCAGATCCTAGTTCTCCTCACATCCTAGACTTTAATCTTAACTTCTTCTGCAGGCCTGCAGACAGAATGTGCCCCCAGGTCCTTGACGACTCTCTCGAGGTTCCCAAGACAGGTAAGGGGACTCTTGTGAAGGGAATCTTCTATCTGATGATCCTCTGTCTGGGGTACTAGGCCCACATCTACCCTAACAGCCAGAATAGAGCCTGTCAGTCCTCTGAAGTACTGCACACAACTGACTAAACTCACTTCCTGCTTGTGGAAACTACCCAGAGATTCCTAAAGTGCTCATCCACTATGGGCTGTCCTCACACATAGTTAACTCTCAAACTGTCATAAATGCCTTCTATGCTACTGGCAAACTTCACCTTTCATCTATATTCTACACCGTGTTCCAAATTATTATGCAAATAATATTTTCTCAGATTTTCCCAAATTACCTATATGAATTGCAGTCATTGTAATTTTCCAGTCAAATAACTATTAGAGTACAATTGAAAGGTTTTGTACAAACTGCCTATGATAACAGTATATTTAAAAAAAATAAAAAACTCAAACTGCACTCAAAATGCATGTTCCAAAATTCATGTTTGATTTCAGTTTGTAATAACCTGCTAATGCTTATAATTTCGAGAATGACCATTTTTTTGTTATTTATTAAAATGAAAAGGTTGAAAACTCTGCTGTGCATAATAATTTGGAAAATGCATTTTGAGTGCAGTTTGAGTTTGTTTGTTTTTTTTAAATATACTGTTATCATAGGCAGTTTGTACAAAAACCTTTCAATTGTACTCTTTTAGTTATTTGACTGGAAAATTACAATGACTGCATTTCATATAGGTAATTTGGGAAAATCTGAGAAAATATTATTTGCGTAATAATTTGAAACACAGTGTAGACAGTGGCATCTTGTGGCCGTTTGTTAATACTACAGCCTACAAGGAAACATATCAGGAACAAAACATTATTCATATTCTATACCACATCACCACTGATGTCTTCAGAGAGAACATGGTCATCTCCTTACACGGGTACAATGCTATTTTTCTCACATAGCATCTGTATGACATCCGTATGACATTCATATGCAATGCATTTTTTTTTCTGTGCAACTATTATTCTACAATCATTTACAGGACCATTTCTGAATTTCTGGGCTACAGAATGGTAATGTATCTGTAGAAATCAGATGGAATACGGATGGTCCGTATGCCGTCCATTTTTTTTCTCGCATACATTGACTTGCACTGGCAAGTCTCGTCTGATAAACGCAGCCATTCGCAGCATACTGCAATTTTTTTCTCATCCAGATTCCAGCTGAGAAAAAAATCAAAGATGAACACTGAATCAGTGAATAACATCCGATTTTTTATGGGATTGCACTTGTCCAATTTATACACAGATGAGTATGAGCCCTAATGCTAGATTTCTAAAACTTAACATGGACAAAACAGAATTCATCATCTTTCCGCCATCTCATTCACCCCACCCAACTGACCCATCTATCAACGTCAATGGCTGTCCACTCTCCCCAGTCCATCAATCTCGCTGCCTTGGGGTAACCCTGGACTCTGAACTCTCCTTCAAACCACATATCCAAGCCCTTTCCACTTCCTGCCGACTCCAACTCAAAAATATCTCCCGGATCCGCACATTCCTCAACCATGACTCTGCAAAAACACTAGTGCACGCCCTCATCATCTGCCGCCTTGACTACTGCAACCTCCTGCTCTGTGGCCTCCCTTACAACACTCTTGCACCCCTCCAATCCATCCTAAACTCTGCTGCCCGACTAATCCGCCTGTCCCCCCGCTATTCCCCGGCCTCTCCTCTCTGTCAATCTGTTCACTGGCTCCCCATTGCCCAGAGACTGCAGTTCAAGACCCTAACCATGACATACAAAGTTATTCACAACCTATCTCCTCCATATATCTCTGACCTAGTCTCCCGTTACATACCCACACGCAACCTCCGATCCTCACAAGATCTCCTTCTCTACTCCCCTCTTATCTCCTCCTCCCACATTTTCATACAAGATTTCTCCCGTGCTTCCCCACTACTCTGGAACTCTCTACCCCAACACGTCAGACTCTCGCCTACCGTGGAAACCTTCAAAAGGAGCCTGAAGACCCACCTCTTCCGACAAGCCTACAACCTGCAGTAACCACTGATCCACCACACCACTGCACGACCAGCTCTACTCTCACCTACTGTATCCTCACCCATCCCTTGTAGATTGTGAGCCCTCACGGGCAGGGACCTCGCTCCTCCTGTACCAGTCGCTGTCACATTGTGTTCAAGATTATTGTAATTGTTTTCACTATGTATACCCCTTTTTCACATGTAAAGTGCCATGGAATAAATGGCGCTATAATAATGAATTATAATAATAATAATAATAGTAATAATAATGGAAAAACACTGATGACACACTGATAGTAAAAACAGACACACTGATGACACATGGATGACACGGATGACACAATGATGGACAACACTGATGACACTGGTACAATTTTCTTCATGTATGAGTTTTATACGGATTTGTGAAGGGGGCTTCTGAGCTGCAGCCCTTCCAATTGCTCCTTGTTTTTGGCTCTGTTTCTATTAACTCCCATTCTTTTATCTATTGCATATTGAATATAATAAGATTCTTATACACTTTCTCTTTAGTATCAGTTTTCATTTTCCGACAATATGGCGAGGCAATCTTGTAAATAGATCTAGAAAGCCTTTTTATCAAGTTTTGGAAAATGTAATGCGCATGATATCTATAACACTAAAACATAACATGATAAGAAGAAAACTTAGACACGATAACCTTGAGTTCTAGCTGAGCATAATGTACAGTTTTTTACATTCAGCCAAGTTTGAAAAGGCCAGCTGTGGAAATAAAGCCATTTTAGATGCTACTCTATATACATTATACATTTTATAAAGGGGATGAGTGTTAAAATGTCTCTTACAAACAACTCACATTTAACCTTTAACCAAACCTTCTTATCCATTGCTGGGGCCAGAATTGAGAAGAGAGGAAGGAAAGAGATGTTGCTTCTACATTTCTGAATGTTGCATTTTACTGCAGAAAGCTATTTTGCAATGGATTACGGGATTAGATGTCCGTCCAAGTTCTCTTGGCCAATAAATTGCACATTTAGATATTTGGCAAGCAGGGATCATTGAGATGATAATTAGAGATGAGCGTTGTTCTACTCGAACTGTTCGCCAATCTCAAATTCGAGCTGTTTTGGGCAGTGTTCGAGCCGTTCGACGAACACGAACAATTTGATAAAAATTCGGCTGTTCGAGGTTATGTTCGATAACTGTTCGTGCACCAAAATCATAACTGGATTTTTTCTCAGTAATGATGAAAATTAATGTTAATACGCAGTTTGAGTGTACAGCGGGGTGGGGGGAGGGGCAGGGGATGGATCTCTGCAGGAACAATGAAGATCTCCATTTTTTTTTCTCTTTCCCGCATTTGCAGTGGGGAGGTGCAATCTGTCAGCCTATCAGCAGCGCACACACGGAGCGAAGTGCTTTTTTTCACACAAGCAAGGGCATGTGTCATTGGCAGTGTATGTCACATGTCCTTGCCCTATAAGACCAAGCCATTTTCCCCGTCGCCACCATTTTCTCACTGCTTCAGCTGCGTGTTAGACGGCACCACTGTTGCTGTGTGCGCTATACCTTGTTAATTTCAAGCCAATTTTCGCACAAATATACAGATAGCTTGGGAGTAGGGAATAGTTGTGATTGCAGTCCTTTTAAGGACTAGGTTACAGCATTTCCTACGACTTTTATCAGGGAGGTCTGTGCTCTTAAATAGATAGGTTGTGGGAGTAAAGACTAATTGTAATTGGAGTCCTTTTCAGGACTAGGTTACATCAGTTCCTATCAGTTTTTGCCAGGCAGGTCTGTGCCAGTGCTGTGTAAGTTTTTTTCACAGCATTTGGCTGAATCTAGCAAAGCTAATCCTTTTTGGCCTATTGCAGAGTGTGTTAGTCAGTGGAGTAGCCTATCTGTGTTGCAAGATATACCACCTGTGTATAGAATACCAATTTTTTTACTGCACCTAGTGAAGTAAAATCTTTTGGGCATAGCATCATTCTATTAGTCCATCTATACTGACCTCCATCAGGTTGCAAATTAAAACTAATTTTTATCTGCATCTACCTCTGAAAAAATATTTGGGCTTCTAGCTGTGTGTGGGACTTGTTGTATTAGTCCATCTATACTGACCTCCATCAGGTTGCAAATTAAAAATAATTTTTATCTGCATCTACAGTACCTCTGAAAAAATATTTGGGCTTCTAGCTGTGTGTGGGACTTGTTGTATTAGTCCATCTATACTGACCTCCATCAGGTTGCAAACTGAATATATTTTTTTCTGCATCTACCTCTGAAAAAATATTTGGGCTTCTAGCTGTGTGTGGGACTTGTTGTATTAGTCCATCTATACTGACCTCCATCAGGTTGCAAACTGAATATATTTTTTTCTGCATCTACCTCTGAAAAAATATTGGGCTTCTAGCTGTGTGTGGGACTTGTTGTATTAGTCCATCTATACTGACCTCCATCAGGTTGCAAACTGAATATATTTTTTTCTGCATCTACCTCTGAAAAAATATTGGGCTTCTAGCTGTGTGTGGGTCTTGTTCTATTAATCCATCTATACTGACCTCCATCAGGTTGCAAACTGAATATAATTTTTTTCTGCATCTAGCTCTGAAAAAATATTTGGCTTTCTAGCAGTGTGTGGGACTTGTTGTATTAGTCCATCTATACTGACCTCCATCAGGTTGCAAATTAAAAATAATTTTTATCTGCATCTACAGTACCTCTGAAAAAATATTTGGGCTTCTAGCTGTGTGTGGGACTTGTTGTATTAGTCCATCTATACTGACCTCCATCAGGTTGCAAACTGAATATATTTTTTTCTGCATCTACCTCTGAAAAAATATTGGGCTTCTAGCTGTGTGTGGGACTTGTTGTATTAGTCCATCTATACTGACCTCCATCAGGTTGCAAACTGAATATATTTTTTTCTGCATCTACCTCTGAAAAAATATTGGGCTTCTAGCTGTGTGTGGGTCTTGTTCTATTAATCCATCTATACTGACCTCCATCAGGTTGCAAACTGAATATAATTTTTTTCTGCATCTAGCTCTGAAAAAATATTTGGCCTTCTAGCAGTGTGTCGGACTTTCTCTATTAGTCCATCTATACTGACCTCCATCAGGTTGCAAATTAAAACTAATTTTTATCTGCATCTACAGTACCTCTGAAAAAATATTTGGGCTTCTAGCTGTGTGTGGGACTTGTTGTATTAGTCCATCTATACTGACCTCCATCAGGTTGCAAACTGAATATATTTTTTTCTGCATCTACCTCTGAAAAAATATTTGGGCTTCTAGCTGTGTGTGGGACTTGTTGTATTAGTCCATCTATACTGACCTCCATCAGGTTGCAAACTGAATATATTTTTTTCTGCATCTACCTCTGAAAAAATATTGGGCTTCTAGCTGTGTGTGGGACTTGTTGTATTAGTCCATATATACTGACCTCCATCAGGTTGCAAACTGAATATATTCTTTTCTGCATCTACCTCTGAAAAAATATTGGGCTTCTAGCTGTGTGTGGGACTTGTTGTATTAGTCCATCTATACTGACCTCCATCAGGTTGCAAACTGAATATATTTTTTTCTGCATCTACCTCTGAAAAAATATTGGGCTTCTAGCTGTGTGTGGGACTTGTTGTATTAGTCCATCTATACTGACTTCCATCAGGTTGCAAACTGAATATATTTTTTTCTGCATCTACCTCTGAAAAAATATTGGGCTTCTAGCTGTGTGTGGGACTTGTTGTATTAGTCCATCTATACTGACCTCCATCAGGTTGCAAACTGAATATATTTTTTTCTGCATCTACCTCTGAAAAAATATTGGGCTTCTAGCTGTGTGTGGGTCTTGTTCTATTAATCCATCTATACTGACCTCCATCAGGTTGCAAACTGAATATAATTTTTTTCTGCATCTATCTCTGAAAAAATATTTGGCCTTCTAGCAGTGTGTCGGACTTTCTCTATTAGTCCATCTATACTGACCTCCATCAGGTTGCAAATTAAAACTAATTTTTATCTGCATCTACAGTACCTCTGAAAAAATATTTGGGCTTCTAGCTGTGTGTGGGACTTGTTGTATTAGTCCATCTATACTGACCTCCATCAGGTTGCAAACTGAATATATTTTGTTCTGCATCTACCTCTGAAAAAATATTGGGCTTCTAGCTGTGTGTGGGACTTGTTGTATTAGTCCATCTATACTGACCTCCATCAGGTTGCAAACTGAATATATTTTTTTCTGCATCTACCTCTGAAAAAATATTGGGCTTCTAGCTGTGTGTGGGACTTGTTGTATTAGTCCATCTATACTGACCTCCATCAGGTTGCAAACTGAATATATTTTTTTCTGCATCTAACCCAGCCAATAGTTTTGGCCTAATACCACAGTTTGGCCACTCAGCTCTGCTCGGTTACCATCCATTGTTTTTTTGTGCAAACAACTCCAGAGTTGTGAATTAGTTAACCACCAAAATGAGTGGAAAAAGGCCTGCTGCTGGTGGAAAGGTGAATAGGCATGTTGGGAAGGGGAAAAAAGGTTGTGTCCGTGGGGTAGGTGTTAAAGCAACAGTAACATCTGCAGAAGAAAGACCATCTTCCAGCCAAACTAAAATGTCTACTTCTTTTAGCGGACAATGTGATAAGATCCCTTTCTTACGGCCACGCCAATCGCTACAAATTCCAGATGAGGCACAAAAACAGCAGGTGCTTCAACGGATATCAAGTGCTCCTTTAAGTGGGCTCTCCTCCACATCAACTTCAACATCACAAATACTCCAGTCCTCAAAGGTGTCACCCAAATCGCACTTGCTTCCTCACAGCTCCCAAATCTCCAGCTGCCCGTCTGAGTATGAGGTAGAACAGATGGTTGAGTCTGCAGAGCTGTTTACTCATACTATAGCCTGGGAATCAGAGGTCGACTCCAGCGCTTCTGTGAATCCAGACGAGGAAATGATCTACACTGATGCCCAGAATCTTTATGAGTCGGATCCAGGACCAGACGCAGAAGGTTCTGACCATAATGTAGACCCTCATTCCCAAACTGTAACTCCTGTTGGTGGAGACAATGAGGAAGACGATGATAAGACTCAAATACCTGATTGGAGCGACAACTTTAGTTTTTTGTCAGGGCAGGAACAGGTTGGCTCTGAGGACGACGGGTGTGATAACACACAGGGTGATGATGATGAGGTTGGAGATCCCACTTACTGTCAACCCACAGTCAGCCAAGAGATGAGGTCAGCAGAGGAGGTGGAGGAAGATGCTAGTGACGACGACGTCAGGTTGCGCCTTCCTGGACAGAGACGTAGTACTGGAAGCACGTCAACAACTGCATCCTCAAACACAACTCTGCCTCTCACCACAAGTCGTGGTGGCTCTCCAGGTCGCATGGGTGCTAAGCCTTGCATAGCCTGGGCATTTTTTCAGATCGATAAAGATGACCCAACTCGTGTTATCTGTAACATTTGTCAGCAAAAGCTAAGTAGAGGCCAAAAAATACATAGTTTGAGTACTTCATGCATGAACCGGCACATGGACATGAAGCATAAGTTGCAGTGGGAAGCTCAGTGTGCTACAATGCGGCCTAGCCGGCCGGGCCAACCACCGTCTGCCATATCTTGTGCATCCGCGGCCTCTTCATCCTCTGTGACTGGGGGGACAGCAGTCACACCTGTTTTGGGGCGCAGACCTGCCACCTCTTTACCCGCAACAGCCAGCGTGATTGGCAGGTCATCATTTTCTTTGGAGGTGGTAACAGCAGCTGGTGTTGAGCGCTCTCCGACATCGATAGCACCACCTTTGGATCAAGGCAACCTAACATGTCCGCCTGCATCTTCCTCACAGACCGGCAGTTTGCCGGGGACACCCTTATCAACCCCGTCTAAGCACAATAGCCAGCCCTCGGTCCCTCAGATGTGGACAAGTAAAAGACCATTTCCTCCTAGCCATGAGAAAGCTAAGAGGTTGAATTTCACCATCTGCAAGCTCTTGGCTACAGAAATGCTGCCTTTCCGCCTGGTGGACACAGAGGATTTTCGAGACCTTATGTCCGTCGCAGTGCCCCAGTACCAGATGCCCAGTCGGCACTACTTCTCAAAGAAAGGTGTGCCTGCGCTCCACCAGCATGTCGCACACAACATCACCGCTTCTTTGAGAAACTCTGTGTGTGACAGGGTGCATTTCACCACAGACACTTGGACGAGTAGGCATGGACAGGGGCGTTACATGTCGCTGACTGGGCACTGGGTAACTATGGTGACAGCAGGACAAGGGGCTGCTGTCCAAGTCTTGCCGTCCCCACGAGTTGTGCGTCAATCCTCTTTATGTCAAAGTTCCTCCACTGCTTCTGCCTCCTCAACCTCCTCTCGGTCTTCCACCTGCACCCAAAGCCTGTCTGGTCATGCCACAAGCTTTCTAACTGCGCAGAAGGGATCCTGCACACCTCCTTACTATGCTGGCAGTAGGGCTCAACGTCATCAGGCGGTTTTTACATTGAAATGTCTGGGAAATGTGAGTCACACAGCTGAGGAGTTGTGGTCAGCTCTGGAGAACCAATTTCATGAATGGTTGTCTCCACTGGACCTGAAACCAGGGAAGGCCGTGTGCGACAATGCTGCAAACCTGGGTGCAGCCCTTCGCCGGGGCAATGTCACACACGTGCCTTGTATGGCTCACGTGTTGAACCTGGTTGTCCAGCAATTTTTAGCCCACTATCCCAGACTAGATGGCCTTCTGCAGAGGGCACGGTCGCTGTGTGCTCACTTCCGCCGTTCGCATCCCGCAGCTCAGCGACTTACATCTCTACAGAAGTCGTTGGGCCTGCCACTTCACCGGCTAAAATGCGATGTGCCTACCCGGTGGAATTCAACTCTGCACATGTTGCAGCGACTGTGGCAGCACCGACAAGCCCTGGTGCAATACGTTCTGACGTATAGCCTGGGCCAACGAGATTCAGAGGTGGGGCAAATCACGCTGGAGGAGTGGTCTCAGATCAGGGACCTATGCACCCTTCTGCACAGTTTTGAAATGGCGACGAAGATGTTTAGTGCTGACGATGCCATTATCAGCATGACTATTCCGGTGATTTACATGCTGGAGCACATGTTAAACAGAATTCGGAGTCAGGTGGTGGCACAAGAGGAGGTGGAGGAAGTAGAGGAGGAGGAGTTGTATGCGGAAGGGCTAACATCTGCAAGGTCCAGACGGTCGGCAGCACCAAGGCGGCAGGCATGTGAGGGTGGGGGAGATGGTTTTACCAGGGCGCATGGTAGCAGCCAAACTAGTGAGGAAGGTGCAGGAGCCCAGGAAGAAGTGGAGGACGAACTGATGGAAGACTCATCAGATGAGGGAGACCTTGATCACATTTCTGTTGTGCGAGGTTGGGGGGAGAGGACAGAGGAAGGAAGCATGATTGTTACCTCGCCACCAACACAACAGGGACTTGGTGCTCCTGGATGCGCAACACACATGAGTGCCTTCTTGCTGCACTACCTGCAACATGACCCTCGAATTGTGAGAATTAGAAATAATCCTGACTACTGGGTTGCCACACTGTTAGATCCCCGGTACAAAAGTAAATTTGCAGAAATTATTCCTGCCATAGAAAGGGATGCACGCATGCAGGAGTATCAGCAGAGACTGTTGCAGAATCTTACATGTGCTTTTCCACAAAATACCAGTGGTGCACGTAGTGAATCTCACAGTTCCAACTTGCCAACCGTGGGTCCGTCAAGTGTTCAGCACTCAAACCGTAACAGAACCACAGTATCTGGTGGTAACATCAATTTTGCGGAATCATTTCACCACTTTTTTAGCCCATCCTTTGCAAGGCCACAGGAGACAAGAAGTCTGACACATAGTCAACGCCTAGAGACGATGGTACAGGAGTATCTCCAAGTAAACATTGAAGCCACGACTGTGTCACTGGACCCTTGCTCTTTTTGGGCTTCCAATCTGGATAAATGGCCGGAGCTAGCCACATACGCCTTGGAGATCTTGTCATGCCCCGCAGCCAGCGTTCTGTCTGAACGTGTGTTCAGCGCTGCTGGTGGTGTGCTGACAGATAAGCGCACGCGGCTCTCCACTGATAATGTAGACAGACTCACGTTCATAAAGATGAACAAATCATGGATCCGAAACGACTTTTCTACCCCTGTGTCATCCTGGGGAGAGTAAAAGCTTGATGATTGTTTAAAATCACCCTACCAACCGTTTTAAGCTTTCAAATTACTAATCATGTTTATCTGTATCTTGACTGGAAAATAATTTGGGCTTTGTAGCAGTGTGCAGCACTGATCCTATTAGGCCATCTATAATAAGCTCCACCAGATTTAAAATTAAAAATAATTTTTAGCTGCATCTAGCCCGGAAAATAATTTTGGGTCTCCGAGATGCGCAAGACACATAAGTGCCTTCTTGCTGCACTACCTGCAGCATGACCCTCATATTGTCAGAATTCGAAGTAATCATGACTACTGGGTTGCCACACTCTTAGATCCCCCAAACTTTTCGATCAACCTTTTCATTTTAATAAAGACCAAAAAAATTGTCATTTTTGAAATTATAAGCATTAGCAGGTTGTTAGAAACTGAAATCAAACAGTTTTCAACTCAAAACTTTATTCTAGGTGATGTTACATTTTCACATAGGACCCCTTGTTCGAAAGGAGCTTCTGAACTCTCTCGTCCATTGAATTTGTCAGGTTTTGGATGGTTTCTGCTTCAATTGTTTTGCATGAGGACAGAATACCCTCCCAGAGCTGTTGCTTAGATGTGAACTGCCTCCCGCCATCATAGACACTCCTTTTAATGATGCTCCAAAGGTTCTGAATGGGGTAGAGGTCAGGGGAGCATGGGGGTCACACCATAAGTTTGTCCCCTTTTATGCCCATATCAGCCAGAGATGCAGATGTTTTATGTGCAGCATGAGATGGTGCATTATCATGCAGAAAAATGATCTTGCTGTGAAATACACGGTTCTTCTTCTTGAACCATGGCAGGAAGTGCTGTTTGAGAAAATCCACATACATTATGGAGTTCATCTTTAGCGCCTTCAGGGATCCTAAAGGGGCCGACAATCTCTCTCCCCATGATTCCAGCCCAAAACATTACTCCACCTCCTCCTTGTTGGCGCTGTAGCCGTGTTTGCGTGGGGTGTCCATTAGTGTTGAGCCACCCCCGTAGTGTTCGAGTTCGGTTCGGTTCGTCGAACACCCGTGTGTTCGCCGAACTGTTCGTCGAACTGTTCGTCGAACACCTTCGAACACCGTTAAAACCAATGGCAGGCAAACAAAAACACATAGAAACACATAAAAAACACCTTCAAAGGTGTCCAAAAGCTGACAAACTGCTCAGAAGACACAACTAACACATGGAAAAGTGACAAGTACATATAGTCATGCGAAAAGAAAAGAGGTGGAGGAGTAAAAGGAGGGGGAGACACAGATATAGGCATGTCATGCCCTTCTAAAATCCAAAAAGTGAGAAGCCGAGACGGCCAGTCCGCTCCTGCCCGTGCCACCTCCGTGTCGCCGGGTTTGTGCCAGAGCCGCGGTGAACCCTGACGGCCAGCCCCCCTCTCCCAATACTGGTGCCTGTCCGCTGGTGGGTCGAGAGAGCCCCCCTGTGGTGGAGGCAGCTCTAAGCTTTTTAATTTAAATTGTCCCTCTAATTTGAATGAATACACTTTAAATCCATTTACAAGGATCTATTGGAGGGCAAGTCTCATGCCAGCAGCCGCGTAATTCCAGCTCCAGTAGCGTCCACTAAAGCTGCTGCAGTTAAAAAGCTTTTATAAGGATCGAGCTCGGCTGTCCACCGCAAGGGATCCTAGTGCCACTCCCAGCCCCTATGCCTTGGGGTGCCTCCTGATGCACTTCACTAAGTATCCCGTGGTCCCGAAGCATTTCCTTTGAAAAAATTAAGTGTCCAAACTACAGGTGGTGTAGCTTGCTTAACAGCCGGGATAATCCGCTGACTAGCAGACACTGCTACTAGGCACAAAGTATTTCCTGGGCTAGATGCAGTTAAAAATTTGTAAGTAGATACTCTGGTTGGATGCTGAGAAAGCATTCCATAGAGTCTCCTGGCACGCCATATATGATTCTCTTAAAAAGCTTGGGGTAGGGGTCTAGGGGACCCTTTTATAGCCAAAATCACGGCCCTGTATCACAATACGTCACCTAGGCTGAAGATAAATGGAACTGTAGCACCCTGAGGGCTCGGTTGCTACAGACGTATTGCACCTCACCCAGAGGTGTGATATCTCACTCTCAGGTAAGGATGGAGTGTGGATCAGGACCCGACACCTGCATGCATTACACCACATTGCCGTGGGGCAGGGCGACCAATATGCCCCTGAGATGGGCACGACAGTCCCTGTCCCTGGCTGGAGTGGGGGGAGGGAACACTGAGGAAGGGGAACCCTGCAGTGCAGGAGCAGGGAGGAAGCAGTTCCTGGGTGCATTGAGAAGGGAGTATAAAAGGTGGGCACCATCTTAGTTCAGTGCAGAGAAGTCTGAGCAGAAGTGGCAGGGAGCAGGGGCTCTGCATGAGCTCTGCTCCGGAGGCGGGCCTAGTAACAGAGGCCCAGGCCTGCAAGAGGGAGAAGGAAGGAAGAGGAGCGGAGAAGGCTCCAGGAACGAGGAATGAAGGGATCCCAGGGGTGCGGACGGGCGAGTCGCCACCGCACGCCCGAATCCACCTGCGTGGAGGGGTCAGGCCAAAGGGGGAGACCGGTCCCCGAACTAGTGGAGGCAGGAAACGACCCTCAGCTAGAAACCGGAGGCTCTGACATTTTATGTGGCGCAGCCCCTTGCTCCACCCGCTAGGAAGGCACCACATAGGGTCAGGGAAACTGGCGCCAAGTTTACCAAGAGGAGGCCCGAGGCAGCCGGACAGAAGTGTTGGTAAGAAAGGCCAGACAAAGGACACACAAAGGGGGTCCTGTGAAGCGCTCCAAAGTTATCTGGGAGTTGTCTGAGCCCCTCACCTTGTGAGCACAGTACGACGTGGGCAGCCGTTACCTGCAGACGTGGTCTGGATAATAAGAACTGTGAGTAAAGGCCCTGAACTGCATCACTGACTCCGTGTCGTTACTGCTGCTGCCCTGCACCATCACCCCCATCCTCCGCATACACTGCCCTGAGGCTATACTCCTCCCATGGGGAGTTATGCTACGCTCTGCTGCACCCACAACACCAGCCTTAGCGGTCTGCCCTGTAGCGGCGGTTCACTCTGACCGCAATCCACGGGTGGCGTAGTCGGTCATTTAAACATCAAAACCACATAAATAGTTCCGCCACTGGTTTGACCGCCCTGAGCCACGGAACCGGATCGCCGCCACGAAGACTACAACCACCAGCATCCACCAAAAAGGGTCCGGCTCCGGGTGTCCCAAGGCCCAGGGGGTGCGTCAGAACATTTTCATCACCTTTCACAATCACCAATGGGACAAGGCAGGGATGTCCTCTGTCCCCTCTCTAATACATCCTAGTGACGGAGCACCTGCTCTCATCAATTCGCCATAACCCCAATATTAGGTGGATTGAGGTGGGAGGCACCGAGTACAAGTGCTCTCTATTTGCTGATGATGTCCTAGTATATATCACTCAATCACATATATCCATCCCTGCTGTTATGGCTGAAATAGATCACTTTGTTACATGGTAAAATTTTAAAATCAATGCAGCGAAGTCTGAGGCCCTCGATGTCTCCCTCCCTAAATCCATATAGGATTCCATCCAGTCCAACTTTCCCTTTGCCTGGCCCTCACAGGGTATCAAATACTTAGGAATTCCTATTCATAGAGACCTCTCCCATCTATGTTATCTTAATTTTGGGCCCTTTATTGAACAATTCCATACAGACCACGGTTGGCAAGTTGGAACTGTGAGATTCACTACGTGCACCACTGGTATTTTGTGGAAAAGCACATGTAAGATTCTGCAACAGTCTCTGCTGATACTCCTGCATGCGTGCATCCCTTTCTATGGCAGGAATAATTTCTGCAAATTTACTTTTGTACCGGGGATCTAACAGTGTGGCAACCCAGTAGTCAGGATTATTTCTAATTCTCACAATTCGAGGGTCATGTTGCAGGTAGTGCAGCAAGATGGCACTCATGTGTGTTGCGCATCCAGTAGCACCAAGTCCCTGTTGTGTTGGTGGCGAGGTAACAATCATGCTTCCTTCCTCTGTCCTCTCCCCCCAACCTCGCACAACAGAAATGTGATCAAGGTCTCCCTCATCTGATGAGTCTTCCATCAGTTCGTCCTCCACTTCTTCCTGGGCTCCTGCACCTTCCTCACTAGTTTGGCTGCTACCATGCGCCCTGGTAAAATCATCTCCCCCACCCTCACATGCCTGCCGCCCTGGTGCTGCCGACCGTCTGGACCTTGCAGATGTTAGCCCTTCCGCATACAACTCCTCCTCCTCTACTTCCTCCACCTCCTCTTGTGCCACCACCTGACTCCGAATTCTGTTTAACATGTGCTCCAGCATGTAAATCACCGGAATAGTCATGCTGATAATGGCATCGTCAGCACTAAACATCTTCGTCGCCATTTCAAAACTGTGCAGAAGGGTGCATAGGTCCCTGATCTGAGACCACTCCTCCAGCGTGATTTGCCCCACCTCTGAATCTCGTTGGCCCAGGCTATACGTCAGAACGTATTGCACCAGGGCTTGTCGGTGCTGCCACAGTCGCTGCAACATGTGCAGAGTTGAATTCCACCGGGTAGGCACATCGCATTTTAGCCGGTGAAGTGGCAGGCCCAACGACTTCTGTAGAGATGTAAGTCGCTGAGCTGCGGGATGCGAACGGCGGAAGTGAGCACACAGCGACCGTGCCCTCTGCAGAAGGCCATCTAGTCTGGGATAGTGGGTTAAAAATTGCTGGACAACCAGGTTCAACACGTGAGCCATACAAGGCACGTGTGTGACATTGCCCCGGCGAAGGGCCGCACCCAGGTTTGCAGCTTTGTCGCACACGGCCTTCCCTGGTTTCAGGTCCAGTGGAGACAACCATTCATGAAATTGGTTCTCCAGAGCTGACCACAACTCCTCAGCTGTGTGACTCACATTTCCCAGACATTTCAATGTAAAAACCGCCTGATGACGTTGAGCCCTACTGCCAGCATAGTAAGGAGGTGTGCAGGATCCCTTCTGCGCAGTTAGAAAGCTTGTGGCATGACCAGACAGGCTTTGGGTGCAGGTGGAAGACCGAGAGGAGGTTGAGGAGGCAGAAGCAGTGGAGGAAAAATGACATAAAGAGGATTGACGCACAACTCGTGGGGACGGCAAGACTTGGACAGCAGCCCCTTGTCCTGCTGTCACCATAGTTACCCAGTGCCCAGTCAGCGACATGTAACGCCCCTGTCCATGCCTACTCGTCCAAGTGTCTGTGGTGAAATGCACCCTGTCACACACAGAGTTTCTCAAAGAAGCGGTGATGTTGTGTGCGACATGCTGGTGGAGCGCAGGCACACCTTTCTTTGAGAAGTAGTGCCGACTGGGCATCTGGTACTGGGGCACTGCGACGGACATAAGGTCTCGAAAATCCTCTGTGTCCACCAGGCGGAAAGGCAGCATTTCTGTAGCCAAGAGCTTGTAGATGGTGAAATTCAACCTCTTAGCTTTCTCATGGCTAGGAGGAAATGGTCTTTTACTTGTCCACATCTGAGGGACCGAGGGCTGGCTATTGTGCTTAGACGGGGTTGATAAGGGTGTCCCCGGCAAACTGCCGGTCTGTGAGGAAGATGCAGGCGGACATGTTAGGTTGCCTTGATCCAAAGGTGGTGCTATCGATGTCGGACAGCGCTCAAGACCAGCTGGTGTTACCACCTCCAAAGAAAATGATGACCTGCCAATCACGCTGGCTGTTGCGGGTAAAGAGGTGGCAGGTCTGCGCCCCAAAACAGGTGTGACTGCTGTCCCCCCAGTCACAGAGGATGAAGAGGCCGCGGATGCACAAGATATGGCAGACGGTGGTTGGCCCGGCCGGCTAGACCGCATTGTAGCACACTGAGCTTCCCACTGCAACTTATGCTTCATGTCCATGTGCCGGTTCATGCATGAAGTACTCAAACTATGTATTTTTTGGCCTCTACTTAGCTTTTGCTGACAAATGTTACAGATAACACGAGTTGGGTCATCTTTATCGATCTGAAAAAATGCCCAGGCTATGCAAGGCTTAGCACCCATGCAACCTGAAGAGCCACCACGACTTGTGGTGAGAGGCAGAGTTGTGTTTGAGGATGCAGTTGTTGACGTGCTTCCAGTACTACGTCTCTGTCCAGGAAGGCGCAACCTGACCTCGTCGTCACTAGCATCTTCCTCCACCTCCTCTGCTGACCTCATCTCTTGGCTGACTGTGGGTTGACAGTAAGTGGGATCTCCGACCTCATCATCATCACCCTGTGCGTTATCACACCCGTCGTCCTCAGAGCCAACCTGTTCCTGCCCTGACAAAAAACTAAAGTTGTCGCTCCAATCAGGTATTTGAGTCTTATCATCGTCTTCCTCATTGTCTCCACCAACAGGAGTTACAGTTTGGGAATGAGGGTCTACATTATGGTCAGAACCTTCTGCGTCTGGTCCTGGATCCGACTCATAAAGATTCTGGGCATCAGTGCAGATCATTTCCTCGTCTGGATTCACAGAAGCGCTGGAGTCGACCTCTGATTCCCAGGCTATAGTATGAGTAAACAGCTCTGCAGACTCAACCATCTGTTCTACCTCATACTCAGACGGGCAGCTGGAGATTTGGGAGCTGTGAGGAAGCAAGTGCGATTTGGGTGACACCTTTGAGGACTGGAGTATTTGTGATGTTGAAGTTGATGTGGAGGAGAGCCCACTTAAAGGAGCACTTGATATCCGTTGAAGCACCTGCTGTTTTTGTGCCTCATCTGGAATTTGTAGCGATTGGCGTGGCCGTAAGAAAGGGATCTTATCACATTGTCCGCTAAAAGAAGAAGACATTTTAGTTTGGCTGGAAGATGGTCTTTCTTCTGCACCTACCCCACGGACACAACCTTTTTTCCCCTTCCCAACACGCCTATTCCCCTTTCCACCAGCAGCAGGCCTTTTTCCACTCATTTTGGTGGTTAACTAATTCACAACTCTGGAGTTGTTTGCACAAAAAAACAATGGATGGTAACCGAGCAGAGCTGAGTGGCCAAACTGTGGTATTAGGCCAAAACTATTGGCTGGGTTAGATGCAGAAAAAATTTATTTTTAATTTGCAACCTGATGGAGGTCAGTATAGATGGACTAATAGACCAAGTCCCACACACCGCTAGAAGCCCAAATATTTTTTCAGAGCTAGATGCAGAAATTTTTTTTATTCAATTTGCAACCTGATGGAGGTCAGTATAGATGAACTAATAGACCAAGTCCCACACACTGCTAGAAGCCCAAATATTTTTTCAGAGCTAGATGCAGAAAAAAATTATTTTTAATTTGCAACCTGATGGAGGTCAGTATAGATGGACTAATAGACCAAGTCCCACACACCGCTAGAAGCCCAAATATTTTTTCAGAGCTAGATGCAGAAAAAAATTATATTCAATTTGCAACCTGCTGGAGGTCAGTATAGATGGACTAATAGAACAAGTCCCACACACTGCTAGAAGCCCAAATATTTTTTCAGAGCTAAATGAAGAAAAAAATTATTTTTAATTTGCAACCTGATGGAGGTCAGTATAGATGGACTAATAGACCAAGTCCCACACACTGCTAGAAGCCCAAATATTTTTTCAGAGCTAGATGCAGAAAAAAATTATTTTTAATTTGCAACCTGATGGAGGTCAGTATAGATGGACTAATAGACCAAGTCCCACACACTGCTAGAAGCCCAAATATTTTTTCAGAGCTAGATGCAGAAAAAAATTATTTTTAATTTGCAACCTGATGGAGGTCAGTATAGATGGACTAATAGACCAAGTCCCACACACCGCTAGAAGCCCAAATATTTTTTCAGAGCTAGATGCAGAAAAAAATTATATTCAATTTGCAACCTGATGGAGGTCAGTATAGATGGACTAATAGAACAAGTCCCACACACTGCTAGAAGCCCAAATATTTTTTCAGAGCTAAATGAAGAAAAAAATTATTTTTAATTTGCAACCTGATGGAGGTCAGTATAGATGGACTAATAGACCAAGTCCCACACACTGCTAGAAGCCCAAATATTTTTTCAGAGCTAGATGCAGAAAAAAATTATTTTTAATTTGCAACCTGATGGAGGTCAGTATAGATGGACTAATAGACCAAGTCCCACACACCGCTAGAAGCCCAAATATTTTTTCAGAGCTAGATGCAGAAAATTTTTTTATTCAATTTGCAACCTGATGGAGGTCAGTATAGATGGACTAATAGACCAAGTCCCACACACTGCTAGAAGCCCAAATATTTTTTCAGAGCTAGATGCAGAAAAAAATTATTTTTAATTTGCAACCTGATGGAGGTCAGTATAGATGGACTAATAGACCAAGTCCCACACACTGCTAGAAGCCCAAATATTTTTTCAGAGCTAGATGCAGAAAAAAATTATTTTTAATTTGCAACCTGATGGAGGTCAGTATAGATGGACTAATAGAACAAGTCCCACACGCTGCTAGAAGCCCAAATATTTTTTCAGAGATAAATGAAGAAAAAAATTATTTTTAATTTGCAACCTGATGGAGGTCAGTATAGATGGACTAATAGACCAAGTCCCACACACTGCTAGAAGCCCAAATATTTTTTCAGAGCTAGATGCAGAAAAAAATTATTTTTAATTTGCAACCTGATGGAGGTCAGTATAGATGGACTAATAGAACAAGTCCCACACGCTGCTAGAAGCCCAAATATTTTTTCAGAGATAAATGAAGAAAAAAATTATTTTTAATTTGCAACCTGATGGAGGTCAGTATAGATGGACTAATAGACCAAGTCCCACACACTGCTAGAAGCCCAAATATTTTTTCAGAGCTAGATGCAGAAAAAAATTATTTTTAATTTGCAACCTGATGGAGGTCAGTATAGATGGACTAATAGACCAAGTCCCACACACCGCTAGAAGCCCAACTATTTTTTCAGAGCTAGATGCAGAAAAAAATTATATTCAATTTGCAACCTGCTGGAGGTCAGTATAGAAGGACTAATAGAACAAGTCCCACACACTGCTAGAAGCCCAAATATTTTTTCAGAGCTAAATGAAGAAAAAAATTATTTTTAATTTGCAACCTGATGGAGGTCAGTATAGATGGACTAATAGACCAAGTCCCACACACTGCTAGAAGCCCAAATATTTTTTCAGAGCTAGATGCAGAAAAAAATTATATTCAGTTTGCAACCTGATGGAGGTCAGTATAGATGGACTAATAGAATGATGCTATGCCCAAAAGATTTTACTTCACTAGGTGCAGTAAAAAAATTGGTATTCTATACACAGGTGGTATATCTTGCAACACAGATAGGCTACTCCACTGACTAACACACTCTGCAATAGGCCAAAAAGGATTAGCTTTGCTAGATTCAGCCAAATGCTGTGAAAAAAACTTGCACAGCACTGGCACAGACATGCCTGGCAAAAACTGATAGGAACTGATGTAACCTAGTCCTGAAAAGGACTCCAATTACAATTAGTCTTTACTCCCACAATCTATCTATTTAAGAGCACAGACCTGCCTGATAAAAGTCGTAGGAAATGCTGTAACCTAGTCCTTAAAAGGACTGCAATCACAACTATTCCCTACTCCCAAGCTATCTGTATATTTGTGCGAAAATTGGCTTGAAATTAACAAGGTATAGCGCACACAGCAACAGCGGTGCCGTCTAACACGCAGCTGCAGCAGTGAGAAAATGGTGGCGACGGGGAAAATGGCTTGGTCTTATAGGGCAAGGACATGTGACATACACTGCCAATCACACATGCCCTTGCTTGTGTGAAAAAAAGCACTTCGCTCCGTGTGTGCGCTGCTGATAGGCTGACAGATTGCACCTCCCCACTGCAAATGCGGGAAAGAGAAAAAAAAATGGAGATCTTCATTGTTCCTGCAGAGATCCATCCCCTGCCCCTCCCCCCGCCCCGCTGTACACTCAAACTGCGTATTAACATTAATTTTCATTATTACTGAGTAAAAATCCAGTTATGATTTTGGTGCACGAACAGTTATCGAACATAACCTCGAACAGCCGAATTTTTCTCAAATTGTTCGTGTTCGCCGACCGGCTCGAACACCGCCCAAAACAGCTCGAATTTGAGATTGGCGAACAGTTCGAGTAGAACAACGCTCATCTCTAGTGTCCATCAACCAGCCATCCTCCACTCCATCCATCTGGACCATCGAGCGCTGCACGGCACTCATCCGTGAACAAAACAGTTTTGAAATCAGTCTTCATGTAATGTTTGGCCCACTGGAGCCGTTTCTGCTTGTGTGAAGTGGATAGAGGAGGTCGACAGGATGGCGTATGCACAGCTCCAAACCTCTGAAGGACCCTGCATCTTGTTGTTCGGGGGACGTTGGAGGCACAAGCAGCTTCAAAAACTTGTCTGCTGCTATGACAAGGCTTTTTTGCCGCTGCTCTTTCAACCTGACGTAATTGCCTGTAGGAAAGAGTCCTCAATTTGCCCTTATCAGCACGCACACATGTGTACTGTGAATCAGCTACATACTTCTTGATTGCCAAGACACTTCATCCTAATCATCGCACAATGTTGATTGTAGTCATGCCTTGACCTAAACACTCCACAATTTGTTGCTTCTCAGCAGCCGACACATCCTTTTTCTTTCCTACTTTGGCAGAAAATGTAGGCTGCTGAATAATGTGAGAGAGCCTTCTTAAGTAGTCTTGCCTTTCATTGGACACACCTGCCAAACTAATTAGCACTGGTGTCTGCAATTGCTTACAGTGATATAAAGAGCCCTGACACACTTCACCATCAATGAGTTTAACTGACAAACAAACAAATTCTTCCCTTATCACTCCTAAACACTTTTTGCATAATAATTTGGAACACAGTGTACATGTGCTTTTCCACAAAACACCAGTGGTTCACGTAGTGAATCTTACAGTTCTATCTTGCCAACCGTGGTCTGTATGGAGTTGTTCAATAAAGGGCCCAAAATTAAGATAACATAGATGGGAGAGGTCTCTATGAATAGGAATTCCTAAGTATTTGATACCCTGTGAGGGCCAGGCAAAGGGAAAGTTGGACTGGATGGAATCCTATATGGATTTGGGGAGGGAGACATCGAGGGCCTCAGACTTCGCTGCATTGATTTTAAAATTTGACCATGTAACAAAGTGATCTATTTCAGCCATAACAGCATGGATGGATATATGTGATTGAGTGATATATACTAGGACATCATCAGCAAATAGAGAGCACTTGTACTCGGTGCCTCCCACCTCAATCCACCTAATATTGGGGTTATGGCGAATTGATGAGAGCAGGTGCTCCGTCACTAGGATGTATAAGAGAGGGGACAGAGAACATCCCTGCCTTGTCCCATTGGTGATTGTGAAAGGTGATGAAAATGTTCTGACGCGCCCCCTGGGCCTTGGGACACCCGGAGCCGGACCCTTTTTGGTGGATGCTGGTGGTTGTAGTCTCCGTGGCGGCAACCCGGTTCCGTGGCTCAGGGCTGTCAAACCAGTGGCGGAACTATTTATGTGGTTTTGATGTTTAAATGTCCGACTACGCCACCCGTGGATTGCGGTCAGAGTGAACCGCCGCTCCAGGGCAGACCGCTGAGGCTGGTGTTGTGGGTGCAGCAGAGCGTAGCATAACTCCCCACGGGAGGAGTATAGCCTCAGGGCAGTGTATGCGGAGGATGGGGGTGATGGTGCAGGGCAGCAGCAGTAATGACACGGAGTCAGTGATGCAGTCCAGGGCCTTTACTCACAGTTCTTATTATCCAGACCACGTCTGCAGGTAACGGCTGCCCACGTCGTACTGTGCTCACCAGGTGAGGGGCTCAGACAACTCCCAGATAACTTTGGAGTGCTTCACAGGACCCCCTTTGTGTGTCCTTTGTCTGGCCTTTCTTACCAACCCTTCTGTCCGGCTGCCTCGGGCCTCCTCTTGGTAAACTTGGCGCCAGTTTCCCTGACCCTATGTGGTGCCTTCCTAGCGGGTGTAGCGAGGGGCTGCGCCACATAAAATGTCACAGCCTCCTGTTTCTAGCTGAGGGTCGTTTCCTGCCTCCACTAGTTTCGGGGACCGGTCTCCCCCTTTGGCCTGACCCCTCCACGCAGGTGGATTCTGGCGTGCGGTGGCGACTCGCCCGTCCGCACCCCTGAGATCCCTTCATTCCTCATTCCTGGAGCCTTCTCCGCTCCTCTTCCTTCCTTCTCCCTCTTCCACACCTGGGCCTCTGTTACTAGGCCCGCCTCCGGACCAGAGCTCATGCAGAGCCCCTGCTCCCTGCCACTTCTGCTCAGACTTCTCTGCACTGAACTAAGATGGTGCCCACCTTTTATACTCCCTTCTCAATGCACCCAGGAACTGCTTCCTCCCTGCTCCTGCACTACAGGGTTCCCCTTCCTCAGTGTTCCCTCCCCCCACTCCAGCCAGGGACAGGGACTGTCGTGCCCATCTCAGGGACATATTGGTCGCCCTGCCCCACGGCAATGTGGTGTAATGCATGCAGGTGTCGGGTCCTGATCCACACTACATCCTTACCTGAGAGTGAGATATCACACCTCTGGGTGAGGTGCAATACCTCTGTAGCAACCGAGCCCTCAGGGTGCTACAGTTCCATTTATCTTCAGCCTAGGTGACGTATTGCAATACAGGGCCGTGATTTTGGCTATAAAAGGGTCCCCTAGACCCCTACCCCAAGCTTTTTAAGAGAATCATATATGGCGTGCCAGGAGACTCTATGGAGTGCTTTCTCAGCATCCAACGAGAGTATCTAATTACAAATTTTTAACTGCATCTAGCCCAGGAAATACTTTGTGCCTAGTAGCAGGGTCTGCTAGTCAGCGGATTATCCCGGCTATTAAGCAAGCTACACCACCTGTAGTTTGGACACTTCATTTTTTCAAAGGAAATGCTTCGGGACCACGGGATACTCAGTGAAGAGCATCAGGAGGCACCCCAAGGCATAGGGGCTGGGACTGGCAGTAGGATGCCTTGCGGTGGACAGCCGAGCTCGATCCTTATAAAAGCTTTTTAACTGCAGCAGCTTTAGTGGACGCTACTGGAGCTGGAATTACGCAGCTGCTGGCATGAGACTTGCCCTCCAATAGATCCTTGTAAATGGATTTAAAGTGTATTCATTCAAATTAGAGAGACAATTTAAATTAAAAAGCTTAGAGCTGCCTCCACCACAGGGGGGCTCGCTCGACCCACCAGCGGACAGGCACCAGTATTGGGAGAGGGGGGCTGGCCATCAGGGTTCACCGCGGCTCTGGCACAAACCCGGCGACACGGAGGTGGCACGGGCAGGAGCGGACTGGCCGTGTCGGCTTCTCACTTTTTGGATTTTAGAAGGGCATGACATGCCTATATCTGTGTCTCCCCCTCCTTTTACTCCTCCACCTCTTTTATTTTCGCATGACTATATGTACTTGTCACTTTTCCATGTGTTAGTTATGTCTTCTGAGCAGTTTGTCAGCTTTTGGACACCTTTGTAGGTGTTTTCTATGTGTTTCTATGTGTTTTTGTTTGCCTGCCATTGGTTTTAACGGTGTTCGAAGGTGTTCGACGAACAGTTCGACGAACAGTTCGGCGAACACACGGGTGTTCGACGAACCGAACCGAACTCGAACACTACGGGGGTGGCTCAACACTAATGATAATTAGACCAGCAATATGTAAAAATATACACCACATCGGTATCTTTAAGCTATGTGACTGCAAAATTACATTACTTTCTATATGTAAAGTTCCTTAATGAATCATCCTCCAGCTTCTTATATGGCATGATGCAGATAGCTGCCTACTATTTGCAAAACTGTTTGTTTTCTAATTGTAGACTGTTTTTACTCTTTCTGTACATGATTAGAGCAACCATCTTTCCTGAACTGCTGTTTCAACAGCAGTTTAGACCCCATTCAGACCCCAGTATTTCATTTATGTGTTTTATCCACATTTTTCATATATATAACATCTACATATTGTTGTCTATGTAGAAAAGAAAAAAAAAATAACCTCCAGCGATGAAAAAAATATCTTGTAAAGTTTTTTTTTTTTTTTTAAAAAAGTAGAAAACATCTTTATTGTTTCAATTTAAAATGCATAAATGGTTCATGTGAGAAACTGCATCAGTTCGAGTTTTTTTAACTTGATATTAACATGAAACAAAAAAAGAAGTGGAAGAAATTGATTTATCATAGAAGTTTGATTTAAACAATAATAGTAATCTGATAATATATTCCCGTTAACAGATAAGGATGGGCTCCTTAGGTAGAATATTATAGGGAGTGTCAATCTGAATGTTGTCTTCTCTACAAAGTGGTGTCAATAAAATAGTAACTGTTAAGAACAGATATTGGTGAGTCAAAAGGTAAAATGAAGTTGACTGCTTATAAAAGAAAAGTTGATCTTTGAAAGTGCTTGGAGTATGTTCTATGCGGACCTCTGAACTGGAGTCGGGGGTGTAACGATTGTCTGTTCTTGGAATCTGGACAGGAAGAAAAACCCTGAGTGTCTATAATTCTTTTCACAAGGGCCATCTCCATGAACATAATAAAATTGAGCTTTGCTTCACTTTTATTGTGTGATAATTGACAAACTTTATCTAGTCTTTGAAAAGTCAGACCTGGTAAATGAATAATTGAATTCATCAGCATATTTATTCTGACCACGGATTTGCTTTAAGTGCCAAAATAAGCAGGAAGCAGAAAACTCAGCAAAAGTAATTAATTTATCTCTAAAATAAAAAGCAGTTAATCTGCATTAAACAGAGAAAAGAAAGGACAACATGGAAAAGCAATTTGGCTGATTCATTTAATGGAAAACTAGAATAAATAGCAAAAATGAAATATCTGTTGCTGTCTAAAAACCTATCCTCTTCTTACTAACATTTAAATCCATCAAGATGTGGCTATGGTGCAAGTTTGCAAAAATGTTAGGCCTCTTGCTGTCCAGTTTGAAGAACTGTTTAAACAAAATTGTCTTGGACTCTATGGTATTAATCTGCAGATACTACCACAGAAATAGGTAAGGTTATGTTTTTGCTGCACTAATCTTTAAAATTATTTTTAATCAATTAAAAAATAGTCACCTTGAGGCATCAAGTTTGGAACATGAGCAGCTTCATGAACAGAGTAATGTTGCCACTTATATTTATGTATACTATGGCTTTCTAATAGTAATTGCATTGGGACTACATGCCGTCCAGTAAAAAAAGCAAATGTTTCTTTAAAGAGGGTCTTTCAGCACAGGATTACTGATCAAATCAAGTACAGGTGCTTGTGTACCATGGACATGGTCAAACATTTATGTGTGACTATCTACTTTCTTGTTTTCTATCTATCTTCATCCTTCTCTGACTCTGTAAAACCAGAGCTGTCGATCAATGAAGGGGAAGGAGGAGATAGAAGAAGACAAGTAGGTGGGAAGGTGCACTTAAATGTTTGGCTCCACCATGATACACCGCCCGCCTGCACTTGGCTTGAACAGTCATTCTGTACTGACAGAGTCCCTTTAAAGCGAACCTGTTATGTCCAAAAATGCTGTTTACTTGCAGATGTATTGTAAATTTGCAGGTAAATAGCATTAATATCATACCTATCTGCCTTACTGGAGCTATATCCTCCCAGTAAAAACTTGATTTCAGTCATCTGCACTATGCAGGGATTGGATACAGTCACCGCTCACTAAACTGCTCATTACTAGTGATGAGCGAGCACTAAAATTCTCAGGTACTCGCTCGTGACTTGTTCGAGTTGAGCAAATTGGAATGCTCGAGTGCTCGGTCCAAGTAACGAGCCCAATGTAAATCTATGGGAAACTCGAGCATTTTTCCGGCGGCTCCCCCTGGCGGTCTACAGAGGGCCTAAAAATTGCCCAAATTACTGGGAACAGTGCTCAAATGACAAGGGAACAGCATAGGGAAGACCCCTGGAAGCATTTATGACTCCCGGATCACTGCTGTCAACAATGTTGTCAGAGTATTGCGCCACTTTTACGGACTCACAATAAACATACAAAAACGAAACCAAAATGGATTTTCCTGGGAAATATGTTAAGGAACATCCTTTCCAGGATTATGACTTGTATATAAGGCAAAATAAATAACCAAAAACAAAAATGCTCCTCCACACCTTGGGCTATGTTCACATGTAGCGTTTTTGATGCATTTTTGCACTTTTGCATTGATTTCAACCAAGACAAATGCATTCACCGGGAAGTGTCATTTTTAAATTTTACAACCTTATCTGGCCATGTGGTGTGTGAAACATCATCAGACACATTCTGTTTCATTTATGAAGGAGGGATTGTGAACGTCACAAACACAGCCTTACTATTCTTAAGGGGCCAGTAGTCGGCCCTCGCTATTGTTAGAGAGCCATCAGCCGGCTATGCTTTGTTGTTCCCATTATTAACGAGTAGGTCTCCTATACTGTTATTGCGTATGCAGTGACTGCAAGGGCTGCCAAAAATTTAGATGCAACCCAATACCCGTTTGAAGAGACATAGAGGAGAGTCTCATTAAAAAAATGTTCCCATTATAAACTATCTCGTCTCATGTAGTGGTATTGCCCTCGCTGTGACTGCAAGGGCTGCCAAAATTTGGGAAAAACCCCACTAATAATTAAAAACCACATACAGCTGGGCCACAGTAATGATTTCAACATGTTCCCATTAGAAAGGAGAGGGTCTTCCATTCAGTTATAGGGTATGCAGTGAGTCCAATGGCTGTCAAAATTTAGGAAAAGCACTACTAACAATTTAAAGACTCATAGAGCTGGGCCACAGTAATGACATATTCCCATTAGAAAGGAGAGGGTCTCCCATGCTGTTTGCCTGTGCAGTGACTGCAATGGCTGTCGTCAAAAATGTGGAGGCACTCCAATGCCCCTTGCCAGAGATGTAGAGTTCGGAGAGCCTCCTGTAAACAATGTTCCCATTACTAGGAAGTGTGTCTCCCGTAGTATTTACCTATGCAGAGAAGCAACGGCTGCCAAAAATTTGGAGGAACTCCAATGCCCTTTGCAAGAGACGTAGAGGTCAGAGGGCCTCCTGAAAACAATGTTCCCAATATGAGGAAGTGTATCTTCCATACTGTTTGCCTATACAGTGAAGCAATGGCTGCCAAAAATTTGAAGGAACTACAATGCCCCTTGAAAGAGATGTAGAGGTCAGAGGGCCTCCTGAAAACAATATTCCCATTAAAAGGAAGTGTGTCTCCCATACTGTTTGCCTATGCAGTGAAGCAACGGCTGCCAAAAATTTGGAGGAACTCCAATGCCCCTTGCAAGAGATGTAGAGGTCGGAGGGCCTCCTAAAAACAATGTTCCCATTATTAGGAAGTGTGTCTCACATACTGTTTGCCTATTCAGTGAAGCGTAGACCCATGTCTGGGTGTGAAGACAGTGGTGCATGGGAATACAGTTAGACCTCCCAAAAAAAGACACTGTATTTGAGTTTATGTTATGCTGCTATCATTCGGTGGTGTTGAGAAGTCTGGCCCAATCCAGCTCTTGTTCATTTTTATAAGAGTCAGCCTGTCAGCATTTTCAGTTAAAAGGCGGATGCGCCTATCAGTTATAATTCCACGGGCGACACTAAAAACCCGCTCTGACAAAACACTAGCTGCAGTGCATGCCAAGACCGAAAAGGCGTAGAGAGTTAGTTCTTGCCTCGTGTCCCAATAATTATAAAGCAATAAGGAATAACGGAGGACGTTGGTATGGTCGGTAAGGTACTCCCTCAACATCTTCCACAACTTTTCCCTTCTTGGGATAGTATCCCGCACTTCCGGGCTTGTGCGATGGGAGAGTCTGAGAAAACTGTCCTAGAATTTTGACAGTGTTCCTCTGCCTCTGCCTCTGCTCAATTGCATTTGTGTCTCTCTCGCCTGTACTCCTTGGTTGTCCAACCTAATTTGACCTCTGCCGCCAGCGTTTTCAGATGGGAATTATTTTAATAAATCCGCAACAAGGGCCTTCTCGTAATGCGTCATTTTATTAGGCCTGTCCTGCGCGGAAAAAAGAGACAAATTTCTCCTTGCAGCGTGTTAGAAACCAATAATGACTGTCAACCAAAATGTGGACAACGCGAGTGTTAGGCGTCGGTCTGGTGCTGGATTCAAAATGGGTCCAGGACCTTCTGTGGTCTCCCATTCCAGTCCAGCCAGGGTTGATGCTGTTCAGCATCACTGTCAGCCCCAATGCCTAGCTGGTCCACGAGCACTGTTTGTCTCCCAGGTAGTTGTGCCTAGCAATGTTAAGCCTGGGTTGCAGAGGGAGACAGGGCTTGTGGAATCTAAGTCCAGGATTTGCCACACTGAGCATGTCCGTGACCTGTCGGATCATGATTGGTGGGTTGGCACCCACCTGACCCGGTGACCTGGCACCGCCTGATTGGTCCACGGGTAACGTCACCAATGGCGCGTCGGTGGGAAGGGCTTAATCTTTAAAAGGCCCGCCCACAAACATGGCGACGCGCTCAGATCATTTGAGCTGGTTGTTTGTGGTGTGCACGTTTAAACTCTTGGGCTCCTCTAGAGCCATAGCTTTATGCAGGCAGATAGCTTGAGCCATATAGAGCGGGTCTGCTTAGTCCGGTAGCACGCCGGTTGAGTGCACGAATACCCGGCGGGTATCACACCCACATACTAGCGCCGTCTCCTATAGCGTAGCGCCTGTACCGAAGACAGGGCTACTGCTTCTTCTCCGGTCACACGTCTCCCTGCGGTTCTTGGAGATTGTGTGAACCGCTTTAGCGCCATTCCCCATAGCGTAGCGCCTGTATCAAAGACAGGGCTACTGCTTCTCCCACGGTCGCACATCTCCCTGCAGTACTTAGAGATTGTGCGAACCGTCTTACCCTTCCGTGTGCATTAACACGAAGGGCTAAGATATCTGATAGGTGCGTCGCCGGTCACTCTCCCTCCGTGCAGTTAACGGAGATAGAGCGTATCACCTTACCCGGTCCGGTGTGCTGTTAACACTGACGGGTTATCAGTTTAGTTGTCGCTTTCCTTTCCTCCCGGAAAGTGTTCGGCAGCAGTCCATTTGGCTGCATTGCAGACCCCGGGGTCGGTTGGGTTCCATTAAAATAAAGTTGTCTGCAACCGCCCTCCTAACAGTATGAGCGCCAGGGTCTTGCCGAACATGGTCGACAACCAACAACTTCAGCGTTACGTACAGCAACTGGAGACCAGACTTAGAACTCTGGAACAAACTGCTCCGGTCGCTGATATCACTACAGTAGCTTCCCAGGCGGCTACTCTAGCAGCCAATATTATCAACTCAGCTGTGGTGAATACTGCAACCACCGCAAGTGCCCCATTACCCCAGTTTGCTCTCCCGGAGACATTTTCTGGGGATAGTAAACTCTGCAGGGGTATTATTAATGTATGCTCCATTCATTTGGAGATGATGGAGGCACGGTTCCCCTCTGAAAGGGCCAAAGTGGGATATATCATCTCTTTGCTTTCCCACAGGGCTCTGGAGTGGGCTACTCCTCTATGGGAGCGGAACGACCCGGTTGTAGTAAATGCGGGTCTTTTCCTTAAGACCCTGAAAGGTGTTTTCCTGGGTCCTCAGGTCACGTATGATACGGCTCTCAAGCTCCTTGCGTTGGTCCAGGGTTCGGCCACCGCCAGCCACTATGCTGTCCAGTTCAGAACCTTGGCGGCTGAACTGGATTGGTCTGAGCGGTCGCTTATCCTGGTGTTCTGGAAGGGTCTGGCTGGGCATATTAAAGATGCCTTATCTACCAGAGAGATTCCAACCTCTCTGGAGGAGTTAATATCTCTTTCTGACCATATAGACTTGTGTCATGCAGAACACCAGTTAGAGCTAGAGGTTGGCAGACCTCGGTATTTGTTGGCACCAGGCGTCTTTAGGTCCAAACCCAAGACTCTCGACCCGGAGCCTGAGGCTATGGATATATCCCGGACTGAGTCTGCTCCCTCTCGTTCCCGACCTGTACATCTCTTGGAGCATCCTGTAAATAAGGGTTCCAAGCAGTCGGTAAAACGAGTGGGTCTTACCACCGTTGGAGGAGGGGGATTAAATTCCGGGACTTCATCCTCCAAGCTATCATATAAAGTGACGTTGTCCTTTGGTAGATCTGCAGTTGCTACCAAGGCGTGGGTGGACTCTGGTGCTGAGGGCAATTTTTTGTCATCTACGTTTGCCCAGAGGCATGCCATCCCTATTGAGCTACTATCTAGTCCTATGAACATTAGTGTTGCCAATGGTTCACTCCTGGATGTGCAGATCACCCATCAGTCGATCCCTCTCACCTTGTCATTTCCTCAGGGCCACAGGGAGGTTATCTCTTTTCTTATTATTTCTGGTGGATTAGACGAGGTGTTATTGGGTCTCCCCTGGTTACGTTGTCATTCTCCACACATTGACTGGAATACGGGGAGAATTTCTTCCTGGAGTGAGAATTGTGCATCTCAGTGTTTGGGCAAAGTCACCCGGAGGGTAGTCTCTAATCCTCCTATCATTGCAACATCCGGTACAGATTCTTTGTCTGTTTCCAAGACCCGGTCCTTGTCTGAGTATGTCGCAAAGAACTCTCAGGAGGAGAGGGTGGCTGCAGTGTCCTCCAACCCGGTTCCATTGGAAAGGACGTTTATTTCCCCTAATCTACGGAATATGGTGCTCTCCTTGGCTCATGCCCCTAAGATCGGAGCTCACCTGGGGGTCAAACGTACTACTAAGTCCCTTCTACGGTCCTATTGGTGGCCCCGGTGGCGCCAGGACGTCAAGGACTTTTTTCTCGCGTGTCCCGTCTGTGCGAGAGATAAATCTTTTCGCCAGAGACTGGCGGGTCATTCCTCCCTGTCACCCGTGAAGGATCCTACGCATAGAGAACCAGTTGTTACAGCTTCCCATCCTAAAAGAGGGTACCCTGTACACCGGAGGGGTCACTGTTTCATAAATCCTCTCTGTGACCCTTTGGACCACATCCTTGCCCCCCGGCTAATAGAGGAAAATGAGCGTCAAGTGGAGGGGGATGTAAAATGGGGGATAATGTTAGGCGCCGGTCTGGTGCTGGATTCAAAATGGGTCCAGGACATTCTGTGGTCTCCCATTTCAGTCCAGCTGGGGCTGATGCTGCTCAGCATCGCCATCAGCCCCAACGCCTAGCTGGTCCACGAGCACTGTTTGTCTCCCAGGTAGTTGTGCCTAGCAATGTTAAGCCTGGGTTGCAGAGGGAGACAGGGCTTGTGGAATCTAGGTCCAGGATTTGCCGAACTGAGCATGTCCGTGACCTGGCGGATCATGATTGATGGGTTGGCGCCCACCTGACCCGGTGACCTGGCACCGCCTGATTGGTCCACGGGTAACGTCACCAATGGCGCGTCGGTGGGCAAGGCTTAATCTTTAAAAGGCCCGCCGACAAACATGGCGACGCGCTCAGATCATTTGAGCTGGTTGTTTGTGGTGTGCACGCTTAAACTCTTGGGCTCCTCTAGAGCCATTGCTTTATGCAGGCAGATAGCTTGAGCCATATAGAGCGGGTCTGCTCAGTCCGGTAGCACGCCGGCTGAGGGCACGAATACCCAGCGGGTATCACACCCACATACTAGCGCCGTCTCCTATAGCGTAGCGCCTGTACCGAAGACAGGGCTACTGCTTCTTCTCCGGTCACACGTCTCCTTGCGGTTCTTGGAGATTGTGTGAACTGCTTTAGTGCCATTCCCCATAGTGTAGCGCCTGTATCAAAGACAGGGCTACTGCTTCTCCCAAAGTCGTACGTCTCCCTGCGGTTCTTGGAGATTGTGCGAACCGTTTTACCCTTCCGTGTGCATTAATGTAGCACCCTGAGGATTCGGCTGCTACAGGGGTATTACACCTCAAGCCAGAGGTGTGATATTCCACTCCCGGGTAAGGATGGAGTGTGGAACTGAGCTCAGTAGGCTGCATGCACTACACACATCCCATTTCCGAGGGACAGATCAATGGTACTCCCACTAGAGAAATGTGCAGGTACGACAGTGTCTGTCCCTGGCTGGAGTGGGAGGGGGTTGGAACATCCCAGTAGTGTAGGGGCAGATAGGGGGAGCAGTCTGGGTAATGCTAGGAGCTCATTGGGTGCTGGTCACCTGAGCTCACACATAGAGGGAGTATATAAGGTGGGAACCATCTTAGATCAGGGTCAGTCAGTCTGTCAGAGTTGAGTAAGAGAGCAGAGGAGAAGAGCAGCTCCAAGGCCCAGAGAGAGAGAGGAGAAAGAAGGACCCAGAGGGGGAGAAGAGAGAACTCCAAGAACCCAAGATTAGATCAGCGGGTGAAGAGTTGGCACAAGGGTACCGGATCCCAAGCTGGTGGAGGGCATTAATCCTTAGCCAGAGACCGGAGGTCGTGGGCAGGATCTGCCACGACCACCCACTAAATCCACCCGGAAGGCACACCAAGAATAGGGTCAGGGAACCCAGAGACAAGGATTTACCAACAAGAGGCCCGAGGAAGCCGGACATAGGTGGATCCCTGGTGGGGAAGGCCAGAGAGAAGGACAAGTCAGAAAGGGAGCTCAGGATCACGCTCCAGAATTACTTGGGAGTTGGCCGAGTCCAGGACCTGGTGGACGCAGCACGGCTCGGGCGGTCACTCAAGGCCGGAGTGACCAGCATAACAGCAGTAAGTAAAGACCCTGAACTGCACAGCCCGACTCTGAGTCTCATTACCATCCTCCCTGCACCTCCACAACCACCATCCTCTACACCTGACCCCCTGAGGCTATACCCCTCCCGTTGGGGGTTATACTACCTAAGCTGCACACACATCACCAGCCTCAGTGGACCCTGCTGCAGCGGCGGCCGTATTGACCGCAATTCAACGGGTGGCGTAGTCGACATAAAAGAACATCTAGTAACATCTATAAGGACTGCCACACACGGAGCTTGACACCCTGGGCACGGACCAGGTCACCGCCACTCGGAGACTACAACCCCCATCTGATCCGGCTCCGGGTATCCCCCAAACAACACTGGCCCAGGGGGCGCGTCATTAACACGAAGGGCTAAGATATCTGATAGGTGCGTCGCCGGTCGCTCTCCCTCCGTGCAGTTAACGGAGATAGAGCGTATCACCTTACCCAGTCCGGTGTGCTGTTAACACGGACGGGTTATCAGTTTACTTGTCGCTTTCCTTTCCTCCCGGAAAGTGTTCGGCAGCAGTCCATTTGGCTGCATTGTGGACCCCGGGGTCGGTTGCGTTCCATTAAAATAAAGTTGTCTGCAACCACCCTCCTAACAGCCAGGGTCAGGGGAAAGGCAGTGTAACATAAAATCAGCCATGTGTGCCGGACTGCAAAAAGGCAAGACTTCCATGTCCTCACCAAGAGGATGACTGACCATGCTCTCCTCCTCCCTGTCCTCATACCATGCACGCTGAACAGATGGTATGACTGTTGTGCAGGTAGTACCATCTATAGCATAGGAAACTAGCTCCTGTTCTTCCTCCTCCTACTCTTCTTCCTCATTGTCACCCAATCCACATTGGGATGAGATGAGGCTGGGCGATGTGGAATCACCCTGTATGGTTCCTTGCTCCATCTCATCGTGCTACGCCTGCAATGCATCCTCTTTAATTGTGAGCAGAGAGCGTTTCAGAAGACAGAGAAGCGGGATGGTGATGCTAATTATGGCGTCATTGTCGCTCACTATTTTGGTGGATTCCTCAAAATTTTGGAGGATGGTACATATGTCTGATATCCATGTCCACTCCTGAGATTTTATGTGTGGACTCTGACCTGAATACCGACGGCTTTGTTGATGCTAGTAGTCAACAATTGCCTTCATCTGCTCACAAATCCTTCCCAACATCTGCAATATAGAGTTCCAATGCATAGGGACATCACAGATCAGTCCGTGAGCTGGAAGCTGCAAATACTGCTTAAGCACGGCAAGGGTGGCGGAAGCTGTAGCTGACTTTCTAAAATGGGCACACAGGCGGCATACTTTGACAAGCAGATCCGACAGATCTGGGTAGATATTGAGAAACTACTGAACCACGAGGTTAAGCACATGGGCCAGGCATGGTACGTGTGTGAGTTCGCCTCGCCTTAGAGCCATTACCAGTTTCCAGCCATTGTCACACTCGACCATGCCTGGCTGTAGGGTCAGCGGTATCAGCCACAGATCTGCCTACTCTCTCAGAGCTGTCCACAACTCTTCAACATTGTGTGTTTGACACCTAAGCATAATAGCTTCAGCACAGCCTGTTGTCACTTGGCTGAGGCAGTGCTGCAGTGCTTCCAGCTTGTGACTGATGTGGTCATTTCAGAGATGGAGGCTGAAGAGGAGGAGGAGGCGCAGGAGCTGTAGAATGTGGGGGCAACCCTGATTGACTGAGGGCCCGCAATCATCGGCATCAGGAAGACGTGTTCTGTCCCAAGGTCTGACTGGGTCCCAGCTTCCACTATATTAACCCAGTGTGCCATCAGCGAGATGTACCGTCCTTGCCCACAAGCACTTGTCCACGTGTCTGTGGTTAGGTGGACTTTCCCAGTAACTGCATTGTTGAGGACATTGTCTAATGTTGTGGGACACGTGCTTATGTAATGCGGGTATGGCAAACCGGGAGAAATAGTGGCGGCTGATGACCGAGTAACGAAGGACGGCCGCCGCCATCAGGTTGCGGAAAGCTTCCGGCTCCACGAGCCTAAAAGGCAACATTTCGAGCGCAAGCATTTGCAAAATGTGTGAATTTAGTAGCGTGGCCTGTGGTGCGTTGGCTGTATATTTGCGCCTTCGTTCCAAGGACTGGGGTATGGACAACTGAACGCTGCACTGGGACAAGGACATGGACGTGCTTGCTGATGGTGCTAGTTGAGAGTGTTCAAAACCAGGGGAGGAGTCCTGAGGAGATAATTTGCATATTCCCACTGCATTTTGGGGTAAGTGAAGAGTCTCCGCGAGCTCAAAGAACACTGGATTTTGGCTGTTGGAGCTGAAAAGAGGACATCGGTAAACCAGGGGAGGAGTCCTGAGGAGATAATTTGTATATTCCCACTGCATTTTGGGGTAAGTGAAGAGTCTCCGCGAGCTCAAAGAACACCGGATTTTGGCTGTTGGAGCTGAAAAGAGGACATCGGTAAACCAGGGGAGGAGTCCTGAGGAGATAATTTGCATATTCCCACTGCATTTTGGGGTAAGTGAAGAGTCTCTGCAAGCTCAAAGAACACTGGATTTTGGCTGTTGGAGCTGAAAAGAGGACATCGGTAAACCAGGGGAGGAGTCCTGAGGAGATAATTTGCATATTCCCACTGCATTTTGGGGTAAGTGAAGAGTCTCCGCGAGCTCAAAGAACACTGGATTTTGGCTGTTGGAGCTGAAAAGAGGACATCGGTAAACCAGGGGAGGAGTCCTGAGGAGATAATTTGCATATTCCCACTGCATTTTGGGGTAAGTGAAGAGTCTCCGCGAGCTCAAAGAACACTGGATTTTGGCTGTTGGAGCTGAAAAGAGGACATCGGTAAACCAGGGGAGGAGTCCTGAGGAGATAATTTGCATATTCCCACTGCATTTTGGGGTAAGTGAAGAGTCTCCGCGAGCTCAAAGAACACTGGATTTTGGCTGTTGGAGCTTTTTTTTTAAGCCTTTTTCACTGTTTTCAGAACATTAACAATAAGAACATGGAAGAGTCCAGGAGCCATTTGGTGAGCTGCATATCCTGCTACATGTTCACAGACTTGCCAGTGGAAAAGCCAGACTTCACATGCCAGAAATGCAAGCTTGTGTCCCTGTTGGAGGAAAAGTTGCGAAATCTAGAAGAGAGGTTAACTACCTTGAAAATCATTAAGGAAGGTGAAGAGTTCTTAGACAGAGCAGAATTATCTCTTCATGATTCAGAAAGAGAAGAAATTCGAACTGCACCTGACGAAACAGAGGAATGGAAGCATGTGACCCACAGAAGCAGGAGGATCGAGAGGCAGTCAGCACCCATACTGCTCAGGAACCAGTACCAGGCTCTCACACAGGAGAACCATGAAGAAATACAGCAAGATAAGACTTTGCCAGCAATGAATAACCTTGTAAGCCCTCAGAATCCTCCTGGATGGAGAAAGAAGAATGTTGTGAAGAAAAAACGGAGAGTGGTGGTCATGGGGGATTCCCTGTTAAGAGGAACAGAGGCCGCTATCTGCAGACCAGACATAACCTCAAGAGAAATGTGCTGTCTTCCAGGAGCAAAAATTAAAGATGTGTCTGACAGGATATCAAGACTCTTCAGACCTACAGATCACTACCCATTCCTGCTAATACATGTGGGGACAAATGACACCGCAAGAAAGGACCTGGAAACCATCTGCAGTGACTTTGAAGACTTAGGCAAGAAAGTGAAAGAATTGGGAGCGCAGGTGGTCTTCTCATCCATCCTCCCAGTGGATGGCCATGGAACAATGAGGTGGAATAAGATTCTACAGGTGAACAACTGGCTACGTCGATGGTGCCGTCAACAAGGATTTGGATTTCTGGATCACGGAATGAATTACCTATACGATGGACTACTTGCTAGAGATGGGGTGCACCTTACGAAGACTGGAAAACATGTATTTGGAAGTCGCCTTGCTACACTCATCAGAAGAGCTTTAAACTAGAACAATGTGGGAAGGGAAGCAAAAGGCCAGAAAAAGCCATACAGCTGACAAATACTATTGAGATCTCTGCTACTGGAAGTGGAAAAGAAGAACAAAGACAAAAAAATCTAAATAATAAAAATATGGGAGGAAGAGAAACCAATCACAAACTAAAATGTTTTTATACAAATGCACAAAGCATGGGCAACAAACAAGGAGAATTGGAACTACTAATGCAGGAAAAGGAATATGATGTCATTGGAATCATTGAAACTTGGTGGGACGATACACATGATTGGAATAAAAGGCTAAAAGGATACAACTTATTTGCAAGAAACAGACTTGATAAACGAGGAGGAGGTGTTGCATTGTATGTTAGAAAAGCGTATATCTGCACAGAGATTGAAGCTTCAGAGACTGGGAGTTCTGTGGAAACTGTTTGGGTAAGAATACAAGGAGAGAACAACGGAAAGGACACCATTGTAGGCATTTACTACAGGCCACCTGGGCAAGCTGAAGATATGGATGAACTCTTTATGTATCAAATGACCAAGTTCTCCAAAAAATATGACGTAGTGGTCATGGGAGATTTCAACTATCCAGACATTTGTTTGAATCTCTCTCAAGTAAAACTAACAGGTCAAGCAAATTCTTATCCTCTCTTGCTGACAACTTTATCTTCCAAAAGGTAGGGGAGAAAACAAGGGGATCTGCTACTTTGGATCTAATTCTTATAAACAGGGAGGAAATGGTTGAGGAGGTAAAGGTGGCTGGGACCCTAGGAGGCAGCGATCATGCTATTATAGAATTTTGGATAATTAGAGGAGGAAGACATGTGAAGACTCAAACTTCAAGGTTAGATTTTAGAAAGGCAGATTTTAAGAGACTCAGAAAGAGAATAGGAGGGATCCAATGGCTGGATGTCCTTAAGGACAAAAATGTCCAGGAAGGATGGGAAATTTTTAAAAATGAGATTCTCAAAGCACAATCGTTAACAATCCCGAAAAGTAGGAAGAATGGGAAGCATTTAAGGAAACCAGGATGGATGAACACAGAACTTAAACACATGCTAAAAAGAAAGAAAGAAATGTTTATTAAATGGAAAGAGGGAGGCATATCTAAAGAAGATTATAATGCAGTCTGCAGATCCTGCAGGGCACGTATCAGGTTAGCTAAAGCTGACAATGAATTAAGGCTTGCAAGAGATGTCAAAAGCAATAAAAAAGGATTTTGGGGGTATGTCAAAAGTAAAAGAAAAGTCAAAGATGCTATAGGATTTTTACAGGATGAAAATGGAGAAATGGTAAGAGAGGATGTTGAGAAGGCCGAACTTTTTAATTCCTATTTTGCATCTGTTTTCTCTCAGAAAGAAATTGTAACATCAACTGATCTTCACTGTCCTTTTAAAGGAATAGAGGAATCCAAGTTATCAGTAAACAGAAAGATTGTGAGGGAATATTTAGCTAACATAAATGAGTTCAAGTCTCCAGGTCCAGATGAATTACACCCCAGAGTACTGAAGGAGATTGTAGAAGAAATTTTAGAACCACTCTCCATAATCTTTGAAAATTCTTGGAGAACAGGAGAAGTCCCAGAAGACTGGAGAAGAGCAAATGTTGTTCCTATCTTCAAAAAGGGGAAGAAGGTGGACCCAGGGAACTATAGGCCGGTGAGTCTGACTTCTATACCAGGAAAGATCTTTGAACAAATTATTAAACAACATGTATGTAAGTACATGGATAAGAATGAAGTGATTAACCAGAGTCAGCATGGGTTTGTAACTAACAAGTCATGTCAGACTAACTTAATTTCCTTCTATGACAGAATCACTGACTGGGTGGATCAGGGAAATGCTGTAGATATAGTATATCTTGACTTCAGCAAAGCATTTGACAAAGTATCTCACATCATCCTTATTGAAAAAATGACCAAGTATGCAATGGACCAGGCAACTGTTAGGTGGATTCATAACTGGCTTAGTGATCGGACTCAAAGGGTGGTTGTAAATGGCTTCACATCCAGCTGGATGAATGTCTCAAGTGGGGTACCACAGGGCTCCGTCCTGGGACCTGTATTGTTCAACATCTTTATCAATGATTTAGATGAAGGAATTGAGGGTAAACTGATTAAATTTGCTGATGACACAAAGCTAGGAGGGATAGCTAATACTAGAGAAGAGAGAGAGAGGATTCAAAAAGACCTAAATAAACTGGAGCAGTGGGCAGCAACCAACAGAATGGTTTTTAACAGGGAAAAATGCAAAGTACTACATCTGGGCAATAAAAATGAAAAAAGCATATACAGAATGGGAGGAATAGAGCTAAGCAACAGTACATGTGAAAAAGACTTAGGTATACTAATAGATCATAGACTGAACATGAGTCAACAGTGTGATGCAGCAGCAAAAAAGGCAAATACAATTCTGGGATGTATTAACAGAAGCATACAGTCTAGATCACGTGAAGTCATTATCGGTCTTTACTCCTCTTTGGTCAGACCTCATCTGGAATACTGTGTACAGTTTTGGGCACCACATTTTAAAAAAGACATAGACAAACTGGAGCAAGTTCAGAGAAGAGCGACCAGAATGGTGACTGGTCTGCAAACCATGTCCTATGAGGAACGGTTGCAGGATTTGGGAATGTTTAGCTTGCAAAAAAGAAGACTGAGAGGAGACTTAATAGCTGTCTACAAATATGTCAAGGGCTGTCACATTGTAGAAGGATCATCTTTATTCTCATTTGCACAAGGAAAGACTAGAAGCAATGGGATGAAACTAAATGGGAGGAGACACAGATTAGATATTAGAAAAATCTTTTTGACAGTTAGGGTGATTAATAAGTGGAACAGGCTGCCACGAGAAGTGGTGAGTTCCCCTTCAATGGACGTCTTCAAACAGAGGCTGGACAGACAACTGTCTGAGATGATCTAGTGAATCCTGCTTTGAGCAGGGGGTTGGACCAGATGACCCAGGAGGTCCCTTCTAACTCTACCATTCTATGATTCTATGATTCTATGACAGGTGCCAGGCGGGAGGCATCTTGGCATGCTCCATGGAAAGGGGATTGACGTGCACGCACAATAGCAGAACAAGCAGTGATGTAATTCGCAGACACTGTTGTTGGACACTGGGGTTCGGCCCACTTAGTCGGGTGCTTTGCTGCCATGTGCCTTATCATGCTGATGGTGGTCAGGCTGCTAGCTTTGCACCCCCTGATGATGCTGGCCTGGCAGGAGGTGCAAATTGCCTTTTTGAGGTTATCTGCAGAGTCTTTAAAGAATTACCATACTCGGGAAGACCTAACAGTTGTACTGGCAACTTCTGTCGTGTTGGTGTTACGAGGAACACTTTCCCGCCTTGTGTCTGTGGCCACCACACTGCTCCTTCCAGCCTGTTGTGGTGCTACGCCTCCCTCCTGCTATGTGCTGCTGTCCTCGCTCTGTATGTCCCCCTGCCAGATGGGATCAGTTACAATATCATCCACCACCTTGTCTTCCACTTTGGCACTCTGGTCCTCCTCCTGATTTTCTGGCAATTGTGTCTCATCATCATCATCATCATCATCATCCACCTCTTGTGACAGTAATTGCACTTTCCCACCCTCACCTTCGTGTGACCGTGGCTGCTCCAATATTTGGGCATCACTATACACGTCCTCCTCTTCACTCACTTGAAGCTGACCGGGTGAGATGCTCGAATCTGCAAATGGAAAAGTGAACAGCTCTTCTGAGTGTCCAAGTGTGGGATCAGTTGTCTCCGGGCACTCGGCATGGTGGGAGGAAGGAGGATCAGGGTGAGGAATATGCCGTCCAGACTCATGGCTACTGAGACTTGACCGTATGGAAGACAAGGTGGTGGTGGTGGCAAAGTGACTGGAAGCATTATCTGCTATCCAACCAAGAACCTTTTGACACTTCTCTGGGTTCTATAGCGGAGTACTGCGGTCCCCTAGTGATTGGGACAGGAAGGTCGAGCAACAAGATGTGTGTGTTTGTTGTGGTACAATTTCAGCTTCCCCACCGCCACATCCTCGGCCTCTGCATGCACCATTACCATCACGTCCACTTCCCCGTCCCTTGCCACGAACCTTGCCCATTTTCAATGGAGGACAATATTTTCCACGTTCACGAGAAATGACTGATTTTGGATCGCAGTTATATCTTATACGTCTGACAGAGAACCCCAATTTTAAATAGCAGGCCTGTAATTTACTAATATTATTCCACACAGAGACCAAGTGTGAATAGCTAGACCAACACATGGAAACAAAATGGAAATGGAAGAAATGGCTGATTTTGGAACACTCTTTTAGGTCTTATGTCTGACAGAGAACCACAGTTTTAAATAGCAGGCCTGCAATTTGCTAATGCTATTCTTCGTAGACACCTTGTGTGAATAGCTTGACCAACACACTGCAACGGAATGAAAATGAAAGAAATGTCTGATTTTAGAACAGTTTTATAGGTGATATGTCTGACAGAGAACCACGGTTTTAAATAGTAGGCCTGTAATTTACTAATATTATTCTACACAGAGACCTAATGCGCATGGTTTGACCGACACACTGCAACGAAATGAAAATGGAAGAAATGGCTGATTTTGGAACAGTTTTATAGGTGTTATGTCTGACAGAGAACCACGGTTATAAATAACAGGCCTGTAATTTGCTTATACTATTCTTCACAGACACCTAGTATGAATAGCTTGAACAACACACTGCAACGGAATGAAAATGGAAGAAATGTCTGATTTTGGAACAGTCTTATAGGTGATATGTCTGACAGAAAACCACGGTTTTAAATAGTAGGCCTGTAATTTACTAATATTATTCTACACAGAGACCTAGTGTGAATATTCTGCAGTAAGATCAAGCAAATGGAGCAGAAAAATGGTGTACTCTGGATTGCTTTTTAAGCAAATAACCATGATTAAATGAAAAAAGAATTGCCCATGCCCCTGATATCTTGGGCTATGTCTAAAAATATCTGTAATTATAATTATTACAGCAGCAGCAGACAGGACATTTAATGGACCCTCTTGTGCTGTATCATACACTGCAGTCTGCCACATACACTGCCTACCTGCCTAGCACTGAATATATGCAGCTGGATTTGTCCTCAGAAGGACTGTTAATTCAGATGGATATATACTGTATATATGTTGTGGAATACTTATATTAAAATACTAACTATAAAGAAGCAAATCTCTCCCTGACGCAGGAGCACCTCTCCCTACTCTGCCTGATTCCGGGGTACACTTGACGAGCATAGCGGCTCCAGGTCTTATATAGACCTGATGACGCTGTACTGCAAGCCAATCTGTGTAATGCCCACAACCAACATGGCAACAGCATTACAGTGCGTGACAGCCAATCCCTGCATGTTCATTGGCTCTCTAAAGAGCACCAAACATGCAGGGTGGGGATCTGAGTTCCCGCCCGAGCAACCCGGAAATACTCGGCGAGTTCGTCGAGCACAGTGATGCTTGGATGAGTACCGAGCAGTGGCGAGCACGTTCGCTCATCACTACTCATTGCACAATGTGAATAGCAGTCTGTCAATCAGAGGGCCAGAGAGTGATTACTACTGTATATTGAGCAGAAACTCTGTCCGATCCCTGCACATCCCTGATGACTACAAATGAGCTGCTGCAGGGAGAATTTAAGTTTATAGTGTCTCTATAGCCAGATGGCATCATGGCATAGTTCAGATGCTTCATGGGTGGAAATAAGGGGAAGGAAAAAGTATAACAAACGCTTATCAGTTTTTTATTATAACTCCCTAAGTATAAGGGAAGCAGACAGCAGAAAGTATCCTCATAAAGCAAATAGATAAGGCAGCCAATCAGGGAAAAATAATTATTATGGGAGACTTCAAATACCTGGATATAAATTGGGGCTATCAAGCAGAAACCTTCAGGTCCAGCAAAGAAAACAAGTTTTTGACAATGAAAGACAATTACTTTTCACAACTGGTTCAGGACCCAACAATATTGTCTTCTTGACCAATAGGCCAGAAATAATTTCAAATATATAATAATATGTTTTCATATATCCTTTAAGAAGATGCTTAGTACAGGGGCTACAAAATCCCTAAACTTCAGGAATTTGAGGACTCCATGTATCAGGCACTGGTTGTATGACCTCAGCCAGGTACGTTTGACTATAAAATACTGCAGTATTTCAGAGAAAAACATAGTTTAATAGCTGCAGGAGAACAAGAAAGCACTCTAAACTAGTTTGACAGGTGGGTTCCTGGCGGTTTCTCCCACTGCCATGGATTGACTGGTCTCTGCCTACGTCAGTGTTTCTCAACTCCAGTCCTCAAGACCCACCAACAGGTCATGTTTTCAGGATTTACTTAGTATTGCTCAGGTGATGGGATTATTGCCTGTGCAATGTGAATGGAAATCCTGAAAACATGACCTGTTGGTGGGTCTTGAGGACTGGAGTTGAGAAACACTGGCCTACATGAATGGGTGTGTCAGGGTTCATAAACAGTCATACAGTGTCCGACTGTATTCCGACTGTATTCATTAAATAATTAAAAAAAAATTATGTGGGGCTTCGCCCTATTTTTGTGCACAGCCAGGTACTGCAGGCAGGAACGGGCTGCCCCCAACCACCAGCTGCCTATTTGTACCTGGCCGGACACAACAATATAGGGAAGCCCTTTTTTTTATTATTATTCCATTAATTTCATGAAATAATTAAAAAAAAAATTACGTGGGGCTTCGCCCTATTTTTGTGTCCAGCCAGGCACAACTAGGCAGCTGGGGGCTGGAATCCGCAGCGCAGGGAGGCCCAAGCTTTCTGCCCCCCCCCGCTGCAAATTGCAGTCCGCAGCCACCCCAGAAAATGGCGTGTTCATAGAAGCCCCATCTTCTGGCGCTTTACCCAACTCATCCAGGGCCCTGGTGCGGTGGCTCACTGGGTAATAAAGGGGTTAGGGCCAGCTTGGTATTATCAGCTGGCCCTTAGCCCAAAATTCATGGGGTCACGCCAATATTAGACATAACAGCCATGAATTTCTAGTGAAGTATTTTAAAAAAACACAACACCCAGAATAAAGTCCTTTAACCCCTTATGTCCCCCGGGTGGTTTGCACGTTAATGACCGGGCCAATTTTTACAATTCTGACCACTGTCACTTTATGAGGTAATTACTCTGGAACGCTTCAACGGATCCCCCTGATTCTGAGACTGTTTTTTCGTGACATATTGTACTTCATGATTGTGGAAAAATTTCTTCGATATCACTTGCGTTTATTTGTGAAAAAAACGGAAATTTGGCGAAAATTTTGAAAATTTTGCGATTTTCAAAATGTGAATTTTTAAGCCCTGAAATCAGAGCGATATGTCACACAAAAGAGTTAATAAATAACATTTCCCACATGTCTACTTTACATCAGCACAATTTTGGAACCAAAATTTTTTTTTGTTAGGGAGCTATAAGGGTTAAAAGTTGACCAGCGATTTCTCATTTTTCCAACAAAATTTATAAAACCATTTTTTTAGGGACCACATCACATTTGAAGTCACTTTGAGAGGTCTTTATGACAGAAAATACCCAAAAGTGACACCCTTCTAAAAACTGCACCCCTCAAGGTGCTCAAAACCACATTCAAGAACTTTATTAACCCTTCAGGTGCTTCACAGGAATTTTTTGAATGTGGAAGAAAAAAATGAACATTTAACTTTTTTCACAAAAATGTTACTTTAGACCCAATTTTTTTTATTTTCACAGGGGTAACAAGAAAAAATGGACCCCAAAATTTGTTGTGCAATTTCCCCTGGGCACGCAGATACCCAATATTTGGGGAAGAAACACTGTTTGGGCGCACGGCAGGGCTCGGAAGGGAAGGAGCGCCATTTGACTTTTTGATTGTAAAATTTGCTTGAATAATTAGCGGACACCATGTTCTGTTTCATTTTTACGAATCAATTTGTGAAGCACCTAGGGGTTCCAAGTGCTCACTATGCATCTAGATAGGTGCCTTGGGGGGTCTAGTTTCCAAAATGGGGTCACTTGTGGGGGAGCTCCAATGTTTGGGCACACAGGGACTCTCTAAATGCAACATGGTATCCGCTAACAAATTGAATGGAAAATCGGCTCAAATTGTTAGCAGACACCACATTGCGTTTGGAGAGCCCCTCTGTGCCCAAACTTTGGAGCTCCCCCACAAATGACCCCATTTTGGAAACTAGACCCCCCAAGGCACCTTTCTAGATGCATAGTGAGCACTTGGAACCCCCAGGTGCTTCACAAATTGATTCGTAATAATAATGAAAAAGTGAAAAAAAAAACACTTTTTCATTTTTATGAATCAATTTGTGAAGCAAATTGGGGGGTCTAGTTTCCAAAATGGGGTCACTTGTGGGGGAGCTCCAATGTTTGGGCACACAGGGACTCTCCAAATGCAACATGATATCCGCTAACAATTTGAGCCGACAATTTGTTAGCGGATATCATGTTGCATTTGGAGAGTCCCTGTGTGCCCAAACATTGGAGCTCCCCCACAAGTGACCCCATTTTGGAAACTAGACCCCCCAAGGCACCTTTCTAGATGCATAGTGAGCACTTGGAACCCCAGGTGCTTCACAAATTGATTCATAAAAATGAAAAAGTGTTTTTTTTTTCACTTTTTCATTTTTACGAATCAATTTGTGAAGCACCTGGGGGTTCCAAGTGCTTACTATGCATCTAGATAGGTGCCTTTGGGGGTCTAGTTTCCAAAATGGGGTCACTTGTGGGGGAGCTCCAAAGTTTGGGCACAGAGGGGCTCTCCAAACGCAATGTGGTGTCCGCTAACAATTTGAGCCGATTTTCCATTCAATTTATTAGCGGATACCATGTTGCATTTAGAGAGTCCCTGTGTGCCCAAACATTGGAGCTCCCCCACAAGTGACCCCATTTTAGAAACTAGACCCCCCAAGGCACCTTTCTAGATGCATAGTGAGCACTTGGAACCCCAGGTGCTTCACAAATTGATTCATAAATATGAAAAAGTGTTTTTTTTTTTCACTTTTTCATTTTTACGAATCAATTTGTGAAGCACCTGGGGGTTCCAAGTGCTTACTGTGCATCTAGATAGGTGCCTTGGGGGGTCTAGTTTCCAAAATGGGGTCACTTGTGGGGGAGCTCCAATGTTTGGGCACACAGGGGCTCTCCAAACGCAACATGGCGTCCGCTAACAATTTGAGCCGATTTTCCATTCAATTTGTTAGCGGACACCATGTCGCGTTTGGAGAGCCCGTGATGTGCCTAAACAGTGGAGCTCCCCCACAAGTGTCCCCATTTTGGAAACTATACCCCTCAAGGATTTTATTAAGGTGTATAGTGAACATTTTGAACCTAGAGGTATGGCACAGAATTTGTTTACATTAGGTCATCATATTGAATAAGTTGTCATTATTCTTGAGCGCAAGTGCTCGCTACTTGAGTTTGCATCGGGTACTCAGGTATGCACCATGTACAGCGTGTGCTTGAGTGACATGCTCGAGTCTCTGCTCCGCATGTTTCACGGTTATTAGGCACCCAAAAAAAAACATGCGGGGATCGCTCGTGCATGGCAGGCAATCCCCGTAAAGTTTTTTGGCCGCGAAGCATATGGGGCAGAGACTCGAGCATGTCACTCAAATACCCACGATACTCAATGCATACCAGAGCACCCGATGCAAACTCAAGTAGCGAGCACTTGCTCTCAACACTAGTCACCATATCGTCATCTTTTTTTCTTACTTTTGAAAAAAATCCCAACCCCAGCCCTAGCCCTAGCACAACCCTAGCCCTAGCACAACCCTAGCGCTAGCACAACCCTAGCCCCAGCACAACCCTAGCCCCAGCACAACCCTAGCCCCAGCACAACCCTAGCCCCAAACCCAGCCCTAACCCTAGCCCAATCCTAACCCAAGAGTTTATTTTTGACGCCGTTCCTTGTGCGGTATAAGTGATTAGACGACTTTATTCTTCGGGTCGGTGTGATTACAGCAATGCCAGAATCATATGGGGTTTTTATGACTGACAGCTGTCACACACTAAAAGACGCATTTTTTGTAAAATCTAGTTTTTGCATCGCCATATTTTGAGAGCTATAATTTTTCCAGATTTTGGCAGACAGTCATGTGACGGCTCGTTTTTTGCGGGATGACTTGACGTTGTTATTGGTGCCATTTTCAGGCACGTGACATTTTTTGATCGCTTTCTATTCCGATTTTTGGGAGGCAGAATAAACAAAAACCAACAATTCAGGAATTGTTTTTTTTTTTTTTTTTATTCTGTTCCGCGTGTGGTAAAATTGATGAGGTAGCTTTATTCTTCGGGTCAGTACGTTTACAGCGGTACCACATTTGTATAATTTTTCTATGTTTTGGCGCTTATACACAATAAAAGCTATTTTATAGAAAAAAATATTTTTTAGCATCGCTTTATTCTGAGAGCTGAAACTTTTTTATTTTTCGGCTGATGGAGCTGTATGGCGGCTTGTTTTTTGTGGGACGAGATGACGTTTTCAGCGGTATCATTTTTATTTATATGCGTCTTTTTGATCGCGTGTTATTCCACTTTTTGTTTGGCGGTATGGTGATAAAGCATTGTTTTTTGCTGCGGTTTTTTTTTTTTTTTTTTTTACCGTGTTCACTGAAGGGGTTAACTAGTGGGACAGTTTTATAGGTCAGGCTGTTCCGGACGCGGCGATACCAAATATGTGTACTTTTATTGTTTTTTTTTTATTTTTTTTATAATAATATTTATTGATGGGTACATTATATTTTTATTTTTGGTGTATTATTTTTTTTATTTTTTTATAATATTTTTGCACATTTTTTTTTTTTTTTTTCCACTTTCAGACAGTTTGTACACCTTATTACTTTGTCCCACTCTGGGACTTTGACTTTTTTTTTTCTGATCGCCTGCATGGCATAGGAATGGAGCACCATCCCTATGCCATGCAGGCTGTCAGAAGTGCACAGTGTTAAGATTGCTTGGAGATGCACTGCGCATGTCCAAGCAATCTTCCTGCTCTCTGGTGACCCGGATGTTGTCATGACGACATCGGGTCGTCATGGCAACACCCGGGAAGCCGCTGCAGTCTGCGCTGGAAGCCGGAAGAGGAGGTGAGTATCGCCGATCACCTCCCCTTGCCCCCGCAATGCCGCGATCGATTTCGATCGACTTCGATCGCAGCATAGTGGGGGTTAATGTGCTGGGAGCGGTGCAGGACCGCTCCCTGCACATAGTACCGGGTGTCAGCTGTGACAATCAGCTGACACCCAGCGGCGATCGCGCCCGCACAGCCTGTGTGCGCGCGCGATCGCCATGACGTACTAATACGGGTCTGGCTCTTAAGTCCCACGGCACAGATGCGTATTAGTACGTCAAATGTTATTAAGGGGTTAATTGAAATAAACACACAATTCTTTAATGTTCTAAATTAAACCATACTTCCATCACGCCCATTCCAGCTGAAGCCAATGTCTTCTGCAATAAAAGTAAAATAATAAACCAACCTCATCCTTCCTTTTCCATGGTTCCCAGGATGGCTCCAGCTCTGCTACATTCACATGACAGGCTGCATCGCAGCCGAAAGCTGCCATCCAGCTTGCCATGCCGCAGACACTGAGAAGCGCAGGCATGCTTGCGCTCCTCAGTGTCTGGCTGTGACGGCATCCAGATGAGCCGAGTTCATGTCCAATGAACTCAGCTCACCTCATGCACGTCACTGACAGCGTGGGAAAATTCTCCTGCGCTTGCGGTGAGCGTGAGAGAATTCTCCTGCGCTCACGGCAAGCAAAGAATTTTCCCAAGATGTCAGTGATGTGCATGAGGTGAGCTGAGTTCATTGGACATAACTCAGCTCACCTCATGCCCGTCACTGACAGCGTGGGAGAATTCTCCTGTGCTTGCAGTGAGCGTGAGAGAATTCTCCTGCGCTCACGGCAAGCGCAGGAGAATTCTCCCACGCTGTCAATTGAACTCAGCTGACCTCATGCACGTCACTGACAGCGTGGGAAAATTCTTCTGTGCTTGCGCTTGCTGTGAGTGCAGGAGAATTCTTTCACGCTCACCACATGCGCAGGAGAATTCTCCCACGCTGTCAGTGACGTGCATGAGGTGAGCCGAGTTCATTGTACATGAACTCGGCTCATCTGGATGCCGTCACAGCCAGACACTGAGGAGCGCAAGCATGCCTGCGCTTCTCAGTGTCTGTGGCATGGCAAGCTGTATTGCAGCGTTCTGCTGCGATCCAGCCTGTCATCTCCATGTAGCAGAGCTGGAGCCGTCCTGGGAACCATGGAAAGGTAAGGATGATGTTGCTTTATTATTTTACTTTTATTGCAGGAGATCGTTGGCTTCAGCTGGAATGGGCGTGATGGTACGTATGGTTTGATTTAGAACAATAAAGAATTGTGTGTTTATTTAATTAAAGGACTTTATTCTGGGTGTTTGTGTTTTTTTTAACTTTGACTATGGGGTTAGTAATGGGGGTGTCTTATTGACGCCTCTCCATTACTAACCTGGGCTTGATGTCAGCTGGCATTATAAGCTGACATCAACCCCAGCCCTATTACCCCACTGCCACTGCTACAGGGCAGTGGAAAGAGCGAGGCTAAGGGTCAGAATTGGCGCATCCTATGGATGCGCCATTTCTGGGGCAGCTGACAGCTGGTGTTTCTAGCCTGGGAGGGGGCCAATATTCATGGCACCCTTCCTGGGCTATTAATATCAGCCCCCAGCTGTCTGCCTTGCCTTTGCTAGCTATTAAAATAGGGGGGACCCCACGTCATTTTTTTGGGGGGTCCCCCATTTTAATAGCTAGTAAAGGCTAGGTATTCAGCTGGGGGCTGATATTAGTAGCCTGGGAAGCTCCGTGGGTATTATCCCCTTCCAAGGCTTCAAACATCTGCCCCAGCCGTCTGATTAATCTCTGCTAGAGACAAAAATTACGGGGAACCCCACGCCAATTATTTTTTTTTAATAAATCCTTTATTTTACCACTAAATGACAAGTACAGTAATCAACACTATCACTGTACGTATTATATATGCGACTGACATGTTTCTATCTATCTAATCTATGTGTGATGCTCTATTCTTTCTGTTCTAAATTGTCGGGTACCGATGCTGAATTGCTGGCCGGCTTTTTTAAAGAGAGTGTCTTCGGAGAAGTTTGTCAGCTTTTGGACACCTTTGAAGGTGTTTTCTATGTGTTTTTACTTGCCTGCCATTGGTTTTAACTGTGTTCGACTGTGTTCGACAGTGTTCTAAGGTGTTCGACGAACAGTTCCACGAACATCCCGGTGTTCGACGAACCGAACCGAACCCGAACACTACGGGGGTGGCTCAACACTAATCTCAATAAGGATAGACTCATGACCTTTATTTACTCTGTATTTAACATGGTTTTATCAGTAATCGGTCCTGTTAGACTAATAAGATGTATGTGTGTTTCTTTTTTTAAATTTGTTGTAACATGTCAAACACACATCTTGGGGTATGTCAGGTATGTTAATGAAGGACATAACTTTAAATAGTCTGTAAAGTTGGGAATTGCTACATCTCTATGCACAGGAGTATAATCACAACTTTGGTCCCAATGTAAAGGTGATAACATGTTGGATGAGTTCCCACAGATGTGTCCTCGCTCACTGGGTATTGTCCACCTGTCCTATTGATTAAAACAGGATATGGACATGATACCTGGTGGTCATGCACGCTTTCCAGCAGGTGTCAGTGACCTGAAATTGCATTCCTTGCTCATCTCTCAATACTGAAATCTGTGGAGCAGGATTATCGCTTTAATTGTATCTAACCATAGACCTGAGCTGTGTGCAGGAAGCTGTTAAGCAGCACAAGGAGTCCTCCACTGCTTAGTACTTCACACCTTGCAATTCCCTAGATTCCTACTGCTAGAACTACATGTTTCTCACATCTAGAATTGAGACACTTGATGCAGTTTCCCTTTGGCTTCTGACAAGTTAATATGTTTGCATACTACTTCTGTTCACTTGTTTAGAGGCTTCAGGCATGATACAAAGTAGCAGCTCATAAAAATGATGAACTACAGCTAATAATAAAAATGTTCAATGTACAGAGAGATGCAAAGGTGTTAAAGAGCAAATATTTTCCTGGCCGAGAGACCACAATTCTTTCCTTGTCAACATTGGCAATAAATACCCAAAAATCTGGAAAATTACATAACAGTGAATGGAGCTAACAGCAGTAATAGGAGCATCAATCTGGTCTGTACATGAGCGCTTATGAAATGATCTGCTGGTATTAACGCAAATTTAATTTCAAAGTTGCTGTAGAGTGATAACAGTTGCAAAAGTTTACATGCCCTTATTAATTTACAAAGAGACAATAAGAAATCAGTAGTTTTAAAGTTTATTTACTGCATGGTGTAACATAGGAACTAAAACATAATGTTCTCCCTGACCCCTTGTATAGGTGTTGTCTAGGACTAGCAAAACATGGGTGTTTTTTTCCAGAAACAGTGCCGCACCTATCCACTGGTTGTGTGTGGCATTGCAACTCAATCCTATTTACTTCATTGGAGCGGAGAAGCAATGCCAAATAGAAATGATGGTCTATTGTGGTGCCGTTTTAAAAAGCATGTTTTTATAATTATGGACAACCCATGTAACCCCTTCCTGACGTTTGACATACATCTTTTTCACATGCTGGGTACGAGTATATGGAGTCAGCTCAGAACCTGATCTCGACCCACATATGGCTGGTTTCAGCTGCGTAATACAGTCAGCATCTGCCTCTAACAGCAGTGCCATAGAACTAAAAAACGGTAGCAAAAAACAAAACTATTATTTTTGTTACCGATTTCAGAATTTTTTTTCACCACTTAATTTTAGAAAATTAAAATTTTTTATACGTTTCGTAGACTCTTTATCATACTGACCTGGAAAACCATACTGCCAGGTTATTTTTATGGTCTAAAGAGCGCTCTAAAAACAATATCCCCCTCAAAAAAAAAATAAAAATTGCACAATTGCAGTTTTTTTCAGAATTTCTCTGCACTTGTAATTTTTTTGCCATTTTCCAGTTTTTTGTATGGTAACATGAACTGAATAAGTTTATCTTGGTCTCATCAGACCACAGGGCACAGTTCTAGTAATCCATGTCCTTAGTCTGCTTGTCTTCAGTAAACTGTTTGCGGGATTTCTTGTGCATGATGTTTAGAAGAGGCTTCCTTCTGGGACAACAGCCATGCAGGCCAATTTGATGCAGTGCGGCGTATGGTTTGATCACTGACAGGCGGACCCCCCACCTCGATAACCTCCGCAGCAATGCTGGCAGCACTCATACGCCTATTTTGAAAAGACATCTTCTGGATATAACGCTTAGCACATGCACTCAACTTCTTTGATTGACCATGGCGAGACCAGTTTTGAGTGGAACCTGTCTTGTTAAACTGCTGTACGGTCTTGGCCACTGTGCTGCAGTCAATTTCAGATTGTTGTCAATCTTTTTATGGCCTACGCTATCTTTATGAAGAGCAACAATTTTTTTTTCAGATCCTCAGAGCGTTCTTTGCCATGAGGTGCCATGTTGAGCTTCCAGTGACCAGTATGAGAGAGTGCGAGAGCGATAACACCAAATTTAACACACCTGCTTCCCATTTACACCTGAGACCTTGCAACACTAATAAGTCACATGACACCGGGGAAGGAAAATGGCAAATTGGGCACAATTTGTCCATTTTCACTTACGGGTGTACTTACTTTTTGTTGCCAGCGATTTAGACATTAATGGCTGTGTGTTGAATTATTTAGCGGGCACACCAAATTTACACTGTTAAACAAGCTGTACACTGACTACTTTGCATTGTATCAAAGTGTCATATCTCCTGTGTCGTCCCATGAGAAGATCAATTAAATAATTACAAAATTGTGAGGGGTGTACTCACTTTTGTTAGATACTGTATATTAGGTTACTTGTGTTTTTTTTTATTGCACTTTTGAATGCGAGTTTTTTTACATGTGTTTTTATCCGGTTTGTGCCATTATGGCATATCATGTTTAAATAAAGCTACTTTTTTTGACATTTCCTGGTTTTTGGCTTTCACAAAGCTTTATTGATATAGTTATGTGAGTATTACATGCTTTTTTTAGTGCATTTCTGCAGTGGACACGTGCATTTTTTTACCTGCGGATTTTCCACATCTAATTCAATTCTATGGTAAAAATCCACATATAAAATTCAGCGTACCTGCAGGAGAAATTGACATGTTGTTGATTTCAAACAGGCACCGCAGGTCAGTTTCTGCAGCTTAAAAAAAGCACAGTGGGCATAAAATTTCTATAAAACCCATTCACTTTGTCAGAACTGTAAGACACTGTTTTTTTTTGCAAAGCAAAAATATGCTGCGTCAGAAACTCACTTTGAGAACAATTTATAAAAATTACGCACCCGGTCATGAATTTTGCATAAAGTTAAAAATGGTCTTTTTTCTATGAACAACCAATTTTGTGACCTTATCAAGTATAAAGTTGCACGGTTTTAAAAATGACGCAAAATTGCTTACAAATTCAAGGTGTACATAAAATCACTACAGGATGATATTGACGTAAATTTGCGTCAAATTTTGTGACTTTTTGAGAAGCAAATGTTGAATTAGGCAAAATTATCTGGAAACTCTAAACCAAGTCTACAGTGATGACCTAAAAAAAAAGACAAAACAAACAGAAGACAACACAAAAAATAGTCTTCAAAAAAGGTGCAAATAGAAAGATAAATTTAGTGCAAACAAACAAAAAAGGCGTAAAGCGCTAAAAACTTAAAAAAAAAATAGAAAATTACATCAGATACATTTACTTTATAAATCAACCATACCATTTGTTTCTAAAAGTTCTTCTTTGATAAAAAAAAATGCTGTCTTTTATGTTCTTTCCACATGTCCATTTGGGACTTCAATTTGCCTGTTCTGTTTTAGGAACTAACAAACTAACTTTATGCCCCAATGGAGCAGTTTGCTAACTGATGCAAATGGAAGCAGAGGCGTCCGACTGATTTAAATGGAGCGGTTTGGTATCTGTTTTTACAATGTACAAAAGGTTTTCATGTTTCCCCTTTTTCTTCTATTCTAAAAATATACAGAAAAAGGAATATTTATGCAGGAGGCTAATTCCATTTATTTGTTCTAAATGGCACAAATAAACGGGAAAGATAAATGGACTTGTGAACAGAGCCTTATTGAAATGAATACCATGAATAGAATCCGGTGGAGATGGTAGATGATTATTGTGATTACATATGTGGTGTAGTCAATACAGCATGCTGATATACTGTATATATTTATGTATGATGTTTATTCACTGCGGGTTTATATTTATACACTATATACGGGATATTTATTGCTAGCAGCTGGTATAGATTTATGTGTATTATTCATTGCAGGATGCTTTTATATACTAATGAATATGGTTTGTGACTAGAGATGAGCGGTGTTCGACTAGAACTGTTCGCCAATCTCAAATTCGAGCTGTTTTGGGCGGTGTTCGAGTTGTTCGACGAACCCGAACGATTTGCAAAAAATTCGGCTGTTCGAGGTTATGTTCGATAACTGTTCGTGCACCAAAAGCGTGTCCTGCATGTCTGGCGCTATTTAGAGCACCAATCATGCAGGGATTGTCTGCCACTCACTGTAATGCCACAGCCATGGAGGTTGTGGCATTACAGTGATTGCCCAAATCGATGGGAACAGTGCCAACAGTGAAACATGAAAAGCCGGCAATTCAGCAGCGGCATACACCGGTACCCGACAATTTAGAACCGAAAGAATAGAGCTTCACACATAGATTAGATAGATAGAAACATGTCAGTCACATATATATGAAGTACAGTGAAAGTGCTGCTTACTGTACTTGTCATTTAGCGTAAAGGATTTATCAAAAAAAATAATAGTGTTTTCATGCACCGTCTCTTTAAAAAAGCCGGCCGGCAATTCAGCAGCGGTACCCGACAATTTAGAATAGAAGGAATAGAGAATCACACATAGATTAGATAGATAGAAACATGTCAGTCACATATATATGAAGTACAGTGACAGTGTTGCTTACTGTACTTGTCATTTAGTGTAAAGGATTTATCAAAAAAAATAATAGTGTTTTCATGCACCGTCTCTTTAAGAAAGCCGGCCGGCAATTCAGCAGCGGTACCCGACAATTTATAATAGACAGAATAGAGCTTCACACATAGATTAGATAGATAGAAACATGTCAGTCACATATATATGAAGTACAGTGATAGTGTTGGTTACTGTACTTGTCATTTAGTATTAAAATAAAGGATATATTATTAAAAAAATTGGCGTGGGGTTCCCCTTAATTTTAGTCTCTAGCTGAGGTTAAGCAGACAGCTGGGGCAGATGTTTGAAGCCTGGGAAGGGGGTAATACCCACGGAGCTTCCCAGGCTACTAATATCAGCCCCCAGCTGAATACATAGCCTTTACTAGCTATTAAAATGGGGGACCCCCCCAAAAAAATGACGTGGGGTCCCCTCTAATTTAATAGCTAGCAAAGGCTAGGCAGACAGCTGGGGGCTGATATTAATAGCCCAGGAAGGGAGCCATGAATATTGGCCCCCTCCCAGGCTAGAAACACCAGCCGTCAGCCGCCCCAGAAATGGCGCATTCATAGGATGCGCCAATTCTGGCACTTAGCCTCGCTCTTCCACGCTGCCCTGTAGCGGTGGCAGGGGGTAATAGGGCTGGGGTTGATGTCAGCTTATAATGCCAGCTGACATCAAGCCCAGGTTAGTAATGGAGAGGCGTCTATAAGACACCCCCATTACTAACCCCATAGTCAAAGTTAAAAAAAACACAAACACCCAGAATAAAGTCCTTTAATTGAAATAAAGACACAATTCTTTATTGTTCTAAATTAAACCATACTTACCATCACGCCCATTCCAGCTGAAGCCAACGATCTCCTGTAATAAAAATAAAATAATAAAGCAACCTCATCCTTACCTTTCCATGGTTCCCACGACAGCTTCAGCTCTGCTACATCGAGATGACAGGCTGGACCGCAGCAGAACGCTGCCATCCAGCCTGTCATCCCGCAGACACTGAGAAGAGCAGGCTTGCTTGCGCTCCACATTGTCTCTCTGTGACGGCATAAAGATGAGCCGAGGTCATGTCCAATGAACTCGGCTCACCTCATGCACGTCACTGACAGCGTGGGAGAATTCTCCTGCACTCAGCGCTTCAGCGTGAGAATTCTCCCACGCTGTCAGTGACGTGCATGAGGTGAGCCGAGTTCATTGGACATGACCTCGCCTCATCTGGATGCCGTCACAGCGAGACACTGAGGAGCGCAAGCATGCCTGCTCTTCTCAGTGTCTGCGGGATGACAGGCTGGATGGCGGCGTTCTGCTGCGGTCCAGCCTGTCATCTCGATGTAGCAGAGCTGAAGCTGTCGTGGGAACCATGGAAAGGTAAGGATGAGGTTGGTTTATTATTTTTCTTTTATTGCAGGAGATCGTTGGCTTCAGCTGGAATGGGCGTGATGGTAAGTATGGTTTAATTTAGAACAATAAAGAATTGTGTGTTTATTTCAATTAAAGGACTTTTTTCTGGGTGTTGTGTTTTTTTTAAATACTTTACTAGAAATTCATGGCGGTCATGTCTAATACTGGCGTGACCCCATGAATTTTGGGCTTGGGGCCAGCTGATAATACCAAGCTGGCCCTAACCCCTTTATTACCCAGTGAGCCACCGCACCAGGGCCCTGGATGAGTTGGGTACAGCGCCAGAAGATGGCGCTTCTATGAACGTGCCATTTTCCGGGGTGGCTGAGGACTGCAATTTGCAGCGGGGGGGCCCAGAAAGCTTGGGCCTCCGTGCGCTGCAGATTCCAGCCCCCAGCTGCCTAGTTGTACCTGGCTGGACACAAAAATAGGGCGAAGCCCCACGTATTTTTTTTTTAATTATTTCATGAAATTCATGAAATAATTAAGAAAAAAAGGCCTTCCCTATATTGTTGTGTCCGGCCAGGTACAAATAGTCAGCTGGTGGTTGGGGGCAGCCCGTTCCTGCCTGCTGTACCTGGCTGGACACAAATATAGTGCGAAGCCCCACTTCAATTTTTTTTAATTATTTCATGAAATTCATGAAATAATTAAGAAAAAAAGGCCTTCCCTATATTGTTGTGTCCGGCCAGGTACAAATAGGCAGCTGGTGGTTGGGGGCAGCCCATTCTTGCCTGCTGTACCTGGCTGGACACAAATATAGTGCGAAGCCCCACTTCAATTTTTTTAAATTATTTCAGGAAATTCATGAAATAATTAAAAAAAAATTGAGGTGGGGCTTCGCACTATATTTGTGTCCAGCCAGGTACAGCAGGCAGGAACGGGCTGCCCCCAACCACCAGCTGCCTATTTGTACCTGGCCGGACACAACAATATAGGGAAGCCCTTTTTTCTTAATTATTTCATGAAATAATTTAAAGAAAATTGACGTGGGGTTTCGCCCTGTTTTTGTGTCCAGCCAGGTACAACTAGGCAGCTGGGGGCTGGAATCCGCAGCGCAGGGAGGCCCAAGCTTTCTGGGCCACCCCCGCTGCAAATTGCAGTCCGCAGCCACCCCGGAAAATGGCGCGTTCATAGAAGCGCCATCTTCTGGCGCTGTACCCAACTCATCCAGGGCCCTGATGCGGTGGCTCACTGGGTAATAAAGGGGTTAGGGCCAGCTTGGCATTATCAGCTGGCCCTAAGCCCAAAATTCATGGGGTCACGCCAATATTAGACATGACCACCATGAATTTCTAGTAAAGTATTTAAAAAAAACAAAACACCCAGAAAAAAGTCCTTTAATTGAAATAAACACACAATTCTTTATTGTTCTAAATTAAACCATACTTACCGTCACGCCCATTCCAGCTGAAGCCAACGATCTCCTGCAAAAAAAGAAAAATAATAAAGCAACATCATCCTTACCTTTCCATGGTTCCCATGACAGCTTCAGCTCTGCTACATCGAGATGACAGGCTGGACCGCAGCAGAACGCTGCCATCCAGCCTGTCATCCCGCAGACACTGAGAAGCGCAGGCTTGCTTGCGCTCCACAGTGTCTCTCTGTGAGGGCATCCAGATGAGCCGAGTTAATGTCCAATGAACTCGGCTCACCGTATGCACGTCACTGACAGCGTGGGAAAATTCTCCTGCACTCAGCGCTTCAGCGTGGGAGAATTCTCACACTGAAGCGCTGAGTGCAGGAGAATTCTCCCACGCTGTCAGTGACGTGCAGGAGGTGAGCTGAGTTCATTGGACATGAGCTCACCTTATGCACGTCACTGACAGCGTGGGAAAATTCTCCTGCACTCAGCGCTTCAGCGTGGGAGAATTCTCACGCTGAAGCGCTGAGTGCAGGAGAATTCTCCCACGCTGTCAGTGATGTGCAGGAGGTGAGCTGAGTTCATTGGACATGAGCTCACCTTATGCACGTCACTGACAGCGTGGGAGAATTCTCCTGCACTCAGCGCTTCAGCGTGAGAATTTTCCCACGCTGTCAGTGACGTGCATGAGGTGCGCCGAGTTCATTAGACATGAACTCGTCTCATCTTTATGCCGTCACAGCCAGACACTGCAGAGCGCAAGCATGCCTGCGCTTCTCAGTGTCTGCGGGATCACAGGCTGGATGGCAGCGTTCTGCTGCGGTCCAGCCTGTCATCTCGATGTAGCAGAGCTGAAGCTGTCGTGGGAACCATGGAAAGGTAAAGATGAGGTTGCTTTATTATTTTTCTTTTATTGCAGGAGATCGTTGGCTTCAGCTGGAATGGGCGTGATGGTAAGTATGGTTTAATTTAAAACAATAAAGGATTGTGTCTTTATTTCAATTAAAGGACTTTATTATGGGTGTTTGTGTTTTCTTTTAACTTTGACTATGGGGTTAGTAATGGGGTTGTCTTATAGACGCCTCTCCATTACTAACCTGGGCTTGATGTCAGCTGGCATTATAAGCTGACATCAACCCTAGCCCTATTACCCCCTGCCACCGCTACAGGGCAGCGTGGAAGAGCGAGGCTAAGTGCCAGAATTGGCGCATCCTATGAATGCGCCATTTCTGGGGCGGCTGACGGCTGGTGTTTCTAGCCTGGGAGGGGGCCAATATTCATGGCTCCCTTCCTGGGCTATTAATATCAGCCCCCAGCTGTCTGCCTAGCCTTTGCTAGCTATTAAATTAGGGGGGACCCCACGTCATTTTTTTGGGGGGGTCCCCCATTTTAATAGCTAGTAAAGGCTATGTATTCAGCTGGGGGCTGATATTAGTAGCCTGGGAAGCTCCGTGGGTATTACCCCCTTCCCAGGCTTCAAACATCTGCCCCAGCTATCTGCTTAACCTCCGCTAGAGACTAAAATTAAGGGGAACCCCACGCCAATTTTTTTTAATAATAAATCCTTTATTTTAATACTAAATGACAAGTACAGTAACCAACACTATCACTGTACTTCATATATATGTGACTGACATGTTTCTATCTATCTAATCTATGTGTGAAGCTCTATTCTGTCTGTTATAAATTGTCGGGTACAGATGCTGAATTGCCGGCCGGCTTTTTTAAAGAGACAGTGCATGAAAACACTATTATATTTTTTAATAAATCCTTTACACTAAATGACAAGTACAGTAAGCAACACTGTCACTCTACTTCATATATATGTGACTGACATGTTTCTATCTATCTAATCTATGTGTGAGGCTCTATTCCTTCTTGTCTAAATTGTCGGGTACCGGTGTATGCCGCTGCTGAATTGCCGGCCGGCTTTTTTAAAGAAAGCGTCTTCTGAGCAGTTTGTCAGCTTTTGGACACCTTTGAAGGTGTTTTCTATGTGTTTCTATGTGTTTTTGTTTGCCTGCCATTGGTTTTAACGGTGTTCGACGGTGTTCTAAGGTGTTCGACGAACAGTTCGACGAACAGTTCCTCAAACATCCCGGTGTTCGACGAACCGAACCGAACCCGAACACTACGGGGGTGGCTCAACACTATTTGTGACCTGCTGATATAAATTTGTGTATGTTTTATTATATTCATATGTGTGGTACATTCAGTCCTGATACATTTGTGATTTTAGATTTAGTCTCTTTTCCTTGCGTGAGTCATCTCCCTCTTCACCTCGTGACCCAGCTTCTCCGCTCCTCCCCCCGGCCAAAGAAATTGCAGTGACTTAGAATTGTAGTTCTAATGATGTCTCATGCAGGGAAAAGAAACTTCTTGTTTCTACATAGAGCTTAGAAGGATTCAGATAGTCAGTTTTTAATCACGTGATGTCATAGACCTGATGGAAAAGAGAAGAATTAGCTGGATAGAAAGACAAAATGAGCAATTGGAAGCACACAGTGAGGATACAAATTTTGATAGGAGGAATGCTTCTCTAAATACTTGTTTTCCACATGTCAAAAGTAATGCGTGCAATACAGCAAATATTTGAAAACAGACAAAACATTCACTAAATGAACTTGATTTTTTTATTGGGGTTTTTTTTTTTAGAAATATTATTCTAGGTAATGTAGTTTTGTGTTTAAAACTGAACATTTTTCTATATTTTTTTCCCTGAGACAAATATGAATGCTTCTTCTGACCAGGTCATTGCAATTGACTTCTAACTCACGTGGCAACTTAAATTATGGAACATTGAGAGGTTCATTACTATTCATATATTTTAAAAGTGCAAAACATCTGCCAATTAAGCTTGGACTGTAATGTATTCCTGGAGATGGTCATAACCTGGTTTCAGACCAGCTGGTTTCTACAAGATTGGTTGACAGACATATAGTGCACTGCAGCAGCTGCCAAGTGACAAGTCCATGTAGTACATATGTATTGCTGATTTAATATTTTGCGCAAATGAATGTCTAGCTATGAATGTAAGTTATCGAAAAGGTTCAATTAATCAAATTCTGCTGATTTGTAGGGAATATATCATCAGAATTTATTTAATCTAAATTAGATTTTATTCCAAACCTGGTCTTCCCTATTTAGTTGTTTTTAAAAGTACCAATCTATATAAAACATCTTGTATTTTACTGCATTTTACACTGACCATGAGAACAAACACAATTAATTGACAATACATTTCCTGTTTACTTGTTAACTTTGCTACATAGATTGGCAGAGAATGATCAGAGTCATCTCATTTTCATTATAACCTGGTGAGTTGATGACCTCTCTATTGTACATCTTCACTTCTAGATAAGTCAGAATAGCAATAGTATATACATATGTGGCGCTGTATGCATCTTTCATGGAACTTCCTGTTCTCTGAGAACACCAGGGTGATTACAATAGGCTTTGAAAGTTTTGTGCTAATATACTCACATTCAATGCAGTTGCCAGAAAGTACGGAAGTATCAACTTTTAACATATTACATAGTATGATGCAGTAAAAACTAACTTGTCATTTAGCAAAGCACATGAAAATGATATCATACCGCATTTAATGTCAAGTTAGCATAAGCTTCATCTGTACACACTTGTCACACTGTCTATACCAATGATCATAGGCGGATTATAATGAGGGCAATCCGGGCTACCGCCCGGGGCCCCGAGCCTGCAGGGGGCCCGCGGCTCCGGGCGGGGTGTCTAATGCCGGATTGCCCTCATTATATGTGCGGGCCGCCGCGGCACATATCGGTAGCAGTGGCGGGAGGGGGGGGCCCCGGACTGCTCCCCCTTCATCGGCCGGGCCAGCACTGCAGCAGTTAACTTCCCTGTGCAGGCCGGGCCGCGTCACTGCTAGGAGACACGGCCCTGTGCGCGGCCGTGTCTCCTAGCTGTGATGTCACGCAGTGCGCGCCCGGCCTGCACTGCTGCAACGGAGAAGTCAGAGCAGGCAGGAGGAATGGAGCCGAGGGATGGTGTGTCTGTGTGTGTATGTGTGTGTATGTGTGAGTGTATGTGTGTATGTGTGTGTGTGTGTGTGTGTGCAGGCAGATATCATTGTGTGATGTCTGTTTATATGTATTTTTGTGTTTCAAATGTGTTTATGCGTGTATGTACAGTACAGACCAAAAGTTTGGACACACCTTCTCATTTAAAGATTTTTCTGTATTTTCATGACTTTGAAAATTGTACATTCACACTAAAGGCATCAGAACTATGAATTAACACATGTGGAATTATATACTTAACAAAAAAGTGTGAAACAACTGAAAATATGTCTTATATTCTAGGTTCTTCAAAGTAGCCACCTTTTGCTTTGATGACTGCTTTGCACACTCTTGGCATTCTCTTGATGAGCTTCAAGAGGTAGTCACCTGAAATGGTTTTCACTTCACAGGTGTGCCCTGTCAGGTTTAATAAGTGGGATTTCTTGTCTTATAAATGGGGTTGGGACCATCAGTTGTGTTGTGCAGAAGTCAGGTGGATACACAGCTGACAGTCCTACTGAATAGACTGTTAGCTGTTTTTTTCTTGCCATAATACAAATTCTAAGTAAATAAAAGCGAGTGGCCATCATTACTTTAAGAAATGAAGGTCAGTCAGTCCGAAAACTTAGGCAAACTTTGAAAGTATCCCCAAGTGCAGTTGCAAAAACCATCAAGCGCTACAAAGAAACTGGCTCACATGAGGACCGCCCCAGGAAAGGAAGACCAAGAGTCACCTCTGCTTCTGAGGATAAGTTTATCCGAGTCACCAGCCTCAGAAATCGCAGGTTAACAGCAGCTCAGATTAGATACCAGGTCAATGCCACACAGAGTTCTAGCAGCAGACACATCTCTTCAACAACTGTTAAGAGGAGACTTTGTGCAGCAGGCCTTCATGGTAAAATAGCTGCTAGGAAACCACTGCTAAGGACAGGCAACAAGCAGAAGAGACTTGTTTGGGCTAAAGAACACAAGGAATGGACATTAGACCAGTGAAAATCTGTGCTTTGGTCTGATGAGTCCAAATTTGAGATCTTTGGTTCCAACCACCGTGTCTTTGTGTGACGCAGAAAAGGTGACCGGATGGACTCTACATGTCTGGTTCCCATCGTGAAGCATGCAGGAGGAGGTGTGATGGTGTGGGGATGATTTGCTTGTGACACTGTTGGGGATTTATTCAAAATTGAAGGCATGCTGAACCAGCATGGCTACCACAGCATCTTGCAGCGGCATGCTATTCCAACTGGTTTGCATTTAGTTGGACCATCATTTATTTTTCAACAGGACAATGACCCCAAACACACCTCCAGGCTGTGTAAGGGCTATTTGACCAAGTAGGAGAGTGATGGGGTGCTACGCCAGATGACCTGGCCTCCAAAGTCACCAGACCTGAACCAAATCGAGATGGTTTGGGGTGAGCTGGACCGCAGAGTGAAGGCAAAAGGGCCAACAAGTGCTAAGCATCTCTGGGAACTCCTTCAAAATTGTTGGAAGACCATTTCCGGTGACTACCTCTTGAAGCTCATCAAGAGAATGCCAAGAGTGTGCAAAGCAGTCATCAAAGCAAAAGGTGGCTACTTTGAAGAACCTAGAATATAAGACATATTTTCAGTTGTTTCACACTTTTTTGTTAAGTATATAATTCCACATGTGTTAGTTCATAGTTTTGATGCCTTCAGTGTGAATGTACAATTTTCATAGTTATGAAAATACAGAAAAATCTTTACATGAGAAGGTGTGTCCAAACTTTTGGTCTGTACTGTATATGTCTGTATATGTTTGTGTGTGCGTGACTGCGTGCGGCCTCCTGCTGAGTATAGTTGGTGCTGTGCGACCTCCTGCTGTCTCTGGGAGGGGGCGCCGTGCGGCCTCCCACTATGTATAGATGGCGCCGTGCGGCCTCCCGCTGTGTATAGATGGCGCCGTGCGGCCCCCTGCTGAGTATAGATGGTGCCGTGCGGCCTCCTGCTGTCTCTGGGGGGGCGCCGTGCGGCCTCCCGCTGTGTATAGATGGCGCCATGCGGCCTCCCGCTGTGCATAGATGGCACCGTGCGGCCTCCCGCTGTGTATAGATGGCGCCGGGCTGCCTCCCGCTGTGTATAGATGGCGCCGTGCGGCCTCCCGCTGTGTATAGATGGCACCGTGCGGCCTCCCGCTGTGTATAGATGGCGCCGTGCGGCCCCCTGGTGAGTATAGATGGTGCCGTGCCGTCTCCTGCTGTCTCTGGGGGGGCGCCGTGCGGTCTCCCGCTGTGTATAGATGGCACCGTGCGGCCTCCCGCTGTGCATAGATGGCACCGTGCGGCCTCCCGCTGTGTATAGATGGTGCCGGGCTGCCTCCCGCTGTGTATAGATGGCGCCGTGCGGCCTCCCGCTGTGTATAGATGGCACCGTGCGGCCTCCCGCTGTGTATAGATGGCGCCATGCGGCCTCCTGCTGCGCCGTGCGGCCCCCTGCTGTGTATAGATGGCGCCGTGCGGCCCCCTGCTGTGTATAGATGGCGCCATGCGGCCCCCTGCTGTGTATAGATGGCGCCGTGCGACCTCCTGCTGTGTATAGATGGCGCCGTGCGGTCTCCTGCTGTGTATAGATGGCGCCGTGCGGCCTCCTGCTGTGTATAGATGGCGCCGTGCGGCCTCCTGCTGTGTATAGATGGCTACGTGCGGCCTCCCGCTGTGTATAGTTGGCTACGTGCGGCCTCCCACTGTGTATAGATGGCACCGTGCAGCCTCCCACTGCGTATAGATGGCACCGTGCAGCCTCCCGCTGTGTATAGATGGCTACGTGCCGCCTCCCGCTGTGTATAGATGGCTATGTGCAGCCTCCCACTGTGTATAGATGGCACCGTGCAGCCTCCCACTGTGTATAGACGGCTACGTGTGCTCAATATTGAGTCATACAAATAATGTAAGGCTATGTGCCCACGATACAGAAATGTTCCGGATTTTTTTTGAGCGTTTCTGCATCTTCCTGGCAGAAAAAACGCATGCGGATTTTACATGCGGATTGTACATGCGGATTTTATATGCGGATTGTACATGCGTTTTCCTGCCAGGGACATGCGGATGTGAAGCGTTCTTCACATGCATTTCCGCATACGGGTTGACAAGCGCTTTCCAAGCGATTTTAGCATCACTTGGAAAGTGCTTGACAACTTGGTTACACTATATAAATCCATGCAACCAGCATGGATTTATATAGTGTGACCGCAAAAGAATGGTAAAAAATAAAAAATATATACTTACCTTCTGATGGCCTGCTGACGTCAGCGGTCGCGTGACCCGTCACATGACTAAATGACGTCACGGCAGGTCTTTTTCAGACCATCGCGAGCTGCCGGCAAGCCAGGATGCATCGGATAAAGACACCGGGGGCCATCAGAAGGTAAGTATAATATTTATTTTTTATTTTATTCTTTTTTTACAGGTTCTATGGTACCCGGGTCCGGAGGAGAGTCTCCTGTCCTCCACACCCAGGTACCATCCGCACATTGAAACGCATGGATTCCGCATCTACAGATGCAGGGATGCGGATTCCATGCATTCTAATGCAAGTCAATGGCGGCGAAAACGCAGCGCTTCCGCAAAATAATTGGTAATGCTGTGGATTTTTCCGCAATGATAATCCGCAGCGGAAATTTCCGCACCATGTACACAGCACATGCGGATTATCATTGGGGAACATGGCAGACCTTCTACCAAGCGTTTTTTAAGCGTTTCTGCAGCGGAATTGCCGCTGCGAAAACGCTTAAAAAACGCATAGTGGGCACACAGCCTAAAAAAAAATATTATAATTAATATTGTGCCAAATTAATTTCACGTGAACTATCACATGATCTATCACAGGGGATCATGTGACATGTCAAGTGATAAATCAGGTGTGTGTGTGTGTGTGTGTGGGGGGGGGGCCGCGCCTTCTTAACTGCCCGGGGCCCTTGCTACTCTTAATCCACCCCTGCCAATGATACACCAGAAATATGATACCTCAATATGGTCATTCTTTTTTAAAAAAAAACTACAACAATCAACTAAAATACCAAACAATTTATTGTCTACATTCTTATAACTGATATAATAAAACAGAAAATACAGTGAACACAATACATAGTGGGTACTCTGACTTCCTAACTAGGCTGCAAGTGTGGGACTCTTGAGACACCAATTTTATAAATGTCTGTATTGACCAGTACTCACACAAAGAGACATCATCAGATAGCTTAAAAGGGTTGACTGGTATAAAGTGATGTCTTCAGTCAATCTGTGTGACTGCAGACTTATGTCTCACCCCAGAGCATGCACCGTGCGCTGCGGGGATTCGCCGGTTTCAGACCCGGGACCGGAGGGTATATATGCATTATACATTCCCCTGGCGAGTGGGTGTGACCTTGCTCTCCATACACTTGTACTGGGGTATGTATAACTTATACATACTCTCTGTTACTTAGTCTGAAACTGGTGAATCCCCGCAGTGCACAGTGTGTGCGCTGGGGGGATTCATAAGTCTGCAGTCACACAGAGTGACTGCAGACTAATCACTTTTGACCAGACAACCCCTTTAACTCCACTGCAAAGGCACATATGAAGATTTCAGAAGAAGTTTATACAGACTTGCTGCAAGTCTCCTGACTAGTGTTGAGCCACCCCCGTAGTGTTCGAGTTCGGTTCGTCGAACACCCGTGTGTTCGCCGAACTGTTCGTCGAACTGTTCGTCGAACACCTTCGAACACCGTTAAAACCAATGGCAGGCAAACAAAACACATAGAAACACATAGAAAACACCTTCAAAGGTGTCCAAAAGCTGACAAACTGCTCAGAAGACATAACTAACACATGGAAAAGTGACAAGTACATATAGTCATGCGAAAATAAAAGAGGTGGAGGAGTAAAAGGAGGGGGAGACACAGATATAGGCATGTCATGCCCTTCTAAAATCCAAAAAGTGAGAAGCCGACACGGCCAGTCCGCTCCTGCCCGTGCCACCTCCGTGTCGCCGGGTTTGTGCCAGAGCCGCGGTGAACCCTGACGGCCAGCCCCCCTCTCCCAATACTGGTGCCTGTCCGCTGGTGGGTCGAGCGAGCCCCCCTGTGGTGGAGGCAGCTCTAAGCTTTTTAATTTAAATTGTCTCTCTAATTTGAATGAATACACTTTAAATCCATTTACAAGGATCTATTGGAGGGCAAGTCTCATGCCAGCAGCCGCGGTAATTCCAGCTCCAGTAGCGTCCACTAAAGCTGCTGCAGTTAAAAAGCTTTTATAAGGATCGAGCTCGGCTGTCCACCGCAAGGCATCCTACTGCCAGTCCCAGCCCCTATGCCTTGGGGTGCCTCCTGATGCTCTTCACTAAGTATCCCATGGTCCCGAAGCATTTCCTTTGAAAAAATTAAGTGTCTAAACTACAGGTGGTGCAGCTTGCTTAACAGCCAGGATAATCCGCTCAATAGCAGACACTGCTACTAGGCACAAAGTATTTCCTGGGCTAGATGCAGTTAAAAATTTGTAATTAGATACTCTCGTTGGATGCTGAGAAAGCATTCCATAGAGTCTCCTGGCACGCCATATATGATTCTCTTAAAAAGCTTGGGGTAGGGGTCTAGGGGAACCTTTTATAGCCAAAATCACGGCCCTGTATCGCAATACGTCACCTAGGCTGAAGATAAATAGAACTGTAGCACCCTGAGGGCTCGGTTGCTACAGACGTATTGCACCTCACCCAGAGGTGTGATATCTCACTCTCAGGTAAGGATGGAGTGTGGATCAGGACCCGACACCTGCATGCAATACACCACATTGCCGTGGGGCAGGGCGACCAATATGCCCCTGAGATGGGCACGACAGTCCCTGTCCCTGGCTGGAGTGGGGGGAGGGAACACTGAGGAAGGGGAACCCTGTAGTGCAGGAGCAGGGAGGAAGCAGTTCCTGGGTGCATTGAGAAGGGAGTATAAAAGGTGGGCACCATCTTAGTTCAGTGCAGAGAAGTCTGAGCAGAAGTGGCAGGGAGCAGGGGCTCTGCATGAGCTCTGCTCCGGAGGCGGGCCTAGTAACAGAGGCCCAGGCCTGGAAGAGGGAGAAGGAAGGAAGAGGAGCGGAGAAGGCTCCAGGAACGAGGAATGAAGGGATCCCAGGGGTGCGGACGGGCGAGTCGCCACCGCACGCCCGAATCCACCTGCGTGGAGGGGTCAGGCCAAAGGGGGAGACCGGTCCCCGAACTAGTGGAGGCAGGAAACGACCCTCAGCTAGAAACCGGAGGCTCTGACATTTTATGTGGCGCAGCCCCTCGCTACACCCGCTAGGAAGGCACCACATAGGGTCAGGGAAACTGGCGCCAAGTTTACCAAGAGGAGGCCCGAGGCAGCCGGACAGAAGTGTTGGTAAGAAAGGCCAGACAAAGGACACACAAAGGGGGTCCTGTGAAGTGCTCCAAAGTTATCTGGGAGTTGTCTGAGCCCCTCACCTGGTGTGCACAGTACGACGTGGGCAGCCGTTACCTGCAGACGTGGTCTGGATAATAAGAACTGTGAGTAAAGGCCCTGAACTGCATCACTGACTCCGTGTCGTTACTGCTGCTGCCCTGCACCATCACCCCCATCCTCCGCATACACTGCCCTGAGGCTATACTCCTCCCGTGGGGAGTTATGCTACGCTCTGCTGCACCCACAACACCAGCCTCAGTGGTCTGCCCTGTAGCGGCGGTTCACTCTGACCGCAATCCACGGGTGGCGTAGTCGGACATTTAAACATGAAAACCACATAAATAGTTCCGCCACTGGTTTGACCGCCCTGAGCCACGGAACTGGGTCGCCGCCACGAAGACTACAACCACCAGCATCCACCAAAAAGGGTCCGGCTCCGGGTGTCCCAAGGCCCAGGGGGTGCGTCAGAACATTTTCATCACCTTTCACAATCACCAATGGGACAAGGCAGTGATGTCCTCTGTCCCCTCTCTTATACATCCTAGTGACGGAGCACCTGCTCTCATCAATTCGCCATAACCCCAATATTAGGTGGATTGAGGTGGGAGGCACCGAGTACAAGTGCTCTCTATTTGCTGATGATGTCCTAGTATATATCACTCAATCACGTATATCCATCCATGCTGTTATGGCTGAAATAGATCACTTTGTTACATAGTAAAATTTTAAAATCAATGCAGCGAAGTCTGAGGCCCTCGATGTCTCCCTCCCCAAATCCATATAGGATTCCATCCAGTCCAACTTTCCCTTTGCCTGGCCCTCACAGGGTATCAAATACTTAGGAATTCCTATTCATAGAGACCTCTCCCATCTATGTTATCTTAATTTTGGGCCCTTTATTGAACAACTCCATACAGACCACGGTTGGCAAGTTAGAACTGTAAGATTCTCTACGTGAACCACTGGTGTTTTGTGGAAAAGCACATGTACACTGCGTTCCAAATTATTATACAAAAAGTGTTTAGGAGTGATAAGGGAAGAATTTGTTTGTTTGTCAGTTAAACTCATTGATGGTGATGTGTGTCAGGGCTCTTTATATCACTGTAAGCAATTGCAGACACCTGTGCTAATTAGTTTGGCAGGTGTGTCCAATGAAAGGCAAGACTACTTAAGAAGGCTCTCTCACATTATTAAGCAGCCTACATTTTCTGCCAAAATGGGAAAGAAAAAGGATGTGTCGGCTGCTGAGAAGCAACAAATTGTGGAGTGTTTAGGTCAAGGCATGACTACAATCAACATTGTGCGATGATCAGGATGAAGTGTCTTGGCAATCAAGAAGTATGTAGCTGATTCACAGTACACACGTGTGCGTGCTGATAAGGGCAAATTGAGGACTCTTTCCTACAGGCAATTACGTCAGGTTGAAAGAGCAGCGGCAAAAAAGCCTTGTCATAGCAGCAGACAAGTTTTTGAAGCTGCTTGTGCCTCCAACGTCCCCCGAACAACAAGATGCAGGGTCCTTCAGAGGTTTGCAGCTGTGCATGCGCCATCCTGTCGACCTCCTCTATCCACTTCACACAAGCAGAAACGGCTCCAGTGGGCCAAACATTACATGAAGACTGATTTCAAAACTGTTTTGTTCACGGATGAGTGCCGTGCAGCGCTCGATGGTCCAGATGGATGGAGTGGAGGATGGCTGGTTGATGGACACCCCACGCAAACACGGCTACAGCGCCAACAAGGAGGAGGTGGAGTAATGTTTTGGGCTGGAATCATGGGAAGAGAGATTGTCAGCCCCTTTAGGATCCCTGAAGGCGCTAAAGATGAACTCCATAATGTATGTGGATTTTCTCAAACAGCACTTCCTGCCATGGTTCAAGAAGAAGAACCGTGTATTTCACAGCAAGATCATTTTTCTGCATGATAATGCACCATCTCATGCTGCACATAAAACATCTGCATCTCTGGCTGATATGGGCATAAAAGGGGACAAACTTATGGTGTGACCCCCATGCTCCCCTGACCTCTACCCCATTCAGAACCTTTGGAGCATCATTAAAAGGAGTGTCTATGATGGCGGGAGGCAGTTCACATCTAAGCAACAGCTCTGGGAGGGTATTCTGTCCTCATGCAAAACAATTGAAGCAGAAACCATCCAAAACCTGACAAATTCAATGGACGAGAGAGTTCAGAAGCTCCTTTCGAACAAGGGGTCCTATGTGAAAATGTAACATCACCTAGAATAAAGTTTTGAGTTGAAAACTGTTTGATTTCAGTTTCTAACAACCTGCTAATGCTTATAATTTCAAAAATGACCATTTTTTTGGTCTTTATTAAAATGAAAAGGTTGATCGAAAAGTTTGGGGGATCTAAGAGTGTGGCAACCCAGTAGTCATGATTACTTCGAATTCTGACAATATGAGGGTCATGCTGCAGGTAGTGCAGCAAGAAGGCACTTATGTGCCTTGCGCATCTCGGAGCCCCAAAATTATTTTCCGGGCTAGATGCAGCTAAAAATTATTTTTAATTTTAAATCTGGTGAAGCTTTAGTATAGATGGCCTAATAGGATCAGTGCTGCACACTGCTACAAAGCCCAAATTATTTTCCAGTCAAGATACAGATAAACATGATTAGTAATTTGAAAGCTTAAAACGGTTGGTAGGGTGATTTTAACCAATCATCAAGCTTTTACTCTCCCCAGGATGACACAGGGGTAGAAAAGTCGTTTCGGATCCATGATTTGTTCATCTTTATGAACGTGAGTCTGTCTACATTATCAGTGGAGAGCCGCGTGCGCTTATCTGTCAGCACACCACCAGCAGCGCTGAACACACGTTCAGACAGAACGCTGGCTGCGGGGCATGACAAGATCTCCAAGGCGTAAGTGGCTAGCTCCGGCCATTTATCCAGATTGGAAGCCCAAAAAGAGCAAGGGTCCAGTGACACAGTCATGGCTTCAATGTTTACTTGGAGATACTCCTGTACCATCGTCTCTAGGCGTTGACTATGTGTCAGACTTCTTGTCTCCTGTGGCCTTGCAAAGGATGGGCTAAAAAAGTGGTGAAATGATTCCGCAAAATTGATGTTACCAGCAGATACTGTGGTTCTGTTACGGTTTGAGTGCTGAACACTTGACGGTCCCACGGTTGGCAAGTTGGAACTGTGAGATTCACTACGTGCACCACTGGTATTTTGTGGAAAAGCACATGTAAGATTCTGCAACAGTCTCTGCTGATACTCCTGCATGCGTGCATCCCTTTCTATGGCAGGAATAATTTCTGCAAATTTACTTTTGTACCGGGGATCTAACAGTGTGGCAACCCAGTAGTCAGGATTATTTCTAATTCTCACAATTCGAGGGTCATGTTGCAGGTAGTGCAGCAAGAAGGCACTCATGTGTGTTGCGCATCCAGGAGCACCAAGTCCCTGTTGTGTTGGTGGCGAGGTAACAATCATGCTTCCTTCCTCTGTCCTCTCCCCCCAACCTCGCACAACAGAAATGTGATCAAGGTCTCCCTCATCTGATGAGTCTTCCATCAGTTCGTCCTCCACTTCTTCCTGGGCTCCTGCACCTTCCTCACTAGTTTGGCTGCTACCATGCGCCCTGGTAAAACCATCTCCCCCACCCTCACATGCCTGCCGCCTTGGTGCTGCCGACCGTCTGGACCTTGCAGATGTTAGCCCTTCCGCATACAACTCCTCCTCCTCTACTTCCTCCACCTCCTCTTGTGCCACCACCTGACTCCGAATTCTGTTTAACATGTGCTCCAGCATGTAAATCACCGGAATAGTCATGCTGATAATGGCATCGTCAGCACTAAACATCTTCGTCGCCATTTCAAAACTGTGCAGAAGGGTGCATAGGTCCCTGATCTGAGACCACTCCTCCAGCGTGATTTGCCCCACCTCTGAATCTCGTTGGCCCAGGCTATACGTCAGAACGTATTGCACCAGGGCTTGTCGGTGCTGCCACAGTTGCTGCAACATGTGCAGAGTTGAATTCCACCAGGTAGGCACATCGCATTTTAGCCGGTGAAGTGGCAGGCCCAACGACTTCTGTAGAGATGTAAGTCGCTGAGCTGCGGGATGCGAACGGCGGAAGTGAGCACACAGCGACCGTGCCCTCTGCAGAAGGCCATCTAGTCTGGGATAGTGGGCTAAAAATTGCTGGACAACCAGGTTCAACACGTGAGCCATACAAGGCACGTGTGTGACATTGCCCCGGCGAAGGGCCGCACCCAGGTTTGCAGCATTGTCGCACACGGCCTTCCCTGGTTTCAGGTCCAGTGGAGACAACCATTCATGAAATTGGTTCTCCAGAGCTGACCACAACTCCTCAGCTGTGTGACTCACATTTCCCAGACATTTCAATGTAAAAACCGCCTGATGACGTTGAGCCCTACTGCCAGCATAGTAAGGAGGTGTGCAGGATCCCTTCTGCGCAGTTAGAAAGCTTGTGGCATGACCAGACAGGCTTTGGTTGCAGGTGGAAGACCGAGAGGAGGTTGAGGAGGCAGAAGCAGTGGAGGAACTTTGACATAAAGAGGATTGACGCACAACTCGTGGGGACGGCAAGACTTGGACAGCAGCCCCTTGTCCTGCTGTCACCATAGTTACCCAGTGCCCAGTCAGCGACATGTAACGCCCCTGTCCATGCCTACTCGACCAAGTGTCTGTGGTGAAATGCACCCTGTCACACACAGAGTTTCTCAAAGAAGCGGTGATGTTGTGTGCGACATGCTGGTGGAGCGCAGGCACACCTTTCTTTGAGAAGTAGTGCCGACTGGGCATCTGGTACTGGGGCACTGCGACGGACATAAGGTCTCGAAAATCCTCTGTGTCCACCAGGCGGAAAGGCAGCATTTCTGTAGCCAAGAGCTTGCAGATGGTGAAATTCAACCTCTTAACTTTCTCATGGCTAGGAGGAAATGGTCTTTTACTTGTCCACATCTGAGGGACCGAGGGCTGGCTATTGTGCTTAGACGGGGTTGATAAGGGTGTCCCCGGCAAACTGCCGGTCTGTGAGGAAGATGCAGACGGACATGTTAGGTTGCCTTGATCCAAAGTTGGTGCTATCGATGTCGGACAGCGCTCAACACCAGCTGGTGTTACCACCTCCAAAGAAAATGATGACCTGCCAATCACGCTGGCTGTTGCGGGTAAAGAGGTGGCAGGTCTGCGCCCCAAAACAGGTGTGACTGCTGTCCCTCCAGTCACAGAGGATGAAGAGGCCGCGAATGCACAAGATATGGCAGACGGTGATTGGCCCGGCCGGCTAGGCCGCATTGTAGCACACTGAGCTTCCCACTGCAACTTATGCTTCATGTCCATGTGCCGGTTCATGCATGAAGTACTCAAACTATGTATTTTTTGGCCTCTACTTAGCTTTTGCTGACAAATGTTACAGATAACACGAGTTGGGTCATCTTTATCGATCTGAAAAAATGCCCAGGCTATGCAAAGCTTAGCACCCATGCGACCTGAAGAGCCACCACGACTTGTGGTGAGAGGCAGAGTTGTGTTTGAGGATGCAGTTGTTGACGTGCTTCCAGTACTACGTCTCTGTCCAGGAAGGCGCAACCTGACCTCGTCGTCACTAGCATCTTCCTCCACCTCCTCTGCTGACCTCATCTCTTGGCTGACTGTGGGTTGACAGTAAGTGGGATCTCCAACCTCATCATCATCACCCTGTGCGTTATCACACCCGTCGTCCTCAGAGGCAACCTGTTCCTGCCCTGACAAAAAACTAAAGTTGTCGCTCCAATCAGGTATTTGAGTCTTATCATCGTCTTCCTCATTGTCTCCACCAACAGGAGTTACAGTTTGGGAATGAGGGTCTACATTATGGTCAGAACCTTCTGCGTCTGGTCCTGGATCCGACTCATAAAGATTCTGGGCATCAGTGCAGATCATTTCCTCGTCTGGATTCACAGAAGCGCTGGAGTCGACCTCTGATTTCCAGGCTATAGTATGAGTAAACAGCTCTGCAGACTCAACCATCTGTTCTACCTCATACTCAGACGGGCAGCTGGAGATTTGGGAGCTGTGAGGAAGCAAGTGCGAATTGGGTGACACCTTTGAGGACTGGAGTATTTGTGATGTTGAAGTTGATGTGGAGGAGAGCCCACTTAAAGGAGCACTTGATATCCATTGAAGCACCTGCTGTTTTTGTGCCTCATCTGGAATTTGTAGCGATTGGCGTGGCCGTAAGAAAGGGATCTTATCACATTGTCCGCTAAAAGAAGTAGACATTTTAGTTATTCTGGAAGATGGTCTTTCTTCTGCAGATGTTACTGTTGCTTTAACACCTACCCCACGGACACAACCTTTTTTCCCCTTCCCAACACGCCTATTCCCCTTTCCACCAGCAGCAGGCCTTTTTCCACTCATTTTGGTGGTTAACTAATTCACAACTCTGGAGTTGTTTGCACAAAAAAACAATGGATGGTAACCGAGCAGAGCTGAGTGGCCAAACTGTGGTATTAGGCCAAAACTATTGGCTGGGTTAGATGCAGAAAAAAATTATTTTGAATTTGCAACCTGATGGAGGTCAGTATAGATGGACTAATACAAATAGTCCCACACACTGCTAGAAGCCCAAATATTTTTTCAGAGGTACTGTAGATGCAGATAAAAATTATTTTTAATTTGCAACCTGATGGAGGTCAGTATAGATGGACTAATAGACCAAGTCCCACACACTGCTAGAAGCCCAAATATTTTTTCAGAGCTAGATGCAGAAAAAAATTATTTTTAATTTGCAACCTGATGGAGGTCAGTATAGATGGACTAATAGACCAAGTCCCACACACCGCTAGAAGCCCAACTATTTTTTCAGAGCTAGATGCAGAAAAAAATTATATTCAATTTGCAACCTGCTGGAGGTCAGTATAGAGGGACTAATAGAACAAGTCCCACACACTGCTAGAAGCCCAAATATTTTTTCAGAGCTAGATGCAGAAAAAAATTATTTTTAATTTGCAACCTGATGGAGGTCAGTATAGATGGACTAATAGACCAAGTCCCACACACTGCTAGAAGCCCAAATATTTTTTCAGAGCTAGATGCAGAAAAAAAATATTTTTAATTTGCAACCTGATGGAGGTCAGTATAGATGGACTAATAGACCAAGTCCCACACACTGCTAGAAGCCCAAATATTTTTTCAGAGCTAGATGCAGAAAAAAATTATTTTTAATTTGCAACCTGATGGAGGTCAGTATAGATGGACTAATAGACCAAGTCCCACACACTGCTAGAAGCTCAAATATTTTTTCAGAGCTAGATGCAGAAAAAAATTATTTTTAATTTGCAACCTGATGGAGGTCAGTATAGATGGACTAATAGACCAAGTCCCACACACCGCTAGAAGCCCAACTATTTTTTCAGAGCTAGATGCAGAAAAAAATTATATTCAATTTGCAACCTGCTGGAGGTCAGTATAGAAGGACTAATAGAACAAGTCCCACACACTGCTAGAAGCCCAAATATTTTTTCAGAGCTAAATGAAGAAAAAAATTATTTTTAATTTGCAACCTGATGGAGGTCAGTATAGATGGACTAATAGACCAAGTCCCACACACTGCTAGAAGCCCAAATATTTTTTCAGAGCTAGATGCAGAAAAAAATTATATTCAGTTTGCAACCTGATGGAGGTCAGTATAGATGGACTAATAGAATGATGCTATGCCCAAAAGATTTTACTTCACTAGGTGCAGTAAAAAAATTGGTATTCTATACACAGGTGTTATATCTTGCAACACAGATAGGCTACTCCACTGACTAACACACTCTGCAATAGGCCAAAAAGGATTAGCTTTGCTAGATTCAGCCAAATGCTGTGAAAAAAACTTGCACAGCACTGGCACAGACCTGCCTGGCAAAAACTGATAGGAACTCATGTAACCTAGTCCTGAAAAGGACTCCAATTACAATTAGTCTTTACTCCCACAACCTATCTATTTAAGAGCACAGACCTCCCTGATAAAAGTCGTAGGAAATGCTGTAACCTAGTCCTTAAAAGGACTGCAATCACAACTATTCCCTACTCCCAAGCTATCTGTATATTTGTGCGAAAATTGGCTTGAAATTAACAAGGTATAGCGCACACAGCAACAGCGGTGCCGTCTAACACGCAGCTGCAGCAGTGAGAAAATGGTGGCGACGGGGAAAATGGCTTGGTCTTATAGGGCAAGGACATGTGACATACACTGCCAATGACACATGCCCTTGCTTGTGTGAAAAAAAGCACTTCGCTCCGTGTGTGCGCTGCTGATAGGCTGACAGATTGCACCTCCCCACTGCAAATGCGGGAAAGAGAAAAAAAAATGGAGATCTTCATTGTTCCTGCAGAGATCCATCCCCTGCCCCTCCCCCCACCCCGCTGTACACTCAAACTGCATATTAACATTAATTTTCATCATTACTGAGAAAAAATCCAGTTATGATTTTGGTGCACGAACAGTTATCGAACATAACCTCGAACAGCCGAATTTTTCTCAAATTGTTCGTGTTTGCCGAACGGCTCGAACACCGCCCAAACCCGCCCAAAACAGCTCGAATTTGAGATTGGCGAACAGTTCGAGTAGAACAACGCTCATCTCTAATCCTGACTCAAGTGACACAGCCTTATATGAAGCTGTGTGCCATGGCCAGTCCGCACATTGCAGTCCATACTTGGACCGATTTGCAATGATGTCTAAAATATCCTTTAGTTGCTGCTTCAACTACCTTTTGTGATAGCTAGATAAAATTATTTTTTTGTTATCCAGTCTTTTTTTTTTTTTTTTTGTGACACAAAGCTATCCGACATAAAGCAGCTTTTCGCAATCAAGCACAGATTTTATACAAAGAGCGGAGCCGCTGTAGATTCCCATTGTAGAGATTATATTACATTCCAGGGTATGGTAGTGACTGCACACTTTACATTACCACTTGGATGGCTTGAATCAGTAATGTCCAGCTCTCTGTTAATGGAACATTGTGCAAAGCCTAGTGAAAACCATTCATTTGCTTTCAGATTTAGAATGTATGACAATGGAATCTACCAATCATTAAGTAGACAAAGATCTCACTGAATCACTAATTTTATCTGAACTGACAGGCAGAATTGTCATAAATATTAGGTTGCCCTTAAAACTAGACATTTTCAGAGGCCACCTTGAATAAATGGGTACAGTGTGAAATTATGGCTATCCCTCTTGGATGATTCTCATTCATTTGAGTAAAGTTTTAATATAATCCTTTGTGTCATCTAGTAAAACCTGTTGTTTATATATACCATGAAGAAAATCTGCCAGAAGTTGGCAGATTTTCTTTATTTATTGGACAATTTATTTATTTATCTATTGCTGCCTCTTCAGGAAGCTTGAGATGATCTAACTGTTACAGAACTGGGGCATTGCAGCATCCCGGGGTTCACTTTTTTTATTGCTTTTTCGATATAATTAAATGGCTTTTTTAGTACGATTCTGATGTCTGCGGGGGATCAGAGGCTGTATTGGTAATGGATAACTAAAGCACAGCAGTTCTGCTGTGTTCATGTTTCATTGCCTTTAGCATACTGCAGGAGAATAAAAGCTTCAACCTCAATTTCACATAACAGTTTGAATTGAGTATGAAAAAGAAAAAATGGATCTACTGCTTCGTCTGATTACATTATGTTTTGTGTATTCAGAAATGTAAAGTATTTATATGTTTGGGATAGCAAACATAACATTTGATTCAAGTTTATGGTTCAGTTTATTATATGTTAAAGTTGATGAAAACTTCCTACACTTTCTTAAATATTTAAATTTAAAAGACTCTTTAACCCCTTTGCAACCTTGGATTTTTCTGTTTTTCGTTTTTTGCTCCTCTTCTTCCCAGAACCACAGACTATGTTGGTGTTATACTGTATAAGTAACAGTAAACAAATAATTTAAAAAAACAAAATAATAGCTCACTGCCCAGGACCATCACATTTACTCCTTACATTTCAAGTTTTAAGTAACCATTGATTGATTTATTATACACTGCTTATATAGTGCCATCATATTCCACAGCGCTTCACAGACATTATCATCCCTTTCCCAATTGGGGTTCACAATCTAAATTCCCTATTAGGATGTTTTTGAAGTGTAAGAGAATACCGGAGAACCTAGAGGAAACCTACATACAATCTCCTTGCAGATGTTGGTCCTTGGTGGGATGTGAACCCAGGGCCCCAGTGCTGTATAGCAACAGCGCTAACTACTGAGCTACCGTGCTGCCCATTAACAACTCATTTCTTCAAAGAGTCCAAATTCATGTAACTATAGTCTATGATTTAAAGTACATACAACTTTACCTGGCCACAAATCTCGACCTCATCTCTCCTCAATATGCTACTCTTGTTGTTTCACTCAAAACTTTGTTGATGTTATGTAGAGATGAAAGGGAATCCCAGCCCCTTCTGTATTACGCAAAGGTTACAATGGTAGAAAACAATTGAGTAATGTTCACCTTATGGTACCTGACACTCCTGTGCTCTTTCCTAATTTCCCCTGGTATTCGCTGTATACTGGCCCCAGCAATGATTTTTTGACAAAAACATGTAACTGTTGCAGACAATCACTAGCTGCAGTTTGTATTATGAGATAATGAAAAAATCCTGGGAAGAAAGGTAGGGAAACTGGGAGTACTATCTAAGCGTAATATTAAAAGTGTAACATGAAAGTAGGGTGTGAACGATTAAAATCAGCTCACGGAAAAGGACATGAATAAAAAACATCACAGAAAAGAAACAGGTCTTACCAACACTAGGTCAGATTACCAAAGCACAGGCAGGATGCAGCAGACCCCCATAATAAAGGGCAGCATAGGTGCAAAATACTGGTGCAAACAGCCACCCCCTCAATGAATTGGCAGATATGTGAGTGGCTGTGTAGTTTTACAAATGCACTCAGATGGGGCTTGCATAGGACGCCAGTAACACAGATACAGTGGGTACGGAAAGTATTCAGACCCCTTTAAATGTTTCACTGCTTGTTTCATTGCAGCCATTTGGTAAATTCTAAAAAGTTCATTTTTTTCTTCTCTCTAATGTGCAATCTCACCCCACCTTGACTGAAAAAAAACAGAAATGTAGAAATTTTTGCCAATTTATTAAAAAAGAAAAACTGAAATATCACATAGTCATAAGTATTCAGACCCTTTGCTCAGTATTGAGTAGAAGCACCCTTTTGAGCTAGTACAGCCATGAGTTTTCTTGGGAATGATGCAACAAGTTTTTCACACCTGGATTTGGGGATCCTCTACCATTATTCCTTGCAGATCCTCTCCCGTTCCGTTAGGTTCGATGGTGAACGTTGGTGGACAGCAATTTTCAGGTCTCTAAAGAGATGCTCAATTGGGTTTAGGTCAGGGCTCTGGCTGGGCCAGTCAAGAATGGTCACAGAGTTGTTCTGAAGCCACTCCTTTGTTATTTTAGCTGTGTGCTAAGGGTCATTGTCTTGTTAGAAGGTGAACCTTTGGCCAAGTCTGAGGTCCAGAGCACTCTGGAAGAGGTTTTCATCCAGGACATCTCTGTACTTGGCCGCATTCATGTTTCCTTCAATTACAACCAGTCGTCCTGTCCCTGCAGCTGAAAAACACCCCCATAGCATGATGCTGCCACCACCATGTTTCACTGTTGGGATTGTATTGGTCAGGTGATGAGCAGTGCCTGGTTTTCTCCACACATACCGCTTAGAATTATCACCAAAAAGTTCTATCTTCGTCTCATCAGACCAGAGAATCTTATTTCTCATAGTCTGGGAGTCCTTCATGTGTTTTTAAGCAAACTCTATGTGGGCTTTCATATGTCTTGCACTGAGGAGAGGTTTCCGTTGGCCCACTTTGCCATAAAGGGCCGACTGGTGGAGGGCTGCAGTGATAGTTGACTTTGTGGAACTTTCTCTCATCTTCCTACTGCATCTCTGGACCTCAGCCACAGTGATCTTGGGGTTCTTCTTTACCTCTCCCACCAAAACTTTTCTCCCATGATTGCTCAATTTGGCTGGATGGCCAGGTCTAGGAAGACTTCTGGTGGTCCCAAACTTCTTCCATTTAAGGGTTATGGAGGCCACTGTGCTCTTAGCAACCTTGAGTAATGTAGAAATTCTTTTAGAACCTTGGCCAGATCTGTGCCTTGCCACAATTCTGTTTCTGAGCTCCTTGGGCAGTTCCTTTAAGCTCATGATTCTCATTTGTTCTGACATGCACTGTGAGCTGTGAGGTCTTATATAGACAGGTGTGTGCCTTTCCAAATCAAGTCCTATCAGTTTAATTAAACACAGCTGGACTCCAATGAAGGAGTAGAACCATCTCAAGGAGGATCAAAAGGAAATGGACAGCATGTGACTTAAATTTGAGTGTCTGAGCCAAGGGTCTGAATACTTATGACCATGTGATATTTCAGTTTTTCTTTTTTAATAAATTTGCAAAAATTTCTACATTTCTGTTTTTTTCAATCAAGGTGGGGTGCAGAGTGTACATTAATGAGAAATAAAAATGAACTTTTTGGAATTTACCAAATGGCTGCAATGAAACAAAGAGTGAAAAATTTAAAGGGGTCTGAATACTTTCCGTACCCACTGTACGTGTGATGCACAGTATCTAGCTTAGAGCCTATTAATGACGCCCATAATTTTAAATCAAGCGGGCTGTCAAGCACTATATACGTGCATCCCACAAGACAGAGGCCCCAATTCACCCAAACAACACTAAAGGGCCTGGCTGTGTCCTGCAAAAAATGAAAAATGTGCAATAAAAAGATGAAAAATAATGTATAAGATAAATACATTACATGAGGTATTGGTCAATATTTTGCCCAAAATACGCAAGCTCGCAACCCGCGTCAAGGGTCCTCATACTTTCGAGTCCCTACTCTAAAATTAAAAACCGCTCACAGAAAAGGACATGAATAAAAAATATCACAGAAAAGAAACGGGCCTTACCAAAGCACAGGCAGGATGCAGCAGACCCCCTGATGGGTAACCTGACCTGGTGTTGGTAAGGCTTGTTTCTTTTCTGTGATGTTTGTGAACAATTAAACTCACCTGAAAAGAGCGTGTCTCCAATATAGATCCCTGATGGGGGTTTGCCGCCAGCGTGGTGGCCGTGGACTATTCCTGTGAATGGTTCCAACTTGAGGGGTAGAATAAAGAAACAGAAGACCAGGCTATGAGGCGCTTCCACTCAGATGCTTGGAGGATCCAGAGGTATGGATGGATTGAGATTTTTAATTTTAAAAATTTAGCAAAGGGTTGCTATATAACATATGACAAATTTAAAAAAACGTGATGAAGGCTAGACAGCCGAAACGTGTTGTGTTTATGTTTTGCTACTTTTTTTTAAATTTGTCCTATGTTATTTAGCAACCCTTTGCTAGGTTTTTAAAATTAAAAATCTCAATCCATCCATACCTCTGGACCATTGATGCATCTGAGTGCAAGCAACTTATAGCCTGGTCTTCTGTTTCTTTGTTCTATTATGAGATAATACAAGTGATTGACTGCAGCAGTCACATGTTTTACATTGAAACATCATAGCTGGATTCCACAATACCTAGACCAGTGGTAGAGCCCAGAAGTGCCAGTACAACGGATTGTTAAGGTTACTGGAAACATTTGGCAAGAAAATATGGGGCTCAAAAACTATTTCATCTTTGGTAACCCATCTATATATATAATTGTCTTATCCCGTCTGTCTGTCTTTCTGTCTGTCTGTCTGTCCAGGAAATCCTGCGTCGCTCATTGGTCCGGCCGCTGTCTGTCCAGGAAATCCCGCGTCGCTCATTGGTCCGGCCGCGGCCAATCAGCGACACAGGATTTCAGAAAAAAGATGGCGGCCGTTAGCGGCTCATCTGCCGGACGGAGGTCAGCGGCGATGCAGCCGGGAGATGAGCGGCGCTAGCAGCAGAACTACCCCGACCGGCGGCGCCGCTGACCTCCATGTGGCTAACGTCGGGAGATCAGCGACTTGGCCTTCTGATCTCCCGACGGCAAGTGTGAACGGAGGACCGGGGAGCGGCGCCGCCGGTCGGGATGCTTCTGCTGCGAGCAGCCGCTCATCTCCCAGCTGCTCGCAGCAGAAGTACCCGCACAAGCAGCGCCGCACAACGGTCCTCGCTAATACGACACTGATTGGTCGCAGCCGCCGGACGAGACCAATCAGCAAGATTGGCGCCAAATTTAAACAACGCTCTGCTGATTGGTTGCGGCCGCTGGCCGACCGCGACCAATCAGCGATTTTGGCGCCAAATTTAAACAATGCTCTGCTAATTGGTCGTGGCCGCTGGCCGACCGCGACCAATCAGCGATTTTGGCGCCAAATTTAAACAACGCTTTGCTCATTGGTCACGGCCACCGGCCGACCGCGACCAATCCGCGAGATTGGCGCCAAATTTAAACACCACTCTGCTGATTGGTCGAGGCCGCCGGCCGCAACAAATCAGTGATTTTGGCGCCAAATTTAAACACTGCTCTGCTGATTGGTCGTGGCCGCCAGTCGCGACCAATCGGCGAGATTGGCGCCAAATTTAAATACCGTTTTGCTGAGTGGTCGCGGTCGCGACTAATCAGCAATTTTATCGCCAAATTAAAACAAGCTCTCCGGTCTTCACTAACACAGTTCGCTGATTGGTCGCTGCCGCCACCCGCGACCAATCACCGATATTGCCGCCAAATTTAAACAATGTTCTGCTGATTGGTCGCGGTTGCCGGCCGCGACCAATCAGCGATTTTGGCGCCAAATTTAAACAACGTTCTGCTGATTGCGCCCGGTCGGCCGCATACATATTCTAGAATACCCGATGCGTTAGAATCGGGCCACCATCTAGCTATTAATATTAATGTAGAGTTTGACAAGACCAAATAGGGACTTAAGGCTTGTCTGACATGTCCAAGAATCTAGACGAGTTGAGTCAGATGGTTTATGGAGTGTTAATATTTACTGCAAATGCTCAGCTCATCTGTTCACTTACAGGAAATTTACTCAGGGAAGTGACTTCTCTTATAAATTATTATATATCATGAAACCATGCATTTCAGTTCTAATGAGATTACCAGGGAAGCTATTTTTAATAATGTCAACATGTTCCTTCTCTTGGAGTCCAGTAGCTAATTGAAAGTATTTTGTGCAATTTGTATCTTAATGGCTTGTATCCACACCATCCTTAATATCATAAATTCATGAATTCTATATACTTATGATGGTGATTTATGTAAATGTTACGTATACTATTTACTTTAACTAAGGACGTGCATCAGAATACAGCATATGTAAAGCCGACCTCCTAATGAATGTCACTTTGTTTCTCATGCTTTACCCTCTGTTCTGTAAAACCTTACAATGAAAACTGGAAAACGTAGCATCTCTTATGTTCACTTATGGATGCACACTAGAGATGAGAGGATCTCTTTCTCTCTCCTGAAGAGTGCAAGCTTGTATCGTCAGTGGGGTTCTCCCTCTTTCCCCCATATCACATGTATTTTCCAAGCAATTACAAGATTTCCGTTATTGAGATTTGAGCAAATATATTCATCACTAAACAATTTTGGGGGGAAATTTCAGCAAAGTTAGTGGATTTAAAAAGATCCACTCATCTTTAATACACACACATTTAGGCCACGACCCCACTATCAGTATTTGTTCAGTATTTTTTCTCTGGCGTAGGAGCCAAAACCAGGAGTGGGTGATAAATGCAGAATTGGTGCACTAGTTTCTATTATACCTTTTCTCTGCTTGTTCCTCACCTGGTTTTGGCTCCCACTCCTGAGAAATAATACTGACCGAATACTGACCAAATGATAGTGGGGCGGTGGCCTTAATTAAGAGGATTGTGCAAAATCGTAGCACACTACTAGATAAAGAGGATTTACAACAAAAGTAACTTAATCAAGCTGTACAATCACTTACTGATCAATGGGAGGCAAACTTTTGGAAACCTATTGATGATAACCATGGAGTGGCCGCAGCGCATAGCCAATTGGGCAACCGTGCTCTAAGGCTTCATTGATATTGCTTGACGTGAGGTTTTGTAGTATTTGCTGAAAAAAAACAATTTGCAAATGATAGTAGAAGTGCTTACTGCTTTTTTTTAGGGCACCAAAATTACATATCTATCTTAAATACACTATATGGACAAGAGTATTTGGATACACCATGTAATTATTGAATTCTAAAGATGAGCGAATCCTCCGAGATTTAAATTCAGTAATTCACTCGAGTTTTGCAGGGAAATTTAATTTGCCTCAAAATTTTTATACTATGAGGTCTCTCCAGACCCTAGAGAAAAATAAATATTGGGTGAAAAAAATGACATCTTAGGCCTACTATACGCTGAGTGAAGATTTCCAAAGAAGAGATGAGAGCAGGACAGTGGGTACAGTGTTTGGACCGTTGACTGGTGAGATTTGTTTTTCACCATTTTGCTCACTTCAATTAAGCAAAGAAGTGGCAACCTCACCGCTATTTTTCTGAATCTAAGAAATAATTTGCAAAAAAAAAATGATTTCTGGAAGATTTGAATATAAAATCCAGCTATCTGCCTTTGCAAAAATTTGAAATAATGGACCGTTCTAATAAGCTCACTGAATTTGAGTGTAATGCTATAAATTGATGCTACCATTGCAGGAAATAAGTTTGTGAAATGTTATCCCTTCTAAATATTCAACTGTGATTGACATTTTTGAAAAATGGAAGTTTTTAGGATGTTTAGGATGCACAACACTGAGTCATGAAGTGGCAGGCTATGTAAAGTTACAGAACTGGGTCACCAAGTGCTGAGGCGCACAGTGCATAAATGCTACCAAAACTCTGCTGACAAAAGCTGCAGCATTCCAAACTTCCTCTGGTATTAGCATCAGCAAAAAAATTGTTTGCTTGGAGCTTCATGACATGCGTTTCTATCAACTGCATGCCAAGCCTTACATAACCAAGCACAATGCCAATCATTCAATGCAAAGCATGCCACCATTAGACTCTGGAGCAGTAGAAACATGTTCTGTTGAGTGACAAATCATTCTTCTCTATCTGATGGGCAAAATTGATCAGAGAATGTTACCTGCCTGACTGCATTGTGCAAACTATAAAATTTATTAAGATAGGTATAATGTTATGGGGTTCTTATGGGAAATCTTAATGTTACAAAGTTAAATAGTTATTATTGTTGAAAAACAAGACAAATGTCCATCAAGTTCACCCCATGCATGGGAAAGGATAAAGGGTTTATGTACAACCATAACCTTTCCCTCTTGGTCCTAATTATTGATTAACTGGACCAAACCTTCAAATAAGAAGTTTTTTCCAAGACTCGTAGTGTTTCTATTTTCTGGAATCTGGGGCTGTGTGATGGCTTATTTTTTGCTTCCTGAGCTGATGCTTTACCATTTTGGGGTCGATACGATGTTTTGATTGCCTCTTATTGTATTTTATTGCATTGTTGTGGCGGCCAAAAAATATGTAAGTCTGGAGTTTCGATTTTGTTTCTCGTTATGCTGTTTACCGGTTGGAGTAATTTATCTTATATTTTGATAAACCGGATATTTCTAAACGCAGTGATCCCAAATGTGTATTTTTTAACTGTTTCATTTTCAATGGGACAAAAAGGGGGTAATGTAAACTTGTGTTTTATATTGTTTTTTTTCAAATTTTTTAAAACTTTTTTTTTTCACTTTTTACTTTAAGAGTCCCCTTAGGAGACTTGAAGTTTCGATCATCCGATCACCTGTGCTATGCATAGCAGGGCTTCAGTACTGCTATGTATAGCAGAAATCACAATCTCCTATGAACGCCGGTAATGAGCCAGCGATTAGAGGACTATCGTAATGAACGGCAGCTGTCATGACAATCCATCAGCGCCCCGTGATCACATGACAGGGGCATCGATGGGTGGTATTTATGACTTGCTTCCGGCAGGCATGGGTTAAATACTGCTGTCAGAGATTGACAGAGGGATTTAAATGGTTAGCAGCTGTGGGTGGAGCTTCGATCCAACTGCGGCTGTTAAAGACACATGTGAAGAAAGATGCAAGCTCAAAGGCAGGGACACGACATATGATGTAAATATAAGTGATATGTCGTGTAGGGGTTAATAGAGGTATGAACCCACAGAACAGGGATGTAATACTACCACTTTTACAAAGCATTAGTATGACGTTATCTGGAGTATGCAGTTCAGTTTTGGACACTAGTTTATAGAAAAGATGCCCAGGAGTTGGAAAAGGTACAAAAAAGAACCAAACAACTAATAAGTGGCATGGAGGATCTTACTTATGAGGACATTTTAAAATAGTTACATGTATTTAGTCTTGAGAAATGACATCTAAGGGGGTACATGATTAACTTGTACAAGTACATAAAAGTATAGTCAAAAGCTGTTTCATGTAAAACCCCCTTAAAAGACAATGGGACGCTCCCTCCATTTTGAAAAAGAAAGGTTAGTCTCTAGTAGATATAGACCTTCTTTACCATAAAAACTGTTCATCTGTAGAATAGTCTAATTCAAAATCTGTCCACTGTGGGAACAGTTGATGGTTTCAAAAAAGGCTTGTATGCAGTTTTTTTAGAAGAAAATAATATAAATAATTATTTAAATTTGTAAAGTGCTTTTCTGAATGGTTGGTCCAGTGGAACGATACCTGGGATCAGGAGGGAAAGGTTGTGGTTGTACATATACCCTTTATCCTTGTCACGGTGGGATGGCTATTATGCTCTTTTGATAGTGTCAACTAAGTATCTTATGTTATTTACATTTACTGTTACTGTTTATTTATTTACTTACTTACTATAGGGTATTTGTTCATTTTGCTTTTATCCTAGGTTCTGTCTGTTAAATGACCATAGTGTGTTCAAAATGGCCAACATGTGTTGTCTCATTTCTTTGGTTTTATAGTTTTTTGTACTTTGTACAAACAGGAGTCTGGCTCCCCCTTTTAGGGCTGGCCATTTTTTTATATAGCTTGCCACAAACAGTGTTTGAGCAGTCGGGTCTGGGTCCTCCTCTGCCTCTGTCTATTTTTAGGTCTGCTGACACATAGCGAGGTGAACCACAAGAGTTAGGGTCCATCCTTTTTGGGTATACCTTCTCACGATGGGATGGATTTTAAGCAAAATAATGTCAACTAAGTACACTATGTTATTTACATGTGTTACGAATATTTATTTATTTATTTACTACGAGGTGTTTGTTCATTTTGTTTTAATCCTGTGTTTCATCTGTAGAATAGTCTACCTCAAAATCTGGTCACAATGGGAACAGTTGATGGTTTCAAAAAGAGCTTATATGCTTTTTCTTTAGAAAAAAAAATATTTATGTAAATTAGTAAAGTTCTTCTTTGAAGGTTTGGTCCAGTTAATCAATAATTAGGACCAAGAGGGAAAGGTTATGGTTGTACATAAACCCTTTATCCTTTCCCATGCATGGGGTGAACTTGATGGACATTTGTCTTGTTTTTCAACAATAATAACTATTTAACTTTGTAACATTAAGATTTCCCATTAAGAACCCCATGACATTATCCCTATCTTAATACATTTTATAGTTTGCACAATGCAGTCAGGCAGGTAACATTCTCTGATCAATTTTGCCCATCAGATAGAGAAGAATGATTTGTCACTCAACAGAACATGTTTCTACTGCTCCAGAGTCTAATGGTGGCATGCTTTGCATTGAATGATTGGCATTGTGCTTGGTTATGTAAGGCTTGGTATGCAGTTGATAGAAACGCATGTCATGAAGCTCCAAGCAAACAATTTTTTTGCTGATGCTAATACCAGAGGAAGTTTGGAACGCTGCAGCTTTTGTCAGCAGAGTTTTGGTAGCATTTATGCACTGTGCGCCTCAGCACTTGGTGACCCAGTTCTGTAACTTTACATAGCCTGCCACTTCATGACTCAGTGTTGTGCATCCTAAACATCCTAAAAACTTCCATTTTTCAAAAATGTCAATCACAGTTGAATATTTAGAAGGGATAACATTTCACAAACTTATTTCCTCAAATTCTGCAAATTCTGCTGAAATACATTCAGCTTTCAATGGTTTGTTCTGGAGTGTGCACTGCTATCACTACTATAGTTACATATAACAATAACATAGCATGTGAACAGGCACACAGCTCAGTGATATCTACGATTAAGAGACCTGCTCTGGGAGAAATGAATGCTGGGGGCTGGTGAATTTGTAAGATTTGTTATAGTAGCTTGACACAAAATGAGAGGCAGGGGGTGATCAGCTTACTGCTGTATCAACATATATAGGATGGAGAGTGGTGGCTGTGTTAGGAGTTAAGTCCTCTCCTGGAATATAACTATTGCGCACATTTGGGCAGGGTCGGGGCAGGTGCTAGTGGCTGAGCTCGATGGAGTCCAGCTATACACTATGAAAGATAAAAGCCCTCATTGCAGTAGAATTCCAGCAGATAGAAAATATGAAGTCAATTGTAAACATGCTTATTGTCATCATGTCTAACTAATTAAAAAGGAACTGTAATTCCTCAGCTTTGCATAAATTAAAGTTATAGCTAACTATAGGAAAAAGGTGAATAGTTTGTACGCTTTGTGGTACTCCCTTCATGTTCATTAGATTGTCAGCTTTTATGAATCTACTTGTTTCTAGCTTTGTTACATTGTAAGATGCTTTCATTTATCTTCTTTGTATTTTTACTTCCTCCCATAATATGGTAATGTGACATGTGTAAGAGCAGTATTTTTATTTCAGTGTACATGATTTGACATATAACAGCTCTGCATATATATTTTTTCTAGTCTGACAAGGCACCTCACTATGTACATTGCGGTTTTTCTTGCTATTTGTTTACAATCTGTCTATCCAAACTGATGACAACCTATAGGAACGCAACTTCTCACATATCACCCAAAACTTGAAAACTTGGAGATTCAATTGATGTAAATAACTGTTCATCCCGAGCTGCAGTAAGAATGATTCCAAGAAATGGAAGAGGCTAGATACAGTTCTCTCCAGCTCAGGGAATTAAATAAAAAAGTACAATGTATTAAGCATTCCGCCCTCAATTTATCATCTCTGCTACTAAGTTTAGGGGAAAACCATAACTCTTTAGACTGAGAGCTGAGGGACTTATGAAGCTTATGTTTTCTCCAGGATAAATTTATCTCTGTGCTTAGAATTATGAGTCTTATTCCATAAGCAGAGAAGAAGCAGAAAGTTTAATCTTTCTTTCAATAGCATCTGGAAGCTGCGGCTTACCATATCTATAATATTTGTCTGTAAAAGGTATCCTCGTATATGATGACACTGCCATGCAAGGTTATCTACTGGTACAAGATGGGCTGATTTAATGCACTGTATTATTATCTGTTCTGGATGTACTTAAAGGGAACTTGTCATGTAAAATAACACTATTAACTTGCAGATATGGGGATAATTTGCAGGTTAATGGCGCTCTGACTCTGTGCAACAGCTGTTACCAAAGCCCCGACACTGACTAACAGCAGGATCAGCATTAGGGCTGGCTGTCAGTCAGTGCCAGGGGTGTGGATATAGTCACCGCTTTCTACACACAGAGTGGTGAGTGAAGCCGCACCAGCTCCACCCCAATGACTAGAAGCCGAATGCTGCTGAGGGGAATAAAGTTCATTTTCCAGCAAAGGGGCTCTCAGTGCAGGTACTGCGCGGTGTCAGAACGCTATTAACCAGCAGATTTATCTGAAGGTTAATAGGGTTATTTTGCCAGACAGGTTGTCCTTAAGTAGTTGTGATTTTCCATGAAAAAACATTTACCCAAGAGCAGACTTTTTTTGTAAGGTGATTACTGGTGAAAGATGGAAAATACATTGAAAAAAGAAGATAAAACTGTTCCAGTTAATCTGCCATTTAGTTGTCACTACTACTACCAGATATACCATTACCCACTAGAGCTGAGCGAATTTGTTTGAATTTGCTTAGAATTTTACAATATATTCAGATTCTACTTAATTACATTTTTGGAAAGTCACATTCTACAAAGATGACAAGGAAAGTGTGAAAATAAAAATACTACTCAAGTGGCCGCTCACCTGTCTTGCCGCTGTAGCCCACCGTCCAGTCCTGCGCCTTTTCTTTCCTCATGATATCAGAGGCCTACTCAGTGCAAAGGCATTGGTGAAGAGTGAAGAAGCCTGAAGAAAATGTCATACACTGGAGGAAAGAGGCTGGAAGGAGTGGAAGGTCGGAGAGAGTGGAGGGTTGGAGAGTGTGGAGGATCGGAGAGAGTGGAGGATCGGGCAGGGGGCTGTTATGAGAGAGGGGAGCAGCAACTTGAGTATTTTTTTTAGCTTACATTTATTATGCCCAGTGTCTGGAGAGACCCCAGAACTTAATAATAAGGATCATTTTATTCACATTGAATAAGTTTGATGAGAATGAAGTTTCCTTGACAATTTTAATTCAAATCTCAGCAGATTTACTCCTTACAAGTATCCACAAATGATCAGGGCAGACTTATAAATTCTCTCTAAATGAAAAACTCACTTTGTTGCTCAGAGCAACCAATCACTACACTACTTTCATTTTTCAAAAGCAGAATGCAAAATGAAAACTAAGCCGTGATTAGTTGCTATGGGCAGCAAAAACATAGGCGACTTATTGTTATAGCAGGGTGATGAAAGGGGCTGCCTAAAACATGGAACCTGTCATTATTTCATTGTCGGAGCTTTGTAACATATTGATAGCGATAATTATCAAATTAAATTTCTGTCACCTACTAATTATTATTTATTATTGAGTGTTTGGCATGATATATGCAATGTGGTGTCATATGGCTTCAGTGGCTCATTAATTGCATAGATGCCTTGCTGTGCTGACAATCTCTGTACAATGCTTTATGCAGGGGTGGACATATAAAAGATGCATCCTGTGCAGCTAGACAGGGGCCCAAGAAGGAAGAGGATGCATTTTAATTTCTGAAGCAAGTGGAATTGTGCATTATGTTGAGCTCATGGCCGGCCTTAGCTATGTGTGAACTGTGCACAGGGTGCCGGCCAGCAGACCGCAGTGGGAGCGACTTCTTCTACACCTTGGCTCCTTCACACTCTCCCGTAAGATCACAATTGAAACCAGAGAGAGGGGACAGGACCTGCACGGCACTGAGGAGTCTCTTGGTCTTCCCATCTCGATGCATGGCTGTTCACCTCTATTGTTGCAGAGACAGGAGACCAAAGTGAAGGCAGCACTGATTGGCAGAACATTGGCTAATCAGTGCTAGCCTTGCTTTCTGCCGTAGCCCTGGAACTATGCTAGTTTATGCTGGTAGCAGAGGCAGCCTCAGTCAAGAACATGCATTTTTATATTTCAGTCGGGGCATGTGCTGCACCTGATGTTACAGGGGGCACAGGAGCAGCAATATATTGGGGAGAACCTCATAAGGAGCAGGGGGGTGGGACATAGTGAAAAGGAGCTGGCAGAGAGTCTCAAGCTGAGCTGCCCATTACCTGCAGGACTCCTGCCATCAGCCAGAATCAGAAGTATATGGAAGAAAGCAGATAAGTGTATGGCCATGGCCCCACAATCATAATTTGGTCAGTATTCGTTCAGTATTTTTTCTCATGATTGGGACCCAAAACCAGGAGTGGGAGATAAATGCAAAATTGGTGCATTTGTTTCTATTATACCTTTACTCCGATTGTTCCTCACCTGGTTTTGGCTCCCACTCCTGAGAAAAAATACCGAATACTGACCAAATACTGATAGTGGGGCCGTGGCCTAAATGTGAGATCTGCTGTGTGTCATTGATGTGTGTTAGCTGTGTGTTAGCAGAGTGAGTGTTTAGTGTAGTCCATTGTATAAGTGAAATATGTGCATATGTCTTATGTAATAGTTACGTCAGTGTGCAAAGTGTGTGTACTCAATGCGGAATATGTTCAGTGTGGGAGAGCCGCGTACAGTACACAGAATGTCAAATGGTGTGCCATGTGCGCTATACAGCCAGTGTGCGAGGGCTGTGTGCGGTTTAAGAGCAGTGTGTGATTTCTGTGTGTGGTATATGAGCAGGATGTGAGGTATACAGCCAGTGTGTTAGCACTGTGTACAGTATACAGCCAGTGTGTGAGTCACGTGTAAGGCATACAGTATGTCCAGTGTGTGAGTGCTGTGTGGAGTATAAGGCCAGTGTGCGAGGGCTGTGTGCGGTATATGAGCAGTGTATGAGGTGTACGGCTAGTGTGTCAGTGGTGTGTGCAGTATACGGATGTAGTATATAGCCAGTGTATCGGGGTTGTGTGTGGTATGCGGCCAGTGTGCCAGGGTTGTGTTCGGTATACAGCCAGTGTGTCATGGCTGTGTGCGGTAAAGGAACAGTGAGTCCTATGTACTTTATACGACCAGTGTGTCAGGGCTGTGAGCGGTATATGAACATTGTGCATTATAAGGCCAGTGTGTAAGTGCTGTGTGTGTAATACGAGCAATGAGTGAGTGCTGTGTGCAGTATACAGCTAGTGTGTCAGGGCTGTGTGCAGTATATGGCTAGTGTGTCAGGACTGTGCACGATATATGGTCAGTGTGTCAGGGTTGTGTGCGGTATACGGCCAGTGTATGAGTGGTATGTTTGCAGTGTGGGGAGTGGCAAAGCCCACCTGGCAAGTTCATCATAATTTTTGCCACTAAGGTGGCATTAATTACACTAAAAAATATACCCCAGCCCCTGGCTGCAGTTTCATTTCTGGTGGAGTAGTACAGCAGTTGCAAGATACTCAATAACACACTAAGATGCACATGTGTCTTAAGAGGTTGCTCCGCTACTTTTGACATTATCACATCAGTGGGGTTCTAACACCTGGCGCCACAACCCATCAGCTGTTCTCCGTACCAGATGCGCCTGGATGGTGGCAGTTGCAGAGCAGCACAGCGCCATTAACTATGTAGTGACTGCTGCCAGGCACTTCATTTAGAATGAATAGGAGTGAATCTGCAATACTTGGCCATGGTCACCACACAGTTGATGTAGATGTGCTGCACTGCTCCGCGACTGTGAACATCCGGCTGCTGTCGGAACTGAGAACCGCTGATCGGTGAGGGTGCCAGGTTTTAGAAGCCCACCGATTTGAATTCATTGTAAACCTAACCCTTTAATGAATCAGGTACATAGTACTTCAGCGCTTTCTTCATTAAAGGGGTTGTCCACTAATCAGATGATCCCTTCTCAATTGCTACTATATATTCTATTCTCTCTTGTAAATAACACCTATACTCCCCTCCAGTTCCAACAGTGACAGCACTTGCTCTCCCGAGGCTCCCGTGACGTTGTTATGTCATGTGAGCCCTGCAGTCAATCAGCGGCCACTTCCCAATCACCTCCTTCTGACAAAACTGACATCAGGAAGAAGTGAGGGCTGCTCCTGCTCTCTGACTTCTCCAGAATTTCAGTTTCATCCGAAGGAGGTGATAGGGAAGTAGACTCTGATTGGCTGCAGAGCTCACGTGGCATAGCAATGTCACTCGAGCCCTGGGATAGCCAGTGCCATCACTGTTGGAACGACACCGGCACTGGAGGGGATAACAGGCTGTTTTTATTTTATAAGAGGCAATATAGCAATTGAGATGAGGTTGTAGTAACGAATAGCAGCTTATGTCACATGTAAAGCGCCATGGAATAAATGGCGCTATAATAATAAATAATAATAATGTGTGAAAAAGAGTATAAAAGACATGCAGGTGTCCTGGGCAATCTGAGTAAAAAAATAAAGTAGTGGGGGGGGCACCAAGGGCAATTTTGCACAAGGTACTATTTAGCCTAAGGCTGGCCCTGGATATGCTATTGGACTGCAAAGGGCCCATATACTGTTCTTGAACAGGAAGCATCTTTTGTCTGTTTCCACTCTTGGCTTTATGATACTCTGTATGTAAGACATGTGTAATGACCGGCATTAATGTTGTAATGGTGTGACCTATATCTTTAGTGTGTACTGAGTAGCATGTTCTATGGCTGTGTGAACTAAAGTGAGTTTTAAGAACTAGAAAATTTCTTTTCTTATTATTATTTAGAAACAAAAGTCGGTTTGGGCTATTTGCCACAGATATGTTTTTCCTCACATCGCATAGGTTTCTGCCTGCAACTTATGTGTTGTACAGAGTCACTTTGCAGTACTTTCATAGTGTGTTCCAATCCCCTGCAGCTTCAGGACAAAACAGTCCTAATCCTAAGTGCCCCTGTGTATTTCATTTAAAAAAAAGGTTTAAATTATTGTTTTAACCTTTTGCAGTTTGTATTTTTAAAGTGCAAACTGCATAAAACATAGGTTACAATTACTATAATTTAGAATATGTCATTACTTGAATGGGAAACTCCAGCTATGTTTTTGCCAAAGCTTTATGAAATGTATCAAGTTATTTGAAACTGACAGTTTTACTATATATTGGTAAGATAATCACATTTATTCACTCCAACAATGGCTGCCTTTTGGGTTTTTTCTTTTTGACATACTAATTGAATATCAATTGCAATAAAAAGTTGTTCCACAAAAATAGAAACTAAATAAATCATTGAGTCATCCTTTGTCTTTAACATGCTACTTTTTAGTGAGGATATATTAATTTAGTTCAGATTTGTTTTAGAATTTTCTCTGATTGGGCCAATGTGAGTGTGATTTGCCGAAATACTTATACTTATCCATGTAGTACATTCTACTCCAGTATAACTGCATAGATTATCCTGCACTATTTCAGATTATGGTAATCTTTAGGGTCCAAACCTGTAGGAGTTGCAATAGTTGGCCTGTATCTTTATATAGAAATGTCTGTGGTCTTGTGGATAGTTACAAGTACATTTAAATTGCAGAATTATAGCAAATGCCCCAAAAACATTAAAATTTCAACAAGAAGGAAAAGTCATGAAATTACGAAAATAATGGGAACAATAGCCATGTTAATAATATGTCCATGATGAAAACATGCAAACACATTTTACAAAACATCTCTATTTATTCTGTATCTAGTATGGGAGCCAGGCACTTATATGTCTGAGGAATGACCTGCCAAGCTGATTGCACTTCGATATAATAATCAAGATCCGCTGTTGGCAGCTTTTTTTTGCCATTTCCGACCAATGATATCCCCAATGTCTTCTATAAGAGGCAAGTCCAGAGACACTACATGCCATGGTAGTACATTTAGGCTATGTAGGCTGCTTACTGCATCGGTAATTTGCATATCATTAACTTTTCTATAGATCCTGTGATTTCCCTAACTCTGATTTTTCCTTTTTAGTGTTGCAATTTCAATGTTAAGGAGTGTTTATATTTGTATATTTAGTGCATATAAAAGTCTAAACACCCCTGCAAAAATGCCAGGTTTTTGTCACGTAAAACATCATATCAAAAAGAATCATTTCAGAACTTTTTCCACCGTTAATATCACTCATAATCTGTAAAATTAAATTGCAAAACATGCTGAAATCTTTTTGAGTGGAAATAGAAAAATTAAAAAGCAAAATAACATAAATATGCACACTCTTAAACTTATACCTTGTTGAAGTACAATTTGAATTTATGATTGCATGCTGTCTACCCTTTTCCTGACTGATACTTTTCAACAATGAGATCCCTTTTCTGTGTTGTAAGCTGTTTACAGACCATGGCTTTTGATGTAAAGTGCAACTAAGAAAATGTCAGAGAAATCATACTAGAACCGCTAAACTTTATATGGAGTTAATCAGAATTACTTTAAAGCATGGCAGATATGTATTGACTACTATTTAACATTAGTTTATATAAGATTAGCTAATTCTGATCACAACTACAAACCCAGTTATAAGGAGGTATTCACACTTATGCACCAACATTATTTAAGTTTTCTTATTTTTATTTTTCCCATTAAAATTAATTCAGTTAGAGAGACCAATCAGTTTAGACGTGCAAGGAGAATATGCCAGTGACCGGCTTTTGACAAGTAATCCAAGACACACAGTCACAGTTTTCAAAGTATGTTTTCTCTGAAACTCTTAAGCATTTCAAAATGAAACATTCATTGCTGCTGTTGTCTGATTCATGCTGCATATGTTAATTTTTTTTTGGTATCTTCTGCAACAATAGAATAAAAGTTAAGTAATAACTTTTTTCGCGCTCTACTCAGTTTGTGCTGGATATATTATAGTTAGTAGGTTTATATTTAGTAATACTTTTCAAAACTTACACAGAAAAAATTGTAGATTTTTCTTTAAATGTTTAAATTATTTTTGCGGAGGTATACAAGGATTAAATTGATTGCATAACCACGTGCAGTGGAAATAAAACACATATGACTAGCCATATGTGGCAGAAAAACACAGCATTAATCTTTCAGTCACTTGGAGACAACTTTAATGTCCTATGGTTTGGAATCCTTGGCTCTCACCAACCCAATGGTTTTTAAACAGAGCGTGCAGCACTTTGGTCTGTCTGATTATATGAAGCTGCAATGACTAGCTGTCACATAGATGTATGGTGTCCTTTTCCTTGCAGAACATAAACAAATGAGAGGGACACTGGTATTTCTTTGATCCCTTAATTAGAACCATGATAAGACAGAGAGCTAACATAGTGATGAATTTGTTCTCTTAACTAAAAAGGTTTTAGTTAATGGGACTCCATGCTAAATATATAGTTTGACAAATATGCCATGGTTGTACTGTATGTAGGATCATTTTATGTAGATTAGAGATGAGCGTTGTTCGACTCGAACTGTTCGCCAATCTCAAATTCGAGCTGTTTTGGGCGGTGTTCGAGCCGTTCGGCGAACACGAACGATTTGAGAAAAATTCGGCTATTCGAGGTTATGTTCGATAACTGTTCGTGCACCAAAATCATAACTGGATTTTTTCTCAGTAATGATGAAAATTAATGTTAATACGCAGTTTGAGTGTACAGCGGGGTGTGGGGGAGGGGCAGGGGATGGATTTCTGCAGGAATAATGAAGATCTCCATTTTTTTTTCTCTTTCCCGCATTTACAGTGGGGAGGTGCAATCTGTCAGCCTATCAGCAGCGCACACACGGAGCGAAGTCCTTTTTTTCACAGAAGCAAGGGCATGTGTCATTGGCAGTGTATGTCACATGTCCTTGCCCTATAAGACCAAGCCATTTTCCCCGTCGCCACCATTTTCTCACTGCTGCAGCTGCATGTTAGACGGCACCGCTGTTGCTGTGTGCGCTATACCTTTTTAATTTCAAGCCAATTTTCGCACAAATCTACAGATAGCTTGGGAGTAGGGAATAGTTGTGATTGCAGTCCTTTTAAGGACTAGGTTACAGCATTTCCTATGACTTTTATCAGGCAGGTCTGTGCTCTTAAATAGATAGATTGTGGGAGTAAAGACTAATTGTAATTGCAGTCCTTTTCAGGACTAGGTTACATCAGTTCCTATCAGTTTTTGCCAGGCAGGTCTGTGCCAGTGCTGTGCAAGTTTTTTTCACAGCATTTGACTGAATCTAGCAAAGCTAATCCTTTTTGGCCTATTGCAGAGTGTGTTAGTCAGTGGAGTAGCCTATCTGTGTTGCAAGATATACCACCTGTGTATAGAATACCAATTTTTTTACTGCACCAAGTGAAGTAAAATCTTTTGGGCATAGCATCATTCTATTAGTCCATCTATACTGACCTCCATCAGGTTGCAAATTGAATATAATTTTTTTCTGCATCTAGCTGTGAAAAAATATTTGGGCTTCTAGCAGTGTGTGGGACTTGTTCTATTAGTCCATCCATACTAACCTCCATCAGGTTGCAAACTGAATATAATTTTTTTCTGCATCTAGCTCTGAAAAAATATTTGGCCTTCTAGCAGTGTGTGGGACTTTCTCTATTAGTCCATCTATACTGACCTCCATCAGGTTGCAAATTAAAAATAATTTATATCTGCATCTAGCTCTGAAAAAATATTTGGCCTTCTAGCAGTGTGTGGGACTTTCTCTATTAGTCCATCTATACTGACCTCCATCAGGTTGCAAATTAAAAATAATTTTTTGTCTGCATCTAGCTCTGAAAAAATATTTGGCCTTCTAGCAGTGTGTGGGACTTTCTCTATTAGTCCATCTATACTGACCTCCATCACGCTGCAAATTCAAAATAATTTTTTGTCTGCATCTAGCTCTGAAAATATATTTGGCCTTCTAGCAGTGTGTGGGACTTTCTCTATTAGTCCATCTATACTGACCTCCAAGAGGTTGCAAATTAAAAATAATTTTTATCTGCATCTACCTTTGAAAAAATATTTGGGCTTCTAGCTGTGTGTGGGACTTGTTCTATTAGTCCATCTATACTGACCTCCATCAGGTTGCAAACTGAATATAATTTTTTTCTGCATCTAGCTCTGAAAAAATATTTGGCCTTCTAGCAGTGTGTGGGACTTTCTCTATTAGTCCATCTATACTGACCTCCATCAGGTTCCAAATTAAAAATAATTTTTATCTGCATCTAGCTCTGAAAAAATATTTGGCCTTCTAGCAGTGTGTGGGACTTTCTCTATTAGTCCATCTATACTGACCTCCATCAGGTTGCAAATTAAAAATAATTTTTTGTCTGCATCTAGCTCTGAAAAAATATTTGGCCTTCAAGCAGTGTGTGGGACTTTCTCTATAAGTCCATCTATACTGACCTCCATCAGGTTGCAAATTCAAAATATTTTTTTGTCTGTATCTAGCTCTGAAAAAATATTTGGCCTTCTAGCAGTGTGTGGGACTTTCTCTATTAGTCCATCTATACTGACCTCCATCAGGCTGCAAATTAAAAATAATTTTTATCTGCATCTACCTCTGAAAAAATATTTGGCCTTCTAGCTGTGTGTGGGACTTTTTCTATTAGTCCATCTATACTGACCTCCATCAGGTTGCAAACTGAATATAATTTTTTTCTGCATCTAGCTCTGAAAAAATATTTGGCCTTCTAGCAGTGTGTGGGATTTTCTCTATTAGTCCATCTATACTGACCTCCATCAGGTTGCAAATTAAAAATAATTTTTTGTCTGCATCTAGCTCTGAAAAAATATTTGGCCTTCTAGCAGTGTGTGGGACTTTCTCTATTAGTCCATCTATACTGACCTCCATCAGGTTGCAAAATGAATATATTTTTTTTCTGCATCTACCTCTGAAAAAATATTTGGGCTTCTAGCTGTGTGTAGGACTTGTTCTATTAGTCCATCTATACTGACCTCCATCAGGTTGCAAACTGAATACAATTTTTTTCTGCATCTACCTCTGAAAAAATATTTGGGCTTCTAGCTGTGTGTGGGACTTGTTCTATTAGTTCATCTATACTGACCTCCATCAGGTTGCAAATTGAATATAATTTTTTTCTGCATCTAACCCAGCCAATAGTTTTGGCCTAATACCACAGTTTGGCCACTCAGCTCTGCTCAGTTCCCATCCATTGTTTTTTTGTGCAAACAACTCCAGAGTTGTGAATTAGTCAACCACCAAAATGAGTGGAAAAAGGCCTGCTGCTGGTGGAAAGGGGAATAGGCATGTTGGGAAGGGGAAAAAAGGTTGTGTCCGTGGGGTAGGTGTTAAAGCAACAGTAGCATCTGCAGAAGAAAGACCATCTTCCAGCCAAACTAAAATGTCTACTTCTTTTAGCGGACAATGTGATAAGATCCCTTTCTTACGGCCACGCCAATCGCTACAAATTCCAGATGAGGCACAAAAACAGCAGGTGCTTCAACGGATATCAAGTGCTCCTTTAAGTGGGCTCTCCTCCACATCAACTTCAACATCGCAAATACTCCAGTCCTCAAAGGTGTCACCCCAATCGCACTTGCTTCCTCACAGCTCCCAAATCTCCAGCTGCCCGTCTGAGTATGAGATAGAACAGATGGTTGAGTCTGCAGAGCTGTTTACTCATACTATAGCCTGGGAATCAGAGGTCGACTCCAGCGCTTCTGTGAATCCAGACGAGGAAATGATCTGCACTGATGCCCAGAATCTTTATGAGTCGGATCCAGGACCAGACGCAGAAGGTTCTGACCATAATGTAGACCCTCATTCCCAAACTGTAACTCCTGTTTGTGGAGACAATGAGGAAGACGATGATGAGACTCAAATACCTGATTGGAGCGACAACTTTAGTTTTTTGTCAGGGCAGGAACAGGTTGGCTCTGAGGACGATGGGTGTGATAACGCACAGGGTGATGATGATGAGGTTGGAGATCCCACTTACTGTCAACCCACAGTCAGCCAAGAGATGAGGTCAGCAGAGGAGGTGGAGGAAGATGCTAGTGACGACGAGGTCAGGTTGCGCCTTCCTGGACAGAGACGTAGTACTGGAAGCACGTCAACAACTGCATCCTCAAACACAACTCCGCCTCTCACCACAAGTCGTGATGGCTCTTCAGGTCGCATGGGTGCTAAGCCTTGCATAGCCTGGGCATTTTTTCAGATCGATAAAGATGACCCAACTCGTGTTATCTGTAACATTTGTCAGCAAAAGCTAAGTAGAGGCCAAAAAATACATAGTTTGAGTACTTCATGCATGAACCGGCACATGGATATGAAGCATAAGTTGCAGTGGGAAGCTCAGTGTGCTACAATGCGGCCTAGCCGGCCCGGCCAACCACTGTCTGCCATATCTTGTGCATCCGCAGCCTCTTCATCCTCTGTGACTGGGGGGACAGCAGTCACACCTGTTTTGGGGCGCAGACCTGCCACCTCTTTACCCGCAACAGCCAGCGTGATTGGCAGGTCATCATTTTCTTTGGAGGTGGTAACACCAGCTGGTGTTGAGCGCTGTCCGACATCGATAGCACCACCTTTGGATCAAGGCAACCTAACATGTCCGCCTGCATCTTCCTCACAGACCGGCAGTTTGCCGGGGACACCCTTATCAACCCCGTCTAAGCACAATAGCCAGCCCTCGGTCCCTCAGATGTGGACAAGTAAAAGACCATTTTCTCCTAGCCATGAGAAAGCTCCGAGGCTGAATTTCACCATCTGCAAGCTCTTGGCTACAGAAATGCTGCCTTTCCGCCTGGTGGACACAGAGGATTTTCGAGACCTTATGTCCGTCGCAGTGCCCCAGTACCAGATGCCCAGTCGGCACTACTTCTCAAAGAAAGGTGTGCCTGCGCTCCACCAGCATGTCGCACACAACATCACCGCTTCTTTGAGAAACTCTGTGTGTGACTGGGTGCATTTCACCACAGACACTTGGACGAGTAGGCATGGACAGGGGCGTTACATGTCGCTGACTGGGCACTGGGTAACTATGGTGACAGCAGGACAAGGGGCTGCTGTCCAAGTCTTGCCGTCCCCACGAGTTGTGTGTCAATCCTCTTTATGTCAAAGTTCCTCCACTGCTTCTGCCTCCTCAACCTCCTCTCGGTCTTCCACCTGCACCCAAAGCCTGTCTGGTCATGCCACAAGCTTTCTAACTGCGCAGAAGGGATCCTGCACACCTCCTTACTATGCTGGCAGTAGGGCTCAACGTCATCAGGCGGTTTTTACTTTGAAATGTCTGGGAAATGTGAGTCACACAGCTGAGGAGTTGTGGTCAGCTCTGGAGAACCAATTTCATGAATGGTTGTCTCCACTGGACCTGAAACCAGGGAAGGCCGTGTGTGACAATGCTGCAAACCTGGGTGCGGCCCTTCGCCGGGGCAATGTCACACACGTGCCTTGTATGGCTCACGTGTTGAACCTGGTTGTCCAGCAATTTTTAGCCCACTATCCCAGACTAGACAGCCTTCTGCAGAGGGCACGGTCGCTGTGTGCTCACTTCCGCCGTTCGCATCCCGCAGCTCAGCGACTTACATCTCTACAGAAGTCGTTGGGCCTGCCACTTCACCGGCTAAAATGCGATGTGCCTACCCGGTGGAATTCAACTCTGCACATGTTGCAGCGACTGTGGCAGCACCGACAAGCCCTGGTGCAATACGTTCTGACGTATAGCCTGGGCCAACGAGATCCAGAGGTGGGGCAAATCACGCTGGAGGAGTGGTCTCAGATCAGGGACCAATGCACCCTTCTACACAGTTTTGAAATGGCGACGAAGATGTTTAGTGCTGACGATGCCATTATCAGCATGACTATTCTGGTGATTTACATGCTGGAGCACATGATAAACAGAATTCTGAGTCAGGTGGTGGCACAAGAGGAGGTGGAGGAAGTAGAGGAGGAGGAGTTGTATGCGGAAGGGCTAACATCTGCAAGGTCCAGACGGTCGGCAGCACCAAGGCGGCAGGCATGTGAGGGTGGGGGAGATGGTTTTACCAGGGCGCATGGTAGCAGCCAAACTAGTGAGGAAGGTGCAGGAGCCCAGGAAGAAGTGGAGGATGAACTGATGGAAGACTCATCAGATGAGGGAGACCTTGATCACATTTCTGTTGTGCAAGGTTGGGGGGAGAGGACAGAGGAAGGAAGCATGATTGTTACCTCGCCACCACGACAACAGGGACTTGGTGCTCCTGGATGCGCAACACACATGAGTGCCTTCTTGCTGCACTACCTGCAACATGACCCTCGAATTGTGAGAATTAGAAATAATCCTGACTACTGGGTTGCCACACTGTTAGATCCCCGGTACAAAAGTAAATTTGCAGAAATTATTCCTGCCATACAAAGGGATGCACGCATGCAGGAGTATCAGCAGAGACTGTTGCAGAATCTTACATGTGCTTTTCCACAAAACACCAGTGGTGCACGTAGTGAATCTCACAGTTCCAACTTGCCAACCGTGGGACCGTCAAGTGTTCAGCACTCAAACCGTAACAGAACCACAGTATCTGCTGGTAACATCAATTTTGCGGAATCATTTCACCACTTTTTTAGCCCATCCTTTGCAAGGCCACAGGAGACAAGAAGTCTGACACATAGTCAACGCCTAGAGACGATGGTACAGGAGTATCTCCAAGTAAACATTGAAGCCATGACTGTGTCACTGGACCCTTGCTCTTTTTGGGCTTCCAATCTGGATAAATGGCCGGAGCTAGCCACTTACGCCTTGGAGATCTTGTCATGCCCCGCAGCCAGCGTTCTGTCTGAACGTGTGTTCAGCGCTGCTGGTGGTGTGCTGACAGATAAGCGCACGCGGCTCTCCACTGATAATGTAGACAGACTCACGTTCATAAAGATGAACAAATCATGGATCCGAAACGACTTTTCTACCCCTGTGTCATCCTGGGGAGAGTAAAAGCTTGATGATTGGTTAAAATCACCCTACCAACCGTTTTAAGCTTTCAAATTACTAATCATGTTTATCTGTATCTTGGCTGGAAAATAATTTGGGCTTTGTAGCAGTGTGCAGCACTGATTCTATTAGGCCATCTATAATAAGCTCCACCAGATTTAAAATGACTAATCATGTTTATCTGTATCTTGACTAGTGTTGAGCCACCCCCGTAGTGTTCGAGTTCGGTTCGGTTCGTCGAACACCTGTGTGTTCGCCGAACTGTTCGTCGAACTGTTCGTTGAACACCTTCGAACACCGTTAAAACCAATGGCAGGCAAACAAAAACACATAGAAACACATAGAAAACACCTTCAAAGGTGTCCAAAAGCTGACAAACTGCTCAGAAGACACAACTAACACATGGAAAAGTGACAAGTACATATAGTCATGCGAAAAGAAAAGAGGTGGAGGAGTAAAAGGAGGGGGAGACACAGATATAGGCATGTCATGCCCTTCTAAAATCCAAAAAGTGAGAAGCCGAGACGGCCAGTCCGCTCCTGCCCGTGCCACCTCCGTGTCGCCGGGTTTGTGCCAGAGCCGCGGTGAACCCTGACGGCCAGCCCCCCTCTCCCAATACTGGTGCCTGTCCGCTGGTGGGTCGAGAGAGCCCCCCTGTGGTGGAGGCAGCTCTAAGCTTTTTAATTTAAATTGTCCCTCTAATTTGAATGAATACACTTTAAATCCATTTACAAGGATCTATTGGAGGGCAAGTCTCATGCCAGCAGCCGCGTAATTCCAGCTCCAGTAGCGTCCACTAAAGCTGCTGCAGTTAAAAAGCTTTTATAAGGATCGAGCTCGGCTGTCCACCGCAAGGCATCCTAGTGCCAGTCTCAGCCCCTATGCCTTGGGGTGCCTCCTGATGCTCTTCACTAAGTATCCCGTGGTCCCGAAGCATTTCCTTTGAAAAAATTAAGTGTCCAAACTACAGGTGGTGTAGCTTGCTTAACAGCCGGGATAATCCGCTGACTAGCAGACACTGCTACTAGGCACAAAGTATTTCCTGGGCTAGATGCAGTTAAAAATTTGTAAGTAGATACTCTCGTTGGATGCTGAGAAAGCATTCCATAGAGTCTCCTGGCACGCCATATATGATTCTCTTAAAAAGCTTGGGGTAGGGGTCTAGGGGACCCTTTTATAGCCAAAATCACAGCCCTGTATCACAATACGTCACCTAGGCTGAAGATAAATGGAACTGTAGCACCGAGGGCTCGGTTGCTACAGACGTATTGCACCTCACCCAGAGGTGTGATATCTCACTCTCAGATAAGGATGGAGTGTGGATCAGGACCCGACACCTGCATGCATTACACCACATTGCCGTGGGGCAGGGCGACCAATATGCCCCTGAGATGGGCACGACAGTCCCTGTCCCTGGCTGGAGTGGGGGGAGGGAACACTGAGGAAGGGGAACCCTGTAGTGCAGGAGCAGGGAGGAAGCAGTTCCTGGGTGCATTGAGAAGGGAGTATAAAAGGTGGGCACCATCTTAGTTCAGTGCAGAGAAGTCTGAGCAGAAGTGGCAGGGAGCAGGGGCTCTGCATGAGCTCTGCTCCGGAGGCGGGCCTAGTAACAGAGGCCCAGGCCTGCAAGAGGGAGAAGGAAGGAAGAGGAGCGGAGAAGGCTCCAGGAATGAGGAATGAAGGGATCCCAGGGGTGCGGACGGGCGAGTCACCACCGCACGCCCGAATCCACCTGCGTGGAGGGGTCAGGCCAAAGGGGGAGACCGGTCCCCGAACTAGTGGAGGCAGGAAACGACCCTCAGCTAGAAACCGGAGGCTCTGACATTTTATGTGGCGCAGCCCCTTGCTCCACCCGCTAGGAAGGCACCACATAGGGTCAGGGAAACTGGCGCCAAGTTTACCAAGAGGAGGCCCGAGGCAGCCGGACAGAAGTGTTGGTAAGAAAGGCCAGACAAAGGACACACAAAGGGGGTCCTGTGAAGCGCTCCAAAGTTATCTGGGAGTTGTCTGAGCCCCTCACCTGGTGAGCACAGTACGACGTGGGCAGCCGTTACCTGCAGACGTGGTCTGGATAATAAGAACTGTGAGTAAAGGCCCTGAACTGCATCACTGACTCCGTGTCGTTACTGCTGCTGCCCTGCACCATCACCCCCATCCTCCGCATACACTGCCCTGAGGCTATACTCCTCCCGTGGGGAGTTATGCTACGCTCTGCTGCACCCACAACACCAGCCTTAGCGGTCTGCCCTGTAGCGGCGGTTCACTCTGACCGCAATCCACGGGTGGCGTAGTCGGACATTTAAACATCAAAACCACATAAATAGTTCCGCCACTGGTTTGACCGCCCTGAGCCACGGAACCGGATCGCCGCCACGAAGACTACAACCACCAGCATCCACCAAAAAGGGTCCGGCTCCGGGTGTCCCAAGGCCCAGGGGGTGCGTCAGAACATTTTCATCACCTTTCACAATCACCAATGGGACAAGGCAGGGATGTCCTCTGTCCCCTCTCTTATACATCCTAGTGACGGAGCACCTGCTCTCATCAATTCGCCATAACCCCAATATTAGGTGGATTGAGGTGGGAGGCACCGAGTACAAGTGCTCTCTATTTGCTGATGATGTCCTAGTATATATCACTCAATCACATATATCCATCCCTGCTGTTATGGCTGAAATAGATCACTTTGTTACATGGTAAAATTTTAAAATCAATGCAGCGAAGTCTGAGGCCCTCGATGTCTCCCTCCCTAAATCCATATAGGATTCCATCCAGTCCAACTTTCCCTTTGCCTGGCCCTCACAGGGTATCAAATACTTAGGAATTCCTATTCATAGAGACCTCTCCCATCTATGTTATCTTAATTTTGGGCCCTTTATTGAACAATTCCATACAGACCACGGTTGGCAAGTTAGAACTGTGAGATTCACTACGTGAACCACTGGTGTTTTGTGGAAAAGCACATGTACACCGCGTTCCAAATTATTATGCAAAAAGTGTTTAGGAGTGATAAGGGAAGAATTTGTTTGTTTGTCAGTTAAACTCATTGATGGTGATGTGTGTCAGGGCTCTTTATATCACTGTAAGCAATTGCAGACACCTGTGCTAATTAGTTTGGCAGGTGTGTCCAATGAAAGGCAAGACTACTTAAGAAGGCTCTCTCACATTATTAAGCAGCCTACATTTTCTGCCAAAATGGGAAAGAAAAAGGATGTGTCGGCTGCTGAGAAGCAACAAATTGTGGAGTGTTTAGGTCAAGGCATGACTACAATCAACATTGTGCGATGATCAGGATGAAGTGTCTTGGCAATCAAGAAGTATGTAGCTGATTCACAGTACACACGTGTGCGTGCTGATAAGGGCAAATTGAGGACTCTTTCCTACAGGCAATTACGTCAGGTTGAAACAGCAGCGGCAAAAAAGCCTTGTCATAGCAGCAGACAAGTTTTTGAAGCTGCTTGTGCCTCCAACGTCCCCCGAACAACAAGATGCAGGGTCCTTCAGAGGTTTGCAGCTGTGCATATGCCATCCTGTCGACCTCCTCTATCCACTTCACACAAGCAGAAACGGCTCCAGTGGGCCAAACATTACATGAAGACTGATTTCAAAACTGTTTTGTTCACGGATGAGTGCCGTGCAGCGCTTGATGGTCCAGATGAATGGAGTGGAGGATGGCTGGTTGATGGACACCCCACGCAAACACAGCTACAGCGCCAACAAGGAGGAGGTGGAGTAATGTTTTGGGCTGGAATCATGGGGAGAGAGATTGTCGGCCCCTTTAGGATCCCTGAAGGCGCTAAAGATGAACTCCATAATGTATGTGGATTTTCTCAAACAGCACTTCCTGCCATGGTTCAAGAAGAAGAACCGTGTATTTCACAGCAAGATCATTTTTCTGCATGATAATGCACCATCTCATGCTGCACATAAAACATCTGCATCTCTGGCTGATATGGGCATAAAAGGGGACAAACTTATGGTGTGACCCCCATGCTCCCCTGACCTCTACCCCATTCAGAACCTTTGGAGCATCATTAAAAGGAGTGTCTATGATGGCGGGAGGCAGTTCACATCTAAGCAACAGCTCTGGGAGGGTATTCTGTCCTCATGCAAAACAATTGAAGCAGAAACCATCCAAAACCTGACAAATTCAATGGACGAGAGAGTTCAGAAGCTCCTTTCGAACAAGGGGTCCTATGTGAAAATGTAACATCACCTAGAATAAAGTTTTGAGTTGAAAACTGTTTGATTTCAGTTTCTAACAACCTGCTAATGCTTATAATTTCAAAAATGACCATTTTTTTGGTCTTTATTAAAATGAAAAGGTTGATCGAAAAGTTTGGGGGATCTAAGAGTGTGGCAACCCAGTAGTCATGATTACTTCGAATTCTGACAATATGAGGGTCATGCTGCAGGTAGTGCAGCAAGAAGGCACTTATGTGTCTTGCGCATCTCGGAGCCCCAAAATTATTTTCCGGGCTAGATGCAGCTAAAAATTATTTTTAATTTTAAATCTGGTGAAGCTTATTATAGATGGCCTAATAGGATCAGTGCTGCACACTGCTACAAAGCCCAAATTATTTTCCAGTCAAGATACAGATAAACATGATTAGTAATTTGAAAGCTTAAAACGGTTGGTAGGGTGATTTTAACCAATCATCAAGCTTTTACTCTCCCCAGGATGACACAGGGGTAGAAAAGTCGTTTCGGATCCATGATTTGTTCATCTTTATGAACGTGAGTCTGTCTACATTATCAGTGGAGAGCCGCGTGCGCTTATCTGTCAGCACACCACCAGCAGCACTGAACACACGTTCAGACAGAACGCTGGCTGCGGGGCATGACAAGATCTCCAAGGCGTAAGTGGCTAGCTCCGGCCATTTATCCAGATTGGAAGCCCAAAAAGAGCAAGGGTCCAGTGACACAGTCGTGGCTTCAATGTTTACTTGGAGATACTCCTGTACCATCGTCTCTAGGCGTTGACTATGTGTCAGACTTCTTGTCTCCTGTGGCCTTGCAAAGGATGGGCTAAAAAAGTGGTGAAATGATTCCGCAAAATTGATGTTACCAGCAGATACTGTGGTTCTGTTACGGTTTGAGTGCTGAACACTTGACGGTCCCACGGTTGGCAAGTTGGAACTGTGAGATTCACTACGTGCACCACTGGTATTTTGTGGAAAAGCACATGTAAGATTCTGCAACAGTCTCTGCTGATACTCCTGCATGCGTGCATCCCTTTCTATGGCAGGAATAATTTCTGCAAATTTACTTTTGTACCGGGGATCTAACAGTGTGGCAACCCAGTAGTCAGGATTATTTCTAATTCTCACAATTCGAGGGTCATGTTGCAGGTAGTGCAGCAAGAAGGCACTCATGTGTGTTGCGCATCCAGGAGCACCAAGTCCCTGTTGTGTTGGTGGCGAGGTAGCAATCATGCTTCCTTCCTCTGTCCTCTCCCCCCAACCTCGCACAACAGAAATGTGATCAAGGTCTCCCTCAACTGATGAGTCTTCCATCAGTTCGTCCTCCACTTCTTCCTGGGCTCCTGCACCTTCCTCACTAGTTTGGCTGCTACCATGCGCCCTGGTAAAACCATCTCCCCCACCCTCACATGCCTGCCGCCCTGGTGCTGCCGACCGTCTGGACCTTGCAGATGTTAGCCCTTCCGCATACAACTCCTCCTCCTCTACTTCCTCCACCTCCTCTTGTGCCACCACCTGACTCCGAATTCTGTTTAACATGTGCTCCAGCATGTAAATCACCGGAATAGTCATGCTGATAATGGCATCGTCAGCACTAAACATCTTCGTCGCCATTTCAAAACTGTGCAGAAGGGTGCATAGGTCCCTGATCTGAGACCACTCCTCCAGCGTGATTTGCCCCACCTCTGAATCTCGTTGGCCCAGGCTATACGTCAGAACGTATTGCACCAGGGCTTGTCGGTGCTGCCACAGTCGCTGCAACATGTGCAGAGTTGAATTCCACCGGGTAGGCACATCGCATTTTAGCCGGTGAAGTGGCAGGCCCAACGACTTCTGTAGAGATGTAAGTCGCTGAGCTGCGGGATGCGAACGGCGGAAGTGAGCACACAGCGACCGTGCCCTCTGCAGAAGGACATCTAGTCTGGGATAGTGGGCTAAAAATTGCTGGACAACCAGGTTCAACACGTGAGCCATGCAAGGCACGTGTGTGACATTGCCCCGGCGAAGGGCCACACCCAGGTTTGCAGCATTGTCGCACACGGCCTTCCCTGGTTTCAGGTCCAGTGGAGACAACCATTCATGAAATTGGTTCTCCAGAGCTGACCACAACTCCTCAGCTGTGTGACTCACATTTCCCAGACATTTCAATGTAAAAACCGCCTGATGACGTTGAGCCCTACTGCCAGCATAGTAAGGAGGTGTGCAGGATCCCTTCTGCGCAGTTAGAAAGCTTGTGGCATGACCAGACAGGCTTTGGGTGCAGGTGGAAGACCGAGAGGAGGTTGAGGAGGCAGAAGCAGTGGAGGAAAAATGACATAAAGAGGATTGACGCACAACTCGTGGGGACGGCAAGACTTGGACAGCAGCCCCTTGTCCTGCTGTCACCATAGTTACCCAGTGCCCAGTCAGCGACATGTAACGCCCCTGTCCATGCCTACTCGTCCAAGTGTCTGTGGTGAAATGCACCCTGTCACACACAGAGTTTCTCAAAGAAGCGGTGATGTTGTGTGCGACATGCTGGTGGAGCGCAGGCACACCTTTCTTTGAGAAGTAGTGCCGACTGGGCATCTGGTACTGGGGCACTGCGACGGACAGCGCTCAAGACCAGCTGGTGTTACCACCTCCAAAGAAAATGATGACCTGCCAATCACGCTGGCTGTAGCGGGTAAAGAGGTGGCAGGTCTGCACCCCAAAATAGGTGTGACTGCTGTCCCCCCAGTCACAGAGGATGAAGAGGCCGCGGATGCACAAGATATGGCAGACGGTGGTTGGCCCGGCCGGCTAGACCGCATTGTAGCACACTGAGCTTCCCACTGCAACTTATGCTTCATGTCCATGTGCCGGTTCATGCATGAAGTACTCAAACTATGTATTTTTTGGCCTCTACTTAGCTTTTGCTGACAAATGTTACAGATAACACGAGTTGGGTCATCTTTATCGATCTGAAAAAATGCCCAGGCTATGCAAGGCTTAGCACCCATGCGACCTGAAGAGCCACCACGACTTGTGGTGAGAGGCAGAGTTGTGTTTGAGGATGCAGTTGTTGACGTGCTTCCAGTACTACGTCTCTGTCCAGGAAGGCGCAACCTGACCTCGTCGTCACTAGCATCTTCCTCCACCTCCTCTGCTGACCTCATCTCTTTGCTGACTGTGGGTTGACAGTAAGTGGGATCTCCGACCTCATCATCATCACCCTGTGCGTTATCACACCCGTCGTCCTCAGAGCCAACCTGTTCCTGCCCTGACAAAAAACTAAAGTTGTCGCTCCAATCAGGTATTTGAGTCTTATCATCGTCTTCCTCATTGTCTCCACCAACAGGAGTTACAGTTTGGGAATGAGGGTCTACATTATGGTCAGAACCTTCTGCGTCTGGTCCTGGATCCGACTCATAAAGATTCTGGGCATCAGTGCAGATCATTTCCTCGTCTGGATTCACAGAAGCGCTGGAGTCGACCTCTGATTCCCAGGCTATAGTATGAGTAAACAGCTCTGCAGACTCAACCATCTGTTCTACCTCATACTCAGACGGGCAGCTGGAGATTTGGGAGCTGTGAGGAAGCAAGTGCGATTTGGGTGACACCTTTGAGGACTGGAGTATTTGTGATGTTGAAGTTGATGTGGAGGAGAGCCCACTTAAAGGAGCACTTGATATCCGTTGAAGCACCTGCTGTTTTTGTGCCTCATCTGGAATTTGTAGCGATTGGCGTGGCCGTAAGAAAGGGATCTTATCACATTGTCCGCTAAAAGAAGTAGACATTTTAGTTTGGCTGGAAGATGGTCTTTCTTCTGCACCTACCCCACGGACACAACCTTTTTTCCCCTTCCCAACACGCCTATTCCCCTTTCCACCAGCAGCAGGCCTTTTTCCACTCATTTTGGTGGTTAACTAATTCACAACTCTGGAGTTGTTTGCACAATAAAACAATGGATGGTAACCGAGCAGAGCTGAGTGGCCAAACTGTGGTATTAGGCCAAAACTATTGGCTGGGTTAGATGCAGAAAAAAATTATTTTTAATTTGCAACCTGATGGAGGTAAGTATAGATGGACTAATAGACCAAGTCCCACACACCGCTAGAAGCCCAAATATTTTTTCAGAGCTAGATGCAGAAAAAAATTATTTTTAATTTGCAACCTGATGGAGGTCAGTATAGATGGACTAATAGATCAAGTCCCACACACTGCTAGAAGCCCAAATATTTTTTCAGAGCTAGATGCAGAAAAAAATTATTTTTAATTTGCAACCTGATGGAGGTCAGTATAGATGGACTAATAGACCAAGTCCCACACACCGCTAGAAGCCCAAATATTTTTTCAGAGCTAGATGCAGAAAAAAATTATATTCAATTTGCACCCTGCTGGAGGTCAGTATAGAAGGACTAATAGAACAAGTCCCACACACTGCTAGAAGCCCAAATATTTTTTCAGAGCTAAATGAAGAAAAAAATTATTTTTAATTTGCAACCTGATGGAGGTCAGTATAGATGGACTAATAGACCAAGTCCCACACACTGCTAGAAGCCCAAATATTTTTTCAGAGCTAGATGCAGAAAAAAATTATTTTTAATTTGCAACCTGATGGAGGTCAGTATAGATGGACTAATAGACCAAGTCCCACACACCGCTAGAAGCCCAAATATTTTTTCAGAGCTAGATGCAGAAAATGTTTTTATTCAATTTGCAACCTGATGGAGGTCAGTATAGATGGACTAATAGACCAAGTCCCACACACTGCTAGAAGCCCAAATATTTTTTCAGAGCTAGATGCAGAAAAAAAATATTTTTAATTTGCAACCTGATGGAGGTCAGTATAGATGGACTAATAGACCAAGTCCCACACACTGCTAGAAGCCCAAATATTTTTTCAGAGCTAGATGCAGAAAAAAATTATTTTTAATTTGCAACCTGTTGGAGGTCAGTATAGATGGACTAATAGACCAAGTCCCACACACTGCTAGAAGCCCAAATATTTTTTCAGAGCTAGATGCAGAAAAAAATTATATTCAGTTTGCAACCTGATGGACGTCAGTATAGATGGACTAATAGAATGATGCTATGCCCAAAAGATTTTACTTCACTAGGTGCAGTAAAAAAATTGGTATTCTATACACAGGTGGTATATCTTGCAACACAGATAGGCTACTCCACTGACTAACACACTCTGCAATAGGCCAAAAAGGATTAGCTTTGCTAGATTCAGCCAAATGCTGTGAAAAAAACTTGCACAGCACTGGCACAGACCTGCCTGGCAAAAACTGATAGGAACTGATGTAACCTAGTCCTGAAAAGGACTCCAATTACAATTAGTCTTTACTCCCACAATCTATCTATTTAAGAGCACAGACCTGCCTGATAACAGTCGTAGGAAATGCTGTAACCTAGTCCTTAAAAGGACTGCAATCACAACTATTCCCTACTCCCAAGCTATCTGTATATTTGTGCGAAAATTGGCTTGAAATTAACAAGGTATAGCGCACACAGCAACAGCGGTGCCATCTAACACGCAGCTGCAGCAGTGAGAAAATGGTGGCGACGGGGAAAATGGCTTGGTCTTATAGGGCAAGGACATGTGACATACACTGCCAATCACACATGCCCTTGCTTGTGTGAAAAAAAGCACTTCGCTCCGTGTGTGCGCTGCTGATAGGCTGACAGATTGCACCTCCCCACTGCAAATGCGGGAAAGAGAAAAAAAAATGGAGATCTTCATTGTTCCTGCAGAGATCCATCCCCTGCCCCTCCCCCCGCCCCGCTGTACACTCAAACTGCGTATTAACATTAATTTTCATCATTACTGAGAAAAAATCCAGTTATGATTTTGGTGCACGAACCGTTATCGAACATAACCTCGAACAGCCGAATTTTTCTCAAATTGTTCGTGTTCGCCGACCGGCTCGAACACCGCCCAAAACAGCTCGAATTTGAGATTGGCGAACAGTTCGAGTAGAACAACGCTCATCTCTAATCTTGACTGGAAAATAATTTGGGCTTTGTAGCAGTGTGCAACACTGATCCTATTAGGCCATCCATACTAAGCTCCACCAGATTTAAAATTAATAATAATTTTTAGCTGCATCTAGCCCGGAAAATAATTTTGGGGCTCCGAGATGCGCAAGACAAATAAGTGCCTTCTTGCTGCACTACCTGCAACATGACCCTCATATTGTCAGAATTCGAAGTAGTCATGACTACTGGGTTGCCACACTCTTAGATCCCCCAAACTTTTCGATCAACCTTTTCATTTTAATAAAGACCAAAAAAATGGTCATTTTTGAAATTATAAGCATTAGCAGGTTGTTAGAAACTGAAATCAAACAGTTTTCAACTCAAAACTTTATTCTAGGTGATGTTACATTTTCACATAGGACCCCTTGTTCGAAAGGAGCTTCTGAACTCTCTCGTCCATTGAATTTGTCAGGTTTTGGATGGTTTCTGCTTCAATTGTTTTGCATGAGGACAGAATACCCTCCCAGAGCTGTTGCTTAGATGTGAACTGCCTCCCGCCATCATAGACACTCCTTTTGATGATGCTCCAGAGGTTCTGAATGGGGTAGAGGTCAGGGGAGCATGGGGGTCACACCATAAGTTTGTCCCCTTTTATGCCCATATCAGCCAGAGATGCAGATGTTTTATGTGCAGCATGAGATGGTGCATTATCATGCAAAAAAATGATCTTGCTGTGAAATACACGGTTCTTCTTCTTGAACCATGGCAGGAAGTGCTGTTTGAGAAAATCCACATACATTATGGAGTTCATCTTTAGCGCCTTCAGGGATCCTAAAGGGGCCGACAATCTCTCTCCCCATGATTCCAGCCCAAAACATTACTCCACCTCCTCCTTGTTGGTGCTGTAGCCGTGTTTGCGTGGGGTGTCCATCAACCAGCCATCCTCCACTCCATCCATCTGGACCATCGAGCGCTGCACAGCACTCATCCGTGAACAAAACAGTTTTGAAATCAGTCTTCATGTAATGTTTGGCCCACTGGAGCCGTTTCTGCTTGTGTGAAGTGGATAGAGCAGGTCGACAGGATGGCGCATGCACAGCTGCAAACCTCTGAAGGACCCTGCATCTTGTTGTTCGGGGGACGTTGGAGGCACCAGCAGCTTCAAAAACTTGTCTGCTGCTATGACAAGGCTTTTTTGCCGCTGCTCTTTTAACCTGACGTAATTGCCTGTAGGAAAGAGTCCTCAATTTGCCCTTATCAGCACGCACACGTGTTTACTGTGAATCAGCTACATACTTCTTAATTGCCAAGACACTTCATCCTGATCATCGCACAATGTTGATTGTAGTCATGCCTTGACCTAAACACTCCACAATTTGTTGCTTCTCAGCAGCCGACACATCCTTTTTCTTTCCCATTTTGGCAGAAAATGTAGGCTGCTTAATAATGTGAGACAGCTTTCTTAAGTAGTCTTGCCTTTCATTGGACACGCCTGCCAAACTAATTAGCACAGGTGTCTGCAATTGCTTACAGTGATATAAAGAGCCCTGACACACATCACCATCAATGAGTTTAACTGACAAACAAACAAATTCTTCCCTTATCACTCCTAAACACTTTTTGCATAATAATTTGGAACACAGTGTCCATGTGCTTTATCACAAAACACCAGTGGTTCACGTAGTGAATCTTACAGTTCTAACTTGCCAACGGTGGTCTGTATGGAGTTGTTCAATAAAGGGCCCAAAATTAAGATAACATAGATGGGAGAGGTCTCTATGAATAGGAATTCCTAAGTATTTGATACCCTGTGAGGGCCAGGGAAAGGGAAAGTTGGACTGGATGGAATCCTATATGGATTTGGGGAGGGAGACATCGAGGGCCTCAGACTTCGCTGCATTGATTTTAAAATTTGACCATGTAACAAAGTGATCTATTTCAGCCATAACAGCATGGATGGATATATGTGATTGAGTGATATATACTAGGACATCATCAGCAAATAGAGAGCACTTGTACTCGGTGCCTCCCACCTCAATCCACCTAATATTGGAGTTATGGCGAATTGATGAGAGCAGGTGCTCCGTCACTAGGATATATAAGAGAGGGGACAGAGGACATCCCTGCCTTGTCCCATTGGTGATTGTGAAAGGTGATGAAAATGTTCTGATGCACCCCCTGGGCCTTGGAACACCCGGAGCTGGACCCTTTTTGGTGGATGCTGGTGGTTGTAGTCTTCGTGTCGGCGACCCGGTTCCGTGGCTCAGGGTGGTCAAACCAGTGGCGGAACTATTTATGTGGTTTTGATGTTTAAATGTCCGACTACGCCACCCGTGGATTGCGGTCAGAGTGAACCGCCGCTGCAGGGCAGACCGCTGAGGCTGGTGTTGTGGGTGCAGCAGAGCATAGCATAACTCCCCACGGGAGGAGTATAGCCTCAGGGCAGTGTATGCGGAGGATGGGGGTGATGGTGCAGGGCAGCAGCAGTAACGACATGGAGTCAGTGATGCAGTCCAGGGCCTTTACTCACAGTTCTTATTATCCAGACCACGTCTGCAGGTAACGGCTGCCCACGTCGTACTGTGCTCACCAGGTGAGGTGCTCAGACAACTCCCAGATAACTTTGGAGCGCTTCACAGGACCCCCTTTGTGTGTCCTTTGTCTGGCCTTTCTTACCAACCCTTCTGTCCGGCTGCCTTGGGCCTCCTCTTGGTAAACTTGGCGCCAGTTTCCCTGACCCTATGTGGTGCCTTCCTAGCGGGTGTAGCGAGGGGCTGTGCCACATAAAATGTCACAGCCTCCGGTTTCTAGCTGAGGGTCGTTTCCTGCCTCCACTAGTTTCGGGGACCGGTCTCCCCCTTTGGCCTGACCCCTCCACGCAGGTGGATTCGGGCGTGCGGTGGCGACTCGCCCGTCCGCACCCCTGGGATCCCTTCATTCCTCGTTCCTGGAGCCTTCTCCGCTCCTCTTCCTTCCTTCTCCCTCCTCCAGGCCTGGGCCTCTGTTACTAGGCCCGCCTCCGGAGCAGAGCTCATGCAGAGCCCCGGCTCCCTGCCACTTCTGCTCAGACTTCTCTGCACTGAACTAAGATGGTGCCCACCTTTTATACTCCCTTCTCAATGCACCCAGGAACTGCTTCCTCCCTGCTCCTGCACTACAGGGTTCCCCTTCCTCAGTGTTCCCTCCCCTCACTCCAGCCAGGGACAGGGACTGTCGTGCCCATCTCAGAGGCATATTCTTCGCCCTGCCCCACGGCAATGTGGTGTAATGCATGCAGGTGTCGGGTCCTGATCCACACTCCATCCTTACCTGAGAGTGAGATATCACACCTCTGGGTGAGGTGCAATACCTCTGTAGCAACCGAGCCCTCAGGGTGCTACAGTTCCATCTATCTTCAGCCTAGGTGATGTATTGTGATACAGGGCCGTGATTTTGGCTATAAAAGGGTCCCCTAGACCCCTACCCCAAGCTTTTTAAGAGAATCATATATGGCGTGCCAGGAGACTCTATGGAATGCTTTCTCAGGATCCAACGAGAGTATCTAATTACAAATTTTTAACTGCATCTAGCCCAGGAAATACTTTGTGCCTAGTAGCAGTGTCTGCTAGTCAGCGGATTATCCCGGCTGTTAAGCAAGCTACACCACCTGTAGTTTGGACACTTAATTTTTTCAAAGGAAATGCTTCGGGACCACGGGATACTCAGTGAAGAGCATCAGGAGGCACCCCAAGGCATAGGGGCTGGGACTGGCAGTAGGATGCCTTGCGGTGGACAGCCGAGCTCGATCCTTATAAAAGCTTTTTAACTGCAGCAGCTTTAGTGGACGCTACTGGAGCTGGAATTACGCGGCTGCAGGCATGAGACTTGCCCTCCAATAGATCCTTGTAAATGGATTTAAAGTGTATTCATTCAAATTAGAGAGACAATTTAAATTAAAAAGCTTAGAGCTGCCTCCACCACAGGGGGGCTCGCTCGACCCACCAGCGGACAGGCACCAGTATTGGGAGAGGGGGGCTGACCGTCAGGGTTCACCGCGGCTCTGGCACAAACCCGGCGACACGGAGGTGGCACGGGCAGGAGCGGACTGAACGTGTCGGCTTCTCACTTTTTGGATTTTAGAAGGGCATGACATGCCTATATCTGTGTCTCCCCCTCCTTTTACTCCTCCACCTCTTTTCTTTTCGCATGACTATATGTACTTGTCACTTTTCCATGTGTTAGTTGTGTCTTCTGAGCAGTTTGTCAGCTTTTGGACACCTTTGAAGGTGTTTTCTACGTGTTTCTATGTGTTTTTGTTTGCCTGCCATTGGTTTTAATGGTGTTCGAAGGTGTTCGACGAACAGTTCGACGAACAGTTCGCCGAACCGAACCGAACTCGAACACTACGGGGGTGGCTCAACACTAATGTAGATACATCTGTTCTTAGATTGACCTAGTTTTTCATCTTTTCTTAATCAATATTCTTTGTGTCTTTAAATTTCTCTGTTTAATGCCAGTACTACAGACCTGGAATAGAAATCTACCAATATTGGCATTCTAAGAGTTAAAAAAAAATATTTCAAGCTTTAACAATCCTCAGGATTGACCCAAAATGTTCAATTTCTGTGGATCCTACTTTTAGGAGTCTGGTTTCCTTTCTGATCAACATAGTAAACAGGTTGCAGCATTTTTGCCGTTGCTACGTCCCCTTCATTGCCTAGAAATTCAAAACAATCCATAAGAGTGATTATGAGTACTAATATGAAGACTTCCATTTTCTTAGAACACTGCATCAATCAAGGATAAGAAGATCGGTCTGTGCATAATTAATTTTGAATCTAATTTCTTGAAATTCTCCGATCCCTGAGAATTCAAACAATTTGCCATTCAATTTGCGAGAATCACAAAAACAACAAATTCCCAGTGTTATTTCACACACTGCTAAAAATTGCCAGGGCAAAAGAGTGCACATGGTCTACTGCAGCCAATCAGGGTGGACATTAACAGCCACTATAAAAGATGAGTGTCGGTCAAGCAGCACAATTTTAGGATTTTACAGGTTAGGGATTGGAGGTTAGACCTCACAAAATTTGTGTGTTTTGAAAAATATTTTTTGCACACTTATCTGTTATAATAGTCCAAAATTAGACCTGCACATGCCACTGGAATGATGGAAGTTAAGTAAAATATATATAAAAACAAAAACAAAAAACGCTAAGTTTTTGCATATCTGTCTTATTAGTCCAATTTAACAAGCATATGCACCACATAAATTCTGCTGTCTGTTGCTGCAGTTCATGTCCATGTGTGCACTTTCCAACCAACAGAGCATTCTGTGTTAGACTTTACTTTCTTAATTTGGTGGGGATAATAGTGTTAAAAAAAATCAAAAAATTTTTAAGACATTATACATAGGTTTAAATTTTTGCATACATGTTTTAATGTTTTATTTGGCAAAAGTACACTATACTGTGTGCTGTTGCAGCACTTTTAGGTCATGTTCTTACGTCCTGGCACTTGTTATGTGGTCATTTTAGGGTAAGGTGATGTAATATGCTGTAACCAAAAATCTGCAAAAAAAAATATTTGACTAAATTGAGGCACTTAACTGTGCAGGTATGTTTTGGCAAATCTGTTTAAATTTTAGCCACATTTATGGCACAACAATATTACTAGAAACTGGTGTTGCATTAACCTTTTGGCCATCACATGAACCCTGCCTAGCATGTATGGCTGATGCCATATGTTTCTAGGGATGTCTAAGTGTGGTAAAAAGATCCTCCATTGACAGCTGATGAGGGATGTGTATTGTCTACTGCACTCCTTCAAAGAAGAAACAAAATTTGCTAGTAGGGAAATGTGGAATCAACTACGTCATCTCCCTCATATTTAACCTGAAAAAAAAACACTCACAAGAACGCAAAAGTGAATGGAGGAAGAACAGCAATTTTCACGTGTTGTTTGTTGGGAACATTCAAGGTCCATGTTACAAGCTGCAGGATTCGTAAGAGGAGGAGAAGGAGCATCAGCAGCAGGTGGTTGTATAGAGAAACATAGACTTGGCACAGGCAGGAGATGAGACTGACAGAGTGAAAATGATGATGACTACACTGGTCATGACATCACAACCATCACAGATGGGTGATGAAAATTAACCAACGGGCCACTTGGTTGTGCTGGCGAGTATGTCAGTCTGTATGCTGTATGCTTGTAGGATGACATGCATATTGTTACCTTGAATCAAAGGGATTACCATTGGATAGCCATTCTTTTAGACCCTCACTATCAAAGCAAAATGATGGAAATGTTTCTGGTTTCTGAAAGGGAGTCCAAATTGGCTTACTACCAGGATAAACTATGATAGTTGCTCTGCAACGTTTTCAGCAAATGGATGCCTGCCAACTGCACTGCTGACAAGGAGACCCCTTAAACCCAATGCTCCCCTAACTATACTAGTATTAAAGGTGCAACAAGTAAACAAGACAGCATCAACAGGTACAATATATTTGACATGATGGACCAGATGTTTTTCTGTCACTGCACCAACCTAATGCACCTCAGCAAAAAGAGACATACTGTTATGAACTGCTACAAACACTAAGGAAAGATAGGAAAACTGTCCCTACAATAGAACTAAGCTGATTCCCTACGATGCAGCGGGGGACCTGTTCCTTGTGAACAGACCTGCCTAAGTCCTCGGCTAGTCTGAACGCAGACCTATAGATATAAGGGAGGGGTCCCTACAAGAACTAAGGACTGGGATATAGTTGGACACCTCCTAGCCGAAATTGTAGCAGAGAAAAGACAAACCAACAAACAGAAGTACTAGTGGTCAAAAGACCAAGCAAACCACAGAGTAAGGTACAATGCACCTGGCTAGCTTAAGAGTAAATGTAACACTGAAGTCCAGCAAGGCCAGGAGGGCGGAGCTGTATTAAATAGGCAAAAAGTCATGTGACCAGCAAAATAGAAAAAACTAACAGGAGGGTTCTAACAGTACCCCCTCTTCTATGAGGATCCTCCGGATCCTCCAGGCCCAGGTCTATCCGGAAACCTCCTGTGAAACGCTCCGACAAGTCTAGGAGCAGAGACATCATCCGCCCTTACCCAGGAGTTATCCTCGGGACCGAAACCTTTCCAAGTGACGAGATACTGCAATCTCCCTCTATGCCATCTAGAATTAAGAATGCGAGAAATTTCATATTCACCGTCTTCCTCCACCGGAGGAACAGAGACAGTGGCATCCCTATCAGAAACATCAGCTTTTTTCAATAAGGAAACATGAAACACCGGATTAATCTTCCAGGAGGTAGGAACCTCCAACCTAACAGCAGATTGGTTAACTACCTGAAGCACCTTAAACGGACCCACAAACTTCGGGCCCAATTTCTTAGAAAGAATCCTCAACCGCAGACTCCTAGAGGACAACCAAACCATGTCACCAACAGTAAACAAAACCTCTTGACGTTTCCTGTCAAAGTACCTTTTGGATTTTTTGTTAGCCTCTTGAAGGTTACGACGTACATCAGTCCAAACTCTCTCCAAATCACCGGAAAAATTCTCCTCCTCCGGCACAGCCGATACCAATTTGGAGAATGACCCAAACGACGGATGTCTCCCAGTACAACAAAAAAAAGGAGAACACCCAGCAGAAGAGGATGTATGATTGTTAAGAGCAAATTCAGCCAGTGGCAGAAACTCAGACCACCCCTCTTGATTGTCAGCCACAAAACAACGCAAAAACTGTTCAACATCCTGGTTCTTTCTTTCTGTCTGTCCATTAGACTCAGGATGATAACCAGATGAAAATGACAAATGGACTCCCAACCTGTCACAAAAGGCACGACAAAAACGAGCCACGAACTGAGGTCCCCTATCGGAAACAATGTCAGTAGGAATGCCATGGAGCCTGACAATTTCTTTAACAAAATCCTTAGCGAGTGTCTGGGCGCAGGGCAGTTTGATGAAGGGAACCAAGTGACACATCTTGCTAAAACTGTCTACGACCACCCAGATAACAGTGAAACCCTCAGAGGCAGGAAGGTCACTAATAAAATCCATAGCAAGATGCATCCAAGGAGCACTAGAAACCTCCAGAGGGCAAAGCTACCCCGCAGCAGGAGCATGTGAAGACTTAGATCTAGCACACACAGTACATTGACGCACCCACTTAATGACTTCCTTCTGCCACCTAGGCCACCAAAAACTGCGACCTACAAGTCTCTTAGTCTCAGAAATTCCTGGATGACCTGCCAACCGAGACTCATGACACTACACAAACAAATCTCTCCTAAAGGTCCAAGGCACAAACAACCTCCCATGGGGAGTGTTAGATGGGGCATCCTCCTGGGCTTTCAGAATCCCATCTTCCAAAACGGAGTCCAATGCTGCTATCGCAACACCTTCCTGTAAAATGCTCTCCTCCTCCTCCTCGGTACCAACCATGGGAGAAAAACTGCGAGATAAAGCTTCAGCTTTTACATTCTTGGTCCCCGGAATGTAAGTAACAGAAAAATTAAACCGCGAAAAAAAAAGTGCCCACCTAGCTTGACGGGCATTCAAGCGCTTGGCAGCATCAAGATAGATCAGATTCTAATGATCAGTAAAAACCTGAATGGGAAATTTAGCACCTTCCAAGAGATGACGCCAATGTTCAAATGCGAGTTTAATCGCCAGCAATTCCCGATTACCGACATCATAATTAAGTTCGGTCTCAGAATTTTTTTTTGAAAATAAAGCACTGGGATGTACTCCATCCTTGTTTTCCCGTGACAAAACAGCACCGCCCCCCACCGAAGAAGCATCAACTTCGACCAAAAAAGGCTTGGTCTCATCAGGCTGCATAAGGATGGGGGCAGAACTGAACCTCTCCTTGAGATACACAAAAGCTTCAATGGCCTCAGTAGTCCACTGTACCGCATTCGCACCTTTCCTGGTGAGATCGGTCAGCGGCTTAACAATTATAGAAAAATTCTTAATGAATTTTCTGTAATAATTGGCGAAACCCAAAAATCTCTGTATTGGTTTCAAACCAATAGGCCTAGGCCATTCCTGAACCGCCTGAACCTTCACCTGGTCCATCTCAAAGCCCTCGCTGGAGATAATGTAGCCCAAAAAACTAATTCTCTGCACAGCGAACTCACATTTCTCCAGCTTAGCAAAAAGCGAATTGTCGCTTAACAACTGCAATACCTCACGTACGCTCTGCCAATGAGACTCCAGATCCGGCGCAAAAGTCAAAATGTCATCCAAATACACCACCACATTTTTACCGATCAACGGTCTTAGGATGTCATTAATAAGGTTCTGAAAAAACTCTGGTGCGTTGGTAAGACCAAAGGGCATAACCAGATTCTCAAAATGACCCACTGGAGTGTTTAAAGCAGTTTTCCACTCATCACCTTCCTTCATACGTAACAAATTGTATGCCCCCCGGAGATCAATCTTAGAGAACCACTTGGCCCCCACTAACTGGTTGAACAAGTCAGGAATTAATGGCAGTGGGTAGGAATTGCGTACTGTAATTTTATTAATTTCGCGAAAGTCCAGACATGGACGTAAACCGCCGTCCTTTTTTTTTACAAAAAAGAATCCAACAGCCACAGGTGACTTAGAAGGTCTAATGTGACCGGCGTCCAAGCTTGTCTGTATGTATTCCTCCAAGGCCTTTCTCTCAGGAATAGTAAGATTAAATAAGCGACTCTTGGGAAGAGTTGCTCCAGGGACAAACTCAATAGTACAATCATAGTCCCTATGAGGAGGCAAAACTTGCGACTCCTCCTCAGAAAAAATCTTCCAGAAATCCTGAATAGGTACAGGTAATTCCCCTCTTTCCACAGCAGCAATGCGACCGTTGCAACATCTATCATAACACTTAGGACTCCAAGACTTAATTTCATTGGTAGACCAGTCCAGTACAGGATGTGTTATGTTCTGCTACCAGAGCTAAGGAAAGAGAGGAGATCTGTCCCTACGATAGAACTCAGCTTAATCCCTACGATGTAACAGGGGACCTGATCCTGCGATCAGACCTGCTAAAGTCCTAAGCTAGTCTCTACGGAGACCTATAGATGTGGGGAAGGAATCCCTACAAGTACTAAGGACTGGGAGGAATATGGGACACCTCCTAACAGAAATAGTAGCAGACAGACGAACAAACAAAATATATAGAACATAGAGGTCAGTAGACAAAGCAAACTAACAGAGCAAGACACAGAGCACAGGCTAGCTAGAAAGTAGATATACAATGAAGTCCAGCAAAGCCAGAAGGGCGGAGCAGGATTAAATAGGCCAACAAGGTCATGTGACCAGCAAAGGAAAAAAGACCTAAGAGCAAGGTTCTAACAGTACCCCCCCTTCTAAGAGGATCCTCCGGATCCCCTAGGACCAGGCTTATCAGGAAATCTCCTGTGAAACGCTCTGATAAGTCTGGACGCGGAAACATCATCCGACCTCACCCAAGAGTTATCCTCGGGACCGAAACCTTTCCAGGCCACAAGATACTGCAAACTACCTCTATACCGTCTAGAGTTAAGGATGCGAGAAATTTCATATTCCCGTCCTCCACAACCGGAGGAACAGAGGCAGAGGCGTCACAATCCGATACAACAGCTTTTTTCAACAGAGAGACATGAAATACCGGATTAATTCTCCAGGAGGTAGGAACCTCCAACCTAACAGCAGATTGGTTGACAACCTGAAGCACCTTAAAGGGCCCTACAAACTTGGGACCCAATTTCTTTGAAGGAATCCTCAACCGCAGATTCCTAGAGGACAACCAAACCATGTCACCAACAGCGAACAAAACCTCCTGTCGTTTCCTATCAAAGTAGTCTTTAGATTTTCTGTTGGCCTCCTGAAGATTACCACGCACATCCGTCCAAACTCTCTCCAAATCACCGGAAAAATTCTCCTCCTCAGGCACGGCAGATCCCAACTTGGAGAACGACCCAAACGACGGATGTCTCCCAGAACAACAAAAAAAAGGCGAACAACCAGCAGAAGAAGATGTATGATTGTTCAGAGCAAATTCAGCAAGTGGCAGAAACTCAGACCACCCCTCTTGATTGTCTGCCACAAAACAACGCAAGAACTGCTCAACATCCTGGTTTTTCCTTTCTGTCTGGCCATTAGATTCAGGATGATATCCGGACGAGAACGACAAATGAACTCCCAACCTATCACAAAAGGCACGCCAAAAACGAGCCACGAACTGAGGACCCCTATCAGAAACAATGTCAGTAGGAACGCCATGAAGTCTGACAATTTCCTTGACAAAGGCCTTAGCGAGAGTTTTAGCGCAGGGCAGTTTGATGAAAGGAACCAAGTGACACATCTTGCTAAAACGGTCCACGACCACCCAGATGACAGTAAAACCCTCAGAGGGGGGAAGGTCAGTTATAAAGTCCATAGCCAAATGTGTCCAAGGAGCACTGGGAACCTCCAAAGGACAAAGCAACCCCGCAGCAGGAGTATGTGAGGACTTAGATCTAGCACATATAGTACATTGACGCACCCACTTAATGACTTCCTTCTGCCATCCAGGCCACCAAAAACTGCGACCCACCAGTCTCTTGGTCTCAGAGATTCTGGGATGACCTGCCAACCGAGATTCGTGACACTCAACAAACAAATCTCTCCTAAAGGTCCCAGGCACAAACAACCTCCCATGAGGAGTGTTAGAAGGGGCATTCTCCTGTGCTTTAAGAATCTCATTTTCCAAAACGGAGTCCAAAGCAGCTATCACAACACCTTCTTGTAAAATGTTCTCCTCTTTCTCAGCACCGACTATGGGAGAAAAACTGCGAGACAAGGCATCCGCCTTAACATTCTTAGTACCAGGAATGTAAGTAACGGAGAAATTAAACCGCGAGAAAAACAGTGCCCACCTAGCCTGACGGGCATTCAGGCGCTTGGCAGCATCAAGATATATCAGATTTTTATGATCCGTAAGAACCTGAACGGGAAATTCCGCACCTTCCAAGAAGTGGCGCCAGTGTTCAAATGCGAGTTTAATAGCCAATAATTCCCGATTACCAATATCATAATTCAGTTCAGTCTCCGAAAATTTTTTTGAAAAAAAGGCACAGGGATGTAATCCATCCCCGTTATCCTGAGACAATACTGCGCCAACCCCCACAGAGGAAGCATCAACCTCAACCAAAAACGGCCTAGTAACATCAGGCTGCATAAGGATGGGAGCAGAGGTGAACCTCTCCTTGAGATACACAAAAGCTTCAATGGCCTCAGAAGACCACTGAACCGCATCAGCACCTTTCCTGGTGAGATCAGTCAGAGGTTTGACAATACTAGAAAATTTTTTTATGAATTTTCTGTAGTAATTGGCGAAACCCAAAAACCTCTGTATCGATTTCAAACCAATAGGCCTAGGCCATTCCTGCACAGCCTGAACCTTAACCGGATCCATCTCAAAACCTTTGCTGGAGATAATGTAGCCCAAAAAACTAATTCTCTGTACAGCGAACTCACATTTCTCCAGCTTAGCAAAAAGCGAATTGTCCATTAATAACTGTATTACCTCACGCACGCTCCGCCAATGAGACTCCAGATCTGGCGAATAAATCAAAATGTCATCCAAATACACAACCACATTTTTACCGATCAAAGGTCTAAGGATGTCATTAATCAGATTCTGAAAAAATGCAGGAGCATTAGTAAGACCAAAAGGCATAACCAGATTCTCAAAATGACCCACAGGAGTGTTAAAAGCAGTCTTCCATTCATCACCCTCCTTCATGCGCAACAGATTGTATGCCCCCTTAAGGTCAATTTTAGAGAACCACTTGGCCCCCATTAACTGGTTAAACAGATCAGGAATCAATGGCAGTGGGTAAGGATTGCGTACAGTAATTTTGTTAATCTCACGAAAATCCAGACAAGGACGTAAACCGCCGTCCTTTTTTTTTACAAAAAAAAATCCAACCGCCACAGGAGACTTAGAGGGCCTAATGTGACCGGCGGCCAAACTTGTCTGTATGTATTCCTCCAAAGCCTTCCTCTCAGGAATAGTAAAGTTAAATAAACGAATTTTAGGAAGAGTCGCTCCAGGGACAAATTCAATAGAACAATCATAGTCTCTATGGGGAGGCAAAACCTGCGATTCCTTCTCAGAAAAAACTCTCCAAAAATCCTGAATAGGAACAGGCAATTCTCCCCTATCCAAAGCTGCAATACGCCCGTTACAACACTTGTCATAACATTTATGGCTCCAGGATTTAATTTCACTGGTAGACCTATCCAGTACAGGATTGTGAAATTTTAACCAGGGCAATCCCAATATTACTGGAGAAGGCAAGTTATTCAACACTACCAAATCCAATTTCTCATGGTGAACACCATTAATAGTGAGAGGAAATTCACAGACCTTGAGAGTAATATTCTTCAAAGGGGAACCATCCACAGAAACCACAGCAATGGGGGATGATAAAGGTTCAGGTTTCAAATTGAGTCTTTCCACGAATCCCCCATCAATTACATTCAGAGTAGACCCGCAATCAACAAACACCCGAAATTCCATTAATTTTTTCTGAGCAATCGTGGAAGCAGCTAAAAATATACCCTTGGAATTTAAACAGGCAATACGGGCGTGACTGACCATTTTTTTTTCTTTCTTCATACGAAGCTCACAGCCTTTAATCAAATGACCAGATTTTCCGCAATAGAAATACAAGCCTTCAGAAAATCGACGATCTTTTTCTTGAGAGCGAGGTGCCACCGATCCAATCTCCATCGGTTCACCACTGTTAGTACACACATTCTCATAACCAGAAACTGACATAGCAGAGGATTTGCTCTCATTAACCCTTGCACGCAGTCTTCTATCCACCCGTATAGCTAATTGCATAGCCTGTTGCAAATCTTCAGGTGTAGGATAAGCAATTAGCAGGTCTTTAACCCTTTCACTGAGCCCAGCAAGAAATAGACTTTTCAGAGCAGAATCGTTCCACCCTGTTTGAGTAGACCAACGACGGAAATGAGTACAATATTTTTCCACATTACCTGATCCTTGTTTTAAACGTCTCAACTCAGTCTCAGCTGATGCGACACGGTCAGGATCATCATATAATAGTCCCAAAGCAGAAAAAAAACTATCCACTGATCTGAAGCATGAATCACTAGGTTGCAAAGAAAAGGCCCACTCCTGAGGCTCTTTGCGCAAAAGTGACATTATGAACCCTACGCGCTGGGATTCATCCCCAGAGGACTTAGGTCTCAAACGAAAATACAATAAGCAAGCATTTTTAAATGAAAAAAATTCTCGGTGTTCACCAAAAAATAAATCCGGCAAACATACCTTAGGCTCCAAGAAATGTGCTCCAGGACAGTTACTCACGTGCTGACGGAGCTCGGCCACCTCCAGAGAGAGTCCCTGCAGGCGATGAACCAAATCCTGAACCGACACCATGATGGAACAGAAAAATCTTTCCTTAGAGAATTTGCTGGCTGGACTTACTGTTATGTTCTGCTACCAGAGCTAAGGAAAGAGAGGAGATCTGTCCCTACGATAGAACTCAGCTTAATCCCTACGATGTAACATGGGACCTGATCCTGCGATCAGACCTGCTAAAGTCCTAAGCTAGTCTTTACGGAGACCTATAGATGTGGGGAAGGAATCCCTACAAGTACTAAGGACTGGGAGGAATATGGGACACCTCCTAACAGAAATAGTAGCAGACAGACGAACAAACAAAATATATAGAACATAGAGGTCAGTAGACAAAGCAAACTAACAGAGCAAGACACAGAGCACAGGCTAGCTAGAAAGTAGATATACAATGAAGTCCAGCAAAGCCAGAAGGGCGGAGCAGGATTAAATAGGCCAACAAGGTCATGTGACCAGCAAAGGAAAAAAGACCTAAGAGCAAGGTTCTAACAGGATGGTGCAATTTTAACCAAGGTAACCCCAAAACCACTGGAGCAGGCAAATTATTTAATACCGCCAAATCCAAATTCTCTTGGTGGATACCATTAATGGTAAGGGGAAATTCAAAAACCTTGTGAGTAATACCTTTCAAGGGAGAGCCATCAACAGCAAACCACAGAAATAGGAGATGACAAAAGTTTGGATTCTAATTTAAATTTTTCCAAAAAACCCTCATCAATCACATTGAGTGTAGAACCACAATCCACAAATACCCGAAATTCAATCAACTCCTCCTGGAATGAGGTGCTTCTAGAAAGAAATACTCCTTTTGAGTTTAAACAAGATATGCGGGCGTAACTGACCTCTTTTTTTTTTTCTTTGTTCAAACGAAGCACACAGTTCTTAATAAAGTGGTCAGATTTACCGCAATAAAAACACAATCCTTTAGCAAACCTGCGGTCTTTTTCCTGAGAGTGGGGTGACATTGCCCCAATCTCCATCGGTTCTCCACCCTCCGAACAGACCCTCTGAAAACTAGGAGCTTCCATAGCGGTAGATTTCTCTTTATTACTCCTAGCACACAGTCTCCTGTCCACACGTATGGCTAATTGCATTGCCTCCTGCAAGGTTCCAGGTTTTGGGAAGGCAATCAGCAGATCCTTAACCCTTTCACTTAGACCATCAAGAAACAAACATTTTAATGCTGAGTCATTCCATTCCACTTCAGCCAACCATCTTCTGAAGTATGTACAATAATTTTCCACATCACATGATCCCTGCTTCAAACGTCTTAATTCAGTTTCAGCAGATGAGACTCGATCAGGATCATCATACAACAACCCCATAGCAGAAAAAAAATCTTCCACAGATCTAAAACACGGATCATTAGGTTGTAGAGAAAAGGCCCATCCCTGTGGTTCTTTGCACAAAAGTGACATTTTAAACACAATGCACTGTGATTCATTCCCAGAGGATCTGGGTCTTAAACGAAAATATAATAAACAAGCGTTTTTAAAGGAAAAAAAATCTTGCCGTTTACCACAAAAAAATCTGGAAGTCCTACATTCGGTTTGACAAAATGCGCTCCAGGACAGCTACTCACGTGTTGCTGGAGCTCGGCCACCTCCAAAGACAGTCCCTGCCGGCGTTGAGCCAACTCCTGAACCGACACCATGCTGAAATCAGGATTTCTTTCCTTAGAGTGTTTTATTTTTGGGCTGGACTTACTGTTATGAACTGCTACAAACACTAAGGAAAGATAGGAAAACTGTCCCTTCAATAGAACTAAGCTGATTCCCTACGATGCAGGGGGGACCTGTTCCTTGTGAATAGACCCGCCTAAGTCCTCGGCTAGTTTGAACGCCGACCTATAGATATAAGGGAGGTGTCCCTACAAGAACTAAGGACTGGGATATAGTTGGACACCTCCTAGCAGAAATTGTAGCAGAGAAAAGACAAACCAACAAACAGAAGCACTAGTGGTGAAAATACCAAGCAAACTACAGAGTAAGGTACAAGGCACCTGGCTAGCTTAAGAGTAAATGTAACACTGAAGTCCAGCAAGGCCAGGAGGGCGGAGCTGGATTAAATAGGCAAAAAGTCATGTGACCAGCAAAATAGAGAAAACTAAAAGGAGAGTTCTAACACATACAGGCTGAACATACAGGTGTCCTTTCTCAGGCAAATATACTTAGTACTGATTAAATGGACTTCTGACTAGTGTTGAGCCACCCCCGTAGTGTTCGGGTTCAGTTCGGTTCGTCGAACACCTTAGAACATCGCAGAACACCGTCAAACACCGTTAAAACCAATGGCAGGCAAACAAATACACATAGAAATACATAGAAAACACCTACAAAGGTGTCCAAAAGCTGACAAACTGCTCAGAAGACACTCTCTTTAAAAAATCTGGCCGGCAATACAGCAGCGGCATACACCGGTACCCGACAATTTAGAAAAGAAAGAATAGAGCATCACACATAGATTAGATAGATAGAAACATGTCAGTCACATATATAAGAAGTACAGTGACAGTGTTGCTTACTGTACTTGTCATTTATTGTTAAAGGATTTATTAAAAAAAATAATAGTGTTTTCATGCACCGTCTCTTTAAAAAAGCCAGCCGGCATTTCAGCATCGGTACCCGACAATTTATAACAGAAAGAATAGAGCATCACACGTAGATTAGATAGATAGAAACAAGTCAGTCACATATATAAGAAGTACAGTGATAGTGTTGATTACTGTACTTGTCATTTAGTGTTAAAATAAAGGATTTATTAAAAAAAAAATTGGCGTGGGGTTCCCCATAATTTTAGTCTCTAGCGGAGGTTAAGCAGACGGCTGGGGCAGATGCTTGAAGCCTGGGAAGGGGGTAATACCCACGGAGCTTCCCAGGCTACTAATATCAGCCCCCAGCTGAATACCTAGCTTTTACTAGTTATTAAAATGGGGGACCCAAAAAAAAGGATGTGGGGTCCCCCCTATTTTAATAGCTAGCAAAGGCTAGGCAGACAGCTGGGGGCTGATATTAATAGCCCAGGAAGGGTGCCATGAATATTGGCCCCCTCCCAGGCTAGAAACACCAGCCGTCAGCCGCCCCATAAATGGCGCATCCATTGGATGCACCAATTCTGGCACTTAGCCTCGCTCTTCCCACTGCCCTATAGCGGTGGCAGTGGGGTAATAGGGCTGGGGTTGATGTCAGCTTATAATGCCAGCTGAAATCAAGCCCAGGTTAGTAATGGAGAGGCGTCTATAAGACACCCCCATTACTAACCCCATAGTCAAAGTTAAAAAAAAACAAAATCACCCAGAATAAAGTCCTTTAATTGAAAAAAGCACACAATTCTTTATTGTTCTAAATTAAACCATACCTACCATCACGTCCAATCCAGCTGAAACCAATGTCTTCTGCAATAAAAGTAAAATAATAAAGCAACATCATCCTTACCTTTCCATGGTTCCCACGACAGCTTCAGCTCTCCTACATTCACATGACAGGCTGGATCGCAGCCGAAAGCTGCCATCCAGCTTGCCATGCCACAGACACTGAGAAGCGCAGGCATGCTTGTGCTCCTCAGTGTCTTGATGTGACGGCATAAAGATGAGCCGAGGTCAGGTCCAATGAACTCAGCTCACCTCATGCACGTCACTGACAGCGTGGGAGAATTCTCCTGCGCTCAGCGCTTGAGTAAGAGAATTCTCCCACGCTGGGATGGCATTGAGATGACAGGCTGGATCACAGCTGAGCGCTGCCATCCAGCTTGCCATCCTTCAGAGACACTGCAGAGCGCAAGCATGCCTGAGCTCTGCAGTGTCTATGAAGGATGGCATGCTGGATGACAGCGCTCAGCTGCCATTCAGCCTGTCATCTCAATGCCATCCCAGCGTGGGAGAATTCTCCTGCTCAAGCGCTGAGCGCAGGTGAATTTTCCCACGCTGTCAGTGACGTGCATGAGGTGAGCCGAGTTCATTGGACATGACCTCGGCTCATCTGGATGCCGTCACAGCCAGACACTGAGGAGCGCAAGCATGCCTGCGCTTCTCAGTGTCTGCGGCATGGCAAGCTGGATGGTAGCTTTCGACTGCGATCCAGCTTGTCATGTCAATGTAGCAGAGCTGAAGCTATCGTGGGAACCATGGAAAGCTAAGGATGATATTGCTTTATTATTTTACTTTTATTGCAGAAGACATTGGCTTCAGGTGGAATGGGCGTGATGGTAAGTATGGTTTAATTTAGAACATGAAAAATTGTGTGTCTATTTCAATTAAAGTACTTTAGTCTGGGTGTGGTGTTTTTTTAAATACTTTACTAGAAATTCATGGCGGTCATGTCTAATATTGGCGTGACCCCATGAATTTCGGGCTTAGGGCCAGCTGATAATGCCTAGCTGGCCCTAACCCCTTTATTACCCAGTGAGCCACCGCACCAGGGCCCTGGATAAGTTGGGTACAGCGCCAGAAGATGGCGCTTCTATGAACGCGCCATTTTCTGGGGTGGCTGCGGACTGCAATTTGCAGTGGGCGGGGGGGAGCCCAGAAAGCTTGGGTCTCCCTGCGCTGCAGATTCTAGCCCCCAGCTGCCTAGTTGTAACTGGCTGGACACAAAAATAGGGCGAAGCCCCACGTATTTTTTTTTTTAATTTTGGGTAAATTTTAATTAATTTTGGGTAAAATTAATTAAAAAATAATTAAAAAAAATAATAATTTAGAGACTGCATCTTTTTTAACCCCTCACATGCAGGGGTTAATAAAGATGCAGCCCCTAAATGTGTTTTTTTCTTTAAATTTTATTGAATTTTTCACCAAAAATTTGACGTGGCCTTCGCCATATTTTTGTGTCCAGCCAGGTGCAGCAGGCAGGAAAGGGCTGCCCCAACCCCCAGATGCCTATTTGTACCTGGCTGGAAACAAAAATACAGGGAAGCCCTTTTTTTAATTATTTCATGAATTTCTTGAAATAATTTTAAAAAAATTGCCATGGGGCTCCTCCCTATTTTTGTGTCCAGCCAGGTACAGCAGGCAGGAATGGGCTGCCCCCAACCACCAGCTGCCGATTTGTACCTGGCCGGACACAACAATATAGGGAAGCCCTTTTTTTTAAATTATTTCATGAATTTCATGAAATAATTAAAAAAAAAAATACGTGGGGCTTCGCCCTATTTTTATGTGCAGCCAGGTACATCTAGGCAGCTGGGGGCTGGAATCCGCAGCGCAGGGAGGCCCAAGCTTTCTGGGCCCCCCCGCTGCAAATTGCAGTCCGCAGCCACCCCAGAAAATGGCGCGTTCATAGAAGCGCCATCTTCTGACGCTGTACCCAACGAATCCAGGGCCCTGGTGCGGTGGCTCACTGGGTAATTAAGGGGTTAGGGCATGCTTGGCACTATCAGCTGGCCCTAAGCCTGAAATTCATGGGGTCACGACAATATTAGACATGACCGCCATGAATTTCTAGTAAAGTATTTAAAAAAACACAGCACCAAGAATAAAGTCCTTTAATTGAAATAAACACACAATTTTTTAATGTTCTAAATTAAACCATACTTACCATCACGCCCATTCCAGCTGAAGCCAACGATCTCCTGCAATAAAAGTAAAATAATAAAGCAACCTCATCCTTACCTTTCCATGGTTCCCACGACAGCTTCAGATATGCTGCATTGACATGACAGGCTGGATCGCAGCCGAAAGCTGCCATCCTGTTTGCCACGCCACAGACACTGAGAAGCGCAGGCATGCTTGCGCTCCTCAGTGTCTGGCTGTGACGGCATCCAGATGAGCCGAGGTCATGTCCAATGAACTCGGCTCACTTCATGCTCGTCACTGACAGCGTGGGAAAATTCTCCTGCGCTTAGCGCTTGAGCTGGAGAATTCTCCCACGCTGGGATGGCATTGAGATGACAGGCTGGATGGCAGCTGAGCGCTGCCATCCAGCATGCCATCCTTCATAGGCACTGCAGAGCGCAGGCAATTCTCCCACGCTGTCAGTTACGTGCATGAGGTGAGCTGAGTTCATTGGACATGAGCTCACCTCATGCACGTCACTGACGGCGTGGGAAAATTCTCCTGCTTTCAGCGTTTCAGCAGGAGAATTCTCCCACGCTGGGATGGCATTGAGATGACAGGCTGGATGGCAGCTGAGCGCTGCCATCCAGCATGCCATCCTTCATAGACACTGCAGAGCGCAGGCATGCTTGCGCTCTGCAGTGTCTCTGAAGAATGACAATCTGGATGGCAGCGCTCAGCTGTGATCCAGCCTGTCATCTCAATGCCATCCCAGTGTGGGAGAACTCTCCTGCTCAAGCGCTGAGCGCAGGAGAATTCTCCCACGATGCCAGTGACGTGCAGGAGGTGAGCTGAGTTCATTGGACATGAGCTCACCTCATGCACGTCACTGACAGCGTGGGAAAATTCTCCTGCGCTCAGCACTTCAGCAGGAGAATTCTCTCCCGCTGACTGCAAGCGCAGGAGAATTTTCCCACGCTGTCAGTGACGTGCATGAGGTGAGCTGAGTTCATATGACATGACCTCGGCTCATCTTTATGCCGTCACAGCGAGACACTGAGGAGCACAAGCATGCCTGCGCTTCTCAGTGTCTGTGGCATGGCAAGCTGGATGGCAGCTTTCGGCTGCGATCCAGCCTATCAAGTGAATGTAGCAGAGCTGAAGCTGTTGTGGGAACCATGGAAAGGTAAGGATTATGTTGCTTTTTTTATTTTACTTTTATTGCAGAAGACATTGGCTTCAGCTGGAATGGGCGTGATGGTAAGTTTGGTTTAATTTAGAACAATAAAGAATTGTGTGTTTATTACAATTAAAGGACTTTATTCTGGGTGTTTTTGTTTTTTTTAACTTTGACTATGGGGTTAGTAATGGGGGTGTCTTATAGACGCCTCTCCATTATTAACTTGAGCTTGATGTCAGCTGGCATTATAAGCTGACATCAACCCCAGCCCTATTACCCCACTGCCACCGCTACAGGGCAGTGGGAAGAGCGAGGCTAAGTGCCAGAATTGGCGCATCCTATGGATGCGCCAATTCTGGGGCGGCTGGCTGCTGGTGTTTCTAGCCTGGGAGGGGGCCAATATTCATGGCACCCTTCCTGGGCTATTAATATCAGCCCCCAGCTGTCTGCCTAGCCTTTGCTAGCTATTAAAATAGGGGGGACCCCACGTCATTTTTTGGGGGGTCCCCCATTTTAATAGCTAGTAAAGGCTAGGTATTCAGCAGGGGGCTGATATTAGTAGCCTGGGAAGCTCCGTGGGTATTACCCCCTTCCCAGGCTTCAAACATCTGCCCCAGCCGTCTGCTTAACCTCCGCTAGAGACTAAAATTACGGGGAACCCCACGCCAATTTTTTTTTATTAAATCCTTTATTTTAACACTAAATGACAAGTACAGTAATCAAAACTATCACTGTACCTCTTATATATGTGACTGACATGTTTCTATCTATCTAATCTATGTGTGATGCTCTATTCTTTGTGTTGTAAATTGTCGGGTACCGATGCTGAATTGCCGGCCGGCTTTTTTAAAGAGACGGTGCATGAAAACACTAATATTTTTTTTAATAAATCCTTTAACACTAAATGAGAAGTACAGTAAGCAACACTGTCACTGTACTTCTTATATATGTGACTGACATGTTTCTATCTATCTAATCTATATGTGATGCTCTATTCTTTCTGTTGTAAATTGTCGCGTACCGATGCTGAATTGCCGGCCGGCTTTTTTAAAGAGACGGTGCATGAAAACACTAATATTTTTTTTAATAAATCCTTTAACACTAAATGAGAAGTACGGTAAGCAACACTGTCACTGTACTTCTTATACATGTGACTGCCATGTTTCTATCTATCTAATCTATGTGTGATACTTTATTCTTTCTGTTCTAAATTGTCGGGTACCGGTGTAAGCCGCTGCTGAATTGCCGGCTTTTCATGTTTTACTGTGAGCACTGTTCCCATCGATTTGGGCAACCACTGTAATGCCACAACCACCATGGCTGTGGCTTTACAGTGAGTGGCAGACAATCCCTGCATGATTGGTGCTCTAAATAGCGCCAGACATGCAGGACACGCTTTTGGTGCACGAACAGTTATCGAACATAACCTCGAACAGCCAAATTTTTTGCAAATCGTTTGCGTTCGTCGAACAACTCGAACACCGCCCAAAACAGCTCGAGTTTGAGATTGGCGAACAGTTCTAGTTGAACACCGCTCCTCTCTACTTCTGACTCAGCAGACTGGACTAATGACAAGAACTGTCACAATTTACTATGTACATACTCTCATGTCCAGCCTCTAGTATAACGCCAGAGAGGGTGTTCAACATGGACGGTAGCTTTGTCACACTGAAGTAGATCAGGTTGTGGAAAACCTTAGATTTATCAAAATGAGTCAGTCATGGATCACTGCCAACTTTCCTTCACCTATGACTGATGTCAATTATTAAATTGGCTACACCATCTGCTCTCCTATCTGTTGTCTGTCTCCTACACAGTTCTGCTGCTCCTAGTGCTGATGGCCCACACTCAGTTGGGCATCTACTTCTTTTCTGTCATGTCATTTATACTGTAGTAATACAGTTGCCAGGGATGCCATTGCTGGCTCTACACTGCTTGACATCTCCTTACGTACCCTTTCATAATTCTCTACCAGGTAACTTCCACTGCCATTGCACGTCAGCTACACATCTCTTGGCTGCCCACTTTATTTTATTATACTGTATTGCTGCTGCCATAGCTGTTGTTTCTGGCAGTACAATGGCAAACATCTCCTTGCCTGCCCGTTCTTCATTTTCTGTTGTGCAGTCTCTGCCGCTGCGACTACCTCTTCAGCACAGCACTAACCACACATCTCCTGGTTGCACATGGTGTTTTCTAGTGCTGTTGTTAAATGTACTCCCTAAACAAATAGAAAATAGCTCCCAAAATAGGATAGCTTTTTTAACAGCTTGTTGCTTCTTCAGTTTGATAACAGCTAGCCTGATCCAACTTCCTGAAAAATTTTTTTGGAAGGCTTGATAAGAAGTCTTGTAATTGCTTAATCATTTTGTGAATGGCAAACCTGTGAAAGGTCCAAAAAAGGGATAATTTTTTCACTCTTTCTTAAGAAACCACTATTTCATCACATTCAAAACCGTACACTTGTGTTATATTGATATACTTGTATAAAGGGATATTTTTGGATGACTTGTGAAAAAGCTATAGCTACTTCATCAAGCAAAAAACAGTCCTCTTGATACTTCATAATTTTTGCACTCCTCATGAGAAATTTTTTCTGTTTGCACAGTCTGTGCATAAACACTATCAAAGAAGGCATATGCCCCCCAAAAAAGGATAATTTGTGAACAGTTTTTCCAATTTAAGTAGCTTGAAAACTATGATACTGCTATGTGTTGTTAAATTGGATGTTGGTCACCATTTGTTTACCACTAGCTATTTAGGCTGAGATCATTTGGATATTAAAAAGGCTGTGTTTGCATTAAAGAGTTTAAAAGGGTTCAGAATAGTCCTAGGAGATCTCCGAATGTTATACATGTATTTTCTGGTCAATGAGAGGCCATTCAGTTAGGAGATCCATGGCTAACTTATTTGCTGCAAATTGATTTTTTGCGGAAAATTCTTAGAAGCTGAAAAATTTGAATTTGAATTTTCGATCCGTTTATGTCTATGTTTGATCAGTGTCGAGCTTAGATCTATTTACATATATGTCGTGTCTAGGGCTATGTTCATATTTCCATTTTAGGAACAGACAAATTGAATTAATGTTCAAACCAGAACTATGACATAATGGTTGAAAATGGAAGCAGAGTGACCCTATTGATTTTTATGGGGTATGTCTGGGTTTTTATAAGGGAAGAAAAAAAAACATCATACAAAACTTTTTTCTGTTCTAAAAATTGACAGCAGAACTCAGATGGACTCCATAATCTTTGGGAGTCTATCTCAGTTAGCTTAGTGCTTTCAATCAATTTCTCCCTGACGCTGCTTAACTTCTAACCCCCTACTGAAAAAATATATGAAAACCTGCAGCTACATTCCCCTCCTCCCTTCCTTTATCAAAACATTAAATTAGTAAAATACTAAGCCCTTTTGAACTCTTAGAATGCAAATGTCCAGAATGTAGTAATTATAGTCATCTCTTTAGTTTAAATATTTATTATTTAGTTATAAAATTACTATCTCAGTTATTAACACTAGTCTACATTTTGTTCAAATACACTGCATTTATTACAAGCAAGGCCTTAAACTGTGTATTATATTCATGGCATATGCCTGCATAGTCTGTGCAGTCACTTCTGAAGTTAGCCTCATAATAATATGTTTGCACAGGATTACATTTCTTAATGTGTAATGAGTGTCTCACAATGAAATACTTGTAATATGCTTTTAATTATGTGTTAATCTATTAATTTAAATTTCATTTGCATGGCTAAATAGTGTGAGTTTCAATAATGAGAGTTCACTGTGGCTGTGTTATTTATTGTATGTGCAGCTCCGTGAGTGCTATTTATTTTGTGTTTTTAGATAGGCAGATTTACTAATAATAAAGATATCCAGTATTCATCTATTTGTAATATACATCTAGAGTACACCTGACATAGTTGATATTTTTTGCAACATTTGACATGTTGGGATTGGGGGAGAACTGTATCAAGGTATTTGCATCAGGTTTCTGTCGGTAAAAAGTTACTAATTTTGTTGCACACCATTTGTGCAAAAATGGCGACTACTTATAAAAATGGGCAACATTACCTAGCTATGCAAGTAGCGGTTACCATAACTCAGATTTATGAATTGAAGCTTTTTAAAAAAGTTACACAAACATTAGCAAACTCACTCCAATACGGAGCTGGAGTAAAAAATGGAAAATTATCTCCAGACAGAAGTACTACACGTTTCAGCCTATTAGAAATGCACAAGTAAAATACTGCTATGAACAGCAACAAAGTACTGTTCCTTGTATATGCCACATTTGAGACATTCAAATTTACTTCACAAAGCAACAATAAAACAATTTGATATAATGCTTCATTGATATGTCAGTGATTTTTCATGTTTACCGATGTTATTCATGTGCTGTCCGTGATTTTCATGGACCATAGACTTGTACTGATAATTTTAATTGCTAAAAAAGCACGGACATTTGAACAGCTCAGTGGATTATATTGGGTACATGTTCTATCTGTGAAAACTTAAGTCAGAGCACATACAGTATGTGAAAAACGAGATCTGATTGAGGCCTAAGAAAATGTTAATTAAGTGTCTGTACCTTTTGAAGATTTTCTTTTCTGCGCAGAGAAATGTCCCAGACACCAATATACACTGCTCAAAAAAATAAAGGGAACAGTCAAATAACACATCCTATATCTGAATGAATGAAATATTCTCATTGAATACTTTGTTCTCTACAAATTTGAATGTGCTGACAACAAAATCACACAAAAATCATCAATGGAAATCAAATTTATTAACCAATGGAGGCCTGAATTTGGAGTCACCCCCAAAATTAAAGTGGAAAAACACACTACAGGCTGATCCAACTTTCATGTAATGTCCTTAAAACAAGTCAAAATGAGGCTCAGTATTGTGTGTGGCCTCCACGTGCCTGTATGACCTCCCTACAATGCCTGGGCATGCTCCTGATGAGGTTGTGGATGGTCTCCTGTGGGATCTTCTCCCAGACCTGGACTAAAGCATCCGCCAACTCCTGGACAGTCTGTTGGTGGATGGAGCGAGACATGATGTCCCACATATGCTCAATCGCATTCAGGTCTGGGGAATGGGTGGGCCAGTCCATTGCTTCAATGCCTTCATCTTGCAGGAACTGCTGACACACTCCAGCCATATGAGGTCTGGCATTGTCCTGCATTAGGAGGAACCCAGGGCCAACCGCACCAGCATATGGTCTCACAAGGGGTCTGAGGATCTCATCTCGGTACCGAATGGCAGTCAGGCTACCTCTGGCGAGCACATGGAGGGCTGTGCGGCCCTCCAAAGAAATGCCACCCCACACCATTACTGACCCACTGCCAAACCGGTCATGTTGAAGGAAGTTGCAGGCAGTAGATCGCTCTCCACGGCGTCTCCAGACTCTGTCACGTCTGTCACATGTGCTCAGTGTGAACTTGCTTTCATCTGTGAAGAACACCGGGCGCCAGTGGCAACTTTGCCAATCCTGATGTTCTGTGACAAATGCCAAGCGTCCTTCACGGTGTTGCGCTGTGAGCAAAACCCTCATCTGTGGATGTCGGGACCTCATACCACCCTCATGGAGTTGGTTTCTAACCGTTTGTGCAGACACATGCACATTTGTGGCCTGCTGGTGGTCATTTTGCAGGGCTCTGGCAGTGCTCCTCCTGCTCCTCCTTGCACAAAGGAGGAGGTAACTGTCCTGCTGCTGGGTTGTTGCCCTCCTATGGCTCCCTCCACGTCCCCTGGTATCTGCTCCATGCTCTGGACACCGTGCTGACAGACACAGCTACACTTCTTGCCACAACTCGCACTGATGTGCCATGCTGGATGAACTGCGCCACCTGAGCAACTTCTGTGGGTTGTACTGTAGACACCGCCTCATGCTACTGTACCTCTCGGGGTGAGAGCAATGGCAAAATGAAAAAGTGACCAAAACAACAGCCAAAAACGATGAGAACAGAGAAATGGTCTGTGGTCACCACCTGCAGAACTACTCCTTTATAGGGGGTATCTTGCTAATTGCCTATCATTTCTACTAATTATCTGTTCTATTTGCACAACAGCAGGAGAAATTAATTCACAGCCAGTGTTGCTTCATAACTGGACAGGTAGATTTCACAGACGTGTTATTGACTTGGAGTTACATTGTGTTGTTTAAGTGTTCCCTTCATTTTTTTGAGCAGTGTATATATATATATAGTAGAAAATCAGCTGGCAGAATTATGGATAGGAGGTGCTCTGGGGGTTAATAGGACCAATATATATGGTCCAGGTTTTTAGGAATGATTAGTTGAGATGGGTGAAACTAGTCATTCCTACCCTCAAATCCAGGAGGTGCAGCTGGTTCAAAAGTGCAGCTGAGTTGTTAATTTCTTGTTTGGGAGTAGCAGTGCATACATCTCTGGTATTTGGGTCTGGGGATGCAAGGTGGAGGACCTGTGTATGTTGTTTAGACTCTGCAAGCGGTTGAGTATTGGACTTTGAATTTTGAGCAGCTGAACCTCTCTGAATTCTCATACTGCTGTATGGACTCTTTGTTTTTACTTTCTGCTGGAAGTTTATGGAGTTAATAAACCTTCTTGCCTGTGTAAACGTTACCCTACCTGCTGCCTGAAATCATGTGAATTCCTGCTATATATATATATATATATATATATATATATATATATATATATATATATATATATATATATATGTTTATTTTTTGTTTTTTACATTTCCAAATGACAAAATAAATGGCCTATAAATGTACGTAAAGCTGCAATTTACTTCTATAGTTTTCAAAATATTTGGAAATCGTTTTTAGGGCAAAAATCAATTTCTTTCCAACACAGACATGAACAGAAATAGAGTGACAGTAATCTCACAAACACATATTTCAAACTGCACAGCGTGTAACTTCATTTTATTTTTCATTGGCTCCTGTGACATTTATTAGATTATTCCAGCTATGAAACAGCTCAACATCCCCATAATGTCCCTGGCTAAATTGCTTGTGGTCCAGGCTTCTAGGCTTTCAGAATAGCCAGGCATTTAATTACAACGTACAGTCAGAATGATCTGCAGAAATAACCTGCAGCAAAGCACAATCTCCATTTTTCACAACTGCAAGTATGGCTTGCTTGTCAAGGTTGGAAACTGTAACTATGGTGATTGTTTCTTATTGTGTCACCCAAACTTAAAGAATTACCTTCTTGTTTGCTTCGGGCCACATGACATTAATGACAGGTTGTGCTATCTGGAATGATTTCACCTGTCCTATATTTTATTTTAAGAAACACAGTAATGAACTCTAAACTGTGTCATTCTATTTCAATGTCTAAATATTTTTTCTATGTTACTTTATTTTTATTTATTTTTCTTGACTTAGATTTAGTCCCATAATTGTAAGTAGAATTACATGTTTTGCTCTCAGGATTTTAATAGACTTGTGAATTAAAAAATTATGTATGACACATATGGGGTGTTAGATATCTATAAATCAGGGTACTTAAAGGGAATCTGTCAGTAGCATCAACCCTCCTAAGCCTTCTATATGTGCTTGTAGATCATAAAATGTTGAATAAAATGATACATTGATATCTGTGACCCAATGTCTTATTGCAGAGATATCCACGCTTTTCTTAATATGTAAATAAGCTGTTAAGATCTATGGGCTGGACATAGATCTCCCTGAAAATCTGTCTTCAGAGCTTATTTTAAAAGAAAGGGGTTGTTATCAGTGCGAGACATGTAATGACTGACAGTCTGCTCTCCTGATCTAAATGTCTCTCACTGGTAATGCCCCCTTTCTTTTAATATAAGCTCAGGAGACAGATTCTCATGCAGATCAGTGTCCGACCCATAGATCTGAGCAGCTCATTTCCATTTAAGAAAAACGTAAATTTCTCTGGGTTAAAATATTGTATCACAAATTTCACTCATTATTCATTTTATTTTATTCAACATTCTATGTCCTACATGACCGTATGGATGGTTTAATGGGGTTGATACTACTGACAAATTCCATTTAAAGAGGACCAGTCACTTGCCGTAAAATATGTAATATACAGTATCTGGAATAAATGACTGTGTTCTCCTGAATCTGGTATTGTTTTTCTTTTGTTCCTGAACTTTCCCCTTCCTGAGATATTAATCTCAGGAAGGGGAAAGTATGTATATAATTCAAGTCTTTTTAAAAGGAGGGTGTTTTCCTAAACATTTTTTATGGGAGTCTTGGGCACCCTGCATGATTAGTACCTAGTAGCACCCACTTTTTGGTAAATGAGAGCTGAAATGCTGCCTTTGTCTGTAAATGTGTCATTAAGTGGACTGTGCCAAGCACTGCTATGGTAGGGATATAGGGGGCCCACTCCTGCACAGCGGTCTACTATGGTATTTCCCTATTCCCCTATGGGCCAGTCCGAACCTGCACAAAATGAACCTGCACAGAATTAAATGGGATACTCTTCACGACTCAATAACAGAATTCAGCTCCTATAAAAAGAGGTCAGTAGATTGAACAATAGCCAAAATCTTTTTAATAACTATATGAAAAGGTTTGAGAATTGTCAGACAATGCAAAAAGGGGCAGTATAACAGCACAAAGATGACATCACAATAATCCAGAATTATTCAAAAAAGACAAAGGTTCCGACTATAATAAAATACATGAAGATATGTATAATACATCCACAAAGTGCATACTAATACAATGCCATTAGTGACAGTGGCGTATAGTTAATAGCAGCAGACCAGGCAGCCACTATGGAATCCGTGAGTTGGGGGGGGGTAGTGCTGAGTGCACCTCTCCTTTCAATTGCAATGGTACCTGTCTTTGTCTCCCTGTTCCACCATTCATCCTGTGTATTAGAGTCTCAGACCAGCAGGCGTGAGATTGGAGCTTCAGTCAACACACTGCATATATTGTCTGCTATGGGGGCCATTATATTGTGTTTGGGAGGGTGCTATGGAGGTTAATATAATATATGGGGGCTGTAGTTACCAATATACTGTATGGAAAGTTCTGCGGGCCAAATTACTGAGTGAGCAGCTGTGGGGGCTATCCTACTGTATGGGTTGCTGTTGGGACCATCATAGTATGTGTGAAGGCTTTGGGGGATATTATATTGTGGGGGGGGTAAATGTGAGAGCCATCATACTGTGTATGGGTACTGTGGAAGCCATCATACTGTGTGCAGGCCATCATTTTGTGTGGGAGGGCTGTGGGGTCATCATACAGTTGGGGCAATCCAGCATTGTGTGTGTGGACTGTGAGGGGAATTATACTCTGTGTGGTGTGGCTTGTGGGGGCCATAATACTGTATATTGAACTGTGGGGGGTTAATCATATTGTGTGTCGGGTATAGATGGAGACATGATACTGTGTGTGGGGGATTGTGGAGGAAGTATGCTGCATGGGGGGGAGTGTGGGGGCATCATGCTTTATGCGGGGTTTGTGTAGACAAGCATAGTGTGTATGCTTTCAATGTGTGTGTGTGTGGGTGGAGATGGGGTTCATCATCATAGGGTATGTGGGGGGGTCATGGCAGCCATAGTGTGGGGGGCAGTGGAGCCAACATCTGTGTGGGGGCTATCATACTGTATGTGGTGTTTATGAGACCTTATACTATTTGTGGGGGAACTGTGGGAGCATCAGAATGTGTGTGGGGGCTGTATAGGCCCCCTATACTGTGTGGGGCACTCTAGGGCATCATACTGTGTTTGCAAAGCTGTGCAAGTATTCTACTGTTTTCATGAGCTCTGTGAAGACGCAATAATATGTTGAGGAACCTATGGCAGCATCATACTGTGTTGGGGCACTGCAGGTCATCATACTTTGCTGGGTCACTAGGGTTATCATACTATGCATGTGGGGATCTTGCGAGGCAAATTGTGGGGTGAATTTACTATGGAGGCATTACACTGTGTCTGGGAGCATTTATAAGGCATTATACTCTGTGAGGGTCATGATAGTGGTATCATAGTGGGTGAAAACACTAAGGGACTTCAGTTGGAACACAAATATTGTGTTTGTGCTGCAATAAATATCTTTCGTTGGGTGGGTGAGTGGGGTGTAGGTGAAGTCAGGAGGCCCAATTCGGATTTTTTTGCATGATTATTGTGTACTCCCTAATTAGTGACACTGCAAAAATCTTGCATATATAATAATGTTATAATAGTGTGTATGATATGGAAACCCAAATATAGACACAAAGTAGAATGGATTTTCAACATTATCCTAATCAATGCTGAGCAATAAATTTACCCAGCAGGAGAGGAACCTATGGTTCAATACTTAAAGTTGATTTGAATAATGTTTCATATTCACCCTACCTTGACACTACATTTATATTTTCATCAATACGCTCTATCAATATTGATATACAAGTATATCTGACGTACTTGGTGTACTTACTTTTTTGTCGTGTCACTGATGGCACTGTACTGTATTGCATTCTGTCAATGTATTAATAACAATCTAATGCACTTTATTATAGTAGGAACTTCATTTTTTAATAATTCTGGATTAGTGTGATTTCCTTTGCCACGTAAAAGGCAAACACTAACTGTATTTAAATTGCATGCCATTATGACGATTAACATCTATTTAACATCTATTTTTATGTAATTATGCAACTAAAAATTGTATTGGAATGAACTCCTAATGCAAATAGATTTAACTTTGGGTTTTCAGTAGTACCGTAGAGAAAACAATCTCTCTAGTTGAGAATCATATGTGTTTTTCTATTGCTGTAGATGATTATGAATTTTTCAGCAGATCCCCTGATCGATTTTAAGTAAACCACTATGGCTGCTTGCCTTCCCCTTGTACTCGGCACTGTTTGTCAGGGAGCTGGGATTTAAAGGAAGCGAAATCTATAATGCTTCTTCCTATTGCACTTGTGCTCCTTCTTGTACTGTGCTGACCCAGTCACATTGTGATTATGCAGCTGTCTCCTCCTTGGGAGGCTCTTAAGTTATTTGTGAAGGTCAAAAACTTGTCCGTGAACAGAATGGCTAATTTATTTCATAAGCTAAACTGATTCTCTGACTGTTACATTTCCTCATGTTTTTTAACCAGAGAGTCAGCCCGGCATAATGAAATAGATTTTTAAATATTAATCTGACATTGAAGTCTAAAAGATGCACAGAGGCTGAAATCAAGCCATTCGGAATAGGAGAATACAATAAAACAAAAAACTAGGCGAGCAGTTCCTTCGAGTGAATATTATTTCAATACATTTTAATTAAAGATAAATATTCAGTAAAGCATAGTCCCTCTTGATCCTCCTGCTTACTATGCCCATATTGATTACTCTCTCTTTCAGACAGCTGCAGAGAATATGGGAGGTAGTTGAGCCTGCAAATTGCACCCTTAAGAATGGCTGCCTAACCTTGTGATGTGCACTCTTCCAGATGAAATAAGAATGGCTGATTGCTTTGAATAAGAAGGATATGTGAAGGATAACATATAAGGGCTTTTATTTGATTGCTGACTTTTAGGCTGTACTGAAGCGTAGAACATGCAATATTTATTAATATTTATTAATGCATAACTCCATATGCAAGGGAGAGGTTATGTTTAGAAAATACATCTGCTTTTACTGTACCTTTGGTGAGCTCTCATACATTAGTAAACCATACACATCACATTTAGCTGTTACTATATTTCTATAAAAGTGCAGTGTAAAAACTATACTGTTTAGCTATATATAAAAATGAAAACAGCTTAATGGATATAGAAATGTAACACCATGCCGCTCGCTGATGGACTTCTATCCATTGTGAAGATTGTCTACGGAAATTTCTCATCCGATTGACTCAATTGGTTATAAGGTCATAGTTGTAAGGAGGTAGAGAGTCATTTATCGGAGGAAGGAATGGGATCTAAGAAAGCAGGAGTGCACACAGAAAGAACAGGGCCCTTGTCCAAGAACAAAAAATGGGCTATTTGCAGACAAAAAGCTCATCTTGATGCACAATCCCACCTGCTTTGGAGGTGGTAGTGGGCCCCTTATTTCTTGGGCCTCTGGGCGGCTGCATAAGTTGCACCAATGGTATGTCTGTCCTTGTAACAAAGGCTCTGATCGACGTGCATTATGAACCGGATCTATTGCAGAGTTGTGACTTCTTTTCAAAGTGGAAACTATGATGTTAGTGTGAACAGTTAGTGTGTGGCTGTTAATGAGGACCTATCACCGGATCAAGATATTATTTTTATTCTTATTTTATTCCTACTGGCCCCCTGTGTAATCATTATTTTTTTTAAATCTGACATACGGATACAGAAATATGAGCCAAGGGGGCGTTACTCATAGGGTAATAATGCAGGACAGTCTAAAGACACAGAGGGTCCTGTGATCAACACCTCCTTAATAACAAGTATGAAAATTAGCACTAAGTTAAAAAGCCTGTATCTCTGCAACGCTATGATAGATTTTAGAAAGACGTCAACAACAACAAAAAACTGAATACTCGGGAAAAGCAGGGATGAATTAATAGTAAAAACTGTCCACTTTAGACCGGGTGACAGGTCCTCTTTAAAATGTATAGATTTAAAAACTAATCAAAATGAAAACTTTTTCACATTCTTGTTATTAGACATTTCACATTTCATTTCATATTAGCCTTAGTTATAAACACTCTTGTGCTCATTGTACTGTGAAGTATCCACTGCCAAGAACTGCAACTCAATTCCTATTGAAGAGAATAGGAGCCCACTGCAATTCTTGGCAGCAGCCATTAGAGAGAGGTCTGACATCCGGTGTCCAGACCAATCTGCTGTTAGCAGTTTTAGCAGTGGCATGATGGAAACCTGAAACAGCAAAGCACATTGTTCTGTGAAGTGGCTGCTGCCAAGAGTGGCAACTCAATTCCTATTGAAGAGAATAGAAACCCATCTGCAGGTCTTGGCAGCAGCCACTACACAGTGAACGGAGCTGTGCTGTTCGGTTTCGATCACTGTCTACATACTGCTACCATAGGTCAGGAATGGTCATGAATATCATAAGGTTATTTTTTTTTTAAATCTTTCTCTTTGTTCAAAAACAAAACAAATTGACATCTTTGCAATCTACATCTACAAACATACAAACACTGTGTAAGTGCTTATATGAAATCTGTCATCAAGTTTTTGCTATGTAATCTGAGAACAGTATATTGTAGAGGCAGGCACCCTGATTCCAGCAATTTGTCACTTGCTGAGCAGCTTGCTGTAGTTTTCATAAATTAACTGATCTAGCGGTTCTCTGAATGCAGAGCTCTGTATAACCACGCCCCCTACAGTGTTTTTGTGTTCACTGTATTTAGGCAGAAAGCTGGTAATCAGTGGTGGAGGTGTGACGCCCCTGAGGGTTCGACCGCCACAGGGATGCTGCACTTCTCTAATGGAGTGTAGTGTTCCTCCTCTGAGGAAAGAACAGTGTGATAGTCGTGACCCGACCTTTGCATCCAACAGCACATTTCTCCACCAGAGGGGGCTAGAAAGAACTAGGTGCTGCTCCCCTGGTTGCAGGGAGACTGGGGAACCAAGAGTTAGGGGAAAAAGTTAGTGGGTGAGGGTGGAGGACTTACAAGTTATTTACACTTTAAATTTCATATTTAATAAAATGCCATCTTTGGTTTTGGTCTTTGTGCTGTCAATTACTGAGAGGTACTGTTATCTCCCGCCCAAGCGTGGATCCTGTGTGGGCCCGCATCGGATGGAGACACAGCCCCCGTACCCTGGCCTTGGGTCGAGGGGCAGGTTGTAGACCAGGAATGTCTCAACCCGGCCAAGGACCAGGACCAAGAAGACGAGGAGCTTAAGAGTTTGGCTCCATAGCATATGGATCCCAGGCAGGATGCTGATGGAGCGGTGTACGCCACCTGTCCTCGCCATGCTGATATATTCAGAGGGAGTCCGGCTGCAAGAGGGGTACAGGCCCCCGACACCCGACCTTGCTACTCCATGTCCTGGTCGGGAAAGCCCGGTAGGCCCTGAGGATCCCACCGGGTATCGGACGGAGCGGGGCTGCCACCCATGCCCTTGTTCTGAGAGGCGCTCAGAGGGAGACCTGGCCTATTCGCACACACATGGACAGGAAAGGATTCGGTCTGTAGTTCAGGAACACACTGGTTTAGGGTCCTGACGGAATGCTGGACTTACTCGGAGGTTGTCGGACCCCCGTCCCTGGTGACCGCAGGACTCCGCGGGGAGCAGGGAGTCGCCTTCCTTCTGCCAACTCTAAAGTGAGTAAAGCCTTGGAAGTTCACCCCTATGGCCTCCGGACTGTTAATTATGCGCCACACCGCGCGACGCGGCATCCGTTCTCCTCTACTACTACCCCCTCCATCCTGTCCCTCTGCCCTGAGGCCTTGCTCCGCCTGTGGGGAGTAGTAATAACTTTGGCCGTCATACCACCATGCCTCAGCGGACTGCGGCGCCGCTGGTGGCCTTCACCAGGTGCCACAGGTGGCATAGTCGTAAATCAGCCACTCAACCCGGATAAGCCCACACCATCCTTTTTAATGTGACGGCCCTGAGCACGAGTCGGGTCCGGGCCACGGCTGCACGCCATCTCTCCATCGCAGGACCCGACTCCGAGTCCCCCATCTCCCAGGGTAAAGAAAAGGACTTTTTCGAGTAAGAGCCGTCACAGAGGCAAGGTTGGACAGGGCAGGAGGGCTACATGGCATGATGCAACTAGTTCTCTAGTGATAACCTCCTGGTGGTATAACACTGATTTTATTAAAACTACAACAAGCAGCCCGGTAAGCAACACATCACTGGAATTAGAGTCTCTGCCTCCATATCATACTGCTCTCAGATTAAATAGCAAAAACATGCTCAAAGATTCCCTTTAGGAGTAATTAATAAATGTCAGTTTATATTTTCCAACTGCTCAATTGGAAAAATTGACAATTAGGTTCTTCTTTCCACCATAGCTTGCCCCTAGACTCAGGTGGCCGAAAAGTGACGCTTACTCAGAATACATTTTCTTGGTTCCTGGGCCAACTGTCATAGCCTGTCCTAGAAAGAAGACAGAGTCACCTCAAACTTTAAGCCTCCTCCAATGCTGTGTAGATAGAAATTTGTGGATGACATCTATACATACCGTCTGTGTATGCTTAATTTTTGTCACAATTTGTGTCCCATTTGCATGTGAAACAACAGCCTAGGAATAAACTAAAGTGTCTGCTAAGCTCCTCTGCTAGTACTTATTATTCTATATTTTATTGCAATAAGGAGACCTACTGCTGTTTCCAATAAAATGTTAAATGCACTTTGCCAATATAGCACAAAGCATCTTTTAAAAGACGAGAAAGCTCTTCAGTTTCTTAAGTCATTTGAAAGGAATAGCAAATTGTTCTGTTTTATTTATACTTTCATGTCTCTGTGAATATTTAGCATGGGATTAAGGAAGAGAAAAACCCACATAATGTCAAGTAAAATCTTAAAGAACATACTCTACATTTATTTAGATCCTAAAACTATCTTACCGAACCTACAGACTACTCTACTGAGTGAATTAATAGCTTGAATGCACTTTAAGTGAACCTGTAAGATGGCATTATGGTGTTGAAAAAATACTAATTTCCAAGTATGCTATTACCTGAGTCACTTCTTATCAGCAGGAGAGCAGGAGCAAGCAGAAATTATAGAATGGGATTGAATTACAGGTTGCCAGTGGTTGTCATACAGAACCATTAGCAGACTACAGACTGCTTTCTATAGGTGCTGTCCAGTCATAAGATATTGATGACCTACTTGGATATAAATACATTGAATGGATCTGCAATGTGCAACTCCAGTCAATGTGTAGTGTCTGCTGCCGAGTACTGCTGAACTTCTTCTATACAAAAGAATAGGAGCTCTCAAAAATTAAGCTGTCCTGCGGTACCCAGCAGCAGCCACTACACATTTAATGTAGCTTTGTTCAATGTGTTTACATTAAGCTGCTGCCGGAGCTTATAACAGCTAATTGGTGGGAGTGCCAGTTATTGGATCCCTACAAAACTGATATTGATGAATTATCCAAGGAATAGGATCATTAATAACTTGAGATTGAACCAACTCCTTTAAGATAGGACATGGTTAGTGAATGACAGTTTATGGATTATTATTGAAATTGTTTGAAGTCTGTACATTTTAATTTGATTTCCCTTTCTAGCTTTGCTTTATTTTTAGAATTCCCTTGCTAGAAAAGAGATATAAGTAAATAGCACTAAATCTATAAAATACTTTATTAACTCCTCCAAGAACTTTGATGTACATGTATGTCAAAAGTCGTGTCTCTGCCTTTGATGAGGGCTCGCACGTCGAGCATGCATATTTTCTGGCAGATGATGGTTGATTTAATCAGTCATCACGTGCCTTTAACATCCGTGGGTGGAGCGGAGCTCCGCTCGCTGGTGTTAACCTGCTAAATGGGGTTGTCAATTACAAAGTTACATAGTTTATAAGGCCGAAAAAAGACAAGCGTCCATCCAGTTCAGCCTATTTCTTGTGCACTGCAGCTATTCTGCAGCGTTGATCCAGGGGAAGGCAACAAAAAACCATGCGGTATAGGCCAATTTACATCATTGAGGAAAAATTCACTTCCCGACACCAATCTGGCAGTCAGATTAAATCCCTGGATTAATTAACTAAGCATAAGATGTAATTTTATTGTTCTCAAGAAAGGCGTCCAGGCCTCTCTTGAACTCTTTAAGTGAGTTGGACATCACCACTTCCTCTCCCAGAGAGTTCCAGAGTCTCACGGCTCTGACCGTAAAAAATCCCCTTCTATGCTGGTGCAGGAACCTCCTTTCCTCCAGACGCATAGTGTGCCCCCTCGTCTTTGTCACCATCCTTGGTATAAACAGGTCATGGGAGAGATCTCTGTACTGCCCCCTGATGTATTTATACATGTTTATGAGGTCTCCCCTAAGCCTTCTCTTTTCCAACGTAAATAGGCCTAATTTTGACAACCTCTCTGGGTATTCTAGGCCCTCCATTCCCTTTATTACCTTAGTCGCCCTCCTTTGTACCCCCTCTAGCTCCAATATGTCTTTCCTGAGCACCGGAGCCCAGAACTGTGCACAATATTCTAAGTGCGGCCTTACCAGCGCTTTATACAGAGGAAGAACAATGTTCTCATCATATGCCCCTATTCCTCTTCTGATGCATGCCATGACTCTATTTGCCTTCGCTGCAGCTGCCTGACACTGGGCTCTCCAATTTAATTTGCTATTAACCAAGACGCCCAGGTCCTTCTCCATGTCAGATTTCCCCAACGTTTTCCATTTAATATGTATGGGTGACTGCTGTTTTTCTTTCCCATGTGCATGACCTTACATTTATCGGCATTGAACCCCATTTGCCATTTTTTGGCCCAACTCCCCAATTTATCTAAATCCTCCTGTAGCTGTGCCCTATCCTCATCTGTATTAACTACTTTACAAAGTTTAGTATCATCTGCAAATATTGCTATTTTACTGTGCAACCCTTCCACTAGATCATTAATAAATATATTAAATAATATAGGGCCCAAGACAGACCCTTGAGGCACCCCGCTAGTAACCCTGACACACCCTGAGCTTACTCCATTGATAACCACCCTCTGCTTTCTATCACTCAGCCAGCTATTTACCCACTTGCACACATTATCCCCCAGACCAAGCATTCTCATTTTATAAACCAACCTTTTGTGTGGCACGGTATCAAACGCTTTGGAGAAGTCAAGGTATACAACATCCACTGACTCTCCCCGGTCCAGCTGTGAGCTCACCTCCTCGTAGAAGGCGATCAGGTTTGTTTGGCAGGAGCGATCCCTCATGAATCCATGTTGATATGGAGTTAGACAGTTATTATCATTAAGATATTCTACAATAGCATCTCTAAGAAATCCTTCAAACAATTTACCCACAACAGACGTTCAGCTGACTGGTCTATAGTTCCCAGGGTCACTTTTAGACCCCTTTTTGAATATTGGTACCACATTTGCTTGGCGCCAGTCTAGTGGGACAGTCCCTGTCCATAAAGAGTGCTTGAATATAAGATACAGCGGTCTGTCTATCACATTACTTAATTCTTTTAGTACCCGGGGGTGTATGCCATCTGGGCCTGGTGACTTGTCTATTTTGATATTATTTAGGCGTTTCTGAACTTCCTCCTGGGTTAGGTGGGTGATATTTAGCGGAGGGTTTACTTTATCACTCTGCATTTCCTCCGATAAATTGTTTTCTTTTGTGAAAACAGTGGAGAAGAAGCTATTGAGTAGGTTTGCTTTACCCTCATCGCCCTCTATGATTTTACCCAGGTTATTTTTCAATGGGCCAACTCCATCAGTTTTAATCCTTTTACTGTTTATATAGTTAAAGAACAGTTTGGGATTCTTTTTACTTTCCTTGGCAATTAGTCTCTCTGTCTCCTCTTTTGCTATTCTTATTTGTTTCTTACAGATTTTGATATTTTTCCCTATAAGATATTAGCGCTTCCTCGCTGCCTTCATGTTTAAGTTTACCAAAAGCCCTTTTTTTGTTTTTCATTGCCCTCTTGACTTCCTTATTTAGCCACATTGGCTTCCTCCTATTCCTAGCCCTTTTATTCCCATAAGGTATGTACCTTCTACAGTGACTATGTAGGACTGTTTTGAAAATTTCCCATTTTCTATACGTGCTCCTATTACTAAAGATACTCAATCTCTGACAGCAGCAATTAACCTGCACGCCGGCAGGGGATCGCATCAATCCACACACCCATTGGTGTGCCCATGAAATCATGAAATGATCACAGGGTGCTGAAAGGTGCTAAGTACCTGCCTGTTATGCCCAGCGCAGATCTCAGCTGGTACAGAGCGGTCACAGCCAATTCCTGCCGGCAATTCAGCTGCTTCCACTGACATCATGTCGATAGAGCAACGGCTTCTTTTCCACTCGCATGGCTGCGTAACTACTGGGAGCCATCTGTTACTCAGCATGATGTCGGCAGTCATGTCCCATAGAAAAGAGCAGCCCAGAAGAGGAAGAGCTGCTCTGTTGACATTGAGTAGCTGAATCACTGACAGGGGAAGTCAATGCCCGCTCTGTGCCGGCAGCAGCTAGGACATGCAGGTTGTTATCAACTACCTGCCTGTTAGTTTTTAAGCCCAAAGTAAAAAAAATGTCCTGGATAAACCCTTTAAATGTTTAGTAATATATAAGTGCTTGTATCAAGTTTACAAATGATCAAATCGCTGGGGTCCAACTGTTGTGGCCCCCACCAGTCCCAAGAACAAGAGCTCTTAAGAGCTTCATATGAATGGCATGGTGGTCAATCATACGCACTTTGGCTCCAATTATTCTTCATGGGACCTCCGGATAAAGCAGAGTTCAGCATTCAGCTATTTTTCGACACTCCTATTATGATTGAATGGAGCAGAGGTGTGCACCTGCTCCACTCACACAGAGCTTTTCAAAGCCACAGTTCTTGGAATCAGTGGGGTCCCAACGGTCAGACCTCTACCGATTGGAAAGTTATCCCCTATCTTATAGATAGGGGGTAATTTCTAAACTTGGTACAACCCCTTTAGAACCAGGAAAATGATAATGGTGACTAAACTCTGAAGGTTTAATGTGGTACATGAGGGTATGGCTCTATCACTGTACCACCAATAAAAATCACTTATTTTGAGCTGGAAGACGTAGGGTGGATTTGATCACTACACTACTAATGTCAAGGGGTGGTTACTGTAACTAAAAAGGTTCATTTGATAAAATATGTAGATTATCACATATATCTTGTATCCTGAGATCTGTATGGTTTAGAAAACCTATTTTAAAATAATATATTATGGAATTATAAATTCATATTATTGATAGGGGAGAGCAGCTACAATATGGATCCTAGGGAACCTGGTATATTCATTTATCACAAAGATTGTCCATTGCTTTCTTGCCTCACTATCTTTCTTCTTCAGTGGAAGCGCTATAAGGGAAATTGAAGAATTGCTTCCAAGGTCCAGGAACAGATTAAAGCTGATCTTTGTGTCCCACCACGAGCGCAATTGCTTTGTTTATTATACTGTACTTTCTACGGTTGTATATGTACACAGATATAAAGTGCTGGTTTTGGTTCGACTTCACTTCCAAAGCGTGGACTGCATTGTTTTAAATTATAGAGAGTTTGTAGTTTTATGCAGTATTAATGCATAAGTAACTGCTGTAAGATATTGAACCTTTTAGGACTTTTATCTGTTAAAGCAAATGAAACAATTTAACCAAATTAAAGTCAAGTGTTACATCAAATAAATATATTGTCCTTTAGAAGATCGTTACACTATCAGGTACATTATTAGCCTCATTTCAACACTGGCTATTCATACACTTCTGGCTGCTTAATAACAAAAACAGAAATGTCTGTAACATTGTGCTACCAGCGTAAATGTAGTAAAACATGCATTGTGCCAAGTTTCCATTATTAAGATAGGATAACCCCTTTAGCACATTTTCAGATATACCATAATGGGAGCAGCTTCCTAATGGTCAAAAAAATGTAAGGGTTTGTCCAGCCTATTCTAAAATTGCAGCACATGTTCTGGCCATATGGACACATGCCCGTCCAACTGAAAGAGTAAGACCATGTTCACATGTTCAGTATTTGGTCAGTATTTCACATTAGTGATGGGCGAGCACTAAAATGCTCGGGTGCTCGATGCTCGGGTCAAGCAAATTGGAATACTCGGGTGCTCGACCCGAGCAACGAGCCCAATGTAAATCTATGGGAAACTCGAGCATTTTGCAGGCGGCTCCCCCCGGCAGTCTGCAGAGGGCCTAAAAATTGCCCAAATCGATGGGAACAGTGCTCAAATGACATGGGAACAGCATGGGGAAGACCCCTGGAACCATTTCTGACTCCCAGGTCACTGCTGTCAACAATGTTGTCATAGTATTTCGCTTCTTTTACGGACTCACAATAAAACATACAGAAACAAAACCAAAATGGATTTTCCTGGGAAATATGTTAAGGAACATCCTTTCCAGGGTAATGACTTGTATATAAGGCAAAATAAATAACTAAAAACAAAAATACTCCTCCACACCTTGGGCTATGTTCACACGTAGCGTTTTTGATGCGTTTTTGCAATATAATTCATCCCCCATGGTCTTCCATAAAATATAATGCACCCCTGGTCCTCCATGCAATATAATGCATCCCCCATGGTCCTCCACATAATATAATGCAGCCCCCATGGTCCTCCATACAGCATAGTGCAGCCCCCATAGGGTATAGTGCAGCCCCCATAGGGTATAGTGTAGCCCCCATAGGACAAAATGCAGTCACAGTGCTCCCGTAATATGGGAGCCATGTAGACACTGATTTAAAAAAATAAAATACATACTTACCGCTCCTTGTTCCCCCCACTGCTTTGGTCTCTGCAGTGCGTCTCATGAGCTCCACTGCTTGACCCAGCGTGGCGCGATAAAGTGACGTCATTGCGCCGCTGCGTCAGACACAGAAGGGGAATGATGCGAGAGGGAGTGTCACATGACGCTCCCTCCATCATTGCTTTCAACTGTATCGTTATATGCCGATTCAGTTGAATGAGGGTTGGGGGGGCGGTGCAGGCTGTGAGGGCAGGTGATGCGGGTGGCCCAATGCGGGAGGGGCCCAATGCGGGCACTGACACCATTGGCGGTATGTGGGTGAATGAATATGATCTATGTGTTCGGTTGCATAAAAGGTTGGGTAAGTCCTTACAATCTTTGCTTTAATATGTCTGTTCCGATGTTGACCTTCACTTTTTTTTATTTTTCTTACAAAGCAGTCTACGATATTATTTTATAAAACCGGCTGCAGATTATCTATTTCATTGTCAAACCTGTGACTAGTTAAGTGTACAACTGTCATCAGAGACTAGCAATGCACTGCCCCCTGATAACTGTAATCCACCAGAATTGTGAGGTTAGCATAACGATATCTGATTATGATGGAAGCCATGACATTATGCAAGATCTGTTGAACATGGGATCCAAATGGCGATCATTGAGCCTCATTCACATACTTAGATATTCTTCTCATCAAAAGTGAAAGAAAATCTTGCAGAGGTTCTCAGTGGCAGAGACTTAGACACTTTAGTCAATAAAATATATTATTACTCCAATTGACCAGATCAGTAAAATATTTACAATGTTACTGCACTTTGAAATCTATATTGATTTCATCTATAGAATGATGTAAATTTAGTCTTAAAAAGTAATTTCTATTTTAAATAATAATAATAATTAATAATAAATAAATCAATATTACATGTTAAAGTAAGTAACTTTGTAATATATCTTATTAGAGAAATCTGCTTCTTTCTCTGCCAGAATTCATCAGTCATTATCAAAATTATCAATTCTGAGGAAAAATCTGTATTCAGTGAAGAAAGACTTTCCCATTACTGAGATAGGAGATGGTGGCTGCTGCTGATGAGATTCTATGTAGACAGGGAGGAGCAAGAGGTAGAGCTCCTCGCTCCTCCTCTCCCGCCATCTACATAGAATCTCATCAGTAGCAGCTGCCATCTCCTATCTCAGTAATGGGAAAGTCTTTCTTCACTGAATAAAGATTTTTCCTCAAGATTGAGAATTTTGATAATGACTCATCAATTCTGGCAGAGAAAGAAGCAAATTTATGTGATAAGATCAGTTACAAAATTGCATGTATACTACTGATTTATGAAAACGATGGTTACTCTTTAAAACCAGAGAATTCCCTTGAATATGGAGAACATCGACATTTGTAACTTCTTTTTCCCAGAATTAATCTTATGATACTTAAAGGTAAATTGTAACCAGGTTCTTGCTATCCCATCTGAGAGCAGCATGATGTAGGGGCAGAGACCCTGATGAATAACTTCCTGGACTGATTGCTGCAGTTTTGATAAAATTCCACCACTGATTGACAGCTTTCTGTGTACTCTGTGCTTAGGCTGAAAGCTGTCAATCAGTGTTGGGGGCGGGGTTATACAGAGCTCATGTATAAGAGGACTACATGGCAGCAGGTACACTAGTCCCTCTAGTGATAATCTCCTGCTGATAAAACGGTAATATTTTTAAAACTGCAGCATGTAGCTCTGTAATTGACATATCGCTAGAATCAGGGTCTCTATATCAACATTATGCTTGCCGGATTAAGTGGAAAAAACCTGGTGACCGTTTCCTTTTAAATAATTCACTCTTATTCCATAAAATATCTTTAAATAAGACTTTCTGGTGCCTTAAGTCTTCATATTAAGGAACACCTATCAAAAACATCTTCCAGTCATTAAATTGACAGATTTTCTTCCTATCTAGAATTGCACAAAATTATATTGCTAATACATATTGCATGTGGTAATAAGGCGAGGTTTCTCACTAGATTTATTGAGACAGTGTTAGTGTCTGTGAATCTTCCAATCTCCATATACTGTATATATAATCTTTATGCTCTTTACAGCTCTAATTCAGTATTAACTTCATGGCTCATCTATTTTACAGATTAGTTACATATTTGTTGTAAGGTCATTCTAAGTCATCCTGGTGGAGCTTCAATAATTTTTTTCTTTGATTAACCTGTTCTTTCACAAAGTGACTCTTAGCACAAGTGTTATAAAATGTGAAATACCTATCATATGTTCAATCTGTGATTACTGTATGCACTATGTTTCTATGTTTAAAATGTAACTTTTTCACAAATTTCCCTCTCTGCAGTCTCTCTTTAGTTGTAACTAAGCTACTGGGCAAAGACTAGCTGCAATGATTTTTCCCATACATTGTTCACTGAAAACAGGAGCCCCTGCTGCTTTATCTTTCTGTAGCACACACTTAGAAGTGGCAATGGAAGACATTATTCAGCAGTACTGGGCTGTGCAGCTGTGAATCCAGCACTGGATTTAAATGAATCACTAATTAGAAAGAAACAGCATGTTCTCTGAGAGCAGCTCCCTCCTCATCCCCTCTCCATAGTCTTTTATTGGCAGAAACTGTAATTTGATTACTAAGTGAACTGATTACCTGTCATCAAAGATGACAAATTTGAACAGTAAATTCAAGGAGCATGAGTATTGCGGGAGGCAGGGAGTAAAGGAGTCTGTGGTGATGGTAAAACAGACATTTTTCTCCAATATGATACATTACAAAACTTACTTATTTGCTTGTACTATTTACCCCCTTGCCAACATATGACATACTGGTATATATATACAGTGGCTCCCTGACCTTGATGCGGGCTCGTAAGTCGATACTGCATCTTTCCTGAAAGGTAGTGGCTGTGTTATTCAGCCATCATCTGCTTCTAAAAGCTGAGGGTGTAGTGGAGCTCCATCCATGACTGTTAAACTGTTAAATGCCACTGTCAATCTGCGACAGCGGCATTTAGTGCTCGTCGTCAAGAATTGCGTCTTTCTTGTACCCATTGCCATGCCTGGAACAGGATATCCAGGTGCCGATGTGTTGCCATGACAGTCGGGGGTCTACTGAAGACCCCTGTGCCTGTCATGATGGTACGCGTATGAAAGCCAACCTGTAGCTGGAGTTTATAGGAGACCGTGATTTTTGCTGTACTCGTCCTACAAAAAACAAGCTCTCATATGGCTATGTGGACGGAACAATAGAAAGTTATAAGTCTTGGAAGAGGGGGAGGAAAAACATGAAAGAACAAAAACTAAAAATTGCAATGTCAGGAAGGGGTTAAGAATAGTGATGAGAGAGGGTGTATAGTTAACCCTTTCGGCAAGCATGCTCGGGTGCTCACCGCTTATTTGCGGCGTGCTCGGCATCTATGTTAGTGTCGCTGCGACTGCATGTGTCATGGATTTTAAACAGCTGTGACACATGCAAGGATTGCCTAACAAACAGTCAATTCCTGAATGTGTCACAGCTGTCTAACAGCCGTGACACATGCAGCCGCAGCGACACTAACATAGATGCCAAGCACGCTGCAAATACTCGGCGAGCACCGAGTGTGCTCACCGAAAGGGTTAACAATGCACGCGTGCTTATCACTAGTTAAGAAGATATATTTAAATAGTTAATGCTTAATCGCAGAGGCAAATATGTTTTCTAGATCTTTTTTTTTTTCAAAATAAATAAGACTACAATAATTAGAATAATAGTAATAGGGTATTTGCCCTCGATCAGGAGCCGATGCGGCCACAGCACTGCAGAGCAGCCTCGTGGCTTCCGCCCTTATTATGCAAATAAGCGGCCACAATTTTTTTTTTCACATGCGGACTTCCCTCATTGATGCAAGTCTATGGGGAAAGTCCGCATGTGGACCAGCAAGAGAAATTGACATGCTGTGGATCTGAAAGAGGCGCCACATTTCTAGAAATTAGTGTTGAGCGAACATGCTCGACATTGCTCGGTACTCGCCCGAGCATCACGCTACTCGGGATGTTCGGCGAGCACTGAGCATTTCCAGGTTACTCGGGCGGGAGCTCGGGTCTCCGCCCTGCGTGTTTGGCTCTCTTTACAGAGCCAATGAACATGCAGGGATTGCCAGTCAGTCACTGTAATGCTGCAGCCATGTTGGTTGTGGGCATTACAGTGATTGACTGGCCGCACAGCGTCACCTCGAGTATTTAAAACCGGGCGCTGCCATCTTGGACACAGTCGCTCCGGATTAGACAGTGTAGGGACAGCGCTGCTGATTTAGGGAGAGATATAAACTGCGAAATAGTTAGTGTAGGGTCTGTAAAGGCTACCAGAACAAAGAAACAGTCCTTTTCAGGACTAATATCCATCCCAGATACCAGGCAGGCAGGCTGTATAGGAGACACAGTGGTTATACCAGCTAACGCTGCATTACAGTCCTGTGTGCTCCTGTTGCTGAAATTGCTGGACTTAGCACCAGGTGTCGGGGGCCAGGAAAAATCCTTTTTTTTTCATCTAAATCCTCCTTTTTTTTCCTCCTTCACACTGTACAAATACCCGTCTTATTAACCTTTTGGTGTGTCCCCCCCCCCAAAAAAAAGCGTGTCTCTGATTTTTCAGACACAAATATAACTGTTGAAAATAGTCTGGTGTAGGCTAGAGAAACAGAAGTGTTGTTTTGCACTTCCACGGTTCAAACCTCTGTATTATCCATTTTGGGCCATTTGTATCTAAAAAAAAAAACAGTTTGAGTGTGTCGCTCACTGTTCAGCCGCAAATATCTCTATTTAAAAAAGTGTGGTATACCCCAGTAAACATTAACTGTGGCTTTGCCATCCCACGGTAAAAAATCTCTATTATTCAGGTTTTGGTATATTTTCCATAAAGAAAAACAGTAGTGTCTCCTGACTGTTGTGACAAAAATATATCTGTTGAAAATAGTCTTGTGTAGGCCCGACATCCCAGTGTGGTTTCGCAGTTCCACGGGTCAAATCGCTGTACTATCCAGTTTTGGGCCTTTGGTATCTAAAAAAAAGCAGTTTGAGTGTGTCACTCACTGTTCAGCCGCAAATATCTCTATTTAAAAAAGTGTGGTATACCCCAGTAAACAATAACTGTGGTTTTGCCATCCCACAGTAAAAAATCTCTATTATTCAGCTTTTGGTAGTTTTTTCCGTAAAGAAAAACAGTAGAGTCTCCTGACTGTTGTGACACAAAAATATATCTGTTGAAAATAGTCTTGTGTAGGCCCGACATCCCAATGTGGTTTCGCAGTTCCACGGGTCAAATCGCTGTACTATCCAGTTTTGGGCCTTTGGTATCTAAAAAAAAAGCAGTTTGATTGTGTCGCTCACTGTTCAGCCGCAAATATCTCTATTTAAAAAAGTGTGGTATACCCCAGTAAACAATAACTGTGGTTTTCCTATTCCACGGTTCTAATCTACTCTTTATTACCCTTTTTCCATTGATAGTGCAATTGTAAGCTATTTTACTTCATTTACAATGGGCAAGGCGCGTGGCAAGGGACGTGGAAGTGGACGTTCTGGTGATGGTTCGTGCAGAGGACGGGGCCGTGGCCAAGGTGAAAATGTGCCCCAACCAACAGCCACATCTTCTCGCTCCCACTTCTTGACCGAATTACTAGGGAAGCACAGAACAACACCAGTATTGAGAACTGATCAGTGTGAACAGGTTATTAATTGGATAGCAGATAATACTTCCAGTTACCTGGGCACCACCACCTCCGGTCTGTCTTCAACTCTTAGTAGCCGTGAGTCTTGACCGCATACTCCTCCTCACCCTGATGCTCCTTCCTCCCACCATGCCGAGTGTCGTCAGACAGCAAGTGATCCCACACTTGGACACTCTGAAGAGCTGTTCACTGGTCCATTTCCATATTTGGGCCCCTCGCCTGATACGCTTGAAGTGGTGGAAGAGGAGATCCCATGTTGCGATGCCCAAATATTTGAACAGCCACGGCCACAGGAAGTCGACGTTGGCAATCTGTCACAAGAGGTGGACGATGACGAGACACAATTGCCAGGAGTGAGGAGGAGGATCGTGGTGCGCAAGTGGAAGAGGAGGAGGTGGTGGATGATCTAGTAACTGACCCAACGTGGAAGGAGGACATGCAGAGTGAGGCCAGCAGCACACAGGGGGAGGGAGGCAGAGTACCCCAACAGGCAGGAAGAAGCAGTGTGGTGGCCGCAGACAGAAGGCAGGCAACCGTTCCCCGTAACACCAACACGAGGGACGTTGCCAGTACAAGCGGTAGGTCTTCCAGAGTCTGGAATTTTTTTAAAGACTGTGCTGATAACCCCAAAAAGGCCATATGTTCCACCTGCCATGCCAGCATCAGCAGGGGTGACAAAACTACCAGCCTGACCACCACCAGCATGATCAGGCACATGGCAGCAAAGCACCCGACTTTGTGGGGTGAAACCCAGGGTCCACGACCAGTGTCAGCGGGTGTCACCACTGCTTCTTCCACTGTTGTGCGTCCAAAAGAACCCCCTGTTGTGTGTGCAAGGCAATCCCCTGTCCATACTGCATGTAAAGATGCAACCTCCTCTCAGTCTTCACTTGTTATGGCAGTTTCTCAAGAAACAGCATCAAAGTCCACGTCCATGTCCCACCGCAGCATTCAATTGTCCATATCCCAGACCTTTGAATGAAAGCGGAAATTCGCAGCTAACGCCCCACAGGCCACAGTCCTAAATTCGCACATTTCACGACTGCTTGCGTTGGAAATGCTGCCTTTTTGGCTGGTGGAGACGGAATCCTTCCGCAATCTTATGGCGGTGGCCATCCCTCGGTACTCGGTCCCCAGCCGACACTATTTTGCCCGGTGTGCCATCCCCGCACTACACAAGCACGTGTCCCAAAGTATCTGCCGTGCCCTCAGCAACACAGTTACTGGGAGAGTCCACCTGACAACGGACACGTGGACAAGTGCTTGTGGCCAGGGACGGTACATCTTTCTGACGGCACACTGGGTAAACATAGTGGAAGCCGGGACCCAGTCGGACCTTGGGACGGAACACATCCTCCCCACACTGAGGATTGCGGGCCCTATGTCAGTCAGAGTTGCCCCCACAGTGTACAGCTCCTGCGCATCCTCCTCCTCCTCCTCCTCATGTTCAGCCTCCATCTCAGATATCACCACATCAGTTACAAGCTGGAAGCATTGCAGTACTGCCTCCGCCAAGCGGCAACAGGCTGTGCTGAAACTCATAAGCTTAGGTGATAAACCTCACACTGCTTGTGAGTTGTGGACAGCTGTGAAAGAGCAGGCAGATCTTTGGCTGAGACCGCTGAACCTACATCCCGGCATGGTCGTGTGTGACAATGGCTGTAACCTGGTGGCGGCTCTGAGGCGAGGTGAGATCACACACGTACCATGCCTGGCTCATGTGCTTATCCTCGTGGTTCAGCGGTTTCTTAAATCGTACCCCGAGTTGCCAGATCTGCTCGTGAAAGTACGCCGCCTGTCAGCTCATTTTCACAAGTCGGCTACAGCTTCCGCCGCCCTTGCTGTGTTGCAGCAGCGTTTGCAGCTTCCGGCACACCGACTGGTGTGTGATGTCCCCACACGTTGGAACTCTACCCTCCACATGTTGCAAAGGATTTGTGAGCAGAAGAGAGCAGTTGTGGAGTACCAGCTGCAACAAGGCCGTCGATATTCAGGTCAGACTCCACACATAAGACCTCAGGAGTGGACCTGGATGTCTGACATATGTACAATCCTGACAAACTTTGAGGAGGCCACCAAGATGGTGAGTGGCGATGACGCCATCATTAGTGTCAGCATCCCACTTGTCTGTCTTTTGCAACGCTCTCTACAGAGAATTAAAGAGGAGGCATTGCAGCCAGAGTATGATGAGATGGATCAAGAAGCTGTAGCGGGCGATTACACACAGCCCAGCCTCATCTCATCCCAACGTGCATTGGGGGACAATGAGGGAGAGGAGGAGGAGGAGGAGGAGGAAGAACAGGAGCTGCTATCATGTGTTGTAGACGGTAGTACCTGTACAAGTGTCATACCGTCGGTTCAGCGTGGGTGGCCTGAGGACAGGGGGGAGGAGGAAGAGGAGGAGGAGGAAGAGGAGGAGAGCATGGTCAGTCGTCATCTTGGTGAGGACACGGAAATCTTGCCCGTTACCAGTCTGGCACGCATGGCTGACTTTATGTTACGCTGCCTTAACCGTGACCCTCGCGTTGTCAAAATGTTGGGTGACAGTCATTACTGGTTGGTGACACTTGTAGACCCCCGCTACAAGGAGAACTTTCACTCTCTTATTCCTGAGGTGGAGAGGTCTACAAAAATGGGGCAGTACCAGAAGGCCCTTGCTGCAGAACTCTTAAAAAAATTCCCATCTGAACACTCTAGCGCCAGAGGTCACAGTTCATTGCCCAACCAAGGCATACAGGCGAGAGAGATGCAACTCCAATCCAGCAGAGGCAGGGGAACACTGTCAATGTTCTGGGACTGTTTTCTGACACCCGCCTAGCTAACAGGCCCTGAGGCGCAGGGTACTCTCACAAGGAGTGGAAAGTTTCAAAAGATGGTGAGGGAGTACCTTTCCGACCGTACCAGCGTCCTACGTGATTCCTCTGTGCCTTTTAATTATTGGGTATCCAAGCTGGACACTTGGAATGAACTCGCTCTGTACACTTTGGAGGTCCTGGCCTGCCCTGCTGCTAGCGTGTTATCGGAGCGTGTTTTTATTGCCGCTGGGGGAATTATAACTGATAAACGCACTCGCCTGTCAACTGACAATGCTGACAAGCTGACCCTTATCAAAATGAACAAGGGCTGGATTGGGCCAGACTTCTCATCACCACCAAATGACAGCAGAGTAACATAAAGTCAAATCCACTGTGTTATTTCGGGAGGTGTATTCACATGCACCGCTTCACACCCACACATGGGTATACGCTTCCTCATTTCGGCTGTTTTATCTTCTCCTCCTTATCCTCAGCCTCCACCACCACTATACCACCAGGGTGCCAGCATTGCAAGTTTCTCCGTCCTTATTTTTGGCAGCTTTTGCTTGCAAGGCATAAGCAAATACTATGGGACACCCACTCCCCAATAATGGGACTTATATTTGTAATATGCTGTACTGCATGGCTCTTGTAAGGGGCATTGCAAGTTGCTCCGTCCTAATTTTTGGCAGCTTTTGCTTGGAAAGCATAAGCAAATACTATGGGACACCCACTCCCCAATAATGGGACTTATGTTGGTAATATGCTGTACTGCATGGCTCTTGTAAGGGGCATTGCAAGTTGCTCCGTCCTAATTTTTGGCAGCTTTTGCTTGGAAAGCATAAGCAAATACTTTGGGACCCCCACTCCCCAATAATGGGACTTATGTTTGTAATATGCTGTACTGCATGGCTCTTGTAAGGGACATTGCAAGTTGCTCCATCCTAATTTTTGGCAGCTTTTGCTTGCAAGGCATAAGCAAATACTATGGGACACCCACTCCCCAATAATGCGTCTTATGTTTGTAATATGCTGTACTGCATGGCTCTTGTGAGTGGCATTGCAAGTTTCTCCGTCCTAATTTTTGGTAGCTTTTGCTTGGAAAGCATAAGTAAATTGCATGGGAAACGCACTCCCCAATAATGGGACTTATGTTTGTAATATGCTGTACTGCATGGCTCTTGTAAGGGGCATTGCAAGTTGCTCCGTCCTAATTTTTGGCAGCTTTTCCTTGGAAAGCATAAGCAAATACTATGAGAGACCCACTCCCCAATAATGGGACTTATGTTTGTAATATGCTGTACTGCATGGCTCTTGTAAGGGGCATTGCAAGTTGCTCTGTCCTAATTTTTGGCAGCTTTTGCTTGGAAAGCATAAGCAAATACTATGGGACACCCACTCCCCAATAATGGGACTTATGTTTGTAATATGCTGTACTGCATGGCCCTTGTAAGGGGCATTGCAAGTTGCTCCGTCCTAATTTTTGGCAGCTTTTGCTTGCAAGGCATAAGCAAATACTATGGGACACCCACTCCCCAATAATGGGACTTATGTTTGTAATATGCTGTACTGCATGGCTCTTGTAAGGGGCATTGCAAGTTTCTCCGTCCAAATTTTTGGCAGCTTTTGCTTGGAAAGCATAAGCAAATACTATGGGACACACACTCCCCAATCATGGGACTTATGTTTGTAATATGCTGTACTGCATGGCTCTTGTAAGGGGCATTGCAAGTTGCTCCGTCCTAATTTTTGGCAGGTTTTGCTTGCAAGGCATAAGCAAATACTATGGGACACCCACTCCCCAATAATGGGACTTATGTTTGTAATATGCTGTACTGCATGTGACGCGCCCCCTGGGCCTTGTGTACACGTGTGTGGGATACCGGTGCCGGGTCTCTGGGGTCTGTAGTCTCCGTGGCGGTGACCCGGTCCCGTGGCTCAGGCTGGTCAAACCAGTGGCAGTCTTTCTTAGGTTTTGAGGTTAATTGTCCGACTGCGCCACCCGTGGATTGAAGTCAGAGAGTACCACCGCTGCGAGGCAGACCGCTGAGGCTGGTGTTGTGTGCGCAGCAGAGAATGGGATAACTCCCCACGGGAGGAGTATAGCCTCAGGGCAGTGAGTGTGGATGATAGGGGTGATGGTGCACGAGCGCAGCAGGAACGACTCAGAGTCTTTGCAGTGCAGTTCAGGGTCTTTACTGATGATTATAAGGTAGACCCTCCCAGGAGTACTGGCTAGCATAAGAGGCCTGGTCAGTCTGTGAGCAAGCAGGAGTTCCCCTGGCCAGGTGGAGTTGTAGGCCTCCCCGTCTGTCTGCACTCTTCCTGGCTACCTTGCTGTAAGCTGGTAGAAGTAGCCCACGTCCCTGAGTGTACCGTGTAGTGCTCACCCGTATGGCTGGTGACTTGGGGCCTTCTGTTAGCCTCCGCTCCACGACGGCGGTGCTGGTCCCTTGCTTGTGACAGAGCCTCCGGGCTTCTATGGCCAGAGGACCTGAAATCCCCTGCCGGCTGGTTTCTGCTGCTGGATATATAAGTCCTCACAGCCTCGGACTCCTGTGTCTGGTTTCTATTGACTTCTGCCAGGGCGAGCTCTGCTCAGCTTCCAGCCCCTGGTCTTTAGCTCCTAGCTCCTACAGAGCTCCTTGCTGTTACTTTCCCTTGCTCTCACTCTGACTCTGACTGTTCTCTGTTCTCTGACTCACTCAACCCCACCCCAGATCCAGTTTATAAGGGCAGAATTCTCCCCTCCCAGGACTGGGGCAGGAGGATGTTGCATGCTTAAGGGATCCTGACCAGGAAACCTCCCACTTGCTCTCCGACGTAATATCTCTATTACTGTAGTGACCAGACCCCTGGGGTGCCACACATGGCTCTTGTAAGGGGCATTGCAGTTGCTCATAATTTTTGGAAAGCCTTCCATTCACTGCTTAGGCCAACAGTGCACAGGAGACCCAGTTGCTATGAATGGAAAAAAAGGTTTAGTTAACACCCTCTGACCTCCATGTCATTTCCAAGGGGCATTGGAGTGCCTCAAAATTTTTGGTAGGCATTGCACTCACTGTATGCCCTATAACTGTGTAGCCGAACCGCTCCTTTTGTTACAGAAACATATCCTACAAGACATATCTGGTTGACTGGCCTGATATTGATGTGAATGGTCCCTGTTCCTCCTGCTCTTTCTCCTTTGCCACTACCTCATCCATCATTTATCACCTGAAGCTTTGTTTTAACGGGAGTCATAGAACTTGGATAGTAGCAGGAAAACATCCAGCAATCCTCGGAGGAGGTAGGATATGCACCAAAACGCTGACCACCTCAGGCCTAGCCGCTACTACATACATGCGCTTGCATTACAACAAAACAAAGCAGATGCTAACTTCTATCATCCTCATCATGCTCCTCACCTTGGCACTCTCAACTCCCCCGATGGAGAAGCCAGGGCCCACCGGAGGAGTCTGATAGTCCGGTGGGCTCGGCCAATGCTGCCCTAAAGCAGGCCAGGCTAAGAAAAGTGTGGTAAAGGTTACTGGGACAAATAGGGGTCGCTGGGGACTGAGTATGGACACCCGGCCACCCCCTGGAGGCTGGGGAGCAAGCGGGGACACCCGGCCACCAGGCGGCTGGGGACTGAGTATGGATACCAGGCCGCCGACAGAGCCATGGCGTGGTGGCCAGATTCTGCCTCCACATGCCTAAAAGTCCCAATTTAAAGTGCAAGCAAGCAAGCAGTATGGTATTGCAGCCTGGGGGTGGGTGGGTGGCAGGCTGCATACTTGCGCTTGCATTGCAAGGAATGGGAGAGGTACAATTGAACACTGCCCTGGGACAAGGACTTGAATGGGGATAGTTGCAAGACTGCAACGATAGGTGCAAGGTGGGAGGCATCTTCGCATGTACCATGAACAGGGGTTTGGCATGCACACACTACAGTGGAATAGGCTCTCCTTCCCACTAAATGCACTGGGGAGGGCACAGGTAATGTTTTGGTATACGCGCTTAATCTTATGTATAAGGCACACCAGGACAAATAGGGGCGGCTGGGGACTGAGTATGGATACCTCGCTGCCGAAGCAGCCATGAGGTAGTGGCCAACTTCGGCCTCCTCCAAACTAAAAGGCCCCATTTCAAGTGCAAGCTAGCAGTATGCAATTGCAGTCTGGGGGTGGGTGGGTGGCAGGCTGCACACTTACACTTGCATTAAAAGAAAACATAGCAGATGCTAACTTCTGTCATCATCATCATGCTCCTCACCTTGGCACTCTCAACTCCACCGATGGAGAAGTCAGGGCCCACCGGAGGAGTCTGGTTCTCTGGTGGGCTCGTCCAATGCTGCCTAAAGCAGGCCGTGCTAAGAAAAGTGTGTGGGGGGATGTTCCAAGGAGAAATAGGGGCGGCTGGGGACCGTTTATGGACACCCGGCTGCCCCCAGGCGGCTGGGGACCGTGTGTGGACACCCGGCCGCGGGGCGGCAGGGGACCGAGTATGGACACCCATCCGCCGGGCGGCTGGGGACTGAGTATGGATTCCAGGCCGCCAACACAGCCATGACGTGGTGGCCAGATTCCGCCTCCACATGCTTAAAAGGCCCAATTTCAAGTTCAAGCAAGCAAGCAGTATGGTATTGCAGCCTGGGGTTGGGTGGGTGGCAGGCTGCATACTTGCGCTTGCATTGCAAGGAATGGGGGAGGTACAATTGAACACTGCCCTGGGACTAGAACTTGCATGGGGATAGTTGCAAGTCTGCATCTTCTGATGCGGAAAGGATCACTTATGATGGGCACACTTTTAGACAGTGACCTGGGAGTCAGAGATGCTTCCAGGACTCTTCCCCATGCTGTTCCATGTCTTTTCAGCACTTTATGCATGTGTCACACAGCACATGGCCAGATAAGGTTGTAAAATTTTAAAATGACATTTCCCGGTGAATGCATTTGTCATAGTTGAAAGCAATACAAAAGTGCAAAAATGCATAAAAAATGCTACTTGTGAACATAGCCGAAGGTGTGGAGGAGTATTTTTGTTTTTGGTCATTTATTTTAACTTATACACAAGTCTTTTCCTTGGAAAGGATGTTCCTTAACATATTTCACAGGAAAAAAGTTTCACTTTCGTTTTTGAACGTTTTATTGTGAGCCCGTAAAAGTGGCTTAATACCTCTGACCACGTTGTTGACAGCAGTGAGCTGGGGGTCAGAAATGCTTCCTGGGGCGATCCTTATGCTGTCCCCATGTCATTTGAGCACTGTCACTATCGTTTTGGGCACTTGTTAGGCTTTTAAAAGACTGCCGGGGGTGCCACCGCAAAAATGCTCGAGTCTCCCATAGACTAACATTGGGTTCGTTGCTCGGGTCGAGCACCCGAGTATCACGGCGAGCTCGGCCCGAGCTTCGAGCACCCGAGCATTTTAGTGCTCGCTCAACACTACTAGAAATCCCATCCACTATGCTGTAACATCTGGCCGCTGCTGGTTTGACGCTGCATAAACACGCAGCTGTGGCTCCTTATCGTGGGCACATAACCTTATAGATAACTTACCTTGGCATTGCTCAATGTGCTCCTTCAGTCTAGGATGCTGTTTTGCTTTCCATGGTGCGTCTTACTAGGGTGTTGAATGGTTCATATATAGTATACTCAATAAAGAAGTGATCTCATGATGATATTCTGTGACATAAAAATCAAAAACAGAAGCTGGGCAGAAATTTGAGAATAAAGTGTTATATATTTACCAGCAATGATGTAACTAGTGTTGTATATTTTTATAAATACACTTTATGCAAAGTCTTAAAATATCTGTTTGGCTTCTGCTGTCTGTGCTTCACAGGTTAAACGATTACATTGCCATTGCATTTAAATTCAGCACATACTGTACAATTTCATTTACATTTATTACATTAGAGTCCGCCTTTGGGGGAGCTGCTCCTTGTGATATGGAAAGCAAGTATCTAATAATTACTTTGCTGGCTTAATAAATATGTCAAGCCCGGGTGTAGAAAATTACATCCACAAAAGTCCTTATTGCTGTTCACTTGAAGATGCATCAGACATGTTGTGCCAGATGTTGTGTCCTGTTTCTTTTACCTATTTTCTTTATTACTGAAATCCTGGATGCGTAGAGTTACTAAGCATAAACTGATGAAAACAAATAGTCATTACTTTACAATATTATCAATTCAACTAAGGTCCGCTTCTTGCAGCCATGCCATAATAAGTACTGCACACATCTTGATGGGCAGTCCACCCAGTGCCATTCAGTACCAAGAAAATGCTCTTTAACCAGTATACTTAAAGGGTTTCTCCATTACCATTAAATTGATGACTTATGCTTAGTTTCACTACACAGTTAATGGAGTTGTGCTGTTCAGCTCCGCAACTGCTAATATCTGTTTTCTGCGGACACTGAGAAAAGCTAAAGCCAGCGCCCCCACTGATCTGATATTGATGATCTATCCTAAACATAGGTTATCAATGTAAAGTTAGTGGAACAACTCTTTAAGTAGTAGGAATTTCAATTATCCTCAGGAACCCAGACATGTTTGCAACTCAACTTCACAGACCCTTGACTTGAACTGCTGTGAAACAATCTCTCAGAAGTAAGACTTTCTTGATTTTGTTGTTTTTTGGGTAGTGCTGTCATGTGACATCAGTTATCAGTATGTGCTGTTGATGACCATGTTCTACCTATTGTATCCCTCCATTTCCATGTAGATTGTAAGCTTGCGAGCAGGGCCCTCACTCCTCTTGAAATGTGATACATTGTATTGTTTTTAATGTCTGTACATGTCCCTACTTAACTGTCAAGTGCTGAGGAATATATCCTCGCTATATAAATAAAAATTATTATTATATGATTATTATGTATTGGCTAGTGTGTGAAAACAGTCTGTATGGTATCTGATATTATTCTTTAAATAAAAGTATGGAATAGGGCTCATGATTGACCTCAATTCTAGGTATTTTCTATGGGACTGACAAAATTAGCCAAGCACAGCGCTCAACAGCCCTATAGACAATTATTAGAGCTCAGACTGAGTATGCTCATCTCTGCCCCAATTAGTAAGGACCTGTAGAACTCCATTCCCTGTTTTTGAGATCGCAAGGGGTCCCAGAGGACTGACCAACAACGATCAGTAAGGTATTCCCTATCCTATGAAGAGAGAATAAGTTGATTTTTTTTTAATAATCCTCTAAGTCATATATATATATACGCACACAGATACAATACCTCTTTATGATGGGTATATAAGGTAGGAAGTCTCCTTACTCAGTAGATCCTACGTGTAGCTCACTGCCCCATCACTGGAGAGCCGTGGAGGTCAATCATGTAGATAAGAGAGCAGCTATCAAGGAGCTGCAGAAACCATTGTTCACGAGAGGAACAAAAACTCGGACCGGACTAAATTTCTTCTTGTTCCTGCCGTGCTGTGAGCCCTCCATGCCCTCTACTCTTTGGCTTGACACTGCTTAGGTTCCAGGAGTAAAAAGAGCCTAGTGGAAGATGCACTCTACACATTATAAGTCATTCTGCGTATTCTCCACTTTAGTGTCTGCTACCGACCTTGGCTGCTGGGCTTGGCAGTTTGGCCCCTTAGTTATATAGATCAATACGCCCCCCAAAATTATCTGTATAAATGTAAGCATGGCAGAACCCAACGGTTCACAGCTGAACATTTCCCAACGCTTTATAGTGACTCTGCCAGCATTTTTCTTCTTCCTTAGATTTGTTTGTTCATTCATTTGTTTTCCTTGTTCCCAACACATAAACTTCAAGAACTGACTGTTCATTTGCTGCCTATAATAGCCCTTAACATGTTAAACTGATTTTTAAGATAATCAGTATTACATGTTCTTACTTTACTATTCAGTGGTTTTAATATTATTGTTGATTGGTGGAGACTTTGTGGTAGCCATGAGGTATATTTTTGCCTGAAAATTCTACATTATAGTACAGTATATACACAGTAAAAGTTCACATGTACTGTACATAGTGATGTAGTTGATATGCCTCAAGTTGGCGGTGATGATGATGTGATGATGCAGCTACAATGAAAATTACCAACAATAATAGATGCATTGTAAAGATTGCAAGATGTGCCACCTGGTAAGACAATACATTTGGCACATAAAATAGAGAGTCAGCTTTAAAGCATTGAGCCACATTCAGGGACAGCATGATTTTACTTTTACATTTTAAGAAAAATATCAAAGAACTTGTACTTTTCTTACAGACCTAAATCAAATTTGAAATTGATGTACAAAAGTGTGAAAATGGCAAATGGAAGTGATATTGTATTAATGCAAAGTTCAATTTTATATTGAAAAAGGTAATGACAATGACTGTGCCTGCTACATGATAATGAATTAATAGCCAAAGAGCAGTGTTATTGTGGAGTTCGGTTCCATATTGGGTGCTGTACTTTCAATGCATCTGATCTATTGCTGAGATTAGGATGTGGTCTGCAAAGGCAGAGAGGAATTATTTTCACAAAGCTCGGTGTTCCTTGTTAGAGTATTTCTTTTGAGGGTTACATTTGATTTAAAGGGATTTTGTCACGTTGTACATGCAATCCAATCTGTGGACCACATGGTATAGAGAAGAAGCAGAGCAAAACGATATGAAGATATACTGCAAAATTTCAATATAATTTATATTTGATCCCTTGAAATCCTTAGTGTCTGTATACATGAATCCAGTGGGTGTTCCTACTCAGTGATTTACAACTATCGCTGCATACACAATCCATGAATAGCACGCCCCACTTAACTCATATATGTATTATCACCAGGGATTTTAAAAGAGATATATAGCTCACCTCGCCGCTGTAATCATCAGCTTCGGTCGGAGATTCCCTGGAGGGAGCTAGTCCTGCTGGTGACTGCAGCCATATGCAACAAGGAAGGAGGGGGGAGGAACGTATTCCAGTCTCACTATCCAGGTAAAACTTTATTAGTGTATCATTAAAAGCGAGTTAAAATGGAATTTCTTTATGCGTTTCTGGCACCACAATGTGCCCTTAGTCATAGGATATGACTATTTTAACTCGGTTTTAATGATACACTAATAAAGAACTAAGTTTTACTTAGATAGTGATGCTGGAATACGTTCCTCCCCCTCCTTCCTTGTTGCACCTGGGATTTTAGTTAATACAAGTCTTAAGAAAGTTTTTCCCACAAAAATGTATATCAATTTGATCAGCTCCTCCTCCTCTATAGCATTATGCCTGTAGATCAGATATCATTTTCAAATTACAGGTTCCCTTTAAGATCCATTTACGTGGCTGATTATGGGTAAGATGAATGTTGTTTCAAAACCAATATTCCATGTAAACATGTCCACTGATAAAACAACATAAGGAATCTGTCAGTCGGGTCAACCCTTTTAAGCTGGCTGTATCTGCACGCTGGTCATAGGAAGCTGAATAAAATATCTTGATGTCTACAATTCGATGTCTTTTTCCAGAGAAATCCATGTTTTTCTTATGTGTAAATGAGCTGTTCCACGATATGGGCCGGACACAGATTCCTGAGAATCTGCCTCCAGTGCTTATTATAAATATAAGGAGGCATTACCAGTGTGATGTGTGATGGCCGCTCTCTGCTCTCCTGATCTCCCTGCAGAGCTGTGTGTGATTATACCTCACACATCTGCAGGTTCCTCTCAGCTTCAGGTTCCAGCTCACAGGCAGACAGTTATGATATTGTTGCAATACAGCAGAGCTGTGAGAGCTGCAGCAAATGTGTTTGTAAGAAGACAAAATTCAGTTCTATATTAGTTACTTGTCTCACACTGGTAACGCCTTGTTTTATTTAAAGTAATCTCTGGAGGCAGATTCTCATGCAGATAAGTGTCCCGCCTATAGATCTTAACAGCTCATTTACATATAGGAAAAACATGGATTTCTCTGGAATAAGACAACATACCACAGATATCAAGGTATCATTTTTTTTCACTGTCCTATGACCTACATGCCCATATAGATGGCCAAGGAGCATATATCCTTCAGATAGATTCCCTTTAAAAGCAAATGCTTGTTTCTCATTTGCAGCATCTTATAGACAGACATTAAAACCTTGAAAAAAGTTAGAAAAAATACTGGACTTATGGCAGTAATTATATGTCAATACAATATAGAGGATGATAATGTCAATCACACATTAATTAAATTGACATATATCTGCCCAGACCATGAATGACTGACCGTTCAGAAAAATACAAAATATCAAAAGAGAAAAAGATGAACAATTAGGTCATAAAAAAGGATGGGACTATAAAATTCAATAGAAAATCTTTATTTATTGTAAGGTGGCTAATCGTCGCATAGTTGATGGGAGGTATGTGTGACAGAGATGGCTGTCCTCTGTGATGTAACCCGGAGTGTTTCTCTTGTGCCCGTAAGCACTAAGAAGATCGTTTGATGCACCTGGAACTGGGTTATGGGTAGTTAGGAGAGTTGGGCGGGTCCAGCTACCCACATATCTAACCTCTGGGTGTGGTTAACATCCTTTAAAATGGTTGCCGTTGTTTGACACATGGTCTGTGTGTTAGGAGGGAGAAGGCCTCCTGTGTATGTTTGTCTCCAGACCGATCCACGATACTGGACACTACCCTGCCTGTGTGCCACACAGGCCTGGCTGAGCAGAGACCTGCTAAGAACATTTTACTCTGCTTGCATGATCTAAAGGCTGTTTGCTTTGCTGTTTGGCTTCTGGGTTTATGATGTAATAATACCACATGAACTTGTAAAGGAACATGCTTCCAGTTTTCCTCCCATCGCACCCAAGTGAGTAAAACCCCTACATTATACAACCAGTGGTTATAAATGGCACTGCACGGAGGAGTGCACACACAATTTAATGAAAATTAAAATCACATGTAACAATATTTGAAAACAACCGGACCAGACCGATCACATACAGGTGCATCTCACTAAATTAGGATATCATCAAAAAGTTAATTTATTTCAGTTCTTCAATACAAAAAGTGAAACTCATTTATTATATAGAGTTATTACAAACAGAGTGATCTATTTCAAGTATTTATTTCTGTTAATGTTGATGATTAGTGAGCCAATGAAAACACAAAAGTCATTATCTCAGTAAAATAATTAACTAAAAACACCTGTAAAGGCTTCCTAAGCATTTGAAAAGGTCCCTTAGTCTGTTTCAGTAGGCTCCATAATCATGGGGAAGACTGCTGACTTGACAGATGTCCAGAAGGCAGTCATTGACACACTCCGCAAGGTCCCAGAGTTCCAATTTTTATTTGGAAATCAAGGTCCCAGAGTCAATCCAAGCTGCTTGAGGTCTATTGTGAAGTTTCCACAATCGGTGATTGTTTGGGGAGCCATATCATCTGCTGGTGTAGGTCCACTGTGTTTTATCAAGACCAAAGTCAGCACAGCCGTCTACCAGGAAATTTTAGAGCACTTCACGTTTCCCTCTGCCGACAAGCTTTTTGGAGATGGAAATTTCATTCTCCAGAAGGACTTTTCACCTGTGCACACTGCCAAAAGTACCAATACCTGGTTTAAAAACAACAGTATCACTATTCTTGATTGGCCAGCAAACTCGCCTGACCTTAACCTCTTAGAGAATCTATGGAGTATTGTCAAGAGAAAGATGAGAGACACCAGACCCAACAATGCAGATGAGCTGAAGGCTGCTATCAAAGCAACCTGGGCTTCCATAACACCTCAGCAGTACCACAGGCTGATTGCCTCCATGCCACGCCGCATTGATGCAGTAATTGATGCAAATGGAGCCCCGACCAAGTATTGAGTGCATTTACTGAACATACATTTCAGTAGGCCAACATTTCGGATTTTTCAAGCTGTTGTTATAAAGTATTCTAATTTACTGAGATAATGACTTTTGTGTTTTCATTGGCTGTAAACCATAATCATCAACATTAACAGAAATAAATACTTGAAATAGATCACTCTGTTTGTAATGACTCTATATAATATATGAGTTTTACTTTTTGTATTGAAGAACTGAAATAAATTAACTTTTTGATGATATTCTAATTTAGTGAGTTGCACCTGTATATAGAAGGACCAATGACTATATCATAAATACAGTGTAACATCAAGTCAAGGATCAAAAAAGATATCAGAATATACAATGATGTAAAAAGGATATAACTAATTCTACACGACCATGTGGTGATAAATTATGAACATCATTCTTGCACACATATGTTCTTTTGCCCCAGAGATACAGCTTATAATTTGTAAATAACACCCATGAGGGTTAATAAATAGGAAACAGTAGGATCACTATGAATTTAAAATATAAATAATTAATTAGATATGTTTTAGGTAGAAAAGGTTTCCTATATTGAACTAACACATAAATAAGCTAGAGATCACATATTAGATATATGTCCCCTGTTTATGCACTATAAGGTATATCTGTGGTCAGTAGTGGAAAGAGGATAAATTACCTGGCTGCCCGGAAGCCTGTGCGTGGCACGCCAAAACCCCTAATCCCATCCTTTTTTATGACCTACTTGTTCTCTTTTTCTCTTTAAGACATTAAGACCTTTATATGTGTTAAGATGGATATCCTGCCAACAATGATACTGCAAAATGACCGATTACACCTGACGCGCCCCCTGGGCCTGTGTTGTGTAGCGTTGCGCACGCGGGGAATACCCGGAGCCGGGTCTGTCGGGGTTAGTAGTCCTCGTGGCGGTGACCCGGTCCGTGCCCAGGGTGTCAAACTAAGTGGCGGAATTTAGCAGAAGATGTTATAGTGTTCGACTACGCCACCCGTTGAATGCGGTTATGAAGCCGCCGCTGCAGGGCAGACCGCTGAGGCCGGTGGTACAGTTGTGCAGCGTGGGTAGTATAACCCCCAACGGGAGGGGTATGGCCTCAGGGCAGCAGACGTGGATGATGGGGATAGCAGAATTGCACGCAGGCACCAGGAACCACTCAGAGACGGTGCGGTGTAGTTCAGGGTCTTTACTGGTGGCAAAGGTAGACCCTCCCGGGAGTACTGGCTAGCGATCGGGGCCTGGTCAGTCCGTGAGCAGATAGGATCTCCCCCGGCCAGGCGGAGTTGTAGGCCTCCCCAACTAATTGTACTCTTCCTGGCTACCTTGCTAGAAGCGGGTAAAAGTAGCCCACGTCCCTGAGTGTACCGTGTGGTGCTCACCCGTATGGCCGGTGACTCGGGGCCTTCTGGTAGCCTCCACTCCACGACGGCGGTGCTGGTCCCTTGCGTGTGACCGTGCCTTCGGGTTTCTTGGCCAGAGGACCTGAAATCCCCTGCCGGACGGTTTCTGCTGCTGGGTATGGAACAGTCCCCACAGCCTCGGACTCCGTGTCCGGTGAGATCTCTTCAGTCAGGACGAGCTCTACAGCTTCCAGTCCTGGACCCCTTTTATCACTGCTCCCACAGAGCTCCTGATCTTGCTCTCCCTGCATCTGCTCCACTCCAGACCAGACTGTGTCTCTGTCTGGGACTCCTCTTCTTCTCTTTTTTTTTTCTTTTTCTCCTAACCCCACCTCAGCCCCAGTTTATATAGGGGAAGTTCTTCCCCTCCCAGGACTGGGCAGGAGGTGTGGCATGCTTAGGGTTCCTGACCAGGAGACCTCCCACCTGCTCACAGACGTAATATTGCTATTACTGTGGTAACCAGAACCCTGGGGTGCCACATTCCCCCCTAGTAAAATTTAGTACTCCGGGACTAAACATATTTTTGAAAACATAACAGGGTATAAACAGGAACAATACAATAAGGAAAAACACGTTAGGGTGGTCACGGAGTGTCCGCAACCGGGTGCAATTTTTGAAGCAAAAAGGGTGTCCATTTCACCAAAGAACGGGGAGCCGTAACCATGTAGGGGTCTGTCCTGCCCCGAGTCTTTAACAGTCTATAGTCCGTTCCTGGGTTACGCTCCAAACATATATACAACAGAGTTCCGGTTAATCCACAAAAGACACCTATAAAATAACTGGAAAAACATAATTATTTACAAACAACAGTAAACAGGTAAATACCAATAAGACTGTCTGAACACTTTAGATCCTCCAACGTACGTGCAACTGGCCTCTATTGGCCCTAGTAGACCTACGGAGCTTACTGACCGGTCCTGAGCTACAGGGTGTAGGAGCTGTCAAAGGTAAGCTGGGCAGCTGTCTACGGACTCTTTGGCTCACTAGGGGCACGGCAGGCTCACTATAAGCAGAGGGTCGATTTTCCTGGTCTGCTTGTGTGGGGTCTTCTGCCTCCTGGACCGGCTGCTCTTCCAGCTCTACCTGTTTTTCCATAGGCACTTGGGATGCTGGCTGGAGGAAGGTGAGGACGGGTACCACAACAGCGCCATTTACCTGTGTCCAAGACTGAGGGAAGTCTCCGAGTACAGTACCGACCATCTCTTCCCTTTCCTCTGCGGGTCGAGGGTTTTCTTGATCTTCTTCAGGGTTTCGTAGCTGCTCGGGACACTTCTTCAGGTGATCTCGGGAGACAATGGCTGTGGTTTCTCCTCCATCCTTACTGATTGTGCAGATTTTTGGGTTTTCATGGCTTGATGGCAGTACGGTGTACGGGTCCTTCTCCCACTGGTCGTCCAACTTGTGGAGCCGTCTTTTCCTCTTCAAGACCTGCTCTCCAGGTACCAGGGGAACAGTGGGAGCACACTGGTTGTAAGTCTTCTCCTGTCTTTCTCTTGCTTGACGGAGACTTCGCTCAACGCTCTCCTGTACTTTCCGGTACTGCTGCTGCCTCTCTGTGTCCCAGTCTGCTTCTGGTGAAGTGTCCTCGGGTGTCAGGACTACCATATCCAGATCAACAGGCAGCTTACCAGGTCTTGCTCTCATTAGGTAAGCCGGGGTACAGTTGGTAGAACCTACAGGGATGTGGTTGTATAGGTCCACCAGATCAGGCAGTTTCTCAGGCCACAGACTGCGTTCTTCCAGGGGCAATGTTTTCAGAAGGTCTATCACCACCTGGTTCATCTTCTCGCAAAGTCCATTGGTTTGCGGATGATAGGGTGTTGTTCTTATCTTCCGGCAGCCATACAGAGTGCAGAACTCCAGGAAGACTTCCGCTTCAAAGGCAGGTCCTTGGTCCGTCAGCACCTGCTCTGGGTATCCGTGTGGACGACAGAAGTGCTGCTGGAAGGCTCTAGCTGCTGTTTGAGCCGTTAAGTCCTTGACGGGGACTACAACCAAGAACCGGGAGTAGTGATCCAGGATGGTTAACGCATAGACGTAGCCACTTCTGCTGGGGGTCAGTTTTACATGGTCCAAGGCTACCAGTTCCAACGGCTGCCTGGTGACGATGGACTGCAGGGGAGTCTTCTGGCTGGCATGGTCCTTCCTTCTTAGGTTGCATGGGCCACAGTCTCTGCACCACCTCTCGATGGTCCCTCTCATGCCTACCCAGTGGAACCGCCCGCGCAGCAGGAACTCCAGCTTCTTCCATCCGAAGTGCCCAGCTCCGTCGTGGTATGCCTCCAGTACCATAGCCGCGTCTCTTCTTGGCACCACTACTTGCCAGATCAGTTCATGCGTCCGGGAGTTAACTATTCTGCGGCACAACTTCCCCTTGTAAAGAAACAGTCGACTCTTCTCAGCCCACAGTTGCTTGGTTTCCTCCGGAGCGTCTGGGTCAAGGCGGGCATCTGGCCGAGTTAGCATCTCCTTCACTAGTCGGACGGCGGGGTCACTGTCTTGTGTTTCCGCCCAGTTGTAATGAGGTAAGGGGTTGAACTTAGCGGATTGCTTACCCCTTACACGGTGGGAATACTGGGTAATCCCATGACGGTGAAACGCGGGGAGTTCAACTTCTTCCAGTTCCTCTGGATCTTCCCATACGTCCGGTAGGTTTGGCATTCTGGACAAGGCATCCGCGTTGGTATTGGAGCGTCCTGCCCGGTATTTGATCGTGAACTCATAGTTGGACAGGCGGGCCATCCATCTCTGCTCCAGGGCACCGAGTCTTGCAGTGTCCAGGTGTGTCAACGGGTTGTTATCCGTGTACACGGTGAACCGCGAAGAGGCGAGGTAGTGCTTAAAGCGTTCGGTGACTGCCCACACCACTGCCAGGAACTCTAGCTTGAATGAGCTGTAATTCTCAGGGTTTCTTTCGGTGGGTCGCAGTTTTCGGCTGGCGTAAGCAATTACCCGTTCTCTCCCCTGCTGGATCTGGGACAGTACGGCTCCTAGCCCGATGTTACTTGCGTCGGTGTAGAGGATAAAGGGCTGGCTGTAATCAGGGTACGCCAGGATTTCATCCCCCGTGAGGGCCATCTTCAGCTGGCGGAAGGACTCTTCTTCCAGCTTCTCCCATCTGAAGGGCGGCTTCTGGTTCTTGGCCTTCCTGGACTGGCCTATCAGGAGGTCCTGCATAGGAGCTGCCTTTTTGGTGAAACCGGGAATGAATCTTCGGTAGTAGCCTACCAACCCGAGGAACTGCCGCACTTCCTTTACACTGGAGGGTCTTGGCCATTCCTTAATCGCGGTGATCTTATCAGGGTCGGGAGCCACTCCGTCAGCACTCACCACATGTCCCAGGTACTGCACTTTTGGTTTTAGCAGGTGACACTTCGACGGTTTCACCTTCAGACCGTAGTTTGCCAGGGCTTCGAACACTTCCGCCAGGTGTTTCAGGTGGTCCTCGTAGGTTTTGGAATAAACTATAACATCGTCCAGGTACAGCAGGACCGTCTCAATGTTCCGGTGTCCCAGACAGCATTCCATCAATCGTTGGAAGGTTCCTGGTGCGTTGCAGAGTCCGAACGGCATGCAGGTAAACTCGCTAAGTCCCATCGGGGTAGTGAATGCGGTCTTCTCCCGGTCCGCCTCTGCGACAGGAACCTGCCAGTACCCGCTAGTGAGATCCAAAGTGGAGAAGAAGTTAGCAGATTTTAAAGCAGCCAAAGACTCCTCTATCCTTGGTAAGGGGTACGCATCTTTGTGTGTGATACGGTTGATTTTCCGGTAATCTACACACATTCTCATGGTGTTGTCTTTTTTTTTAACCAAGACTAGTGGAGCTGCCCAGGGGCTACAGCTATCCCTGATTACCCCAGCCTCCTTCATGTCTCTAAGCATCCCCTTGGCGTGTTGGTAGTGTGCAGGGGGTACGGGACGATACCTTTCCTTTATGGGAGGATGATCTCCCGTGGGGATGTGATGTTCCACTCCCTTTACTCGCCCGAAGTCCAGCGGGTGTTTACTGAACACTCTCTCGTATTCCTGGATCACCCGGTAGACTCCCTGCTTTTGGTGAGCAGGTGTGGAGTCAGTACCCAAATGCAGTTGCTGACACCAGTCCTCCATTTGTTGCTTAGAGCCGTTACCTTCTTCTGGATGAGATGGAGGCAAGGGTTCCACGGACTGTACAGAATTTTGGTTGATGGTATACAATTTGGCTAGCGTAGCATACCGGGGCAGGTACACTTCCCTCTTCCCGATATTTATTATGCGAACGGGCACCCTCCCATGGCGTACATCAACCACCCCCCGTGCCGTCAAAATGGTGGGCCTACTATCTGAGTAGACTGGTTCTACCATTGCCTGGTAATCTCTACCTCTCAGACCAATAGCTGCCCGGCACCAAATCATCATTTCACTTTTCGGGGGCATGGCAATAGGGAAAGGGTCACACATTCTCACGCTACCAATCTCACCACCGGAGAGTTCCACCTGTTGCCGTCGCATCAGTGCCCGGATCTCTTTTTGGAGCACTCGCTGCTGGCCGGAGCTGGCGTTCTTGGCAACCTGCTGTAAAATGAGAATCACCTCTGCAAGACAATTTTCAATCACATTAGTTCCTAGAGTTATCTTTGGGTGACTCTCGCGCTTGTCAATGTCTACAATGATCAGTCCCTGTGCTGCCAGTTCGACTTTACCGATTTTAATGGTCATCTCTTTAAATCCGATCTGTGGCACGGGCTGACCATTGCTGGCGATGATACTCAAGTCGTCGTCTGGGTAGCGGGTTATATCCGAGTCATTCCAGTACTGCTTGAAGAGCACGTACGGGATGGTGGTGACCTGTGACCCGGTGTCAAGTAGGGCACTCATAGGAATGCCATCCAGTACTACAGGCAAGACTGGATGTCCTCCCACGTATTTGTCACGCCAGTTCGATGGGCCTGGTGATCTTATTCCTAGGGGTTGGCCCTCTACCCCAGGTTGTGCCAGTTTAAAGGACAGTACCTTGCCATATGTCCGGGTTGATTGCAGCGGCGGCAGATGGGTTGTCCGTCCTCGTTGTATCGGTCGCTGGGTCTTCCTCTGGCCGGTGGGGTCCTCCTTGGTCGACGCCACGGGATATCCTCCGGTCCGGATGCCAGCTGGATCTTCCCTGGAGTAGAAACCTGTAAAGACTGCACAGTTCGGGTTAGCGCGGCAACGCTTTTAGTTAGCTCTTGGACCTGACGGTGCAGGTCTGTAGCCGGGTCATTGTTTAAAGCGTGCGCATCAGCTCCCACAGGCCCTGCCGACAAGGGCGCCGTCTCCTGGTGGTAAATGGTAGCAGGGCGTTTGTGGGTCACAGCGCCACCTGGTGCCGGTTCTCGGAGCACACGGATGGCTCTGTCCTTGAACTGTGCAAAGTCCAGATGAGGGTCCTGTAAGGCCATTGCTCGCAACTGGGTTCGGTGGGCATTGCAATGTAGACCCTCTATAAATTGTTCAGTCAACAACTTGTCTTCGTTTCCCACGCCGTCAGGGTCGGCCTGCTTAATGGCTCTCAGGGCCACTTGTAGGTTTAGTGCATAGTCCCTTATATTCTCATGTGCTCGCTGCTTGCACCCGTAGAATCTAAGCTTGATCCCGGCTGAGGTACGGGTATCAAAGGTGTCCTTCAGCCGGGCTAGTATCTCTGCCACAGTCCTCCTCCTCCCAAGTGGCCAGGACTTTACCTCCCTTTGGGCTGCCCCTGTTAATTGAGCCACCAGGATGCTCACTTTTTGCTCTTCTGTGAGGGGGTACACCTGGAAGAGGCTATCCAGCCTTTCTCTGAAGTCATTTAGGGTATGGGACTCCCCTGAGTACTGGGGTAGCCAGGCTGCCCCCGGGATGTAGGGCATGGTGAAAGGCATGACCGCAGCAGCGGTGGTGCTGGCGGTGGCTGTAGCAGTGAAGCTCTCCTCCGTATCCGACTTCCTCCTCCCCCCTAGTGGACCGTGGCCTACCTTGCGATGATCCTCTTCCGTAGGCCGCGGCTCCGCAGTGGATCGTCAGGGTTGAGGACCTTCCGTCGTGCTCCTGTGACGTCGGCGTCTGCTGGGCTCCTTCCAGGACCTTACGCAACGTCCGGACGTGAGGCGGGGCTTCAGTTCTCGCGCGCTTTCGGAGTCCACGCCCCTCTTCTCGCGCGGCGTCCTCGAGATGGCGTCCAATGGCGGGAAAACTCCACGAATGGCGGGAAGAAGGCAAAAGATGGCGTCGGATGGCGGGAAAACTCCACGGATGGCGGGAAGAAGGCAAAAGATGGCGTCGGATGGCGGGAATCTTTACCACAGGTAAGTTTAACAGTCTTTTTCAGGCACGCAGTACCCGGTGGTTGCAGGCACGAGATCCTGCCGACTACGCCAAAGTTGACGCGCCCCCTGGGCCTGTGTTGTGTAGCGTTGCGCACGCGGGGAATTCCCGGAGCCGGGTCTGTCGGGGTTAGTAGTCCTCGTGGCGGTGACCCGGTCCGTGCCCAGGGTGTCAAACTAAGTGGCGGAATTTAGCAGAAGATGTTATAGTGTTCGACTACGCCACCCGTTGAATGCGGTTATGAAGCCGCCGCTGCAGGGCAGACCGCTGAGGCCGGTGGTACAGTTGTGCAGCGTGGGTAGTATAACCCCCAACGGGAGGGGTATGGCCTCAGGGCAGCAGACGTGGATGATGGGGATAGCAGAATTGCACGCAGGCACCAGGAACCACTCAGAGACGGTGCGGTGTAGTTCAGGGTCTTTACTGGTGGCAAAGGTAGACCCTCCCGGGAGTACTGGCTAGCGATCGGGGCCTGGTCAGTACGTGAGCAGATAGGATCTCCCCCGGCCAGGCGGAGTTGTAGGCCTCCCCAACTAATTGTACTCTTCCTGGCTACCTTGCTAGAAGCGGGTAAAAGTAGCCCACGTCCCTGAGTGTACCGTGTGGTGCTCACCCGTATGGCCGGTGACTCGGGGCCTTCTGGTAGCCTCCGCTCCACGACGGCGGTGCTGGTCCCTTGCGTGTGACCGTGCCTTCGGGTTTCTTGGCCAGAGGACCTGAAATCCCCTGCCGGACGGTTTCTGCTGCTGGGTATGGAACAGTCCCCACAGCCTCGGACTCCGTGTCCGGTGAGAGCTCTTCAGTCAGGACGAGCTCTACAGCTTCCAGTCCTGGACCCCTTTTATCACTGCTCCCACAGAGCTCCTGATCTTGCTCTCCCTGCATCTGCTCCACTCCAGACCAGACTGTGTCTCTGTCTGGGACTCCTCTTCTTCTCTTTTTTTTTTCTTTTTCTCCTAACCCCACCTCAGCCCCAGTTTATATAGGGGAAGTTCTTCCCCTCCCAGGACTGGGCAGGAGGTGTGGCATGCTTAGGGTTCCTGACCAGGAGACCTCCCACCTGCTCACAGACGTAATATTGCTATTACTGTGGTAACCAGAACCCTGGGGTGCCACACACCAACCATTGTTTGATCACAAAGTGCCAATTGTAATTGGAGCTGATTAGCGCCGATCTACTTGCTATATTGATAACCGAAGCTTTTTGCATGTGGCAAATCTGCTCCTGAGAAAAGACCTTTATGCACAATGAACACACGAACAATAAACTGTATAAATATCATCCATCTAGATGACCTTTAGAACATTCTTCATTATTGTGTGCATGTAGTGCAAGGTATGAAGCATACCATCATGAAGAAGAGAATTCAAAATTGCTTTTCCAATTTTGTATTAATAGATTTATTTGTAATCTCCATAAAGTGGTCGTGATTTTATATAAGCAGCGTACAATACGAATAATTTGGTTGCTTAATAGAGCACAACATAAGCTGAAATGTTAAACAGTTTACGGTATAGAAGAGTAATAACTTTCTTCTTCCAGTGCAGAAGGTAAAATATGCTTTGCTACATGGTTAAGTAATTACACACTATAATTGCTTAATCCCTTTGCTGTGCTAGAAATAAGTTAATATCAGAAATGCTAAATCACGTGTGCGCCACTAATTCTTGCCGTGTTGTCATTTGCAGCAGTACTGAAACTGATGATGAGCCACCGTGTGAAGAAGAGATTAACTACAATACCGACAGCTGCTCAGATCTGGAGGTGTCAGAGATGGAAGATCAACCTGAAGAAAAACTTTTAGAGGAAGAAAAGGGGGCAAAAAAGGGGCAATCCCCAAAAACAAATAGGAAGGAGGAGACTTTCTCCACCAAGTATAATGGTCCCACAAAAAAGTCTCTCACAATTTCCTCAAAACCATATGGCTGCTCTCCAGAAGCATCTTCCTCCCTTTGTGAGCAGAGTTTTGAAAACTCCAACAAAACACAAATGGGGCAATACCTTTATTAATGTTTTGGAGAATTGGTGTTTTGGGGCTCTAGACCCACATAAAAAATTTTTGGCCAGTATAAGCCTTCTAATTTTTCAATTGTTTGATTTGTCAAATATTTAATTGTACATTATATGTAAAGTACAAAAAGTCAAAAGCACTTTATGTCAGAGAGACAATTGAACAGAATAAAATATAGTAAGATCAATACATAGTGAGACAGACAGACTGACAGTGAGACTTAAAGACAGACAGATAGATGATAGATAGATGATACATATACAGATAGAGAGATAGATAGATGATAGATAGATGATACATAGACAGATAGACAGATAGATTGATGATAGATAGATAGATTGATAGATAGATAGATAGATGATAGATAGATGATACATATACAGATAGAGAGATAGATAGATGATAGATAGATGATACATAGACAGATAGACAGATAGATAGATGATAGATAGATAGATAGATAGATGATAGATAAATAATAGATAGATAGATAGATAGATAGACAGATAGACAGTTAGATAGATGATAGATAGATAGAGGACATACCAAATGTGCAGCCTGGCCAGCTGCACAAGTGCCCAATATGTGTGTGTGGAGAGGGTTGTATGAGGGGTGGATATATACTTTTTACCCGTGCTGTTCTATGTACTGTATATACACATTTCTCATTTGTTTTTCCATCTTAGCCATCATATCTCATATCACATGGTTATGAAAATTAGCAAAACTTCTTTTTTCTTCATTATTCTCTGGACATTTTCCCCTGGCCATTATTTTTGTCTGTTAGGTCACTTCACACATTCAGTGTTTGGTTAGTATTTGACCTCAGCTATTTGTAAGCCAAAATCAGTAGCGGAACTATAAGAGGAAAAGTGTAAGGAAAAGTGGTTTTGGCTTACAAATACTGATGTTAAATTTTGACCATAGACTGAACGTGTGAATGTGGCCTTACACTTACATTCAGCATGTCCACCACTGCGATCCTGTATAGCATGTTGTTAAAAGGGTTAGGGGAAGTGCACTTTGTCGAAATGCAAAAAAAGTGTCCAGAATGGGAGATACTGTGCAGGATCAGAGTTAAATAGGACAACTCTGGTGCATGATCTACTTGTAGACAGTTGGTGGTGGCGGCTGACTAGCCACAAGGGCAGCCACATACTTCAGAACCTCTACACAAATTGTCCTCAGAGGTTAATACCTTTTTAAATGACTATCTGAAAAGATGGTAAGAAATAACAATCTTCTTAGACTACTCAGATCAGGACGCCTGATGAAGAGGCCTAAAGTAGTCTCAAAAGCTGCTGTTTGTTAGCCACTTTTTAGTTAGCCACTAAAAGGTATCAACTACTGAGAGCTCTCAGATTTTATTATTATATAATTTCCTACCTATTGGCTAACATGGTACAAAGATATATTTTCCCTGTTTCAAATTGTCCTCATATATTCTGCCTGGCCCACCACCCCACCTCACCTGTGCTCCTCTCTAACACTTTGTCCAGGCATTAACAGAGCCAATATGAGCTCTGATGGTCCCTCCAACATAACATGCCTAGTAGGATACCCACAAGCGTAGATGGGTTGCCAAAAATTAAAGTTCAGTGATGGGAATAACCATTTAAAGCAGATTTGTCACTTGATTTGACAATACAAACTGAACATATTAAGAAACATATCACATAGACCTAACGAGGCCAGTGCTCTTACTTTGAAAATCCATATATATATACTAAAATAAACTTTTTCTAAGTGCAGCTAAAGATAGCTCATGAGTAGTGTGAGCGATACCTTCCGATATCAGGAAATATCGTATCGGATTGGATCGGACCGACACCCAAAAAGTATCGGATATCACCGATTCCGATACCGGAAACCAATGCAAGTCAATGGGACACAAATATCGGAATGAAAATAAACCCTTTCTTTCCTTGTAGGTTAATTCTACATGAAGTAAAACAACTAAGAATAATGTAGAATGTATTACGCGAAAAGCCGGCAATTCATCAGCGGCATACACCGGTACCCGACAATTTACAACAGAAAGAATAGAGTATCACACATAGATTAGATAGATAGAAACATGTCAGTCACATATATAATAAGTACAGTGATAGTGTTGGTTACTGTACTTGTCATTTAGTGTAAAGGATTTATTTAAAAATATAATAGTGTTTTCATGCACCGTCTCTTTAAAAAAGCCGGCCGGCAATTCAGCATCTGTACCCGACAATTTAGAATAGAAGGAATAGAGAATCATACATAGATTAGATAGATAGAAACATGTCAGTCACATATATATGAAGTACAGTGACAGTGTTGATTACTGTACTTGTCATTTAGTGTTAAAATAAAGGATTTATTTTAAAAAAAATTGGCGTGGGGTTCCCCTTAATTTTAGGCTCTAGCGGAGGTTAATCAGACGGCTGGGGCAGATGTTTGAAGCCTGGGAAGGGGGAAATACCCACGGAGCTTCCCAGGCTACTAATATGAGCCCCCAGCTGAATACCTAGCCTTTACTAGCTATTAAAATGGGGGACCCCCTCAAAAAAATGACGTGGGGTCCCCCCTAATTTAATAGCTAGCAAAGGCTAGGCAGACAGCTGGGGGCTGATATTAATAGCCCAGGAAGGGTGCCATGAATATTGGCCTCCTCCCAGGCTAGAAACACCAGCCGTCAGCCGCCCCAGAAATGGCGCATCCATAGGATGCGCCAATTCTGGCACTTAGCCTCGCTCTTCCCACTGCCCTGTAGCGGTGGCAGTGGGGTAATAGGGTTGGGGTTGATGTCAGCTTATAATGCCAGCTGACATCAAGCCCAGGTTAGTAATGGAGAGACGTCTATAAGACACCCCCATTACTAACCCCATAGTTAAAGTTAAAAAAAAAACCACAAACACCCAGAATAAAGTCCTTTAATTGAAATAAACACACAATTCTTTATTGTTCTAAATTAAACTCTACTTACCATCACGCCCATTCCATTGGACATGACCTCGGCTCATCTTTATGCCGTGACAGAGAGACACTGAGGAGCGCAAGCAAGCCTGCGCTTCTCAGTGTCTGCGGGATGACAGGCTGGATGGCAGCATTCTGCTGCGGTCCAGCCTGTTATCTCGATGTAGCAGAGCTGAAGCTGTCGTGGGAACCATGGAAAGGAAAGGATGAGGTTGCTTTATTATTTTTCTTTTATTGCAGGAGATCGTTGGCTTCAGCTGGAATGGGCGTGATGGTAAGTATGGTTTAATTTAGAACAATAAAGAATTGTGTGTTTATTTCAATTAAAGGACTTTTTTTCTGGGTGTTGTGTTTTTTTTAAATACTTTACTAGAAATTCATGGTGGTCATGTCTAATATTGGCGTGACCCCATGAATTTCGGGCTTAGGGCCAGCTGATAATGCCAAGCTGGCCTTAACCCCTTTATTACCCAGTGAGCCACCGCACCAGGGCCCTGGATGAGTTGTGTACAGCGCCAGAAGATGGCGCTTCTATGAACGCGCCATTTTCCGGGGTGGCTGCGGACTGCAATTTGCAGCGGGTGGGGCCCAGAAAGCTTGGGCCTCCCTACGCTGCGGATTCCAGACCCCAGCTGCCTAGTTGTACCTGGCTGGACACAAAAATAGGGCGAAGCCCCACGTATTTTTTTTTTTTAATTATTTCATGAAATTCATGAAATAATTAAGAAAAAAGGGCTTCCCTATATTGTTGTGTCCAACCAGGTACAAATAGGCAGCTGGTGGTTGGGGGCAGCCCGTTCCTGCCTGCTGTACCTGGCTGGACACAAATATAGTGCGAAGCCCCACATCAATTTTTTTAAAATTATTTCATGAAATATTTTTTTAAAAAAAGGGCTTCCCTATATTGTTGTGTCCGGCCAGGTACAAATAGGCAGCTGGTGTTTGGGCGCAGCCCGTTCCTGCCTGCTGTACCTGGCTGGACGCAAATATAGGGCGAAGCCCCACATCAATTTTTTTTTAATTATTTCATGAATTTCCTGAAATAATTAAAAAAAAATTGACGTGGGACTTCGCACTATATTTTTGTGTCCAGCCAGGTACAGCAGGCAGGAACAGGCTGCGCCCAACCACCAGCTGCCTATTTGTACCTGGCCGGACACAACAATATAGGGAAGCCCTTTTTTTCTTTATTATTTCATGAATTTCATGAAATAATTAAAAAAAAAACACATGGGGCTCCTCCCTATTTGTGTGTCCAGCCAGGTACAACTAGGCAGCTGGGGGATGGAATCTGCAGCGCAGGGAGGCCCAAGGTTTCTGCCCCCCCCCCCCCCGGTGCAAATTGCAGTCCGCAGCCACCCCAGAAAATGGCGCGTTCATAGAAGCTGGATGCTGTACCTGGCTGGCATACAAAAATATGGCAAAGCCCATGTCAAAATTTTTGGGAAAAATTAATTAAAAAATAAATAATAATTTAGGGACTGCATCTTTATTAACTCCTCAAATGTCATTTAGTGTTAAAATAAAGGATTTATTTTAAAAAAAATTGGCGTGGGATCCCCCATAATTTTAGGCTCTAGCGGAGGTTAAGCAGACGGCTGGGGCAGATGTTTGAAGCCTGGGAAGTGGGTAATACCCACGGAGCTTCCCAGACTACTAATATCAGCCCCCAGCTGAATACCTAGCCTTTACTAGCTATTAAAATGGGGGACCCCCCCAAAAAATGATGTGAGGTACCCCCTATTTAATAGCTAGCAAAGGCTAGGCAGACAGCTGCGGGCTGATATTAATAGCCCAGGAAGGGTGCCATGAATATTGGCCCCCTCCCAGGCTAGAAACACCAGTCATCAGCCGCCCCAGAAATGGCGCATCTATAGGATGCGCCAACTCTGGCACTTAGCCTCGCTCTTCCACGCTGCCCTGGTGCGTTGGCAGGGGGTAATAGGGTTGGGGTTCATGTCAGCGCCAGCTGCCATGAAGCCCAGGTTAGTAATGATGGGCGTCTATAAGACACCCCCATTACTAACCTACAAAGTGTTAAAAAGAAAAAAACACACTACACCCAGAAAAAAATAATTTATTTGAAATAAAACACACAATTTTATTTAATTCTTAGTTTACTAAAAAAAAAATAGTTACCTGTCCACGTTCCAGCGCTGATCTCCCATGCACAGCTGTCACATTTGGAGATGGTGACAGCTGTGCATGGCTGCTGTAAGCTCACACTGCCGGGAACACGTCCGCTCCCGGCAGCGGGAGCCACTGACTGAGGTCACCGGAGTGCATTCAGGCAGCGCAGCTCCGGAGACCTCCTTTACGGCACTGCTGTACCATGGGAATTTCTCACGGTACAGCAGGGCGGTAAAGGAGCTAACCGGAGCAGCGCTGCCTGAACTCCGGCGAACCCGCTTATGCAATGACGGGGCTGCTCTACGGCCCCATCATTCTAGCGGCGGCAGCGGTTCAGAGCGATCACATTCTATGTGGCTGCTCTAAACTGGAGATCATCGTGGGACACTCGTGGACTACTACGGAGGGGTAAGGATAAGGTTGTGGTTTATTATTTTATATTTTATTACAGGAGATCGATGGCTTCGGGGAATTAGGTGTCTAGGTGAGTATAGGTGTAGTTTTTTATTTTTTACTTTATTTTAGGTGGCGATCGGCGGGGACAGGTAATGTATGAACTAATTTATTGTAGGTAACCACTGGCCACCAATGACATGTATTTAAAATTTATTGGGGAAACAGTAGGGCAATTTAAATAACAGGATCAGGCTGATGGGAACTATTGCTCCCATCGAGCTGATCCTGCTGGCACGAGTGGACGGGGGACAGACATAGGCCGATGGGAGTAGTAGTGTCACATCGGCCTATGTCTGCCTGCACGCACATACCCGCACACACTCGCAGACAACGTACAGACACCGCACACACCCGCAGACATCGCACAGACACCGCACACACCCGCAGACATCGCACAGACACCGCACACACTCGCAGACATCGCACAGACACCGCGCACACCCGCACACATCGCACAGACACCCCGCACACACTCGCAGACACACGCACAGACACCCCGCACACACTCGCAGACACACGCACAGACACCCACACACACCAATCATGACGGGCTGATCGTCTGGGAGGTGAGGCTGACCTGTGCGGCCGTGGGAAAGTTCATGTGAGTTCATGCAATGCAGTCAAGCATGAACTCACGTGAACCCTCTGAGGGCACCGCGGCTACTTCAAATGAACAGCTGATCAGCATCACCTGATACCTCAGCTGTTCATTTGAAATAACCGGCGGGAAAGCGCAGCACAGAACGGGAAAGCCGGCGGTGAAGTCTTTTCACTGCCGGCTTCCCCGCCCGGGTCCTTCGCTCCCCGCTCCTTGGTGCTGCGCTCCCCGCCCGGTCCTAACTTACGATCGGGATGGGAGGTGGCGAGGGGAGCGGAGGATCGGGGTGGGAGGCTGCGGGGAAGCAGTATGGGGCTGTGTGATTGTTTTAAAGCCGGCGGCTTTTTACCGCCCGCCGGCTTTTAAACGATCAGGAGAATTCTCTCACGCTGGGATGGCTTTCTGATGACAGGCTGGATCGCAGCTGAGCACTGCCATCCAGCTTGTCATCCTTCAGAGACACTGCAGAGCGCAGGCATTATGGGAACTTCCGATTCCAGTATTCAATATTGTAAAAGTATCGGAATTAAGTATCGGAATTCCGATACCGCGAATATCGGCCGATACCCGATATTTCAGTATCGGAATGCTCAACACTACTCATGAGTTAAAATATATTAATCTCTGCCCTTTTAGGCAGCCTGACAGCTACAGCTTGTTCTGAGTAGCGTGAGAGTTCAGCAGCAGCAAAGAGAGGCACTGAGGAGGCACAGATAGATTTTCAAACAATGTCAAAATGGCTCAATCCTCTATAAAAGTTTAGAGCAGGGTCTATTAATAATTTATACAGTTTTCTCTCTCATATCTGTTATGAATGCACTTTAAATGAAAGCTGTCATGTCCCCAAATGTTATTAAAGGAAATCTGTCAGCAGATTGTTCCTAAGTATTCTGAAAGCAGCATGAGGCAGGGACTGAAAGACTGATTCCAGTCATGTATCACTTGCACTTTGCAGATTTTTATCACTTTACAGTGTACACTGAAAGTTGTCAATCAGTGGCGTGGGTGGACTTATACACGGCTCAACATTTTGAGCACTGCTAGATCTGCAGCAGAGAAAACAGATTTTATCAAAATGACAGCAAGCAGGCTAGTAAGTGACACATCACTAAAATCAGGGTCTGTGTCTACATCAAGCTGCTTTCAGAATTCATAGCAAAATCTGCTGACAGATTCCATATAACCTACATATATGGGAGTCATCTCCACGCTAATAGCGTTCTAAAGCTGCCTGGCTGCTGCACTGAAAGCCCTGCTGCCAGAAGGAAATTCACTTTATTCCTCTGGGCAGCTTTTGACTTTCAGTCATAGAAGTGTGCGGATGCGGCTTCAATCCCCACTCAGTATACAGTGAGCAGTGGCTGTTATCACTCCCTGGCACATTGACTATCAACAATCTCTGCAGTGTATTAGTATAGACACCGGTGTCAGTCAATGTGCTTACAGCTGCCTCTGTATACTGAGTGGTGACTAATGCTGTGCCGGCCGTGGTTCTACTGGTGCATGTAAAAGTTTGGGCACCCCTGGTCAAAATTACTGTTATTGTGAATAGATGAGCAAGTTAAAGATGAAATGATCTCTAAAAGGCCTAAAGTTAAAGATGACATATTTCCTTTGATTTTAGGCAAAAAATATATGTATTTTTCATATTTTACATTTTAAAAATTACAAAAAGGAAAATGGGCAGATGCCCAAGTTTGGGCACCCTTGGAGATTTGTGTGTTCAGGTAACTTTGACCGAGGTTTCAGGCCTTAATTGGACTGTTAGGGTTATGGCTTGTTCACTATCATCGCTAGGAAAGGCCAGGTGATGCACATTTTCCAGCTTTATAAAAACCTAGCTTCCTGTAACCTTGTGCTATAAAACAATAGCCACGGGATTTTCTAAACAGCTGCCTAGCACTCTGAAAATGATAATGGTGGAGTCCCTCAAAGCAGGAGAAGGCTATAAGAAGATAGCAATGCATTTTCAGGTTGCCCTTTCCTCTGTTTGGAATGTAATTAAAAAATAGCAGTAAACAGTAACAGTGGAGGTCAAGATAAGTTCTGGAAGACCAAGCAAAATTTGAATGAGAACTGCTTGTAGGATTGCAAGAGAGTCAAATCAGAACCCCTGCTTGACTGCAAAAGACCTTCAGAAAGATTTAGCAGACTCTGGAGTTGTGGTACATTATTCTACTGGTCAGAGACACCTGCAAAAATACGGTCTTCATGGAAGAGAAAACCTCTCCTGCGTCCTCACCATAAAATTTAGCATCAGAAGTATGCAAAAGAACATCTAAACAAACCTGATGCATTTTGGAAACAAGTCCTGTGGACCGATGAGGTTAAAATAGAACTCTTTGGCCACAATGATCAAAGGTATGTATTTAGAAAAAAGGGCACAGAATTTCAGGAAGAGAACATCTTGCTAACCATTAAGCATGGGGGTGGATCAATTATGCTTTGGAGTTGTGTTACAGACAATGACACGGGGAACATTTCAGGAGTAAAGGGGAGAATGGATTCAATGAAAATTCAACAAATTCTCATGTAAACATAACATCATCTGTAAAAAAGCTGAAGTTGAAAAGAAGATGGCTTCTCCAAATGGATAATGATGCTAAACACATGTCAAAATCTACAATAGACTACCTCAAAAGGCACAAACCGAAGGTTTTAGAATGGATCTCACAGTTCCCTGATCTGAACATCATTGAAAATCTGTGGCTAGACCTTAAAATAGCAGTGTATGTAAGATGACCTAGGAATCTCACAGATCTGGAAGAATTTTCCCAGGAAGAATAGATGAAAATCCCTCAAACAAGAATTGAAAGACTCTTGGCTGGCTACAAAAAGCCTTTACGAACTGTGATACTTTCAAACAGGGGTGCGACTAGGTACTAACCATGCAGGGTGCCCAAACTTTTGCATCAGCCCATTTTCCTTTTTTGTAATTTTTAAAATGTAAAATATGTAAACATATTTTTTGATTTCCTAAAATACAAAGGAAATGTGTCATCTTTAACGTTAGACCTTTTAGAGATCATTTCATCTTCAACTTTCTTAACCATTCACAATAAAAGTAAATTTGACCAGGGGTGCCAAAATTTTTACATGCCACTGTATGATTGAAAACCAGAAGCTGCCAGGAGGAATAAAGTCCATTTTCTCCTGGTAGTGTCACAGCTTTTGAACTTTGTTAACCTGCAGATTAGCCTCATATCTGCAATTTAATAGCATTTGGTGACATGACAGGTTCCCTTTAATTTAAGTAAAAAAATACATATTGTTATGAGAAAAACTGCTTGAAAATTGTTGCCCTTCATCTGGGGAAAAAAAAATGAAAGAAAAACATGCTAACAATCTGTGTTTTAAATTATTACGAGATTATACTTAATATTGTTATTTATGTGAAATAATGAATTGTTTAAATAACTTTGTGCTCCAGAAGACACTAATGCTATGTTCTTATCTTTGACGGGGTCCATAGCACAGTGGAGTTGGATATCTGTGTCTGGGGCACGGAGTGTGCCAGAAACCCTAATGTACTTGTGAATTTAGTGAAAGCTGTCCATTCAGAGTTTTCTTCTATGCAATATTCTGCCATGCCTTTGATGTTCTTCTTATGAAAGTGCACTACTAATTTTGTATACAATTGGTTTCTTTGTGCTCTTACAATTCTGAATTATCTATCAATATTGTTCGGGCCTTTCTTGATGGCAGTAATGGAGGATAGGGACAAAATAGTTAATACTTCGAAATGTAGAACTTTTTATTGCATCACCAGAATATACTGTATATTGCAAAAACCATGATATGATGAGACCATGTGAAAACGCCCTGGTTATGAACCCTTTCTGGCTTGTTTGTCAATGTATTCACACCGGTTTCCTGGCATACAGTAAATTTATTGCACTGTATTGTGCTTTGCCAAACGCCAAGTCTCTGAAATCCATGTGTCAGGTTTTTAGGACACATACAAATGTGTTTGAAAACAGCTTCTGAGTCCCACTGAGTGCATGTCATTTATCAGGATTTCCCGACTTCTTTATATTTTTTAACACATTTTGAACCTGATTTTTAAGCTTATAATTTGTTGCTCACCGCGGCACTTTTTATGATTTTGGTGCAGGCTACAATGGTCAGAGACTGGTACAGCATTTATATGGATGCATAAGAATTAATATATCTACCCCATTCTATCATTCTGTCACTTATGAGGAGACAGCCATATATTCTCCAGCAAGTTTATGAGATTGGTAATGATGATGAAGACAATATAAAGTAGTGGTGCATTCATGAGGATGGTAAGAGATAAGTCAAAGGGTTCTTTAACTCAAACATGGCAGCCTTCGATGTGTACAGGGGACAAATGCATTTTAGGATTCATATTGCATTGTAAAACCTAAATGATGCATCAATTTTACAACTAGCGTCTATTCTACTAACCCGATTTGTATTGTAATTTGCAATTAACTTATGAAAAGTGGTAATATAATAAAATTTATAAAAATATGCTTTCCTGTGTTGTTGATTTTTAATAATTAAACAAATATTAATTTTATTCTTGAATACTGATCAAATGATCTCATGATCATGTCATGGTTCATCCACTAATGCCAAAAATGTAGCAATCACATAACTCTCCAAAAATAAAATGACCCATTTTGTGACATTTCAACATAAATACATCATTTTCAAGCTTGAAGTAGACCTGCTATTAACAAAACATAGCATTTTTTTATTTCATGGAATATAAGGAGACACTTTATATTTTGGAAAATCATGGGAGTGCAGCAGGTATTTTTTATATTAGTTTTATCAGTGGGGCTCCAGGGCTGTACCCCAGCACTGCGCGCACTTCTCCTAGACAAATTACTTTCTGCTTCTAAAGCAAGATGGGGGTCACTAGCTGTGGTCACTGTGAATCCACTGCAACAATTTGGCAGACACATTTGTACGTAAGTGTAGCTTTGTTTCCCCAATTAAAGTATTGGCACTTGGGAGTGAAAAAAGAAACAAATATTCAGTTACAAAAATTTCTGCAACAAAATTGTTACATGTGAATTTCAAAAAAAGACCAAAACACACCAAAATGACACACAGAATACTTGAATCATATCTCCAACCATTGCAAAGAAAAAAATTAATAACAATGTTTATGGTCTTTGTCTTTGGTTTACTTCTTTACCAGTTCTCTTGGCCTGATATATTTCAGGATAGGTACCATGAGATGAATGACTTTGGAAGGTAATATGACTTTATGATACTCTGTTGGATAATGACAATGCTGTATATGCTGTATATGTATGTACATATAAGGGAGTATTAGACAAGTGTACATATAACCCTTAAAAAAAAAGTTGAAGGGGTTGTCCACTATTTATTATCCCCTCCCCAATGTATCCCCCCTGGGCCCATAAGTGTTTTTGCAATTACGTTCTGTTGCAGTTATTGCCTGTGAGCGGCGCTATCGCTGGCCACTCACAGGCATCACGTGACCCTTGGCTGCAGCCGGCTCTGACATCCGCTGATGTCACGACAAGTCCAGGCTGCAGCCGAAGGTCCCTCTGATGCATTCCACGGTGGATGCTGGGTTGTGGGCGGAGTTACCCTGCACATCACACCGAGCATCCACCACGCACTCTGCCTCTCCCCATTCATCGGGAAAGCGCACAGTGGATGCTGGCTGTGACTCGCGGGGAAACTCGGCCCACAACCCATCAGCCACCGCGGGGACCCCAGCGCTGAGTTACGCCTCAATAGACGGGACATCAGCAGGGGGTCATGTGATGCCTGTGAGCGGCCAGCGATAGAGCCACTCATGGGCAGAACCTGCAACAGAAGGTAATCACAAAGACACTTATGGGCCCCGGTTGGATACATTGGGGGCATAATATAAAGTTGTGGCAAACTTCTTTAATAAAAAGATATTGATAACTTATCATTTTAGTGGTTTATCATGAGCCTCTATGCCTCGTGCCTCGACGCGTTCCTCCATGTAAAGGTTCATCAGGAGGCCAGGTTTTAAATTTATAAGAGGTTTAAATTTATAAGAGGTAGAGATGCTTGTGCCAAAAAAAGATCATAAGCCCATAATGTTTTTTGTTCAAACAACTCTCTATAGAATAGTACCTATGTTGTCTAGATTAGTGGTATTATATGCTATCAGAATGCTAAGTAGGGACAACTAGGGTTACTTAGGGAGAGCTGCCATGGAGCGGGAGCGGCATATTGCATGCAAATAGGGTGTCAACCTCTGCTGCTAGGCAGTAACAGTCTAGCAAATATCCTAGGATTTCATAGTCCTCATTATGTTATGAGCTGGGATGTTACTAATAGTGTTGAGCCACCCCCGTAGTGTTCGAGTTCGGTTCGGTTCGTCGAACACCCGTGTGTTCGCCGAACTGTTCGTCGAACTGTTCGTCGAACACCTTCGAACACCGTTAAAACCAATGGCAGGCAAACAAAAACACATAGAAACACATAGAAAACACCTTCAAAGGTGTCCAAAAGCTGAAAAACTGCTCAGAAGACACAACTAACACATGGAAAAGTGACAAGTACATATAGTCATGCGAAAAGAAAAGAGGTGGAGGAGTAAAAGGAGGGGGAGACACAGATATAGGCATGTCATGCCCTTCTAAAATCCAAAAAGTGAGAAGCCGAGACGGCCAGTCCGCTCCTGCCAGTGCCACCTCCGTGTCGCCGGGTTTGTGCCAGAGCCGCGGTGAACCCTGACGGCCAGCCCCCCTCTCCCAATACTGGTGCCTGTCCGCTGGTGGGTCGAGAGAGCCCCCCTGTGGTGGAGGCAGCTCTAAGCTTTTTAATTTAAATTGTCCCTCTAATTTGAATGAATACACTTTAAATCCATTTACAAGGATCTATTGGAGGGCAAGTCTCATGCCAGCAGCCGCGTAATTCCAGTTCCAGTAGCGTCCACTAAAGCTGCTGCAGTTAAAAAGCTTTGATAAGGATCGAGCTCGGCTGTCCACCGCAAGGCATCCTAGTGCCAGTCACAGCCCCTATGCCTTGGGGTGCCTCCTGATGCTCTTCACTAAGTATCCCGTGGTCCCGAAGCATTTCCTTTGAAAAAATTAAGTGTCCAAACTACAGGTGGTGTAGCTTGCTTAACAGCCGGGATAATCCGCTGACTAGCAGACACTGCTACTAGGCACAAAGTATTTCCTGGGCTAGATGCAGTTAAAAATTTGTAAGTAGATACTCTCATTGGATGCTGAGAAAGCATTCCATAGAGTCTCCTGGCACGCCATATATGATTCTCTTAAAAAGCTTGGGGTAGGGGTCTAGGGGACCCTTTTATAGCCAAAATCACGGCCCTGTATCACAATACGTCACCTAGGCTGAAGATAAATGGAACTGTAGCACCGAGGGCTCGGTTGCTACAGACGTATTGCACCTCACCCAGAGGTGTGATATCTCACTCTCAGATAAGGATGGAGTGTGGATCAGGACCCGACACCTGCATGCATTACACCACATTGCCGTGGGGCAGGGCGACCAATATGCCCCTGAGATGGGCACGACAGTCCCTGTCCCTGGCTGGAGTGGGGGGAGGGAACACTGAGGAAGGGGAACCCTGCAGTGCAGGAGCAGGGAGGAAGCAGTTCCTGGGTGCATTGAGAAGGGAGTATAAAAGGTGGGCACCATCTTAGTTCAGTGCAGAGAAGTCTGAGCAGAAGTGGCAGGGAGCAGGGGCTCTGCATGAGCTCTGCTCCGGAGGCGGGCCTAGTAACAGAGGCCCAGGCCTGCAAGAGGGAGAAGGAAGGAAGAGGAGCGGAGAAGGCTCCAGGAACGAGGAATGAAGGGATCCCAGGGGTGCGGACGGGCGAGTCGCCACCGCACGCCCGAATCCACCTGCGTGGAGGGGTCAGGCCAAAGGGGGAGACCGGTCCCCGAACTATTGGAGGCAGGAAGCGACCCTCAGCTAGAAACCGGAGGCTCTGACATTTTATGTGGCGCAGCCCCTTGCTCCACCCGCTAGGAAGGCACCACATAGGGTCAGGGAAACTGGCGCCAAGTTTACCAAGAGGAGGCCCGAGGCAGCCGGACAGAAGTGTTGGTAAGAAAGGCCAGACAAAGGACACACAAAGGGGGTCCTGTGAAGCGCTCCAAAGTTATCTGGGAGTTGTCTGAGCCCCTCACCTGGTGAGCACAGTACGACGTGGGCAGCCGTTACCTGCAGACGTGGTCTGGATAATAAGAACTGTGAGTAAAGGCCCTGAACTGCATCACTGACTCCGTGTCGTTACTGCTGCTGCCCTGCACCATCACCCCCATCCTCCGCATACACTGCCCTGAGGCTATACTCCTCCCGTGGGGAGTTATGCTACGCTCTGCTGCACCCACAACACCAGCCTTAGCGGTCTGCCCTGTAGCGGCGGTTCACTCTGACCGCAATCCACGGGTGGCGTAGTCGGACATTTAAACATCAAAACCACATAAATAGTTCCGCCACTGGTTTGACCGCCCTGAGCCACGGAACCGGATCGCCGCCACGAAGACTACAACCACCAGCATCCACCAAAAAGGGTCCGGCTCCGGGTGTCCCAAGGCCCAGGGGGTGCGTCAGAACATTTTCATCACCTTTCACAATCACCAATGGGACAAGGCAGGGATGTCCTCTGTCCCCTCTCTTATACATCCTAGTGACGGAGCACCTGCTCTCATCAATTCGCCATAACCCCAATATTAGGTGGATTGAGGTGGGAGGCACCGAGTACAATTGCTCTCTATTTGCTGATGATGTCCTAGTATATATCACTCAATCACATATATCCATCCCTGCTGTTATGGCTGAAATAGATCACTTTGTTACATGGTAAAATTTTAAAATCAATGCAGCGAAGTCTGAGGCCCTCGATGTCTCCCTCCCTAAATCCATATAGGATTCCATCCAGTCCAACTTTCCCTTTGCCTGGCCCTCACAGGGTATCAAATACTTAGGAATTCCTATTCATAGAGACCTCTCCCATCTATGTTATCTTAATTTTGGGCCCTTTATTGAACAATTCCATACAGACCACGGTTGGCAAGTTAGAACTGTAAGATTCACTATGTGAACCACTGGTGTTTTGTGGAAAAGCACATGTACACCGCGTTCCAAATTATTATGCAAAAAGTGTTTAGGAGTGATAAGGGAAGAATTTGTTTGTTTGTCAGTTAAACTCATTGATGGTGATGTGTGTCAGGGCTCTTTATATCACTGTAAGCAATTGCAGACACCTGTGCTAATTAGTTTGGCAGGTGTGTCCAATGAAAGGCAAGACTACTTAAGAAGGCTCTCTCACATTATTAAGCAGCCTACATTTTCTGCCAAAATGGGAAAGAAAAAGGATGTGTCGGCTGCTGAGAAGCAACAAATTGTGGAGTGTTTAGGTCAAGGCATGACTACAATCAACATTGTGCGATGATCAGGATGAAGTGTCTTGGCAATCAAGAAGTATGTAGCTGATTCACAGTACACACGTGTGCGTGCTGATAAGGGCAAATTGAGGACTCTTTCCTACAGGCAATTACGTCAGGTTGAAAGAGCAGCGGCAAAAAAGCCTTGTCATAGCAGCAGACAAGTTTTTGAAGCTGCTTGTGCCTCCAACGTCCCCCGAACAACAAGATGCAGGGTCCTTCAGAGGTTTGCAGCTGTGCATACGCCATCCTGTCGACCTCCTCTATCCACTTCACACAAGCAGAAACGGCTCCAGTGGGCCAAACATTACATGAAGACTGATTTCAAAACTGTTTTGTTCACGGATGAGTGCCGTGCAGCGCTCGATGGTCCAGATGAATGGAGTGGAGGATGGCTGGTTGATGGACACCCCACGCAAACACGGCTACAGCGCCAACAAGGAGGAGGTGGAGTAATGTTTTGGGCTGGAATCATGGGGAGAGAGATTGTCGGCCCCTTTAGGATCCCTGAAGGCGCTAAAGATGAACTCCATAATGTATGTGGATTTTCTCAAACAGCACTTCCTGCCATGGTTCAAGAAGAAGAACCGTGTATTTCACAGCAAGATCATTTTTCTGCATGATAATGCACCATCTCATGCTGCACATAAAACATCTGCATCTCTGGCTGATATGGGCATAAAAGGGGACAAACTTATGGTGTGATCCCCATGCTCCCCTGACCTCTACCCCATTCAGAACCTTTGGAGCATCATTAAAAGGAGTGTCTATGATGGCGGGAGGCAGTTCACATCTAAGCAACAGCTCTGGGAGGGTATTCTGTCCTCATGCAAAACAATTGAAGCAGAAACCATCCAAAACCTGACAAATTCAATGGACGAGAGAGTTCAGAAGCTCCTTTCGAACAAGGGGTCCTATGTGAAAAAGTAACATCACCTAGAATAAAGTTTTGAGTTGAAAACTGTTTGATTTCAGTTTCTAACAACCTGCTAATGCTTATAATTTCAAAAATGACCATTTTTTTGGTCTTTATTAAAATGAAAAGGTTGATCGAAAAGTTTGGGGGATCTAAGAGTGTGGCAACCCAGTAGTCATGATTACTTCGAATTCTGACAATATGAGGGTCATGCTGCAGGTAGTGCAGCAAGAAGGCACTTATGTGTCTTGCGCATCTCGGAGCCCCAAAATTATTTTCCGGGCTAGATGCAGCTAAAAATTATTTTTAATTTTAAATCTGGTGAAGCTTATTATAGATGGCCTAATAGGATCAGTGCTGCACACTGCTACAAAGCCCAAATTATTTTCCAGTCAAGATACAGATAAACATGATTAGTAATTTGAAAGCTTAAAACGGTTGGTAGGGTGATTTTAACCAATCATCAAGCTTTTACTCTCCCCAGGATGACACAGGGGTAGAAAAGTCGTTTCGGATCCATGATTTGTTCATCTTTATGAACGTGAGTCTGTCTACATTATCAGTGGAGAGCCGCGTGCGCTTATCTGTCAGCACACCACCAGCAGCGCTGAACACACGTTCAGACAGAACGCTGGCTGCGGGGCATGACAAGATCTCCAAGGCGTAAGTGGCTAGCTCCGGCCATTTATCCAGATTGGAAGCCCAAAAAGAGCAAGGGTCCAGTGACACAGTCGTGGCTTCAATGCTTACTTGGAGATACTCCTGTACCATCGTCTCTAGGCGTTGACTATGTGTCAGACTTCTTGTCTCCTGTGGCCTTGCAAAGGATGGGCTAAAAAAGTGGTGAAATGATTCCGCAAAATTGATGTTACCAGCAGATACTGTGGTTCTGTTACGGTTTGAGTGCTGAACACTTGACGGTCCCACGGTTGGCAAGTTGGAACTGTGAGATTCACTACGTGCACCACTGGTATTTTGTGGAAAAGCACATGTAAGATTCTGCAACAGTCTCTGCTGATACTCCTGCATGCGTGCATCCCTTTCTATGGCAGGAATAATTTCTGCAAATTTACTTTTGTACCGGGGATCTAACAGTGTGGCAACCCAGTAGTCAGGATTATTTCTAATTCTCACAATTCGAGGGTCATGTTGCAGGTAGTGCAGCAAGAAGGCACTCATGTGTGTTGCGCATCCAGGAGCACCAAGTCCCTGTTGTGTTGGTGGCGAGGTAACAATCATGCTTCCTTCCTCTGTCCTCTCCCCCCAACCTCGCACAACAGAAATGTGATCAAGGTCTCCCTCATCTGATGAGTCTTCCATCAGTTCGTCCTCCACTTCTTCCTGGGCTCCTGCACCTTCCTCACTAGTTTGGCTGCTACCATGCGCCCTGGTAAAATCATCTCCCCCACCCTCACATGCCTGCCGCCCTGGTGCTGCCGACCGTCTGGACCTTGCAGATGTTAGCCCTTCCGCATACAACTCCTCCTCCTCTACTTCCTCCACCTCCTCTTGTGCCACCACCTGACTCCGAATTCTGTTTAACATGTGCTCCAGCATGTAAATCACCGGAATAGTCATGCTGATAATGGCATCGTCAGCACTAAACATCTTCGTCGCCATTTCAAAACTGTGCAGAAGGGTGCATAGGTCCCTGATCTGAGACCACTCCTCCAGCGTGATTTGCCCCACCTCTGAATCTCGTTGGCCCAGGCTATACGTCAGAACGTATTGCACCAGGGCTTGTCGGTGCTGCCACAGTCGCTGCAACATGTGCAGAGTTGAATTCCACCGGGTAGGCACATCGCATTTTAGCCGGTGATGTGGCAGGCCCAACGACTTCTGTAGAGATGTAAGTCGCTGAGCTGCGGGATGCGAACGGCGGAAGTGAGCACACAGCGACCGTGCCCTCTGCAGAAGGCCATCTAGTCTGGGATAGTGGGCTAAAAATTGCTGGACAACCAGGTTCAACACGTGAGCCATACAAGGCACGTGTGTGACATTGCCCCGGCGAAGGGCCGCACCCAGGTTTGCAGCATTGTCGCACACGGCCTTCCCTGGTTTCAGGTCCAGTGGAGACAACCATTCATGAAATTGGTTCTCCAGAGCTGACCACAACTCCTCAGCTGTGTGACTCACATTTCCCAGACATTTCAATGTAAAAACCGCCTGATGACGTTGAGCCCTACTGCCAGCATAGTAAGGAGGTGTGCAGGATCCCTTCTGCGCAGTTAGAAAGCTTGTGGCATGACCAGACAGGCTTTGGGTGCAGGTGGAAGACCGAGAGGAGGTTGAGGAGGCAGAAGCAGTGGAGGAAAAATGACATAAAGAGGATTGACGCACAACTCGTGGGGACGGCAAGACTTGGACAGCAGCCCCTTGTCCTGCTGTCACCATAGTTACCCAGTGCCCAGTCAGCGACATGTAACGCCCCTGTCCATGCCTACTCGTCCAAGTGTCTGTGGTGAAATGCACCCTGTCACACACAGAGTTTCTCAAAGAAGCGGTGATGTTGTGTGCGACATGCTGGTGGAGCGCAGGCACACCTTTCTTTGAGAAGTAGTGCCGACTGGGCATCTGGTACTGGGGCACTGCGACGGACATAAGGTCTCGAAAATCCTCTGTGTCCACCAGGCGGAAAGGCAGCATTTCTGTAGCCAAGAGCTTGCAGATGGTGAAATTCAACCTCTTAGCTTTCTCATGGCTAGGAGGAAATGGTCTTTTACTTGTCCACATCTGAGGGACCGAGGGCTGGCTATTGTGCTTAGACGGGGTTGATAAGGGTGTCCCCGGCAAACTGCCGGTCTGTGAGGAAGATGCAGGCGGACATGTTAGGTTGCCTTGATCCAAAGGTGGTGCTATCGATGTCGGACAGCGCTCAAGACCAGCTGGTGTTACCACCTCCAAAGAAAATGATGACCTGCCAATCACGCTGGCTGTTGCGGGTAAAGAGGTGGCAGGTCTGCGCCCCAAAACAGGTGTGACTGCTGTCCCCCCAGTCACAGAGGATGAAGAGGCCGCGGATGCACAAGATATGGCAGACGGTGGTTGGCCCGGCCGGCTAGACCGCATTGTAGCACACTGAGCTTCCCACTGCAACTTATGCTTCATGTCCATGTGCCGGTTCATGCATGAAGCACTCAAACTATGTATTTTTTGGCCTCTACTTAGCTTTTGCTGACAAATGTTACAGATAACACGAGTTGGGTCATCTTTATCGATCTGAAAAAATGCCCAGGCTATGCAAGGCTTAGCACCCATGCGACCTGAAGAGCCACCACGACTTGTGGTGAGAGGCAGAGTTGTGTTTGAGGATGCAGTTGTTGACGTGCTTCCAGTACTACGTCTCTGTCCAGGAAGGCGCAACCTGACCTCGTCGTCACTAGCATCTTCCTCCACCTCCTCTGCTGACCTCATCTCTTGGCTGACTGTGGGTTGACAGTAAGTGGGATCTCCGACCTCATCATCATCACCCTGTGCGTTATCACACCCGTCGTCCTCAGAGCCAACCTGTTCCTGCCCTGACAAAAAACTAAAGTTGTCGCTCCAATCAGGTATTTGAGTCTTATCATCGTCTTCCTCATTGTCTCCACCAACAGGAGTTACAGTTTGGGAATGAGGGTCTACATTATGGTCAGAACCTTCTGCGTCTGGTCCTGGATCCGACTCATAAAGATTCTGGGCATCAGTGCAGATCATTTCCTCGTCTGGATTCACAGAAGCGCTGGAGTCGACCTCTGATTCCCAGGCTGTAGTATGAGTAAACAGCTCTGCAGACTCAACCATCTGTTCTACCTCATACTCAGACGGGCAGCTGGAGATTTGGGAGCTGTGAGGAAGCAAGTGAGATTTGGGTGACACCTTTGAGGACTGGAGTATTTGTGATGTTGAAGTTGATGTGGAGGAGAGCCCACTTAAAGGAGCACTTGATATCCGTTGAAGCACCTGCTGTTTTTGTGCCTCATCTGGAATTTGTAGCGATTGGCGTGGCCGTAAGAAAGGGATCTTATCACATTGTCCGCTAAAAGAAGTAGACATTTTAGTTTGGCTGGAAGATGGTCTTTCTTCTGCACCTACCCCACGGACACAACCTTTTTTCCCCTTCCCAACACGCCTATTCCCCTTTCCACCAGCAGCAGGCCTTTTTCCACTCATTTTGGTGGTTAACTAATTCACAACTCTGGAGTTGTTTGCACAAAAAAACAATGGATGGTAACCGAGCAGAGCTGAGTGGCCAAACTGTGGTATTAGGCCAAAACTATTGGCTGGGTTAGATGTAGAAAAAAATTATTTTTAATTTGCAACCTGATGGAGGTCAGTATAGATGGACTAATAGACCAAGTCCCACACACCGCTAGAAGCCCAAATATTTTTTCAGAGCTAGATGCAGAAAATTTTTTTATTCAATTTGCAACCTGATGGAGGTCAGTATAGATGGACTAATAGACCAAGTCCCACACACTGCTAGAAGCCCAAATATTTTTTCAGAGCTAGATGCAGAAAAAAATTATTTTTAATTTGCAACCTGATGGAGGTCAGTATAGATGGACTAATAGACCAAGTCCCACACACCGCTAGAAGCCCAAATATTTTTTCAGAGCTAGATGCAGAAAAAAATTATTTTTAATTTGCAACCTGATGGAGGTCAGTATAGATGGACTAATAGACCAAGTCCCACACACCGCTAGAAGCCCAAATATTTTTTCAGAGCTAGATGCAGAAAAAAATTATATTCAATTTGCAACCTGCTGGAGGTCAGTATAGAAGGACTAATAGAACAAGTCCCACACACTGCTAGAAGCCCAAATATTTTTTCAGAGCTAAATGAAGAAAAAAATTATTTTTAATTTGCAACCTGATGGAGGTCAGTATAGATGGACTAATAGACCAAGTCCCACACACTGCTAGAAGCCCAAATATTTTTTCAGAGCTAGATGCAGAAAAAAAATATTTTTAATTTGCAACCTGATGGAGGTCAGTATAGATGGACTAATAGACCAAGTCCCACACACCGCTAGAAGCCCAAATATTTTTTCAGAGCTAGATGCAGAAAAAAATTGTTTTTAATTTGCAACCTGATGGAGGTCAGTATAGATGGACTAATAGACCAAGTCCCACACACCGCTAGAAGCCCAAATATTTTTTCAGAGCTAGATGCAGAAAAAAATTATATTCAATTTGCAACCTGCTGGAGGTCAGTATAGAAGGACTAATAGAACAAGTCCCACACACTGCTAGAAGCCCAAATATTTTTTCAGAGCTAAATGAAGAAAAAAATTATTTTTAATTTGCAACCTGATGGAGGTCAGTATAGATGGACTAATAGACCAAGTCCCACACACTGCTAGAAGCCCAAATATTTTTTCAGAGCTAGATGCAGAAAAAAATTATTTTTAATTTGCAACCTGATGGAGGTCAGTATAGATGGACTAATAGACCAAGTCCCACACACCGCTAGAAGCCCAAATATTTTTTCAGAGCTAGATGCAGAAAATTTTTTTATTCAATTTGCAACCTGATGGAGGTCAGTATAGATGGACTAATAGACCAAGTCCCACACACTGCTAGAAGCCCAAATATTTTTTCAGAGCTAGATGCAGAAAAAAATTATATTCAGTTTGCAACCTGATGGAGGTCAGTATAGATGGACTAATAGAATGATGCTATGCCCAAAAGATTTTACTTCACTAGGTGCAGTAAAAAAATTGGTATTCTATACACAGGTGGTATATCTTGCAACACAGATAGGCTACTCCACTGACTAACACACTCTGCAATAGGCCAAAAAGGATTAGCTTTGCTAGATTCAGCCAAATGCTGTGAAAAAAACTTGCACAGCACTGGCACAGACCTGCCTGGCAAAAACTGATAGGAACTGATGTAACCTAGTCCTGAAAAGGACTCCAATTACAATTAGTCTTTACTCCCACAATCTATCTATTTAAGAGCACAGACCTGCCTGATAAAAGTCGTAGGAAATGCTGTAACCTAGTCCTTAAAAGGACTGCAATCACAACTATTCCCTACTCCCAAGCTATCTGTATATTTGTGCGAAAATTGGCTTGAAATTAACAAGGTATAGCGCACACAGCAACAGCGGTGCCGTCTAACACGCAGCTGCAGCAGTGAGAAAATGGTGGCGACGGGGAAAATGGCTTGGTCTTATAGGGCAAGGACATGTGACATACACTGCCAATCACACATGCCCTTGCTTGTGTGAAAAAAAGCACTTCGCTCCGTGTGTGCGCTGCTGATAGGCTGACAGATTGCACCTCCCCACTGCAAATGCGGGAAAGAGAAAAAAAAATGGAGATCTTCATTGTTCCTGCAGAGATCCATCCCCTGCCCCTCCCCCCGCCCCGCTGTACACTCAAACTGCGTATTAACATTAATTTTCATCATTACTGAGAAAAAATCCAGTTATGATTTTGGTGCACGAACAGTTATCGAACATAACCTCGAACAGCCGAATTTTTCTCAAATTGTTCGTGTTCGCCGACCGGCTCGAACACCGCCCAAAACAGCTCGAATTTGAGATTGGCGAACAGTTCGAGTAGAACAACGCTCATCTCTAGTTACTAACTGATCCACAACTCAAATTTTGAGACCCCTATTTTGCATGTGCTATCACATTGTTCATATAGTATTTTTCAATTGAAAATACATGCTCATAAGAGGGGTAGGGTATATAATATATTGTGTGATCAGCAACGTATTTATGTCTGTATGATATGGAGCACTGAATATTGCTGTAAATAATTGGGAAGCCTCAAACTTAAATCTGGTATAATTATATTTTAAATTCCTGCTCAGGGTTTTTTCTATATTTTTTAGATTTCAATAATAATAAATAGTTGTTTTCAAGGGTTATATGTACACTTGTCTAATACTCCCTTACTGTTCCCTACCAAATTCGCTACAGTATATGCTATATATATACAGAGAGCGGTAGCTGTAGCGATGCTGAGCCTGCTTTCAGTCAGTGCTGAGGGTGCGGTTACAGCCACTGCTCTTTATATACAGAGCGGTGACTGAAACCGTGTTGGCACCACCCCTATGACTGATAACCAAATGCTGCAGGGGGGAAAATAATTAATTTAGTCCCAGCAATGGGGCTCTCCATGTGGGCACCACATGGTGTCAGAATGCCATTAACAGGTATCTACAAGTAAATAGCATTTTTTTACATGACAGGTTCCCTTTAACTATATTGACATTCACAACATGCAGGTACAATTAAACTCTGCAGTACTCTGAAGGCCATAGTCTTCCTGCTCTTCCACTCTCTGTTCTGTAGGCCACAGGTCACTTTAGGCATGTGGCCTATAGCATCACATGCACATGATGTCAGAGTCCTGAAACACATGGTGCATTGACATCCCAGTGTAAGTCCACCAGTATCAAGATGAAGACTATCCCGGCGGGCTTTCCAGGATCTGGTGTTAGGTGAGTATATAATATTTATTTTTTTATCTTATGAGTCAGTAGTATTTCTAAGGGAATGTAGGGGCATTATACTGCATGGTGGGGACTACTCTGGGACCATCATACTGTGTGGAGATTAATATTGTGAATGGGTTATGGGGACATCATAATGTGTGGAAGGCTATGGGGTATCACACTATGTGGGGGGAATGTACTGTCTGGGATTATCATACTATGTGTTGACTGTGCTAGCCTGTGGGGACATTATACTGTGTGTAAGATCATACTGTGTGAGACCATCATACTGTGTGTGGGGGCATCATACTGTGTGTGAGAGGCTGTAGGGGCATCATACTGTGTGGGCTGTTGGGCATCATACTGTGAGATGTAGTATGGCAAAATCATCATATTGTGTGGGGACATCATACTGTGTGATGGAGTGTGGCAAATCATACTGTGTGGGGGTTGTGGGGACATCATACTGTGTGTGGGAGGCTGTGAGGCCATGATGTATCTGGGGGGCTGTGGGGACATTATACTGTATGGGACAATCAAACAGTGTGTGGGTGGGATGTGGTGCCATCATACTCTGTGTGAGGCTGTGGGGACATCATAATGTATGGGGCCATCAAACTGTATTGGGAACTGTGGAGAAATCATACTGTGAATGATGTCTGTAGGGACAACATACTTTGTGGGAGACATCATACTGTCAGTTCACTGTGGCGGAATGTGTGGGGACTTCATATTGTGTGTAAGATCATACTGTGTGAGGCCATCATACTGTGTGAGTGGGCTTCATACTGTGTGTGGGAGGCTGAAGCGACATCATACTGTGTTTAGGAGCTGTGAGACATCATACTGTGTGACAGAGTGTGCGGATATAATACTGTGTTGGGGCTGTGGAGACATCATACTGTGTGTGGGAGCTGTGGGATATTCATACTGTGTGACAGAGTGTGGGGATATCATACCTTGTGGGGGATGTGGGAACATCATAGTGTGTGTGGGAGGTTGTAAGGCCATCATAATGTATCTAGGGGGCTGCAGGGAGATCATGTTGTATGAGAACATCAAACTGTGTGCGCGTGAGTTATGATGCCATCATACTCTGTGTGAGGATTTGGGTACATTATAATGTAGGGGGCCATCAAACTGTGTATATGGGATTGTGAGGCTATCATACTGTGAGTAAGGTCTGAGGGACAACATACTGTGGGGGGCTGTGAGATCATACTGCATGTGTGGGCTGTGGTGACATCATACTGTGTGGTGGCAACATACTGTGTGGGGAGTTGAGGGAACATCATAGTGTTTTGAGGGTTGTGGGACATCATACTGTGTGGGGGCATCATGCTGTATGGGAGCTGTGAGGACATCATACTGTTTGTGGGCTGTGGAGGCATCATATTGTGTGTGGAGGCATCATACTGTGTGTAGGACATCATACTCTGTGGGGAGCTGTGGGTACATCATACTGTGTGTGAAGGGCTGAGTGGACATTATACAGTGCTAATGGGACTATGGCGGAATCAGGGGACATTATTACTTTTTAGGGGCAGTTAGGGGACAATATTAAATGTTATTTGGGCACTTAGAAAATATTGTTTCATTGTAGGAGCACTTGGGGTATTATAACTGTCAAAAGGACAAGCAGGAGACCTTATTATTTCCAGGGGAGGGGGAATGTGAGAGCTCAAAAAAGTAATAATATTCTCAAAGCGAAATAATATTTATAGGGGCGAATTTTATCATCTAGGGGGCTGAGAAAGGGAATTTTATTATCTAAGGGGCACAGTGGTTGGCATTAAAATGTTGGCCACTAAAAGGAGTACTGTTACCATACCACACAGCTAATATAGTAATACAGAAACGTACGACAGCAGCAGGATCAGTATTGGGAGGACAATAGGAAAAAGAGGTTTTGCAGGTTGGGAATAGTTGGTGATGATGCTGGAAATGTGAGAAGTAAAATGTATCTTTGTTGCAAACTCTGCAAATGATCTGTGGCTATAGGAAGCGGTCTTGTCGATATGGGCCAAATGAAAAAGAAGGGAAAAGTGAATGACTCCATCTAAAAGAGTGTCACCTGTAAGGCTACGTTCCCACGTTCAGGACCTGCTGCGGCCCCAAAGCTGCAGAACTTCCGCATCATGTCCACACTATTTTATGCAAATTAGCGGACAATTTTGACACATGCAGATTTTCGCCATGTAAGCAAGTGTATGGGGAAAATCTGCATGATTAGCCGCAAGAGAAATTGACATGCTGCGGATTTCAAAGATGCACCGCATGTTAGTTTTCGCGGGTGATCCGCAGGTGCACAGAGACGGATAGTGGACTTGGGATTTCAAGAAATCCATCCACTTTGCTGTAACATCTGCCACTGCCGTTTTGACACTACATAAATACGAAGCATCAAAACCGCAGTACTGTAATCTCTTAATATGTTCTGCTGAAGTGATATCTACCACTATACAGTCATCATGTGGTGGTCTTGGTTTTTGTATAGTGCTTTTTTTATCAACAAAATTGTCATCTGCTGAGGTTCCCATAGACTCACTATTAGGCCACGGCCACACTATCAGTATTTGGTCAGTATTCGGTCAGTATTTTTTCTCAGGAGTGGGAGCCAAAACCAGGTGAGGAGCAATCAGAGAAAAGGTATAATAGAAACAAGTGCACCAATTCTGTATTTATCACCCAGTCCTGGTTTTGGCTCCTACTCCTGAGAAAAAATACTGACCAAATACTGATAGTGGGGCCGTGGCCTTAAGGTGTGCCTCCATTGTTGTAAACATGCTTAACTAGGTTAGGGGCCCACTCATACATGTTTAATCACCCCCATCCCTGTGCTGAGCCCCTAGCTGCATCTCTGCTCTATATTTATCTATATCCATAAGAAATGAAAACAACATTTAAATAGTAAATAAAATACGGTATATAAAAAATATTTTATTGGAGGGCCGTCATACTCAGCTGATTAACAAAAATGTTTGAATGGATCGTCCACAAAGCGATTGATTAAAATAAGAAATGAAAGCTAGTTAAACATTTCTTTAATCATTTAACATGCATTAAAAACACCCCCATTACTCCACCCTCAGCCCTTATGGCCCCAGATAGAACTGCAACCTCTACTCCCTTTATTATGCTCACTGGCTCTAGGTTGAGAACACATTTTATAGATCTAAAAATATAAATTCTGATATCAATTTGCTTCTAAGAACCTCACTAAGCCTCTGGTAGGAACAGAGGCTCCTATTAGGTAATACCTGTGCCTTCATGCACCCTGTGAAATCCTTTAATTCTATTTTGATATTTAAATCAGCAATCACACACATTCCCCAGAGTGTATTTCATGCTGATTGAACATATCTTATTGTAAGGAGAGAAAGGAGAAACACACCAGCATATGTCTTAAGAAGGAATCATCTGCGCCAAATCAGAGGTTTCGAAATGTTCACTGATAACCTCCCTGTGCTTCTCAGCTTGTACCAGAAGCATGCGGTACTGTATCAGACATAATAAAACCTGCAAGCCATTAATACTTTTCAATTCCATCTTATTCTTTACTGCATTTACTTCTCCCAGACAGCCTGTAGAGGTCAGAAAAGGTCTTTTATATTAAAGCTGGTGAAATGATTAGCATTCTCAGCGAGCAGGATTAATTAAGAAGAACCACCATCTCCCATCAGGTACAAAATGTCAGACATTAATACAAAGCACTACATTAAACACATATAGCCTATATCTTGTTTATATTTTTCACCTTTTTTGTTTGCATGTTTGCTTGAGTTTTTTTCAGCACATAGACATTAAAAAGCTTAAAATTTATGGGCACAGCTAATCAGCATGTACAGGGATAGACACTGAGAACAAACGGCCCCTATGCAAAAATTGTATGGACCCTCTGTCTTAAAAGGGGATTTTATACCTCCAGGCTTTCCCTAGGGAAAAATATTTCCAATCAGAGATGCTCATGCTCACCCTCTTGCTCCAGCAATGCGTCTACTGCTGCCCCTGGTGTTTGTTTTCAGATTGCAGTGATGGCGCACATCAGTAGGGAAAGCTATTTGTGCTATCTACCTCCACATCACCACTGAGACCAGTAATTGACTGGAGAAGTCTCATACACTAAAGATCTGACTACAGTACTGCAGTCTATAAATGAAGACCAGAAAAGCAGAAGGAGCGCTGGAACTGGGCAAAGTAAATGACTCTGATTTAACTCTAATTTTATTATGGCCATAGTGCAAGTCTATGTTTATAAAAAATTAACATTGAAAACCCCTTTAAGTAACGCATGTCATGCAACAATAACATGTTGAACACACATCAGTCACTTTTGCACACATATTAGACACAGCGCACGTCAGGCACATCATACAAGCCCAGTATGTACGTCAAATACATCACACAAGCACAGCTCGCACATCACACAAGCACAGCATGCATGTCAAAATATCACACAAGCAAATCTCGTGAGTCAGATGCATCACACAAGCAGTGTACATGTCAAACACATCACAGGCATAGTTCATATGTCAGACAAATCACAAAAGCACAGCGCGCATGTCAGACAGCTCACACAAGCACAACACACACATCAGACACATCACACAAGTACAACGTGCATATCAAACACATCACACCAGCACAGCTGTGCACGTAAGACACATCCCACAAGCAAAGCATGCATGTCAAACATATCACACAGGCACAGTTCTCATTTCAGACAAACATCACGCAAGCACAGCGTGAACATCAAACACATCACTCAAACACAACATGCATGTCAGACACATGACACAAGTTAGGGCATATATTAGACACATCACAAAAGCAAACTGCACAGGTTAGAGACATCAGACAAGCACAGAGCACACATCAGTCACATAAATGGAGCACAGCATGCACGTCAGAAACATGACACAAACACAGTACACAGGTCAGACACATCACACAACCACAGTACACATGTCAGACACATCACACAAACACAATACACTCGTCAGATACATCACACAAACACAGTGCACACGTAAGACACATGACACAAACACAGTACACATGTCAGACACAGCACACAAACACAGTACACACATCAGGCACATCACACAAACACAGTACAGACATCAGACACATCATACACAGTCCACACGTAAGACACATGACACAAACACAGTACACACGTCAGACACATCACACAAACACAATGCATACGTCAGACACATAATACAAACACTGTGCACACGTCAGATACAGACAGTGCACACGTCAGACACAAACACAGTGCACATGTCAGACACATCACACAATCACAGTGCACACGTCAGAAACATCACACAAACACAGTGCATACATCAGACGCATAATACAAACACCGTGCACACGTCAGACACAAACACAGTACACACGTCAGACACATCTCACAAACACAGTGCATACGTCAGACATATAATGCAAACTCCGTGCACACGTCAGACACTAACACAGTGCACACGTCAGACATATCAAACAAACACAGTGCATACGTCAGACACATAATACAAGCACCGTGCACACGTCAGACAAATATTAAAAACAGTGCACACGTCAGACGCCTCACACAAACACAGTGAACACATGAGACACATTACACATGTAATGCAGCGGCTTGCGGCATTACTGTAATGGTCCAGGGTGTGTTTTGGCTGACCATGTACCCCCCCCTCAGGTGACTGATCACATGACTGTGACATCAGCACAGGTCCTGTGCACACAGAAGGTCTGATCACATGACTGTGATATCAGCACAGGTCCTGTGTGCACTGGAAGATATATAAACCCTGGTAGTTTTGAGACAGGGTGTGCAAGGCATGAGGCCTGTTACCCGTGTGTGGGACACCGTGAGAGTGTGAAGCCTGGTGAAGCCTGAAAGGCAGAGGCTGGATCCTTGTGTGTAAGAGATACCAGTAGCCTTGGAGGGCAAGAGGCTTGGAAGACAAGAGTCCTGAAAGGTAGAGGCTGGATCCCTGTGTGTGTAAGAGATGCCAGTAGCCTTGGAAGGTACAAGGGCTGGAGACCCCCATCTGCGAAGCTGTGGCAGAACAAATCTGATGGAAACTGCTACACCTGGCAAAAGCTAAAAGCGGTGCGTTATATGGACATTGATATAGTTACTTTGCTGAAGGCTGTAACTGGAGCCAAGTGGGCCTGGCTGCCACTTGAAAGGCTCTTGTATGTTATGTGCTTAAACATGCCGGTGAGCCACTGAGACGGACTATGTTATAAGCAGTTATGAAGTGTAATAAACTGCTGGATTTCATGTTACTGGAAAACGTCGCATGTGTGCTTTAATTGACCCGGTGAAGCGAGTGTCCCCCAGCATGATGACTAGCGCTGCCTTACACACAGTACACACATCAGACACATAATACAAACACAGTGCACACGTCAGACACATGACGCAAGCCCATGTTACACAAGTGCAGCATATATTGAATATAAACATTAGATGATCCCATACAGCATGTGCACAATTACCACTGCAGAAACCATATTATAAATATGTCAGTCACACTGTTAGGATTACTTATATCTTCCAGAGCTGATCTCCACCAAGCTCAATTCTGAAAATGGAAAGCTCTACGCAACTGCTCCAATTTGCTCCATCCGCATTTGCATTGCAAACTTATGTAAGCCTCCTAAGGCCATACATTAGGTAGTACAATGTTTGGGGAATAGGTCCCCCATCTAGTTGTGCAGGACTCTCTCCTCTTTGGGCAACTGAGCAGCAGTACAGGTTGTAAGTCTACCCCTGTGTATGCATATATAGTATCATGCAGGTCTGAATTCTGAATCCACCCGCACTCCTTATGCTTCTGTATGCTACTTGTATTCTGGTAGAACAGCATGCTTTGTATGAAGCCATTGACTCGCCCAGGGGATGGGGATGACTCGGTACCCGGGCCTTTACCTGGTTTGGGGATGTCGCTGTGGTCGGCTCCCGGGCCCGTACCCTGGGTTCACTCTTGAAAAAGGGGATTGGAACTTGGATAAAATAAACAGTTTGTGATGCAACCTGTGGTACCTGGTAATGATTACCAGCGCTTCTTCAGACCTCCGGGGGTGCTGGGATGGCAGCTGAGGTGATTCTGCTCCCCACAGGTGGAGCGGGCCCCCGGGGCAGGGATGGTGTGACGGGATGCAGGAGAGAGGAGACCCAGCAGGGTCAGAGGAAGAACAGACACGCACACAGGGGTTCGCTTCAGTACCTTTACTGATGATGGTAGTCAGGTACGGTCCGAGGTACTTGTAGGTGGTGTGCACTTCTGGACTTGCTCCCCAGTGAGCCGGTGTAAGGCCTCCTTGTCTGTATCTTCCTGTCTCTCTCCCTGGAGCGTCTGACCTGCCATGAACAGGGTCTAGCTTCCTTGATGTTTCTCTCACCCGTCTGCTCTTTGCGGCGAGGGCTTTCCCCTGGTTACCACTATCCCTGGACGCTGGGGCCTTCAAGGTACCTAGTCCTCTGAATGTGCAGTATTCACGGGTGGACCGAGGGATAAAAAATCCTCCTCGGTATGCCGGATTCCCTATTGGGCAAAGAGATCACAATAGGCACGGGCCCGGTGCCTGGCTTGCGTCTGGGACGAACCTTCTATGGTCCCTCTGTCCCAGATGGCTCTTCTCCTCTGCCTTCTGGCCCACTCTAGGCCCTCACTGGCCAGACTATCCCACAGCCTGGGGCCTAGCCTGGCCTTCAGCCACACAGACTGCAGCTTGCTCTCTCTGGTTCCTCTCTGTCTGGAAGCTGACTGAGAACTCCACTAAACTGCATTGAGAGCTCCCTAGTTAAACTCCTCCCCCCACTATCTGCATACTTGTCAGGGCTCCATCTAGTGGACTTGGGTGGAGATGTCTGCATGTATTGAGGCCACTGGGGAGAATCCGTCTGTGCAACACCTAGGAGTTCTGTGACAGCTTGCAGCTGCAGGGCCTCACATTCCCCCCTAGTACAAGTCAGTACTCCCGGACTGAAACATTTTTGTATAACAGGTAACACAAGGATAACATATTTTTAAACATTACAACAACTTCCCTTTATGGGAGGCACGTAGCTTGAACGTTGCAATAACAGGTTTAATAAACATTATTTATTCTTTACTTGTAGCAAAAATATTTTCTTTCTTTTTAATATATATAAAATACTTTTATAACAATTGAGCACATGCACATTAGCAGCAACACAACTTTACTTTCTGTAACGACCAGTTTTGATGAGATTCCTTCTCGGGTGTGTCCCTCTCATCCGGGTAAGCTGGCTTGTGGGGGACCTGCTCCAAACCCCCAACGAAGGTCCTGGGCGGGCTGCAGGACTGGTGTAGGACCACTGGTTCGGCCACGCCAAGCAGGTTTTAGTGGTGGTGGTCTTGTGAAAACCACCAAGGGGCACTTCAGGAGGTGCAAACTATGTACAATGGTGGGACCGCTCATAGTTCATGGACTCCAAGTTCAAGTTAACTTATACTTAACATGAGAGCTACCGGGGATCTAGTAGCTCAAGGGCGCCCCCTCCTGGGCTGCGCCTGGTTATGGGAGGTAGGTAACCCATCCTGGTCATCCTCCCATTCAGTCAGGGTGTCCTGTTCCAACAGTTCCCTCACCCTCTGAACATTTAGGGCATGCTGTAGAGCCATGGGCACCATTCGTGCCACAGCTCCTGCTGGTCCGGTGACTGCTAGTGCCTGAGCAGCGCCGGGTGCAGACTGGTCATCTGGGGCATTAACTGGGGCCCCGGCGTGTTGATGATCATCCCCCATTGCTGTGCCCCCCTAGTTAACTGCAGCCTACCTTCTGGCTTCTAGCGCTGGCTGCGGTCCTCCAGAGGGGAACAGGGGAGTTGCCCGTCGAGCAACTCCGGTGCAGGACCTTGTGTCTCTGATGTCAGGGCATGCGCTTCCCGGCACGGCTGTCTCCTTCCAGGACCTGATGCTGCGTCAGTGCGTGAGGTGGGGCTTGGGCTTGGTGTGCTTCTGCTGTTACGCCCCTCTTCTTCCAGTGCGGTGACTCGAAAATGGCGGACAATGGCGGGAAACAGCGGCAATTGAGGGGAAAACTTCACCACGGTATGCGACAGAGTTCCTTAAGGCGCACAGTACCCATTGGCAGCGGGCACGAAATCCTGTTCATGATGCCAGGAAGAGGTTGTCGCGCCCAGGGGATGGGGATGACTCGGTACCCGGGCCTTTACCTGGTTTGGGGATATCACAGTGGTCGGCTCCCGGGCCCGTACCCTGGGGTCATTCTGGAAAAAGGGGATTGGAACTTGGATAAAATAAATAAACAGTTTGTAACGCCACCTGTGGTACCTGGTAATGATTACCAGCGCTGCTTCAGACCTCCGGGGGTGTTGGGATGGCAGCTGAGGTGTTTCTGCTCCCCACAGGTGGAGCGGGCCCCCGGTGCCGGGATGGTGTGAAGGGATGCAGGAGAGAGGGGACCCAGCCGGGTCAGAGGAAGAACAGACACGCACACAGGGGTTCGCTTCAGTACCTTTACTGATTATGGTAGTCAGGTACGCTTCGGAGTACTTGTAGGTGGTGTGCACTTCTGGACTTGCTCCCCAGTAAGCGGGTGTAAGGCCTCCTTGTCTGTATCTTCCTGTCTCTCTCCATGGAGCTTCTGACCTGCGTGGAACAGGGTCTAGCTTCCTTGATGTTTCTCTCACCCGTCTGCTCTTTGCGGCGAGGGCTTTCCCCTGGTTACCACTATCCCTGGACGCTGGGGCCTTCATGGTACCTAGTCCTCTGAATGTGCGGTATTCACGGGTGGACCGAGGGATATAAAATCCTCCTCGGTATGCAGGATTCCCTACTGGGCAAAGAGGTCCCAAGAGGCACAGGCCCGGTGCCTGGCTTGCGTCTGGGACGAACCTTCTATGGTCCCTCTGTCCCAGATGGGATTTTCTCCTCTCCTCTGCCCTCTGGCCCACTCTAGGCCCTCACTGGCCAGACTAGCCCGCAGCCTGGGGCCTAGCCTGGCCTTCAGCCACACAGACTGCAGCTTGCTCTCTCTGGATCCTCTCTGTCTGGAAGCTGACTGAGAACTCAACTAAACTGCACTGAGAGCTCCCTAGCTAAACTCCACCCCCCAGTATCTGCATACTTGTCAGGGCTCCATCTAGTGGACTTGGGTGGAGATATCTGCATGTATTGAGGCCACTGGGGAGAATCCGTCTGTTCAACACCCAGGAGTTCTGTGACAGCCTGCAGCTGCAGGGCGTCACACCATGAATACTTTCATAAAAAAAAAAATCAAAGGTACAGTATAGATTTATTCAAATCCTGATAAATAATACCGGCACTCAGCAGAAAACACTTCCCCATTCACTTCATCGAAGCTCAGCAATAATTAAGAGTCCAGAAGATGATTGCTACCTCTTAGTTATAAATTAATTGTGGCACTCATCAGTACGTAAAAGTGCTGCAGGCTTTATTTCAAAAGTATTAAAATATAGCGAGGAGGCATATGGCACACTCAGAATACGTGGACAACTGATACATGCTTGTTCTGGGTCCTTAGTCAGGACCAGTACTGTTGAGTACCACAATTCATCTCTTATTATGTGACAGTATGGATTTATTGTAGGCTATAAGGCTATAGATATTCTTTTACAGATCCTTACGACACATAATTCTATAATATGGCCATGAGGCTGAGGTCATAATATATGTAGGTGGATGCCTCATAAAGTGCCAGTATTATGCATTCATTGTTATGTTCTGCTACCAGAGCTAAGGAAAGAGAGGAGATCTGTCCCTACGATAGAACTCAGCTTAATCCCTACGATGTAACAGGGAACCTGATCCTGCGATCAGACCTGCTAAAGTCCTAAGCTAGTCTGTACGGCGACCTATAGATATGGGGAAGGAATCCCTACAAGTACTAAGGACTGGGAGGAAAATGGGACACCTCCTAACAGAAATAGTAGCAGACAGACGAACAAACAAAATATATAGAACAAAGAGGTCCGTAGACCAAGCAAACTAACAGAGTTAGATTCAGAGCACAGGCTAGCTAGAAAGTAGTTATACAATGAAGTCCAGCAAAGCCAGAAGGGCGGAGCAGGATTAAATAGGCCAACAAGGTCATGTGACCAGCAAAGGAAAAAACCTAAGAGCAAGGTTCTAACAGTACCCCCCCTTCTAAGAGGATCCTCCGGATCCCCTAGGACCAGGCTTATCAGGAAATCTCCTGTGAAACGCTCTGATAAGTCTGGACGCGGAAACATCATCCGACCTCACCCAAGAGTTATCCTCGGGTCCGAAACCTTTCCAGGCCACAAGATACTGCAAACTACCTCTATACCGTCTAGAGTTAAGGATGCGAGAAACTTCATATTCCCCGTCCTCCACCACCGGAGGAACAGAGGCAGAGGCGTCACAATCCGATACAACAGCTTTTTTCAACAGAGAGACATGAAATACCGGATTAATTCTCCAGGAGGTAGGAACCTCCAACCTAACAGCAGATTGGTTGACAACCTGAAGCACCTTAAAGGGCCCTACAAACTTGGGACCCAATTTCTTAGAAGGAATCCTCAACCGCAGATTCCTAGAGGACAACCAAACCATGTCACCAACAGCGAACAAAACCTCCTGTCGTTTCCTATCAAAGTAGTCTTTAGATTTTCTGTTGGCCTCCTGAAGATTACCACGCACATCCGTCCAAACTCTCTCCAAATCACCGGAAAAATTCTCCTCCTCAGGCACGGCAGATCCCATCTTGGAGAACGACCCAAACGACGGATGTCTCCCAGAACAACAAAAAAAAGGCGAACAACCAGCAGAAGAAGATGTATGATTGTTCAGAGCAAATTCAGCAAGTGGCAGAAACTCAGAACACCCCTCTTGATTGTCTGCCACAAAACAACGCAAGAACTGCTCAACATCCTGGTTTTTCCTTTCTGTCTGGCCATTAGATTCAGGATGATATCCGGACGAGAACGACAAATGAACTCCCAACCTGTCACAAAAGGCATGCCAAAAACGAGCCACGAACTGAGGACCACTATCAGAAACAATGTCAGTAGGAACGCCATGAAGTCTGACAATTTCCTTGACAAAGGCCTTAGCGAGAGTTTTAGCGCAGGGCAGTTTGATGAAGGGAACCAAGTGACACATCTTGCTAAAACGGTCCACGACCACCCAGATGACAGTAAAACCCTCAGAGGGGGGAAGGTCAGTTATAAAGTCCATAGCCAAATGTGTCCAAGGAGCACTGGGAACCTCCAAAGGACAAAGCAACCCCGCAGCAGGAGTATGTGAGGACTTAGATCTAGCACATATAGTACATTGACGCACCCACTTAATGACTTCCTTCTGCCATCCAGGCCACCAAAAACTGCGATCCACCAGTCTCTTGGTCTCAGAGATTCCGGGATGACCTGCCAACCGAGATTCGTGACCCTCAACAAACAAATCTCTCCTAAAGGTCCCAGGCACAAACAACCTCCCATGAGGAGTGTTAGATGGGGCATTCTCCTGTGCTTTAAGAATCTCATCTTCCAAAACGGAGTCCAAAGCAGCTATCACAACACCTTCTTGTAAAATGTTCTCCTCTTTCTCAGCACCGACTATGGGAGAAAAACTGCGAGTCAAGGCATCCGCCTTAACATTCTTAGTACCAGGGATGTAAGTAGAGATGAGCGTTGTTCTACTCGAACTGTTCGCCAATCTCAAATTCGAGCTGTTTTGGGCGGTGTTCGAGCCGTTCGGCGAACACGAACAATTTGAGAAAAATTCGGCTGTTCGAGGTTATGTTCGATAACTGTTCGTGCACCAAAATCATAACTGGATTTTTTCTCAGTAATGATGAAAATTAATGTTAATATGCAGTTTGTGTGTACAGCGGGGTGGGGGGAGTGGCAGGGGATGGATCTCTGCAGGAAGAATGAAGATCTCCATTTTTTTTTTCTCTTTCCCGCATTTACAGTGGGGAGGTGCAATCTGTCAGCCTATGAGCAGCGCACACACGGAGCGAAGTGCTTTTTTTCACACAAGCAAGGGCATGTGTCATTGGCAGTGTATGTCACATGTCCTTGCCCTATAAGACCAAGCCATTTTCCCCGTCGCCACCATTTTCTCACTGCTGCAGCTGCATGTTAGACGGCACCGCTGTTGCTGTGTGCGCTATACCTTGTTAATTTCAAGCCAATTTTCGCACAAATCTACAGATAGCTTGGGAGTAGGGAATAGTTGTGATTGCAGTCCTTTTAAGGACTAGGTTACAGCATTTCCTACGACTTTTATCAGGCAGGTCTGTGCTCTTAAATAGATAGATTGTGGGAGTAAAGACTAATTGTAATTGCAGTCCTTTTCTGGACTAGGTTACATCAGTTCCTATCAGTTTTTGCCAGGCAGGTCTGTGCCAGTGCTGTGCAAGTTTTTTTCACAGCATTTGGCTGAATCTAGCAAAGCTAATCCTTTTTGGCCTATTGCAGAGTGTGTTAGTCAGTGGAGTAGCCTATCTGTGTTGCAAGATATACCACCTGTGTATAGAATACCAATTTTTTTACTGCACCTAGTGAAGTAAAATCTTTTGGGCATAGCATCATTCTATTAGTCCATCTATACTGACCTCCATCAGGTTGCAAATTGAATATAATTTTTTTCTGCATCTAGCTCTGAAAAAATATTGGGCTTCTAGCTGTGTGTGGGACTTGTTGTATTAGTCCATCTATACTGACCTCCATCAGGTTGCAAACTGCATATATTTTTTTCTTCATCTACCTCTGAAAAAATATTGGGCTTCTAGCTGTGTGTGGGACTTGTTCTATTAATCCATCTATACAGACCTCCATCAGGTTGCAAACTGAATATATTTTTTTCTGCATCTACCTCTGAAAAAATATTGGGCTTCTAGCTGTGTGTGGGACTTGTTGTATTAGTCCATCTATACTGACCTCCATCAGGTTGCAAACTGAATATATTTTTTTCTGCATCTACCTCTGAAAAAATATTGGGCTTCTAGCTGTGTGTGGGACTTGTTGTATTAGTCCATCTATACAGACCTCCATCAGGTTGCAAACTGAATATATTTTTTTCTGCATCTACCTCTGAAAAAATATTGGGCCTCTAGCTGTGTGTGGGACTTGTTGTATTAGTCCATCTATACTGACCTCCATCAGGTTGCAAACTGAATATATTTTTTTCTTCATCTACCTCTGAAAAAATATTGGGCTTCTAGCTGTGTGTGGGACTTGTTCTATTAATCCATCTATACAGACCTCTATCAGGTTGCAAACTGAATATATTTTTTTCTGCATCTACCTCTGAAAAAATATTGGGCTTCTAGCTGTGTGTGGGACTTGTTCTATTAATCCATCTATACAGACCTCCATCAGTTTGCAAACTGAATATATTTTTTTCTGCATCTACCTCTGAAAAAATATTGGGCTTCTAGCTGTGTGTGGGACTTGTTGTATTAGTCCATCTATACTGACCTCCATCAGGTTGCAAACTGAATATATTTTTTTCTGCATCTACCTCTGAAAAAATATTGGGCTTCTAGCTGTGTGTGGGACTTGTTCTATTAATCCATCTATACAGACCTCCATCAGGTTGCAAACTGAATATATTTTTTTCTGCATCTACCTCTGAAAAAATATTGGGCTTCTAGCTGTGTGTGGGACTTGTTGTATTAGTCCATCTATACTGACCTCCATCAGGTTGCAAACTGAATATATTTTTTTCTGCATCTACCTCTGAAAAAATATTGGGCTTCTAGCTGTGTGTGGGACTTGTTCTATTAATCCATCTATACAGACCTCCATCAGGTTGCAAACTGAATATATTTTTTTCTGCATCCAGCTCTGAAAAAAATATTTGGCCTTCTAGCAGTGTGTGGGACTTTCTCTATTAGTCCATCTATACTGACCTCCATCAGGTTGCAAATTGAATATAATTTTTTTCTGCATCTAACCCAGCCAATAGTTTTGGCCTAATACCACAGTTTGGCCACTCAGCTCTGCTCGGTTCCCATCCATTGTTTTTTTGTGCAAACAACTCCAGAGTTGTTAATTAGTTAACCACCAAAATGAGTGGAAAAAGGCCTGCTGCTGGTGGAAAGGGGAATAGGCGTGTTGGGAAGGGGAAAAAAGGTTGTGTCAGTGGGGTAGGTGTTAAAGCAACAGTAACATCTGCAGAAGAAAGACCATCTTCCAGCCAAACTAAAATTTCTACTTCTTTTAGCGGACAATGTGATAAGGTCCCTTTCTTACGGCCACGCCAATCGCTACAAATTCCAGATGAGGCACAAAAACAGCAGGTGCTTCAACGGATATCAAGTGCTCCTTTAAGTGGGCTCTCCTCCACATCAACTTCAACATCACAAATACTCCAGTCCTCAAAGGTGTCACCCCAATCGCACTTGCTTCCTCACAGCTCCCAAATCTCCAGCTGCCCGTCTGAGTATGAGGTAGAACAGATGGTTGAGTCTGCAGAGCTGTTTACTCATACTATAGCCTGGGAATCAGAGGTCGACTCCAGCGCTTCTGTGAATCCAGACGAGGAAATGATCTGCACTGATGCCCAGAATCTTTATTAGTCGGATCCAGGACCAGACGCAGAAGGTTCCTACCATAATGTAGACCCTCATTCCCAAACTGTAACTCCTGTTGGTGGAGACAATGAGGAAGACGATGATAAGACTCAAATACCTGATTGGAGCGACAACTTTAGTTTTTTGTCAGGGCAGGAACAGGTTGGCTCTGAGGACGACGGGTGTGATAACGCACAGGGTGATGATGATGAGGTTGGAGATCCCACTTACTGTCAACCCACAGTCAGCCAAGAGATGAGGTCAGCAGAGGAGGTGGAGGAAGATGCTAGTGATGACGAGGTCAGGTTGCGCCTTCCTGGACAGAGACGTAGTACTGGAAGCACGTCAACAACTGCATCCTCAAACACAACTCTGCCTCTCACCACAAGTCATGGTGGCTCTTCAGGTCGCATGGGTGCTAAGCCTTGCATAGCCTGGGCATTTTTTCAGATCGATAAAGATGACCCAACTCGTGTTATCTGTAACATTTGTCAGCAAAAGCTAAGTAGAGGCCAAAAAATACATAGTTTGAGTACTTCATGCATGAACCGGCACATGGACATGAAGCATAAGTTGCAGTGGGAAGCTAAGTGTGCTACAATGCGGCCTAGCCGGCCGGGCCAACCACCGTCTGCCATATCTTGTGCATCCGCGGCCTCTTCATCCTCTGTGACTGGGGGGACAGCAGTCACACCTGTTTTGGGGCGCAGACCTGCCACCTCTTTACCCGCAACAGCCAGCGTGATTGGCAGGTCATCATTTTCTTTGGAGGTGGTAACACCAGCTGGTGTTGAGCGCTGTCCGACATCGATAGCACCACCTTTGGATCAAGGCAACCTAACATGTCCGCCTGCATCTTCCTCACAGACCGGCAGTTTGCCGGGGACACCCTTATCAACCCCGTCTAAGCACAATAGCCAGCCCTCGGTCCCTCAGATGTGGACAAGTAAAAGACCATTTCCTCCTAGCCATGAGAAAGCTAAGAGGTTGAATTTCACCATCTGCAAGTTCTTGGCTACAGAAATGCTGCCTTTCCGCCTGGTGGACACAGAGGATTTTCGAGACCTTATGTCCGTCGCAGTGCCCCAGTACCAGATGCCCAGTCGGCACTACTTCTCAAAGAAAGGTGTGCCTGCACTCCACCAGCATGTCGCACACATCATCACCGCTTCTTTGAGAAACTCTGTGTGTGACAGGGTGCGTTTCACCACAGACACTTGGACGAGTAGGCATGGACAGGGGCGTTACATGTCGCTGACTGGGCACTGGGTAACTATGGTGACAGCAGGACAAGGGGCTGCTGTCCAAGTCTTGCCGTCCCCACGAGTTGTGCGTCAATCCTCTTTATGTCAAAGTTCCTCCACTGCTTCTGCCTCCTCAACCTCCTCTCGGTCTTCCACCTGCACCCAAAGCCTGTCTGGTCATGCCACAAGCTTTCTAACTGCGCAGAAGGGATCCTGCACACCTCCTTACTATGCTGGCAGTAGGGCTCAACGTCATCAGGCGGTTTTTACATTGAAATGTCTGGGAAATGTGAGTCACACAGCTGAGGAGTTGTGGTCAGCTCTGGAGAACCAATTTCATGAATGGTTGTCTCCACTGGACCTGAAACCAGGGAAGGCCGTGTGCGACAATGCTGCAAACCTGGGTGCGGCCCTTCGCCCGGGCAATGTCACACACGTGCCTTGTATGGCTCACGTGTTGAACCTGGTTGTCCAGCAATTTTTAGCCCACTATCCCAGACTAGATGGCCTTCTGCAGAGGGCACGGTCGCTGTGTGCTCACTTTCGCCGTTCGCATCCCGCAGCTCAGCGACTTACATCTCTACAGAAGTCGTTGGGCCTGCCACTTCACCGGCTAAAATGCGATGTGCCTACCCGGTGGAATTCAACTCTGCACATGTTGCAGCGACTGTGGCAGCACCGACAAGCCCTGGTGCAATACGTTCTGACGTATAGCCTGGGCCAACGAGATTCAGAGGTGGGGCAAATCATGCTGGAGGAGTGGTCTCAGATCAGGGACCTATGCACCCTTCTGCACAGTTTTGAAATGGCGACGAAGATGTTTAGTGCTGACGATGCCATTATCAGCATGACTATTCCGGTGATTTACATGCTGGAGCACATGTTAAACAGAATTCGGAGTCAGGTGGTGGCACAAGAGGAGGTGGAGGAAGTAGAGGAGGAGGAGTTGTATGCGGAAGGGCTAACATCTGCAAGGTCCAGACGGTCGGCAGCACCAAGGCGGCAGGCATGTGAGGGTGGGGGAGATGGTTTTACCAGGGCGCATGGTAGCAGCCAAACTAGTGAGGAAGGTGCAGGAGCCCAGATAGAAGTGGAGGACGAACTGATGGAAGACTCATCAGATGAGGGAGACCTTGATCACATTTCTGTTTTGCGAGGTTGGGGGGAGAGGACAGAGGAAGGAAGCATGATTGTTACCTCGCCACCAACATAACAGGGACTTGGTGCTCCTGGATGCGCAACACACATGAGTGCCTTCTTCCTGCACTACCTGCAACATGACCCTCGAATTGTGAGAATTAGAAATAATCCTGACTACTGGGTTGCCACACTGTTAGATCCCCGGTACAAAAGTAAATTTGCAGAAATTATTCCTGCCATAGAAAGGGATGCACGCATGCAGGAGTATCAGCAGAGACTGTTGCAGAATCTTACATGTGCTTTTCCACAAAATACCAGTGGTGCACGTAGTGAATCTCACAGTTCCAACTTGCCAACCGTGGGACCGTCAAGTGTTCAGCACTCAAACCGTAACAGAACCACAGTATCTGCTGGTAACATCAATTTTGCGGAATCATTTCACCACTTTTTTAGCCCATCCTTTTGCAAGGCCACAGGAGAAAAGAAGTCTGACACATAGTCAACGCCTAGAGACGATGGTACAGGAGTATCTCCAAGTAAACATTGAAGCCACGACTGTGTCACTGGACCCTTGCTCTTTTTGGGCTTCCAATCTGGATAAATGGCCGGAGCTAGCCACTTACGCCTTGGAGATCTTGTCATGCCCCGCAGCCAGCGTTCTGTCTGAACGTGTGTTCAGCGCTGCTGGTGGTGTGCTGACAGATAAGCGCACGCGGCTCTCCACTGATAATGTAGACAGACTCACGTTCATAAAGATGAACAAATCATGGATCCGAAACGACTTTTCTACCCCTGTGTCATCCTGGGGAGAGTAAAAGCTTGATGATTGGTTAAAATCACCCTACCAACCGTTTTAAGCTTTCAAATTACTAATCATGTTTATCTGTATCTTGGCTGGAAAATAATTTGGGCTTTGTAGCAGTGTGCAGCACTGATCCTATTAGGCCATCTATACTAAAGCTTCACCAGATTTAAAATTAAAAATAATTTTTAGCTGCATCTAGCCCGGAAAATAATTTTGGGGCTCCGAGATGCGCAAGACACATAAGTGCCTTCTTGCTGCACTACCTGCAACATGACCCTCATATTGTCAGAATTCGAAGTAATCATTAGTGTTGAGCCACCCCCGTAGTGTTCGGTTCGGTTCGGTTCGTCGAACACCGGGATGTTCGAGGAACTGTTCGTCGAACTGTTCGTCGAACACCTTAGAACACCGTCGAACACCGTTAAAACCAATGGCAGGCAAACAAAAACACATAGAAACACATAGAAAACACCTGCAAAGGTGTCCAAAAGCTGACAAACTGCTCAGAAGACACTCTCTTTAAAAAAGCCGGCCGGCAAATTCAGCAGCGGCATACACCGGTACCCGACAATTTAGACAAGAAGGAATAGAGCATCACACATAGATTAGATAGATAGAAACATGTCAGTCACACATATAAGAAGCACAGTGACAGTGTTGGTTACTGCACTTGTCATTTAGTGTAAAGGATTTATTAAAAAAAATATTAGTGTTTTCATGCACTGTCTCTTTAAAAAAGCCGGCCGGCAATTCAGCATCGGTACCCGACAATTTAGAACAGAAAGAATAGAGCTTCACACATAGATTAGATAGATAGAAACATGTCAGTCACATATATAATAAGTACAGTGACAGTGTTGCTTACTGTACTTGTCATTTAGTGTAAAGGATTTATTTAAAAAAATAATAGTGTTTTCATGCACTGTCTCTTTAAAAAAGCCGGCCGGCAATTCAGCAGCGGTACCCGACAATTTAGAACAGAAAGATAGAGCATCACACATAGATTAGATAGATAGAAACATGTCAGTCACATATATATGAAGTACAGTGATAGTGTTGGGTACTGTACTTGTCATTTAGTATTAAAATAAAGGATTTATTATTAAAAAAATTGGCGTGGGATTCCCCTTAATTTTAGGCTCTAGCGGAGGTTAAGCAGACGGCTGGGGCAGATGTTTGAAGCCTGGGAAGGGGGTAATACCCACGGAGCATCCCAGGCTACTAATATCAGCCCCCAGCTGAATACATAGCCTTTACTAGCTATTAAAATGGGGGACCCCCCAAAAAAATGACGTGGGGTCCCCCCTAATGTAATAGCTAGCAAAGGCTAGGCAGACAGCTGGGGGCTGATATTAATAGCCCAGGAAGGGTGCCATGAATATTGGCCCCCTCCCAGGCTAGAAACACCAGCCGTCAGCCGCCCCAGAAATGGCGCATTCATAGGATGCGCCAATTCTGGCACTTAGCCTCGCTCTTCCACGCTGCCCTGGTGCGGTGGCAGGGGGTAATAGGGTTGGGGTTGATGTCAGCTTATAATGCCAGCTGACATCAAGCCCAGGTTAGTAATGGAGAGGCGTCTATAAGACACCCCCATTACTAACCCCATAGTCAAAGTTAAAAAAAACACAAACACCCAGAATAAAGTCCTTTAATTGAAATAAAGACACAATCCTTTATTGTTCTAAATTAAACCATACTTACCATCACGCCCATTCCAGCTGAAGCCAACGATCTCCTGCAATAAAAGAAAAATAATAAAGCAACCTCATCCTTACCTTTCCATGGTTCCCAGGACAGCTTCAGCTCTGCTACATCGAGATGACAGGCTGGACCGCAGCAGAACACCGCCATCCAGCAGACACTGAGAAGCGCAGGCTTGCTTGCGCTGCTCAGCGTCTCTCTGTGACGACATCCAGATGAGCCGAGTTCATGTCCAATGAACTCGGCTCACCTCATGCACGTCACTGACAGCGTGGGAAAATTCTCACGCTGAAGCGCTGATTGCAGGAGAATTTTCCCACGCTGTCAGTGACGTGCAGGAGGTGAGCTGAGTTCATTGGACATGAGCTCACCTCATGCACATCACTGACAGCGTGGGAGAATTCTCCTGCACTGAGCACTTCAGCGTGAGAATTTTCCCACGCTGTCAGTGACGTGCATGAGGTGAGCCGAGTTCATTGGACATGACCTCGGCTCATCTGGATGCCGTCACAGCGAGACAGTGAGGAGCGCAAGCATGCCTGCGCTTCTCAGTGTCTGCGGGATGACAGACTGGATGGCAGCGTTCTGCTGCGGTCCAGCCAGTCATCTCGATGTAGCAGAGCTGAAGCTGTCGTGGGAACCATGGAAAGGTAAGGATGAGGTTGCTTTATTATTTTTCTTTTATTGCAGGAGATCGTTGGCTTCAGCTGGAATGGGTGTGATGGTAAGTATGGTTTAATTTAGAACAATAAAGAATTGTGTCTTTATTTCAATTAAAGGACTTTATTCTGGGTGTTGTGTTTTTTTTAAATACTTTACTAGAAATTCATGGCGGTCATGTCTAATACTGGCGTGACCCCATGAATTTTGGGCTTGGGGCCAGCTGATAATACCAAGCTGGCCCTAACCCCTTTATTACCCAGTGAGCCACCGCACCAGGGCCCTGGATGAGTTGGGTACAGCGCCAGAAGATGGCGCTTCTATGAACGCGCCATTTTCCGGGGTGGCTGCGGACTGCAATTTGTAGCGGGGGGGGGGCCCAGAAAGCTTGGGCCTCCCTGCGCTGCAGAATCCAGCCCCCAGCTGCCTAGTTGTACCTGGCTGGACACAAAAATAGGGCGAAGCCCCACGTACTTTTTTTTAAATTATTTCATGAAATTCATGAAATAATTAAGAAAAAAAGGGCTTCCCTATATTGTTGTGTCCGGCCAGGTACAAATAGGCAGCTGGTGGATGGGGGCAGCCCGTTCCTGCCTGCCGTACCTGGCTGGACACAAATATAGTGCGAAGCCCCACTTCAATTTTTTTTAATTATTTCATGAAATTCATGAAATAATTAAGAAAAAAAGGGCTTCCCTATATTGTTGTGTCCGGCCAGGTACAAATAGGCAGCTGGTGGTTGGGGGCAGCCCGTTCCTGCCTGCTGTACCTGGCTGGACACAAATATAGTGCGAAGCCCCACTTCAATTTTTTTTAATTATTTCATGAAATTCATGAAATAATTAAGAAAAAAAGGGCTTCCCTATATTGTTGTGTCCGGTCAGGTACAAATAGGCAGCTGGTGGATGGGGGCAGCCCGTTCCTGCCTGCTGTACCTGGCTGGACACAAATATAGTGCGAAGCCCCACTTCAATTTTTTTTAATTATTTCATGAAATTCATGAAATAATTAAGAAAAAAAGGGCTTCCCTATATTGTTGTGTCCGGCCAGGTACAAATAGGCAGCTGGTGGATGGGGGCAGCCCGTTCCTGCCTGCTGTACCTGGCTGGACACAAATATAGGGCGAAGCCCCACATCAATTTTTTTTTAATTATTTCATGAATTTCCTGAAATAATTTAAAAAAAATTGACGTGGGGCTTCGCACTATATTTGTGTCCAGCCAGGTACAGCAGGCAGGAACGGGCTGCCCCCAACCACCAGCTGCCTATTTGTACCTGGCCGGACACAACAATATAGGGAAGCCCTTTTTTTCTTAATTATTTCATGAAATAATTTAAAGAAAATTGACGTGGGGCTTCGCCCTGTTTTTGTGTCCAGCCAGGTACAACTAGGCAGCTGGGGGCTGGAATCCGCAGCGCAGGGAGGCCCAAGCTTTCTGGGCCACCCCCGCTGCAAATTGCAGTCCGCAGCCACCCCGGAAAATGGCGCGTTCATAGAAGCGCCATCTTCTGGCGCTGTACCCAACTCATCCAGGGCCCTGATGCGGTGGCTCACTGGGTAATAAAGGGGTTAGGGCCAGCTTGGCATTATCAGCTGGCCCTAAGCCCGAAATTCATGGGGTCACGCCAATATTAGACATGACCACCATGAATTTCTAGTAAAGTATTTAAAAAAAACACAACACCCAGAATAAAGTCCTTTAATTGAAATAAACACACAATTCTTTATTGTTCTAAATTAAACCATACTTACCATCACGCCCATTCCAGCTGAAGCCAACGATCTCCTGAAATAAAAGAAAAATAATAAAGCAACATCATCCTTACCTTTCCATGGTTCCCATGACAGCTTCAGCTCTGCTACATCGAGATGACAGGCTGGACCGCAGCAGAACGCTGCCATCCAGCCTGTCAACCCGCAGACACTGAGAAGCGCAGGCTTGCTTGCGCTCCACAGTGTCTCTCTGTGAGGGCATCCAGATGAGCCGAGTTAATGTCCAATGAACTCGGCTCACCTCATGCACGTCACTGACAGCGTGGGAAAATTCTCCTGCACTCAGCGCTTCAGCGTGGGAGAATTCTCACACTGAAGCGCTGAGTGCAGGATAATTCTCCCACGCTGTCAGTGACGTGCAGGAGGTGAGCTGAGTTCATTGGACATGAGCTCACCTTATGCACGTCACTGACAGCGTGGGAAAATTCTCCTGCACTCAGCGCTTCAGCGTGGGAGAATTCTCACGCTGAAGCGCTGAGTGCAGGAGAATTCTCCCACGCTGTCAGTGACGTGCAGGAGGTGAGCTGAGTTCATTGGACATGAGCTCACCTTATGCACGTCACTGACAGCGTGGGAGAATTCTCCTGCACTCACCGCTTCAGCGTGAGAATTTTCCCACGCTGTCAGTGACGTGCATGAGGTGAGCCGAGTTCATTGGACATGAACTCGGCTCATCTGGATGTCGTCACAGAGAGACGCTGAGCAGCGCAAGCATGCCTGCGCTTCTCAGTGTCTGCGGGATGAGAGGCTGGATGGCAGCGTTCTGCTGCGGTCCAGCCTGTCATCTCGATGTAGCAGAGCTGAAGCTGTCGTGGGAACCATGGAAAGGTAAGGATGAGGTTGCTTTATTATTTTTCTTTTATTGCAGGAGATCGTTGGCTTCAGCTGGAATGGGCGTGATGGTAAGTATGGTTTAATTTAGAACAATAAAGGATTGTGTCTTTATTTCAATTAAAGGACTTTATTCTGGGTGTTTGTGTTTTTTTTAACTTTGACTATGGGGTTAGTAATGGGGGTGTCTTATAGACGCCTCTCCATTACTAACCTGGGCTTGATGTCAGCTGGCATTATAAGCTGACATCAACCCCAACCCTATTACCCCCTGCCACCGCACCAGGGCAGCGTGGAAGAGCGAGGCTAAGTGCCAGAATTGGCGCATCCTATGAATGCGCCATTTCTGGGGCGGCTGACGGCTGGTGTTTCTAGCCTGGGAGGGGGCCAATATTCATGGCTCCCTTCCTGGGCTATTAATATCAGCCCCCAGCTGTCTGCCTAGCCTTTGCTAGCTATTAAATTAGGGGGGACCCCACGTCATTTTTTTGGGGGGGTCCCCCATTTTAATAGCTAGTAAAGGCTATGTATTCAGCTGGGGGCTGATATTAGTAGCCTGGGAAGCTCCGTGGGTATTACCCCCTTCCCTGGCTTCAAACATCTGCCCCAGCCGTCTGCTTAACCTCCGCTAGAGCCTAAAATTAAGGGGAACCCCACGCCAATTTTTTTAATAATAAATCCTTTATTTTAATACTGAATGACAAGTACAGTAACCAACACTATCACTGTACTTCATATATATGTGACTGACATGTTTCTATATATCTAATCTATGTGTGAAGCTCTATTCTGTCTGTTATAAATTGTCGGGTACCGCTGCTGAATTGCCGGCCGGCTTTCTTAAAGAGACGGTGCATGAAAACACTAATATTTTTTTAAATAAATCCTTTACACTAAATGACAAGTACAGTAATCAACACTGTCACTGTACTTCATATATATGTGACTGACATGTTTATATCTATCTAATCTATGTGTGAAGCTCTATTCTTTCGGTTCTAAATTGTCGGGTACAGGTGTATGCCGCTGCTGAATTGCCGGCTTTTCATGTTTCACTGTTGGCACTGTTCCCATCGATTTGGGCAATCACTGTAATGCCACAACCACCATGAGTGGCAGACAATCCCTGCATGATTGGTGCTCTAAATAGCGCCAGACATGCAGGACAAGCTTTTGGTGCACGAACAGTTATCGAACATAACCTCGAAAAGCCGAATTTTTTGCAAATCGTTCGGGTTCGTCGAACAACTCGAACACCGCCCAAAACAGCTCGAATTTGAGATTGGCGAACAGTTCGAGTAGAACAACGCTCATCTCTAGTAATCATGACTACTGGGTTGCCACACTCTTAGATCCCCCAAACTTTTCGATCAACCTTTTCATTTTAATAAAGACCAAAAAAATGGTCATTTTTGAAATTATAAGCATTAGCAGGTTGTTAGAAACTGAAATCAAACAGTTTTCAACTCAAAACTTTATTCTAGGTGATGTTACATTTTCACATAGGACCCCTTGTTCGAAAGGAGCTTCTGAACTCTCTCGTCCATTGAATTTGTCAGGTTTTGGATGGTTTCTGCTTCAATTGTTTTGCATGAGGACAGAATACCCTCCCAGAGCTGTTGCTTAGATGTGAACTGCCTCCCGCCATCATAGACACTCCTTTTAATGATGCTCCAAAGGTTCCGAATGGGGTAGAGGTCAGGGGAGCATGGGGGTCACACCATAAGTTTGTCCCCTTTTATGCCCATATCAGCCAGAGATGCAGATGTTTTATGTGCAGCATGAGATGGTGCATTATCATGCAGAAAAATGATCTTGCTGTGAAATACACGGTTCTTCTTCTTGAACCATGGCAGGAAGTGCTGTTTGAGAAAATCCACATACATTATGGAGTTCATCTTTAGCGCCTTCAGGGATACTAAAGGGGCCGACAATCTCTCTCCCCATGATTCCAGCCCAAAACATTACTCCACCTCCTCCTTGTTGGCGCTGTAGCCGCGTTTGCGTGGGGTGTCCATCAACCAGCCATCCTCCACTCCATCCATCTGGACCATCGAGCGCTGCACGGCACTCATCCGTGAACAAAACAGTTTTGAAATCAGTCTTCATGTAATGTTTGGCCCACTGGAGCCGTTTCTGCTTGTGTGAAGTGGATAGAGGAGGTCGACAGGATGGCGTATGCACAGCTGCAAACCTCTGAAGGACCCTGCATCTTTTTGTTCGGGGGACGTTGGAGGCACAAGCAGCTTCAAAAACTTGTCTGCTGCTATGACAAGGCTTTTTTGCCGCTGCTCTTTCAACCTGACGTAATTGCCTGTAGGAAAGAGTCCTCAATTTGCCCTTATCAGCACGCACACGTGTGTACTGTGAATCAGCTACATACTTCTTGATTGCCAAGACACTTCATCCTGATCATCGCACAATGTTGATTGTAGTCATGCCTTGACCTAAACACTCCACAATTTGTTGCTTCTCAGCAGCCGACACATCCTTTTTCTTTCCCATTTTGGCAGAAAATGTAGGCTGCTTAATAATGTGAGACAGCCTTCTTAAGTAGTCTTGCCTTTCATTGGACACACCTGCCAAACTAATTAGCACAGGTGTCTGCAATTGCTTACAGTGATATAAAGAGCCCTGACACACATCACCATCAATGAGTTTAACTGACAAACAAACAAATTCTTCCCTTATCACTCCTAAACACTTTTTGCATAATAATTTGGAACACAGTGTACATGTGCTTTTCCACAAAACACCAGTGGTTCACGTAGTGAATCTTACAGTTCTAACTTGCCAACCGTGGTCTGTATGGAGTTGTTCAATAAAGGGCCCAAAATTAAGATAACATAGATGGGAGAGGTCTCTATGAATAGGAATTCCTAAGTATTTGATACCCTGTGAGGGCCAGGCAAAGGGAAAGTTGGACTGGATGGAATCCTATATGGATTTGGGGAGGGAGACATCGAGGGCCTCAGACTTCGCTGCATTGATTTTAAAATTTGACCATGTAACAAAGTGATCTATTTCAGCCATAACAGCATGGATGGATATATGTGATTGAGTGATATATACTAGGACATCATCAGCAAATAGAGAGCACTTGTACTCGGTGCCTCCCACCTCAATCCACCTAATATTGGGGTTATGGCGAATTGATGAGAGCAGGTGCTCCGTCACTAGGATGTATAAGAGAGGGGACAGAGGACATCCCTGCCTTGTCCCATTGGTGATTGTGAAAGGTGATGAAAATGTTCTGACGCGCCCCCTGGGCCTTGGGACACCCGGAGCCGGACCCTTTTTGGTGGATGCTGGTGGTTGTAGTCTCCGTGGCGGCGACCCGGTTCCGTGGCACAGGGCGGTCAAACCAGTGGCGGAACTATTTATGTGGTTTTGATGTTTAAATGTCCGACTACGCCACCCGTGGATTGCGGTCAGAGTGAACCGCCGCTCCAGGGCAGACCGCTGAGGCTGGTGTTGTGGGTGCAGCAGAGCGTAGCATAACTCCCCTCGGGTGGAGTATAGCCTCAGGGCAGTGTATGCGGAGGATGGGGGTGATGGTGCAGGGCAGCAGCAGTAACGACACGGAGTCAGTGATGCAGTCCAGGGCCTTTACTCACAGTTCTTATTATCCAGACCACGTCTGCAGGTAACGGCTGCCCACGTCGTACTGTGCTCACCAGGTGAGGGGCTCAGACAACTCCCAGATAACTTTGGAGTGCTTCACAGGACCCCCTTTGTGTGTCCTTTGTCTGGCCTTTCTTACCAACCCTTCTGTCCGGCTGCCTCGGGCCTCCTCTTGGTAAACTTGGCGCCAGTTTCCCTGACCCTATGTGGTGCCTTCCTAGCGGGTGTAGCGAGGGGCTGCACCACATAAAATGTCACAGCCTCCTGTTTCTAGCTGAGGGTCGTTTCCTGCCTCCACTAGTTTCGGGGACCGGTCTACCCCTTTGGCCTGACCCCTCCACGTAGGTGGATTCGGGCGTGCGGTGGCGACTCGCCCGTCCGCACCCCTGAGATCCCTTCGTTCCTCGTTCCTGGAGCCTTCTCCGCTCCTCTTCCTTCCTTCTCCCTCTTCCAGGCCTGGGCCTCTGTTACTAGGCCCGCCTCCAGAGCAGAGCTCATGCAGAGCCCCTGCTCCCTGCCACTTCTGCTCAGACTTCTCTGCACTGAACTAAGATGGTGCCCACCTTTTATACTCCCTTCTCAATGCACCCAGGAACTGCTTCCTCCCTGCTCCTGCACTACAGGGTTCCCCTTCCTCAGTGTTCCCTCCCCCCACTCCAGCCAGGGACAGGGACTGTCGTGCCCATCTCAGGGGCATATTGGTTGCCCTGCCCCACGGCAGTGTGGTGTAATGCATGCAGGTGTCGGGTCCTGATCCACACTACATCCTTACCTGAGAGTGAGATATCACACCTCTGGGTGAGGTGCAATATCTTTGTAGCAACCGAGCCCTCATGGTGCTACAGTTCCATTTATCTTCAGCCTAGGTGACGTATTGCGATACAGGGCCGTGATTTTGGCTATAAAAGGGTCCCCTAGACCCCTACCCCAAGCTTTTTAAGAGAATCATATATGGCGTGCCAGGAGACTCTATGGAATGCTTTCTCAGCATCCAACGAGAGTATCTAATTATAAATTTTTAACTGCATCTAGCCCAGGAAATACTTTGTGCCTAGTAGCAGGGTCTGCTAGTCAGCGGATTATCCCGGCTGTTAAGCAAGCTACACCACCTGTAGTTTGGACACTTCATTTTTTCAAAGGAAATGCTTCGAGACCATGGGATACTCAGTGAAGAGCATCAGGAGGCACCCCAAGGCATAGGGGCTCGGACTGGCAGTAGGATGCCTTGCGGTGGACAGCCGAGCTCGATCCTTATAAAAGCTTTTTAACTGCAGCAGCTTTAGTGGACGCTACTGGAGCTGGAATTACGCGGCTGCTGGCATGAGACTTGCCCTCCAATAGATCCTTGTAAATGGATTTAAAGTGTATTTATTCAAATTAGAGAGACAATTTAAATTAAAAAGCTTAGAGCTGCCTCCACCACAGGGGGGCTCGCTCGACCCACCAGCGGACAGGCACCAGTATTGGGAGAGGGGGGCTGGCCGTCAGGGTTCACCGCGGCTCTGGCACAAACCCGGCGACACGGAGGTGGCACGGGCAGGAGCGGACTGAACGTGTCGGCTTCTCACTTTTTGGATTTTAGAAGGGCATGACATGCCTATATCTGTGTCTCCCCCTCCTTTTACTCCTCCACCTCTTTTCTTTTCGCATGACTATATGTACTTGTCACTTTTCCATGTGTTAGTTGTGTCTTCTGAGCAGTTTGTCAGCTATTGGACACCTTTGAAGGTGTTTTCTATGTGTTTCTATGTGTTTTTGTTTGCCTGCCATTGGTTTTAATGGTGTTCGAAGGTGTTCAACGAACAGTTCGATGAACAGTTCGGCGAACACACGGGTGTTCGACGAACCGAACCGAACTCGAACACTACGGGGGTGGCTCAACACTAGATGTAAGTAACGGAGAAATTAAACCGCGAGAAAAACAGTGCCCACCTAGCCTGACGGCATTCAGGCGCTTGGCAGCATCAAGATATATCAGATTTTTATGATCGGTAAGAACCTGAATGGGAAATTCCGCACCTTCCAAGAAGTGGCGCCAGTGTTCAAATGCGAGTTTAATAGCCAATAATTCCCGAATACCAATATCGTAATTCAGTTCAGTCTCCGAAAATTTTTTTGAAAAAAAGGCACAGGGATGTAATCCATCCCCGTTATCCTGAGACAATACTGCGCCAACCCCCACAGAGGAAGCATCAACCTCAACCAAAAACGGCTTAGTCACATCAGGCTGCATAAGGATGGGAGCAGAGGTGAACCTCTCCTTGAGATACACAAAAGCTTCAATGGCCTCAGAAGACCACTGAACCGCATCAGCACCTTTCCTGGTGAGATCGGTCAGAGGTTTGACAATACTAGAAAAATTTTTTATGAATTTTCTGTAATAATTGGCGAAACCTAAAAACCTCTGTATCGATTTCAAACCAATAGGCCTAGGCCATTCCTGTACAGCTTGAACTTTAACCGGGTCCATCTCAAAACCTTCGCTGGAGATAATGTAACCCAAAAAACTAATTCTCTGTACAGCGAACTCACATTTCTCCAGCTTAGCAAAAAGCGAATTGTCCATTAATAACTGTAATACCTCACGTACGCTCCGCCAATGAGACTCCAGATTCGGCGAATAAATCAAAATGTCATCCAAATACACAACCACATTTTTGCCGATCAAAGGTCTAAGGATGTCATTAATAAGATTCTGAAAAAATGCAGGAGCATTACTAAGACCAAAAGGCATAACCAGATTCTCAAAATGACCCACAGGAGTGTTAAAAACAGTCTTCCATTCGTCACCCTCCTTCATGCGCAACAGATTGTATGCCCCCTTAAGGTCAATTTTAGACAACCACTTGGCCCCCATTAACTGGTTAAACAGATCAGGAATCAATGGCAGTGGGTAAGGATTGCGTACAGTAATTTTGTTAATCTCACGAAAATCCAGACAAGGACGTAAACCGCCGTCCTTTTTTTTTACAAAAAAAAATCCAACCGCCACAGGAGACTTAGAGGGCCTAATGTGACCGGCGGCCAAACTTGTCTGTATGTATTCCTCTAAAGCCTTCCTCTCAGGAATAGTAAGGTTAAATAAACGACTTTTAGGAAGAGTCGCTCCAGGGACAAATTCAATAGTACAATCATAGTCTCTATGGGGAGGCAAAACCTGCGATTCCTTCTCAGAAAAAACTCTCCAAAAATCCTGAATAGGAACAGGCAATTCTCCCCTATCCAAAGCTGCAATACGCCCGTTACAACACTTGTCATAACATTTATGGCTCCAGGATTTAATTTCACTGGTAGACCAATCCAGTACAGGATTGTGAAATTTTAACCAGGGCAATCCCAATATTACTGGAGAAGGCAAGTTATTCAAAACTACCAAATCCAATTTCTCATGGTGAACACCATTAATAGTGAGAGGAAATTCACAGACCTTGAGAGTAATATTCTTCAAAGGGGAACCATCCACAGAAACCACAGCAATGGGGGATGATAAAGGTTCGGATTTTAAATTGAGTCTTTCCAAGAATCCCCCATCAATTACATTCAGAGTAGACCCACAATCAACAAACACCCGAAATTCCATTAATTTTTCCTGAGCAATCGTGGAAGCAGCTAAAATACACCCTTGGAATTTAAACAGGCAATACGGGCATGACTGACCATTTTTTTTTTCTTTCTTCATACGAAGCTCACAGCCTTTAATCAAATGACCAGATTTTCCGCAATAGAAACACAAGCCTTCAGAAAATCTACGGTCTTTTTCTTGAGAGCGAGGTGCCACCGATCCAATCTCCATCGGTTCACCACTGTTAGTACACACATTCTCATAACCAGAAACTGACATAGCAGAGGATTTGCTCTCATTAACCCTTGCACGCAGTCTCCTATCCACCCGTATAGCTAATTGCATAGCCTGTTGCAAATCTTCAGGTGTAGGATAAGCAATTAGCAGGTATTTAACCCTTTCATTGAGCCCAGCAAGAAATAGACTTTTCAGAGCAGAATCGTTCCACCCTGTTTGAGTAGACCAACGACGGAAATGAGTACAATATTTTTCCACATTACCTGATCCCTGTCTCAAAAGTCTTAACTCAGTCTCAGCTGATGAGACACGGTCAGGATCATCATATAATAGTCCCAAAGCAGAAAAAAAACTATCCACTGATCTGAAGCATGTATCACTAGGTTGCAAAGAAAAGGCCCACTCCTGAGGTTCTTTGCGCAAAAGTGACATTATGAACCCTATGCGCTGGGATTCATCCCCAGAGGACTTGGGTCTCAAACAAAAATACAATAAGCAAGCATTTTTAAATGAAAAAAATTCTCGGTGTTCACCAAAAAATAAATCCGGCAAACATACCTTAGGCTCCAAGAAATGTGCTCCAGGACAGTTACTCACGTGCTGACGGAGCTCGGCCACCTCCAGAGAGAGTCCCTGCAGGCGTTTAGCCAAATCCAGAACCGACACCATGATGGAACAGAAAAATCTTTCCTTAGAGAATTTGCAGGCTGGACTTACTGTTATGTTCTGCTACCAGAGCTAAGGAAAGAGAGGAGATCTGTCCCTACGATAGAACTCAGCTTAATCCCTACGATGTAACAGGGAACCTGATCCTGCGATCAGACCTGCTAAAGTCCTAAGCTAGTCTGTACGGCGACCTATAGATATGGGGAAGGAATCCCTACAAGTACTAAGGACTGGGAGGAAAATGGGACACCTCCTAACAGAAATAGTAGCAGACAGACGAACAAACAAAATATATAGAACAAAGAGGTCCGTAGACCAAGCAAACTAACAGAGTTAGATACAGAGCACAGGCTAGCTAGAAAGTAGTTATACAATGAAGTCCAGCAAAGCCAGAAGGGCGGAGCAGGATTAAATAGGCCAACAAGGTCATGTGACCAGCAAAGGAAAAAACCTAAGAGCAAGGTTCTAACATTCATATACAGGGTGGTCCAAAAGTAGGTGGACAGAAAGTGTAATAAGGTTATGAAGGGGGAGATTTATCAAACAAAATCCGGTAATTTTAGATAACATTATGTGGAGTGACGAAGCTTCTTTCAAATTATGCGGCCATATTAAGACATAATTGTATTTACTGGTATAATGAGAACATGCATTTAACATTAGAGCAGCAACTAAATGAGCCTGGTGTCAATGTTTGGGGTGGTATTTCAAGTTTTGTTTTTTTAGGACCAATATTTTTTAATGGAACAGTCACAGGAGATAAGTATCTCGAAATGCTAATGAATCAAGTTGTTCCCCAGTTACAGCAACAGCCTAATTCAAATGACCTTTATTTCCAACAAGATGGGGACCCTCCACATTATTCAAGAGTAGTCCGCGAGTATCTTGATGAAACATTTCCTAATAAATGGAATGGCCGAAGAGGCCCACTTGATTGGCCGGCACGTTCACCAGACTTTACCACAATGGATTTTTTCTTTTGGGGAGTACTCAAGGACAAAGTTTATAGTCGAAAACCAAAAAGTGTCAGTGATTTGAAAAATTACATAAGAGATGCATTTCAAGAAATTAATACCCAAAGAGACTTGTGCAAAAAAGTTTGTCAAAGCGTAAGAGGCAGACTTCAAAGCTGTGCAAATTGTAATGGAAAACAGTTTGAGCACCTGCGTTGATAAAATTGAAGGGCTTTTGTATTATTGTTAAGAATTAAATTTAATTGTCAATGTTGTCAATGTTATGCTTGTGTTAGTAAATATAATTTTATATGTAAATCAAAATAAATGTTATTATTTTCTGACCACCTATATTTGGACCACCCTGTATATTAGGTAAGGCAGATTCAGAAAGGCTGTACAATATTGTCACAATTATAGGGAATCAGTCACCACATGTGACCTATCTAACCCATTAATTTGGGCTTACAGGTTATAGACTGCTGCGGAGACTGATCCTGTATCTCATATCAGATGCCTTCTTGTGGATAATCTTTTATCACTTTATATACTTGACCTCTTCCAGGCTATGGGGAGGACGCTGCCTGCAAAATAACTCTGCCTCCAGAGCTGATTATACATGAAGGAGAAGTTACCAGTGTGATGTGTGATGTCCGCTCTCTGCTCTCCTAATCTCACTGCAGAGCTGTGTGTGATTATACCTGACACATCAGCAGGTTCCTCTCAGCTTCAGCTTCCATATCACAGGCAGACAGGGCTTTAAATTGTTACAATAAAGCAGAGCTGTCAGAACTGCAGCAAATGTGTTTGTATGAAGATAAAGTTTACTTTTACTGTTCTGTGTTAGTTACTTGTCTCACACTGGTAACTCCCCCTTCATGTATAATGATCTCTGGAGGCGGAGTTATCTTTCAGGCAACATCCTCCCTATAGCATCGAAGAGGTAATTTACATATAAGAAAAGTGTTGATTTCTCTGGAATAAGACATCGTTTCACAGAAATCAAGGTATCATTTTATTCAGTTTCCTATGAACTACAAGCCCATATAGACGGTTTAGGAGGGCTGATCCTACTGGCAGATTCCCTTTAACTGCTGTTGATTCAGTGTGGCCTTTTCTCTGCTCCCTCCTACTGACATGTGTGCAGTGACTTACTGCATGGCACAATTGCTGCAGCTTGGCAATTTCATGCTATCTAAATTGGTATGACTGCTGAATCTGCAACAACAATCATGTGTTGTAAATGGATTGTCACTACTGCAGCCATGTCAATCAAGACTAGAAGGGAGCATTGGAGAGATGGTGCAAGAGTGGGTAAATAATATTATTATTTTCAAGCAGATCAAGTTTTTGGGTTATTTAACTCTGAAACTAGGCAAATCCTATAGACCACGATTCGTCAAGACCCGCAATGTTTATGCCGGTCTAGATGAGGGGGCATGTTGGAGTTAGATTAACCTGATTCATTTAGAGGTGCACACCTCTTAATGAATGCGAAGCATCAGACAAGTGGCATACAACTCCTTATGTACATCACCATACATGTTATTCCAGTCCTGGACTGGAGTAAGATTTCTTGCATAAGGTATGCCACAGTTCATCATGAATTATTACTGAATTACTGTGCTGTAATTTACCCATTGCTCCCCCATCCCTATCTAGCTCCCCCCATTTTGGCGGAGCTGGGCAAATATGGCATGAAAACACTAAAAATCACAAAATAGGGGCATCTAACATGGGGCGTACTATTACGCTCCATGTCAGAAAGGGGTTAAAGACCAAAGTGAAAAGCAATAGCTCCACTGTAATAATCTTGAAAATTGGCTGGAGTTTTACCTGCAACACTAAAATGTAAATGTAAATGGAGGGTACATTGATTAACCAATTGAATATCTGAATAATTTTAATGGACTCCAGTAAATTTGGTAGAGGAGTGTTACAATAAAGTGCTAAGATATTCCATAAGGAAACTTTAATGAAAGAGACATAGTTAAATACAAATAGTGTGAAATTATTATTCCAATTAACTAATTGAACAGAAAAGTAGCTAATAATGAGTGGAATATTTTAGTACAATAATAAATGTGCTGTGAAGTAAAATGAAACTAGAAATGATGATATAAAATAACTGTATAAAAGGAAATGAGTTTATAAAAAGATTATGGGATATAAAAAAAAGTCCAGTAGTACATTATGAGATACATGCTGTGCAATATGGAGAAGAAGACAGGTAGTTTGTAAAAATATATCACTATTATATAATTTCCTAACTACACAAATTATAGAGAAAAAAAGGGAAGAATCTGAATAAACAGGAAGAAATTCATAAATAAATCACTGAGATAAAGATTATCTATTACTGTCAATTTAATTTTATGCAAGTTTGAGAAAACAAATTGATCATCCAGTTATCCTTTTCAGACAATATACTTTTGACGTCATATTTGACAATTACAGATGTGTTGGAGCTAGAGGATGGATATTGTCTGAAATTTTAAGGAGTGTGGGAAGTTGTTACTTTTGGCCTTACCGTTATTAGTATGGTTTTGCTCTGCTACACCATTCACAGTGCAGGGAGAAAAAGTAAGTTGAATATCTGAGATACCTCCTTATCATTAGATGTTTTCTGCAATTGCAAATAAGATTTGCACAATATTTCCATAGAAGTTTTTAGAGTCTGCTAAATCTTTCTGAAGGTCTTTTGCAGTCAAGCCTGGGTTCTGATTTGCTTTTCTAGCAATCCTACGAGCAGCTCTCATTGAAATTTTGCTTTGTCTTCCAGACCTTATCTTTACCTCCACTGTTCCTGTTAACTGCCATTTCTCAGTTACATTTCAAAATGAGCAAAGGGCAACTTTAAAACGCTTTGCAAACTTCCTATAACCTTCTCCTGCTTTGTGGACCTTCACCATTTTCATTTTCAGAGTGCTAGGCAGCTGCTTAACCGGTTCAGGACCGCCCACCGTACATAAACGGGCTCTGTGCAGCGCCGACGTTTAAAAACGGTGGGTGGTCCCGCAGCCCTCAGGACCCCCAGGGTCCTGCAAGCGCTGCGGTTCCGGTGCAGAGTGATAGCTCTGACAAGGGACATCATCGGGACCTGATTGGATCAGGTCCCAATGATGTTAACCCTTTCCTATCTTCTATATGCCGTGATCTATAGTGATTGCAGCATATAGAAGATAATGAGAGGAGAGGGGGTCGTCAACTTACCTCTCCAACGGCCCCCTGATGCCTTCCAGGACCTGGCGTTGTTATGGCAGGTGGAGGTCACATGACCACCTCCAGATCTGCCATATATGGTGTCCTGCTAGGCCCAGCCTGCAGCTGAACTCTAGCAGGAGACAGACAGTGTAAAACTGTCAGCAATGATCTCACGCAATGCAATACATGTCTATTACATTGGATGAGATAAGTGATTAGAAAAATAAAAATTAATGTCCCATACAGGGACTAAGTAAAAATGTAAAAAAAAGTCAAAAAAATGTTTTCAAACTGTTAAAAAAAATCACAAATTAAATAAAAATAAATAAATAAAATATTAAATCAATAAATCCGTATATTTCTGCAAAAACAAAAAAAGTACACATATTTGGCATCGCCGCGTCCGAAACAACCCGATCTATAAAACTGTCACACTAATTAACTCCTTCTGTGCACATCGTAATAAAAATAAATAAAAAACGGAGCAAAAAACGTTGCTTTTTCATCATATCACCAAACAAAAAGTGGAAAAAAATGCGATCAAAAAGCAAAATGGAAATAAAAATGGTACCGCTGAAAACTTCATCTTGTTCCGCAAAAAAAAGCCACCATACAGCTCCATCAGCCGAAAATTAAAAAAGTTATTGCTCTCAGAATAAAGCGATGCAAAAAAAATATTTTTTCTATAAAATTGTTTTATTGTGTAAAAGCGCCAAAATATAAAAAAATATACAGTAAGTGTAGTATCGATGTAAATGTACTGACCTGAAGAATAATTCTGCCTGATCACTTTTACCACATGCAGAATGGCATAAAAAAAAACTCAAAAAAAAATTCCTGAATTGTTGGTTTTTGTTAATTTTATCTCCCAAAAAATGGAATAGAAAGCGATCAAAAAATGTCACATACCCAAAAATGGTACCAATAAAAATGTCAACTCGTCCCGCAAAAAACAAGCTGTCACATGAGTCTGTCGGCTGAAATATGGAAAAATTATAGCTCTCAAAATATGGCGATGCAAAAAAAAGCATCTCTTAGTGTGTGACAGCTGTCAATCATAAAAACCCGATATAAATCTGGTATCTCTGTAATCGCACCGACCAGAAGAATAAAGTAATCTCATCACTTATACGGCACGAGGAACGGCATAAAAAATAAATAAAACCAATTCTTCACCTGCTACTTATTTGTTTATTATGTCTCCCAAAGATCGCAGTAAGGCTCTGCTCACATTTATCCTGCGCTCTGCGCTGAGCACTTACACCAGAGTTTCTGTGTAAATCTCTGAAATACGTGATTCAGAATGAACCCATGACGGAATATTCCCTGTAATGAGGCAGATATAGGCCACTGTGGATGCCATCTGGCCTGTGATCCCACAGTGTCAGTTTTTTTAGGCGTGCATAAAAGTGCGGTTGGCCACAGTTTTGTGCACTTCTGACAAAGAGGACACCGCTAGACAGAGGCCAGACGGAGTCCAGAGTAACTCTGCTGCCTCATTACAGTGAATGGATCCCACAGGGGTTTCACCTGAATTACATCACTTGGAAATTTAGATGGAAACCCCGATGTAAGTGCTCAGCCTCGAGCGCCGGATAAATGTTACGTAAAATCTTCCCAATAAAAGCTTTAACTCAGTCCTCAAAAACAGCTAGTCCCCACTCAGATCCGTCATCTGTTAAAAATATTCCAAGTTACTGGTAGCAGAAAGGCTCTGGAAAAGCGAAATGGCCCTTGCCCCCCAAAAGAAATTCAGAAAATTTTGTGCTCCCAAATCCAAATGCCTATTCTACAATAATTTGTTCTCCAATTATCAAATAGCGCTCCGTCCCTCCCAGATCTCGCCGTATGGCTAAGCGGTACGATACAGCCACATATGGGGTATTGCCACTTTTAGAAGAAATTGTTTGACACATTTTGGCACCATTTTTACCCATTGCCCTGTGTGAAAATGTAAAATCTGAGGGTAAAACATTTTTTTGTGGTAAAAATATAATTATGTTTTCTTCACTGCCCAATGGTATAAATTTAAAAATTAGAAAATACTCACTACTTCCCTAGATGAATTCCTTGAGAGGTGTAGTTTACAAAATGGGGTCACTAGTGGGGGTTTCTGCTGTTTTGGCATGTCAGCGACTCTTCAAATGTGACATGGTGTCTGCAACCTATCCCAGCCAACATAGCGCTCCTTTCTCTTCCAAACCCTGCCGTACACCAAAGCAGTGGTTTTCCCCCACATATGGGGTATCGGCGTGCTCAGGAGAAATCGCACAACAAATTTCATGGTGCAATTTCTCCTGTTATCCTTATGATAATGCAAAATTAGGGAATGAAAAACATTTTTTGTGGGAAAAATGTGAAAATTTTATTTTTACGGCTCAATATTATAAACTTCTGTGAAGCACCTGGGGGTGAAAGGCGCTCAGCACACATCTAGATAAGTTCCCTAAGGGGTCTAGTTTCCAAAATGGTGTCACTTGTGGGGGGTTTCCACTGTTTAGGCACATTAGGGGCTCCCCAAATGCGACATGGCGTCCGCTAATTATTCAAACAAATTTTACATTCAGAAAGTCAAATGGTGCTCCTTCCCTTCCGAACCCTGCAGTATACGCAAATAGGGGTTTTCCCCCACATATGGGGTATCGGCATACTCAGGAGAAATTGCACAGCAAATTTCATGGTGCAATTTCTCCTGTTACCCCTATGATAATGCAAAATTTGGGAATGAAAAACATTTTTTGTGGGAAAAATGTGAAAATTTTATTTTTACGGCTCAATATTATAAACTTCTGTGAAGCACCTGGGGGTGCAAGGTGCTCACCACACATCTAGATAAGTTCCCTAAGGGGTCTAGTTTCCAAAATGTTGTCACTTGTGGGGGGTTTCTACTGTTTAGGCACATCAGGGGCTCCCCAAATGTAACATGGCGTCCGCTAATTATTCAAGCAAATTTTACATTCAAAAAGTCAAATGGTGCTCCTTCCCTTCCAAACCCTGCCGTGTGCCCAAACGGTGGTTTGCCTCCACATATGGGGTATCAGCGTGTTCAGGAGAAATTGCACAACAAATTTCATGGTGCAATTTATCCTATTACCCTAATGATAATGCAAAATTAGGGATGAAAAACGTTTTTGTGGGAAAAATGTGAAAATTTTATTTTTACAGCTCAATATTATAAACTTCTGTGAAGCACCTTGGGGTTCAAGGTGCTCACCACACATCTAGATAAGTTCCCTAAGGGGTTTAGTTTCCAAAATGGTGTCACTTGTGGGGGGTTTCCTCTGTTTAGGCACATCAGGAGCTCTCCAAACGCAACATGGCGTCTGCTAATTATTCAAACAAATTTTACATTCAAAAAGTCTAATGGCGCTCCTTCCCTCCTGAACCCTGCAGTGCGCCCAAACAGTGGTTTTCCCTCACATATGGGGTATCAGCGTGCTCATGAGAAATTACACTACAAATTGTATATTCCATTTTTTCCTTTTACCCTTGTGAAAATAAAAAAATTGGGTCTAAAGTAACATTTTTGTGAAAAAAAGTTAAATGTTCATTCTTTTCTTCCACATTCCAAAAATTCCCGTGAAACACCTGAAGGGTTAATAAACTTCTTGAATGTGGTTTTGAGCATCTTGAGGGGTGCAGTTTTTAGAATGGTGTCACTTTTGGGTATTTTCTGTCATAAAGGCCCCTCAAAGTCACTTCAAATAAGATGTGGTCCCTAAAAAAATGTTTTTGTAAATTTTGTTGGAAAAATGAGAAATTGCTGGTCAACTTTTAACCCTTATAGCTTCCTAACAAAAAAAAATTTTGGTTCCAAAATTGTGCTGCTGTAAAGTAGACATGTGGGAAATGTTATTTATTAACTATTTTGTGTGACATATCTCTCTGATTTAAGGGCATGAAAATTGAAATTTGAAAATTGCAAAATTTTAAAAATTTTCACCAAATTTCTGATTTTTTCACAAATAAACGCAAGTGATATCGAAGAAATTGTACAACTATCATGAAGTACAATGTGTCACAAAAAAACATTCTCAGAATCAGGGGAATCTGTTGAAGCGGTCCAGAGTAATTACTTCATAAATTGGCAGTGGTCAGAATTTAAAAAATTGGCCCGGTCACGAAGGCAAAAACAGGCTCTGGCGCGAAGTAGTTAAAAGAACCCGTGGTTGCTGTTTTTGGCACAAGGTTAGGGGAGGCTGAGTTTTTATAAAGCTGGGAAATTTGCATCACCTGGCCTTTCCTAACAATGATAGTGAACAAGCCATAACCGTAACAGATTAATTAAGGTCTGGAACCTTGGTCAAAGTTATCTGAACACACAAATCTCCAAGGGATTTTTATTTTTCCTTATTGTAATTTTTATTGTCATTTTTTTTAAAGATGAAAAAAAAAAATATATATATATATATATATATTTATATATATATATATATATATATATATATATTTATATATATATATATATATATATTGTCTAAGATACCTTGATACCTGTGATCCAAAGTTTTATTTATAGTTGAAGCTGAGAGGAACCTGCAGATGTGTCAGGTATAATCACACACAGCTCTGCAGTGAGATCAGGAGAGCAGAGAGCGGCTATCACACAATTCACTGGTAACGTCCCCTACATGTAAAATAAACTCTGCAAGCAGATTCTCAGGGAGATCAATGTCCATCCCATAGTCCTGGAACAGCTCATTTGCATGCAAGAAAAACATGGATTTCTCTGGAATGAAACATGAAATTGCAGATATCAAGATATTATTTTATTCAGCTTCATATGACCTACATGCCTGTATAGATGGCTCAGGAGGGTGGATCCTACTCACAGATTCCCTTTATGCAAACTTTCTTTTGAAGAATAGATTTGTCAATAACCACGCTTTGTATGCCTTTATTTCATATGCAAAACACCTGTGAAATCAACCAATCTTCTCTCTTTAATTGAAACACCTTTGTTGTTTAGTAACACAGTTTTACTTACTTTTTAATAAATTTGCTAAATAAGAGACAAGACTTTTGTGTATTAGGTAATTTAAATGTTTAGTCTACAATTATTAGTTAGATAATAATCAAACCATAATTTATAAGTAACAAACGCAAGCAGTTCGCTTACTTTGTCTTGAAATTGTACATACAAAAGACACAGGCAGTATTACATATTTTATGTATGAATATGTGAAAGTATAAAAATGATATTTATGTGTTTACACTTCAATTATTCTTCAGGTTTTCTGATCTGTGTCGGTAAATACAACTGCTTTTTTCTGCTAATTTTTTTAGTGTATTATGCTATTTAGCTCTGTTTTTGATTTTAACGTAGGGACTCGCAAGACAATGAGGACCCTTGACATGGGTTGTGAGCTTGCGTATTTTGGCCAAAATATCAACCAATAGGCTGTAAGTCAGACACTGTGCACTACCAGTGTGTGACTGGCGCCCTTTGCAAGCCTTATCCATGTGTAACTCTAATTCTAGGCAACCATCCCATCCATGAATTGGTAGGCGTGTAACTGGTTGTTTCATCAGTATTTTTGAACTCATTGGTGCTGGAGGTGGTTCCTCCTTCTTTGTCAAGGGGGCTGCTGCATCTAGTAAGTGCATTAGTTTTCTGTTGGTAAATACGGCTGCATTTTTTCTGCTATGCTTTTTTTTATTTAATATGCCTTTTTGCTGTATTTTTGATTTCAGTGTAGTGATTTGCAAGACAATGAGGACCCTTGACCCATAGTAGGCAACCACCCCTCCATGAATTGGTAGATGTATGAGTTGTTGTTTCATCAGTATTTAGCATCTATATTTTTAATCTATTACAGTATGTCCTTTTGCTGTGTTTTTGTTTTTCAGTATACCTCATTTGTTTAAGAAATGGCATCACTGCTTATGTTATGGGTCAGTATGGACAACACAGACTGAAGGTGATGGCAAAGCAGACTAACCTTGCCAGATGGCATGTGAACCAGCAAGAATCGGGACAGTAGAGTATACAGGATGATAGGCAGACAAGTAGAGCAGGGAATATCAGACGATACAGATCAAGAAATGACACACACATAACTGGACATGTATTTTCAATTCAGAACTTGCAGAAGTGTTAGTAGTGTGAACAAGTCCAGAGAGGAGTTCATTCTGATTACAGCTAACAAAGATTTAAATGCATGTCTGAGATAGGAAGTAAATTCAGATTGTAGAAACAAACAGAAGATTGCAGAAATGATTGCCAGTTGAGAGAACTGGGTAGGCAAACTCCAAAGTACAATGTAGCTGAACACAAAGCTACTTAAAGCAAAATAGGGTGCACACACCATAATACGAAGCTGCTTAATTCACACACACATAGTTACATAGTTAGATAGTTACATAGTTTATAAGGCCGAAAAAAGACAAGCGTCCATCCAGTTCAGCCTATTTCTTGTGCACTACAGCTATTCCACAGCGTTGATCCAGGGGAAGGCAAAAAAAAAACATGCGGTATAGGCCAATTTACATCATTGAGGAAAAATTCACTTCCCGACACCAATCTGGCAGTCAGATTAAATCCCTGGATTAATTAACTAAGCATAAGATGTAATATTATTGTTCTCATGAAATGCATCCAGGCCTCTCTTGAACTCATTAAGTGAGTTGGACATCACCACTTCCTCTCCCAGAGAGTTCCAGAGTCTCACGGCTCTGACCGTAAAGAATCCCCTTCTATGCTGGTGCAGGAACCTCCTTTCCTCCAGACGCATAGTGTGCCCCCTCGTCTTTGTCACCATCCTTGGTATAAACAGGTCATGGGAGAGATCTCTGTACTGCCCCCTGATGTATTTATACATGTTTATGAGGTCTCCCCTAAGCCTTCTCTTTTCCAACGTAAATATTCCTAATATTGACAACCTCTCTGGGTATTCTAGTCCCTCCATTCCCTTTATTACCTTTGTCGCCCTCCTTTGTACCCTCTCTAGCTCCAATATGTCTTTCCTGAGCACCGGAGCCCAGAACTGTGCACAATATTCTAAGTGCGGCCTTACCAGCGCTTTATACAGAGGAAGAACAATGTTCTCATCATATGCCCCTATTCCTCTTCTGATGCATGCCATGACTCTATTTGCCTTCGCAGCTGCTGCCTGACACTGGGCACTCCAATTTAATTTGCTATTAACCAAGACGCCCAGGTCCTTCTCCATGTCAGATTTCCCCAACGGTTTCCCATTTAATATGTATGGGTGACTGCTGTTTTTCTTTCCCATGTGCATGACCTTACATTTATCGGCATTGAACCCCATTTGCCATTTTTTGGCCCAACTCCCCAATTTATCTAAATCCTCCTGTAGCTGTGCCCTATCCTCATCTGTATTAACTACTTTACAAAGTTTAGTATCATCTGCAGATAATGCTATTTTACTATGCAACCCTTCCACTAGATCATTAATAAATATATTAAATAATATAGGGCCCAAGACAGACCCTTGAGGCACCCCGCTAGTAACCCTGACACACCCTGAGCTTACTCCATTGATAACCACCCTCTGCTTTCTATCACTCAGCCAGCTATTTACCTACTTGCACACATTATCCCCCAGACCAAGCATTCTCATTTTATATACCAACCTTTTGTGTGGCACGGTATCAAACGCTTTGGAGAAGTCAAGGTATACAACATCCACTGACTCTCTCCGGTCCAGCTGTGAGCTCACCTCCTCGTAGAAGGCCATCAGGTTTGTTTGGCAGGAGCGATCCCTCATGAATCCATGTTGATATGGAGTTAGATAGTTATTATCATTAAGATATTCTACAATAGCATCTCTAAGAAATCCTTCAAACAATTTACCCACAATAGACGTTAAGCTTACTGGTCTATAGTTCCCAGGGTCACTTTTAGACCCCTTTTTGAATATTGGTACCACATTTGCTTGGCGCCAGTCTAGTGGGACAGTCCCTGTCCATAAAGAGTGCTTGAATATAAGATACAGCGGTCTGTCTATCACATTACCTAATTCTTTTAGTACCCGGGGGTGTATGCCATCTGGGCCTGGTGACTTGTCTATTTTGATATTATTTAGGCGTTTCTGAACTTCCTCCTGGGTTAGGTGGGTGATATTTAGCGGAGGGTTTACTTTTTCACTCTGCATTTCGTCTGATAAATTGTTTTCTTTTGTGAAAACAGTGGAGAAGAAGCTATTGAGTATGTTTGCTTTATTCTCTTCGCCCTCTATGATTTTACCCAGGTTATTTTTCAATGGGCCAACTCCACCAGTTTTAATCCTTTTACTGTTTATATAGGTAAAGAACAGTTTGAGATTCGTTTTACTTTCCTTGGCAATTAGTCTCTCTGTCTCCTCTTTTGCTATTCTTATTTGTTTCTTACAGATTTTGTTTTTTTTCCCTATAAGATATTAGCGCTTCCTCGCTGCCTTCTTGTTTAAGTTTACCGAAAGCCCTTTTTTTGTTTTTCATTGCCCTCTTGACTTCCTTATTTAGCCACATTGGCTTCCTCCTATTCCTAGCCCTTTTATTCCCATAAGGTATGTACCTTCTACAGTGACTATGTAGGACTGTTTTGAAAATTTCCCATTTTCTATCCGTGCTCCTATTACTAAAGATACTATCCCAGTCTATAAGGTGAAGGGCATCTCTTAGCTGATCAAACTTTGCCCTCCTGACGTTCAGTGTTTTTGTGACTCCCTTGCTGGGCTCCCTACTGAAGCACAGGTGGAATTGTATAATGTTGTGGTCACTATTTCCCAGGTGCCCCCCGACCTGCACCTCAGTTATTCTGTCTGGCCTGTTAGTTAATATTAAGTCTAAAAGGGCCGTCCCTCTAGTTGGTTCCTGCACAAGTTGTGACAAATAATTGTCTTTGATAATTGACAGAAACCTGTTTCCTTTCTGAGATCTACAGCTTTCGGTTTCCCAGTCTATATCGGGGTAGTTGAAGTCCCCCATAATAATCACCTCGTTATTTTTTGCTACTTCGTCTATTTGTCTCATTAATAGACTTTCCGTGGCTTCTGCTATATTTGGTGGTTTATAACAGACTCCTATGATAATTTTATTATTGTTTTTTGCCCCATGTATCTCCACCCATAAGGACTCGACCTCCTCATTTCCCTCCCATACATCCTCCCGTATTGTAGGCTTTAAACACGTCTTTACATATAGACAAACTCCACCCCCTTTCTGACTTCTTCGATCCCTTCTAAACAGACTGTAACCCTGTAAGTTAACTGCCCAGTCACAGCTTTCATCTATCCATGTCTCGGTTATTCCCACTATGTCATAGTTACCTGTAAATATTTCTGCTTCCAGTTCATCCATCTTGTTTGTCAGGCTCCTGGCATTTGCTAGCACGCAGTTTACACGATTTTGTTTTGTTCCAATCTTCTCCCTGTGGATTGCATTTGAAATTTTCTTACCTCCCTTCCAAGTATCTTGTCTTGGACCTTCTTTGTCGCACTTCATATCTTTCATTAGTATGTTCTCTGGTTTCATGTTCGTGTCCGGCGTTTTTCTTCCCATCCCCTCTTCTTCTAGTTTAACGCCCTCCTGATGAGTGTTGCGAGTCTCCTGGCGAATGTGTGTTTCCCGGGTTTGTTGAGGTTTAGTCCGCCTCTGGCAAGGAGTCCGTCATAGAGGTAATTCACACCGTGGTCCAGTAATCCAAATCCTTGTTGTCTGCACCATCGTCTCAGGATCCTGTTCCATCTCCTGACGCCATGCCCGTCTACTGGAAGGATAGAAGAAAAAACTACCTGCGCATCCAGTTCTTTTACTTTCTTCCCCAATGCTTCAAAGTCCTTGCAGATTGTCGGTAGTATCTTAAGGATCTGAATTGTTTTTAAGGCCACGGCCTCACTATCAGTATTTGACCACAGTCCTACTATCCGTATTGGGTCAGTGTTTGGTCAGTATTTTTTCTCAGGAGTGGGAGCCAAAACCAGAAGTGGGTGATAAATTCAGAATTGGTGCATTTTTCTCTAATATGCCTTTTTTCTGATTGTTCCTCACCTGGTTTTGGTTCCCACTCTTGAGAAAAAATACTGACCAAATACTGATAGTGGGGCCATGGCCTAAAGGTGATTGTATCACTGGGATTCTCCAGGAAACCTGTGAAACCCAACATGGAGTACAGCAAAGTGTGGCAGCCATCTTAGGAGGGAGCACAGCTAAGCACTAGAGTTGAGATAGGTGCATTACAACTTATGGGCTCTTAAATCATTAGTATACACATATACATTAATTAACCTAACAAAAAAACACGTTAACTGCACAGTACCATGTTGCAGACAATTGTTTTAATGGAGAAAATGTAGCATGATGCATAGCACAGAACAAGTCATTGAACAAGTCAAGCAGGTGTTGAGTTACAGTTTCTGCATCAGGGTATATTGCTGCATAATAGCAAGTGTCTAATTAGAAAATGCAACAGCTATAAATGGGCAAAGGTGACTACTAGGGCTGACTCGTGCATATTCGGGTATGTCCGGTTCTGCCGAACTGTAGTTCAAAGTTCAGTTCGGCATATGAACTTGACCCAGAACTTGACCCAGAACCCGAACCAAAGAGAAGTCAATGGGAACCCAAAGTTTGGTGCTTTAAAATGGCTGTAAAATGGTCATACTAAGGGCCAATGGGCTGCAAAAGGAAGCAAAATGGGGGTAAGAGTAGGACAATTGCCCTGCAAACAAATGTGGATAGGGAAATGACTTAAAGTAACATACAAAAAAAAAATAATAATAATATTGAACCAGGAGGTGGAGGTCTAAGTGGAGAAGGAGGTTGAGCATTTGGTGGACGTGGAGATGTAGGTGGAAGAGGTGGAGGAGGAGGTAGCCACCATTGTTTTTTTGTTATTTTTCTTTTTTTTTTTTAGGGAAAAGATTTAACATGAAAGTATGAAATGAATGAAAAAAAAAAATAAAATTATAATCTTAAACCAGGAGGTGGAGGTGGACTTGGCGGTTTAGGTGGAAGAGGCAGAGCTGTTTTTGTGTTTTGTTATTTTCATTTTTTTTGAGAGGTACTCTGAAAACAGGCTTTCTGGGGGCACTCTGCATACAGGCAGTGTAATTATCTGCTAGCCACTCTCTCGCTGTATACAGGCCATGTGAAACTCTACACTTTTTTGGGGTGCAAAGAATGAGGAGAGCATCAAATAGGGGACGTAGCCCTGTTGCTGCTGATGGTGGTGTAGCTGCTGCAGGGAGAGAGACAGAATGTGGTCTATCTGTGCATGCTATATGCCCAAATTAAACACCTTCCTCTGGTGCACAGAGGCAACAGGACATTCTGAATAATTTCTTAGGCCCGAATACCGCTGGATGAAAGGTGAGGCCAAAACAAGTAGAGGTGGTTTTAGATTGGAAGGCTGAGAGTGCCTTTAGTTCCTTATTTTTGTCTTCTACCTGGTCCCCTTCTGAAAGCGCAGAGTTTCCACCTGCAACCTATGGGCATCTGTTTTCCTCCTCACCCCCTTGCAAATCAGGCAAGCAATCTGAACCTCAAGTCATGTAACAGTCACTTTTTGATGACTTTGCTGGCTGTGGTTCCGTGGCCAATCCACCTGGCCCTGACCTATAAGTGGAAGAGATTGAGTGCACTGATTCTTAACCACTAGTTCTGTTTGAGAATGAGTACGTGGGAGGCGCAGTGCAAACGATCAGTGGACCACCGCCCCACATCTCTGATGATGATGACAAAACACAGATGACAACTGCTGCGGCATTCTGCTGTGTGTAGTTTAGACCAGAAAGGAAGGCAAGGGTGAGGACTGTCTGGAACATCATGCGAGGAATAATTATTATTATTTATGTTTAGAGCACCATTGTTTCTATGATTCTGTACATGAGGAGGGGTTACATACAAAACACAAATAGAAATTACAATGACCAAACTAATAGTGACAGACAGGTACAGAGGGAAGAGGATCCTACCCTTGATGTCTTTTATTTTATAGAATAATGGGGAAGGAGACAGTAGGTTCTGGGGTTTCAACAGCTTCAGTGTTGTTCATGCGGCAGCTCTGATAGTGGTGAGTTGGCAGCGGGGTCATTGCAGGCTGTAAGCTGTTCTGAAAAGATGGGTTTTCAAGTTCTGCTTGAAAGTTACAAATGTAGGTGATAATCAGATGTGTTGGGTCACAGAATTCTAGAAGATGGAGGATACCCAGGAGAAGTCTTGCAGCTGATTGGATGAGGAACACACGATTGTGGAGGAGAGGAGGAGGTCTTGGGAGAACAGGAGATTACATGGTGGGAGATATCGGGAGATTAGTTCAGAGTTATATAGGGGAGACAGATTATGGTTGGCTGTGAAGGTCAGTGTTAGTAGCTTGAAGTGTATATATAGTGGAAATAGGAGCCAATGAAGGCATTTGCAGTGGGGAGAAGTGGAGGAGTAGCAAGGACAGAGGTGGTTAGTCAGGCAGCAGAGAACAGGACAGACTGGATAGGTGCAATGATGCGTCAGTGCGATGGGGGATGATGAAGTCCTAGACCCTGCATGGTGTCAAGGCCATCCGAGTGACGTGGGTAGATCAGATGAAAAGATAGTCATACTGACCCAGTTGCATGGCAGTAGAAGGAGCGGGGTGCTAAAGCACTGCGTCCGGCCCCTTGCCAGTACGTCAGATGCTACTGGCCACCACGCTGATGAACTGAGCACACCAAAGCCAGCTCAAAGGAGCTCCCTGACAAGACACGGGTGGTTTGCACGCTATGCCATCAGAGACTAAAGAGAGGCATAAATGCTCTTAACCTGAACACCACCTGCATGACGAGGCATCTGAATGCAAAGAACGAGCTGCAGTGGAGTACACATCTGAAAAACCAGGAACTGCTGTTGTCTCGGCCTCTTCCTCCGGCTCCCGAGCAACTGGGCCACATGGCTCCCTGCAAAGAGAGGATGCAACAGCACCACCACCAGCAGTGTCACAGAGCAACTCCACATCATCCCATTGAAGCGTTCAGCTGTACATCACCCAACCACTGGATCCCATGTTCTACATGTGTCCCCATAAGTGATTTCTAAAGGGCTAATAATATATTGGGATCACGGGAACCCCAGTACGTGGTTCCCAGCTGTCAATACTTTTCTAGGTGGGCCATTCCTGTCCTGCACGAGCATGTTGCGAACAAAATCAGGTGTACACTGCGCAACGCCATCAGTGTAAAAGTCCACATAACCACCGATACATGGACCAGTAAGCATGGGCAGGGACGTTATAGCTCTCTAACTGCCCACTTGGTAAATGTGGCAGCTGGACCTGAGGTATAAAGCATTTTTTTCTGCATGTCCAACCACCACTGAGGATTTCTGGATGTTTTTTGGATGTCTCTCTGTCCATGTTGCCTCCTACTCCTACTCCACTTCCTCCACCACCTACTTATCCAGTCAGCATAGCGCCTGCACCACTAACTTCAGCACAGCCAGGGGAAGACGACAGCAGGCTGTTCTGAAACTCATCTGTTTGGGCGGAAAATCTCACAGCATGTTTGGTGCCGCTGAACCTCAAGCCCGGCCTGGTGGTGTGTCATAAAGGATAAAATCTAGTAGCAGCTCTAGGCCTAGCCAGTCTGACGCAAATCCCTTGCTTGACACTTGTGTTGAATTTGGTGGTGCAGAGCTTCCTGAAAAATTATCCGAGATGTTAGAGTTGCTGCAGAAAGTGCGGCCCATCTGTGCATGCTTTTGGCATTCTCAACCTGCTGCTGCTCGCCTGTCTATGTTGCAGCATCAATTCGGCTAACCTGCTCAATACCTCATATGCGATGTACCCATAAGTTGTAACTCCACCTTGCATATGCTGAAGACATAGTGCGAGCAGCAGCAGGCGATACTGGAATTTCAGCTGCAGCATGCATGGGTGAGTTGCTCTGCAGAACAACACCACTTCACAACCAATGAGTGGGCCTCCATGCAGGACATGTGTGCCTTATTGTGCTGCTTTAAGTATTCCACCAACATGGACAGTGTTGCTGACACCATCATCAGCGTTGCTATCCCATTTCTATGCTGTAACACCGACATCTCTACCTTCTGCCTCACTCCCTCAGCAGAGACGCCGTCTCTATCACCGCCTTGGCCCCAGGCTGGAGTGCCCTGCTCCCCCTCCTTCTTCAGGTTCTGATGCTGCCTGGGGTATATGCAAGGCATGCAGATCCTGGGCACTGTGCTTATTGAATGCACGCTTCTTGGCTCTTAAAGGGGCCGCACATGCTGCCCTAAAGTATCCCCAGCCAATTGCTTATGGACATTTAGTATTTAAGGCACCTCCTCCAAACTGGAGGTGCCTGTGTATCGTAGTAAGTTTGTTATTAACACTCTTGTTAGTTCTCAGGTCGCAGTGCTTATCTGCCTGTCTATCAGGCGTGTCCACCTGCCTGTCTATCAGTCATGCCAACTTGCCTGTCTGTGCTGTGCCTGTCTGCCAGTGCACATACACCAGCCTGCCTTTTCTCCAGTCACGCCCACCTGTTCCTGCCTGCCCGTGTGTCTGGCATACCTGTCACTATACTAGCAGTGTCAGCTAATCTACCATTCCTGGCCTTGCCTGTCTCCGATCCCTTTGGGGTCAGCTGCCATCATCTCGAGGTCAGTCCCGGAATATCACCTGGTCGCGCCTCCCTCATCTCTCCTCGAATCACGGAGTTGTCAAGCTGCCGTACATCAGAGGTCTGACTTGGTGAGCTCCCTAGTTACTCTCCTCCTGGCTCTTCTCGGGCCATGGCACAGTACTTCCACCACCCTGCCCGTTACATAAAACCTGCTTGAAAAAACACTCCAGGCAATGATGGATGAGGTGGTGGCACAGGAGGAAGAGGAGAAGGAAAAGAGACCTCTCACACCATTATCAGGACAGTCGTCCACATATGGTTCAGAGGATGGATTCCTGTACCAACAGTGGCCAAGTACATAACTGTTCAGCCAGGGGACCATTTTTGAGCATGAAGAACCATGTTCACAGCAGGGTGGCATTCAAAAAAGCTCGCGGGCATCACTGGAGCATGGCTGAGGGGATATAGAGGATGCAGACAATACACCTTCCACCGAGAACAGCTGGTCATGCCTCTGGCTAGCCTGGCACACATGAGCCAATACATGCTTCTGTGCCTGTGCAATGACCACAATGTTGCCTGGATTGTTACAAGTGCTGATAATTGATCATTGATCAAAAAATGACACTATTATCACTACAGAGGATGGTTTTAGTATAAAGCAGGAAGATCTCTATGGATACATAATAAAATATAACTTGTAATAATTATTAGCGATGGGCGAGCACTAAAATGCTCCAGTGCTCGTTGCTCGGGTCAAGCACATTGGAAAACTGGGGTGCTCGGCCCGAGCAGCGAGCCCAATGTAAGTCTATGGGAAACTCGAGCATTTTTCCGGTGGCTCCCCCCGGCGGTCTGCAGAGGGCCTAAAAATTGCCCAAATCGATGGGAACAGTGCTCAAATGGCATGGGAACAGCATGGGGAAGACACCTGGAAGCATTTCTGACTCCCAGGTCACTGCTGTCAACAATCTTGTCAGAGGTATTAAACCACTTTTACAGACCCACAATAAAACATACAAAAACAAAACCAAAATGGATTTTCCTGGGAAATATGTTAAGGAACATCCTTTACAGAGCAATGACTTGTATATAAGGCAAAATAAATAACCAAAAACAAAAATACTCCTCCACACCATAGGCTATGTTCACACGTAGCGTTTTTGATGCGTTTTTGCACTTTTGTATTGCTTTCAACCATGACAAATGCATTCACCAGGAAATGTCATTTTAACATTTTACAACCTTATCTGGTCATGTGGTGTATGAAACATGATCAGACACATCCTGTTTCATTTATGAAGGAGGGACTCTGAAAGTCACAAAGCCTATTTTTATCCTGCCATCAGGTGGCCTTTACTATTCTTAAAGGGCCAGCAGTCGGCCCTCACTATTCTTAGAGAGCCATCAACCGGCTATGCTTTGTTGTTCCCATTACTAAAGAGTGGGTCTCCTATACTGTTATTGCGTATGCAGTGAATGGCAGGGCAGCCCAAAATTTGGACTCACCCCAATACCCCTTTGAAAATTTGGACGCACCCCAATACCCCTTTAAAGAGACTTAAAGTAGTGCCTCCTGAAAAAAAATGTTCCCATAATTAGGAAGTGGATCTCCCATTGTGTTTGCCTATGCAGTGAATGCAAGGGTTGCCAAAAATTGGGAGGCACTCTAATGCTCCTTGGAAGAGATGTGGAGGTCAGAGGGCCTCCTGAAAACAATGTTCCCATTATTAGGAAGTGGGTCTCCCATTGTGTTTGCCTATGCAGTGAATGCAAGGGTTGCCAAAAATTGGGAGGCAGTCCAATGCACCTTTGAAGAGACGAGGAGGTCAGAGGGCCTCCTGAAAACAATGTTCCCATTATTTTTAGGAAGTGGGTCTCCCATTGTGTTTGCCTATGCAGTGAATGCAAGGGTTGCCAAAAATTGGGAGGCACTCCAATGCCACTTGGAAGAGATGTGGAGGTCAGAGGGCCTCCTAAAAACAATGTTCTCATTATAAGGAAGCGGGTCTCCCATAGTGTTGGCCTATGCAGTGAAGTCAAGGGCTGAAAAAAAAATTGAGAGGCACTCCAATGCCCCTTGGAAGGGACGTGCTGGAGGGCCTCACAAAAAAATGTTCCCATTAGAAAGGAGCGGGTCTCCTATACTTGTAATGCCCATGCACTAAGTGTACCCTGGGGGGTAAACATGAACATACTTTATAAAAATATTTTTTTAAGGGCATCATAATCACCCTTTAAAAAATTATGTGGCTGTTGCATTATGGACCACGGTCACCCTGGTGATATGGTGGTGGAAAATGAGGATGAAGATAAGTAGGAGGAGAAGAGCAAATAGCCAAAATTAGGAAGCGTATACCTATGTGTGCGTGTGAAAAGGTGCATGGGAATACACCTCCCATAAAAAGACACTGGATTTGAGTTTGTTACGCTGCTATCATTCGGTGGTGTTGAGAAGTCTGGCCCAATCCAGCACTTGTTAATTTTTATAAGAGTCAGCCTGTCAGCATTTTCAGTTGACAGGCGGATGCGCTTATCAGTTATAATTCCACCAGCGGCACTAAAAACCCGCTTTGATAAAAGGCTAGTGGCAGGGCAGGCCAAGACCTCCAAGGCATAGAGAGCCAGTTCATTCCACGTATCCAGCTTACATACCCAATAATTATAAGGCACAAAGGAATCACGGAGGATGTTGGTACGGTCGGCAAGGTACTCCCTCAGCATCTTCCCAAACTTTGCACTCATTGTGAGAGTACCCCGCGCTTCAGGGCCTGTAAGATGGGAGGGTCTGAGAAAACTGTCCCAGAACTTTGACAGTGTTTCCCTGCCTCTGCTTGATTGGAGTTGTGTCTCTCTCGCTTGTACTCCTTGGTTGTCCAATGAACTGTGACCTCTGCCGCCAGCGTTTTCAGATGGGAATTTTTTAAATAGTTTTTTAATAGTTCTGCAACAAGGTTCTTCTGGTACTGCCCCATTTTAGTAAACCTGTCTGCCTGGGGAATAAGAGATAGAAAGTTCTCCTTGTAGCGTGGGTCTAGAAGTGTCACCAAAACAGTAATGAATTTTGAGAAGGTGAGGGTCACGGGAAAGGCACCGTAATATAAACTCAACCATGCGTGCCTGACTGCTAATAGGCACAACTTCCATGTCCTCACCAAGAGGATGACTGACCATGCTCTCCTCCTCCTCCTCCCTGTCCTCAGGCCATCCACGCTGAACAGATGGTATGACAGTTGTGCAGGTAGTACCGTCTATAGCGCATGAAACTAGATCCTTCTCCTCCTCCTCCTCTTCCTCATTGTCACCCAATCCACTTTGGGATGAGATGAGGCTGGGCTGTGTGTAATCACCCTGTATGGTTCCTTGATCCATCTCATCGTGCTCCGCCTGCAATGCATCCTCCTTGATTGTGAGCAGAGAGCGTTTCAGAAGACAGAGATGGAGACGCTAATTATGGCGTCATCGCCGCTCACCATCTTGGTAAAGTCCTCAAAGTTTTGGAGGATCGACCATATGTCTGACATCCATGTCCACTCCTGAGATTTTATGTGTGGAGTCTGAACTGAATACCGACGGCCTTGTTGATGCTGGTACTCAACAACTGCCTTCTTCTGCTCACAAATCCTTCCCAATATCTGCAGTGTAGCGTTCCAACGCGTGGGGACATCACACACCAGTCTGTGAGCCGGAAGCTGCAAACGCTGCTAAAAACACGGCAAGGGCTGTGGAAGCTTTAGGTTACTTTCTAAAATGGGGACACAGGTGGCGTACTTTAACAAGCAGATTCGGCAGCTCCGGGTAGGATTTGAGAAACCGCTGAACCAAGAGGTTAAGCACATGGGCCAGGCATGGTATGTGTGTGAGCTTGCCTCGCCTCAGAGCCGCCACCAGGTTCCGGCCAATGTCACACACGACTGTGCCTGGCTTTAGGTTCAGCGGTGTGAGCCACAGATCTGCCTGCTCTTTCAGAGCTGTCCACAACTCTTCAGCATTGTGTGGTTTGTCACCTAAGCATATTAGCTTCTGCACAGCCTGTTGCCGCTTGGCCGAGGCAGTGCTGCAGTGCTTCCAGCTTGTGACTGATGCGGTCATTCCGGAGATGGAGGCTGAAGAGGAGGAGGAGGCTGAGGAGGATGAGGTGCAAGAGCTGTAGACTGTGGGGGCAACCATGATTGACCTAGGGCCTGCAATCCTTGGTGTCGGGAGGACGTGTTCTGTCCCAAGGTCCGACTGGGTCCCAGCTTCCACTATGTTAACCCAGTGTGCCATCAGCGATATTTACCATCCCTGCCCACAAGCACTTGTCCACGTGTCCGTGGTTTGGTGAATTTTCCCGGTAACTGCGTTGTTGAGGGCACAGCTAATGTTTTGGGACACATGCTTGTGTAGTGCGGGGACGGCACACCGGGAGAAATAGTGGCGGCTGGGGACCGAGTACTGAGGGACGGCCGCTGCCATCAGTTTGCGGAATGCTTCCGTCTCCAAGAGTTTAAAAGTCAACATTTTGAGCGTAAGCAGTCGTGAAATGTGGGAATTTAGTAGTGTGGCCTGTGGGGCGTTGGCTGCGTTTTTGCGCTTGCGTTCCAAGGACTGGGGTATAAACAACTGAACGCTGCGTTGGGAGAAGGACGTGGACGTGCTTCCTGATGCTGCTACTTGAGAGTGTGCTACAACAGGTGCAGGGCAAGAGGCATTTTCAAATGCACCATGGACAGGGGATTGGCTTGCATGCACAACAGCGGAAGAAGCAGTGGTGCCACCCACAGACACTGTTCCTGGACCCTGGGGTTTGGCCCACAAAGTCGGTTGCTTTGCTGCCATGTGCCTGATCATGCTGGTGGTGGTCAAGCTGGTAGTTTTGCCACCCCTGATGATGCTTGCCTGGCAGATGGTGCAAATGGCCTTTTTGGGGTTATCGGCAGAGTCTTTAAAAAACAACCAGACTAGGGAAGACCTAACAGTTTTACTGGCAACTTCGTTCTTGCTGGTGTTACGGGGAACGGTTGCCTGTCTTCTGTCGGCGGTCAGCACACTGCTTTTTCCTGCCTTTTGGGATGCTCTGCCTCCCTCCCCCTGTGTGCTGCTGTCCTTGTTCTGTTTGTCCTCCTGCCAGTTACTATATCATCCACCACCTCGTCTTCCACTTCCGCACCCTGGTACTCCTCCCGACTTTCTGGAAATTGTGTCTCATCATCATCCACCTCTTGTGACACTTTCCAACCATTGCCTTCGTGTGGCTGCTCAAATATTTGGGCATCACTACATGCGATCTCCTCTTGCCCCGCTTTAAGTAGACTGGGCGAGAGGCCCGAATATATAAATGGAAAAGTGAACAGCACTTCGGAGTGTCCAAGTGTGGGATCAGTTGTCTCCAGGCACTTGGCATGGTGGGAGGAAGGAGGATCAGGGTGGGGAATATGCAGTCCATACTCACGGCTACTGAGACTTGAACGTGTGGAAGACCGGGTGGTGGTGTTGGTGGCAAAGTTACTGGAAGCATTATCCGCTATCCAACCAACAATTTTATGACGTTGCTTTTGGTTCAATAGTGGTGTGCTGCGGTCCCCTAGGAATTGGGACAGGAAGGTCGGGGAAGAAGATGTTGGTGTTTGTTGTGGCACAATTTCAGCTTGCCCATGGCCTCGGCCTCTGCATGCACCATCACCATGACGATCACGTCCAGTTCCCTGTCCCTTGCCACGTGCCTTGCCCATTTTAAATGGAGGACAATATCTTCCACGCCCACTACAAATGGCTGTATTTGAAGCGAAGTTATATGTGATCCATGTGACAGAGAAACCACTGTTTTAAATACATGGCCTGTAGGTAACTATTTTGAACAACAAACCAGTGTCCAAAACTTTGCTGACACACTGAAACAAATTTTTAATGGAGGCCAGAAAAGGCAGTATTTTCTGAAAACGTATATGTGATCCGTGTGACGGAGAAACCACAGTTTTAAATAGCTGGATTTTTAGCGCTGTAATATGAAAAGGACCTGGCTGTATTCTTCACTGCCAACAAGCAAATGGCACAGAAAAATGGTGTTCTCAAGATTGCTTTTTAAGCAAATAATAAGGATTAAGAACCAAAAAAAAAATATATTCCTGGTCCCTGAGACCTAGGCCTATGTCTAGAAATGTCTAACAGGAGCAGCAGCAGCAGACAGAACTGGAATGGAGCCTCTTGTGCTATATACACTTCAGTCTGCTATATACACTGCCTGCCTGCCTATATACGCTGCCTGCCTGATATTTATGCAGATGGATTAGTCCTCAGAAGGACTGTTAGTTGAGATGGATATGTGTAATATACTTCTGTTCTACCTGCACTACCTAATAAACAAGCAAATCTCTCCATAGCTCAGCAGCAGCTCTCCCTACACTGTCTGATTGCGGAGTAGACTGACGAGCTCGGCCGCGCCAGGTCTGATATAGACCTGATGATGCTGTGCGGCCAGCCAATCACTGTAATGCCACAACCAACATGGCTGCGGCATTACAGTGAGTGACAGGCAATCCCTGCATGTTCATTGGCTCTTTAGAGTGCCAAACATGCAAGGAGAGGACCCGAGCATCCGCCCTAGCATCTCGCAAGTACTCGGCGAGCTCCGAGCATCTTGAGTACTGAGATGTTTGGGCGAGTACCGAGTACTTGCGAGTATGCTCGCTCATCACTAATAATTATAGTTAAAATTAAACTCACAATAATTTAAGAAACTGAGCTAAGAACGTTCAACACTTAATCACATTATTTATGCACACAGCAATATTGTAAATAAGGTGCTAAAAAACATATAATCACACAGTTTATGTAGATAGGAACATTATTAATAATAAATCTTCTCTGCTCTGCACCGTTAACCGCTGGTTCAGCAAGACAAAGCCACACAAGTCATGAAAGTTTGCCCTATAGTTCCTGTCGTGCCTAGTGTAGCTCCCGCCCTTACAAGGGCAGTACCCAAGTGTATAACCTAAAAAGAAATGGCAATACCCCTTCAAAAAAAATTCCTCCCAACGCGTTCCGCCTCAGTCATGAGGTTTCATCAGAGGAGTGTATTTGCAAGAGGGGAATGTGATCCCTAAGATACATAAACATATTATGGGGTACAGCTGAGCCTGCAATGGCAGTATGATCCCAGCCTGAGAATGTTGTAGAACTGTGATTACTGGGTGCCCACCCTGCTGTATTCCCGCTACAATCACAACGTTCTATCCTTACTTCCCTCACTGGAGTGGGATCGGAAAATGCGGGAATACAAGTAGACGCTGGTAGACACACTACTGACGGCATCCTTACCTAACAGCGTTGGCTCAGTGGAAGGATAAGGCAGAGAAGGAGGAAATCGCCAACACGGCTGGGGTCACCTCGGAAGGGAGGGTTAGCATGGTCCAAATGTGGAAAACCTTCCACAGCACGGCACAACATCCAGCACCACCATCTGATACAGTCCGTATTAGCATTAGACAGTGTTTCTGTTAAGCCTGTGCAGCAACTCACTCGAGATTAATAGAAGAAACAGCAACTGACACTGCCAGTTCCTGTACAGACTAGATATCCTGACACCACAGTGCCTGATGGTGCCTGTGGGTACAAAGCCCTAACCACAGAACTAGGAAATATCAACTAGGAACTAACTTGCCTAAATGGCCATCGAGTTGCTTCATGTTTCTCCTAAAGAACCAGAGGGCATAGCAATGTGTGAATTAATTACAATAGGAGAAGAGTGCTGAACAAAGGAAAGATTTCAGAGTGGGTAAAGTAAAAATAAAATACCAAACAAAGAATAAAGTAAGTACTCTTAACCAATATAAAGCCTTTTTTCTAAAGATAAACAGAAGATAGGAGCAAAGTATAGCAAAGACAAAACTCCTTAGCTGAAAACTCACAAACTGGCTCCAAACATCAATAGAATGTGAGAACATCTAAATAAATCTATCACCATCAAGAAACTCCCGCTGGTGAACAGAATTTAAAGCTGCTCCCAAAAGGTGATAGGTGGACAAAAGAAAACACCTGTGTTAAGCTAGACAGACTACAGCCATAAATCAGAACCCAAACATCCAGAGAAAAGATATGTTCCCTGTGGCTTGGCAGAAAGAGAAGCCAACCATAGTACAAAAGCTCAAGGGATAGAATCCAGGAGCATGACAGTTTCCACAACATGGTGGAAGAGTTTGAGTCTATATGACGCGCCCCCTGGGCCAGTGCTGTTAGGGATACCCGGAGCCGGATCAGATGGGGGTTGTAGTCTCCGAGTGGCTGTGACCCGGTCCGTGCCCAGGGTGTCAAGCTCAGTGTGTGGCAGTCCTTATGATGTTACTAGATGTTCTTTTGTGTCGACTACGCCACCCGTTGAATTGCGGTCAATACGGCCGCCGCTGCAGCAGGGTCCACTGAGGCTGATGATGTGAGTGCAGCTTAGGTAGTATAACCCCCAACGGGAGGGGTATAGCCTCAGGGGGTCAGTTGCAGAGGATGGGGGTTGTGGTGGTGCAGCGGGGATGGAAATGAGACTCAGAGTCGGGCTGTGCAGTTCAGGGTTTGTTTACTTACTGCAGTTGTTCTGGTCACTCCGGCCTTAAGTGACCACCCGAGCCGTGCTGCGTCCACCAGGTCCTGGACTCGGCCAACCCCCAGGTGATTCTGGAGCGTGGTCCTGAGCTCCCTTTCTGTCCTGTCCTCTTCTCTGGCCTTCCCCACCAGGGATCCACCTATGTCCGGCTCCCTCGGGCCTCTTGGTGGTAAACCCTTGTCTCTGGGTTCCCTGACCCTATTCCTGGTCTGCCTTCCGGGTGGATTTAGTGGGTGATCGTGGCAGATCGGTCCTGCCCACGACCTCCGGTTCCTGGCTAAGGTGTGCTGTAGCCTCTGCCAGCTTGGGATCCGGTACCCTGTTGCCAACTCTTCACCCTCTGGTCTAATTTGGGCTCTTGGAGTTCCTTCTTTCTCCCCCTCTGGGTCTTTCTTTCTCCTCTCTCTCTCTCTTGGCCTTGGAGCTGCTCTTCTCCTCTGCTCTGACAGACTGACCTCACTCTGCAAAAAGACCCTGTCCTAAGATGGTGCCCACCTTATATACTCCCTCTATGTGTGAGCTCAGGTGACCAGCACCCAATGAGCTCCTAGCACTACCCAGACTGCTCCCCCTATCTGCCCCTACACTACTGGGATGTTCCACCCCCCCTCCCACTCCAGCCAGGAACAGACTCTGTTGTACCTGCACATTTCTCTAGTGGGAGTACCATCAGTCTGTTCCTCGGAAATGGGATGTGTGTAGTGCATGCAGCTAACTGAGCTCAGTTCCACACTCCATCCTAACCCGGGAGTGGAATATCACACCTCTGGGTTGAGGTGCAATACCCCTGTAGCAGCCGAATCCTCAGGGTGCTACATTCCCCCCTGGTAAATCACAGCACGTCCTCGGGCTGTAAGATATAAACATCCACAAACATACATTTTTTTTTCATAAACATAAACATATAAAACATATAAAACATCATCAGCAGCAATAAACTTTTCATATAAACATTCTTGTTTCTGGTTCCTCCGGTCACGGTGCAACTTGTGACCGGGTAAAGTGCGACAGTCTCTCTTGGAATAAAACAGTTTCCTATAAAACCGGTAGGGGGCGCTTTAGGAAGCGCAACTATATACAAGGGGATATGGCCGCTCTCAGTCCTCGGCCAGGTATTAGGGAGGATTGACCGCTCTCAGTCCTCGGTCAGTGGGAATAGGGACACACGGGATTAACAGTTCACTCTTGGCTGGTCCCAACGGGGACTATATTTTAACTAGAACAGTTCTTATACCCTGACGGGTAACTTTATACAGTCTCTCTCTACCGTACTTCAACGACGGCGTCCTCCTGCTCTTTCTTGTTGGTTGGTTTCAGTTTCAGACCCGTCCGGGCCCTCTTGCTCCTCCTCACACCGCAGCTCCTCCTCCGTCAGGCGATGCACATGGAGGGCGTAGGGTCCTTTGGCACACTTGTGCCGGGTGAAGGTGACCTCGTCCCCTACATACAGGTCACGACCTCTGTGTCCCTCCGGTAGGTGGGACTCAACGTCTCTCCTGGTCACGAAGACGTCGCCTGGGGTATGATGGTCTCTGATAAAGCCCCATCCGTGCTGCATGTTGAATTTTATCACAGTCCCGGTGGAAGGGGGACCATGAGCTGCACGGGGATTCCTCCTGGTCCGGCTCTTCTGCTCCGCGCTCCTTATCTGCGCTTGCTGTTCCCGGACCCGCCTCTCTCTCCGCTCCCTCTCAAAGACCTCGAGCTGCTGGCGGCAGCACTCTGCACGTTCTGCTGCGGCCGCCCGAGTCTCCTGAGTGAACCCCATGAGGTCTTCTCCGGTGGGATCCCACTCAAACTGGGTCTCTTCTAGCGGGGGCGAGATCCTCTTTATGGGCTTTGGAGCCGGGATCAGGGGTTCGCACATGGCCCTTGCTTTTTGCAGCTCCAGCTGGATGTATTCCTTGGGCCATACGAAGGGCTGCCCATCCGGGCACGTATGCTGGGCGAACAGGTCCTCACCAAGGTGCGGTACTTTAGGTGTTATGGGCGCCGTGGTGGTAGCGGCGCCCGGGTTAACCAGGCCTTGCGACCAGGCCTGGGGCACCTTGAAAGTAAAGGGCACCGTAAGAACGGCGGCGCCCTGTGTTATTCGGCCCTGCGACCAGGCTGGTGGCTCCGCGGAGGTAGGGGGCGCTGTTGGAATTGCGGCGCCCGGGGGTACTAGGCCTTGCGACCAGGCCGATGGTACTTCCTGCTTGGCCACGCTTGGGGTCGAGGCGTGTGACGTCACAGGGGTCGCGGCTTCCGTTTGAGGCCTAGTCTGCGGCGGTGACGTTGCAGCGACGGGCACGGCAGGGGGTACTTCGGGCTCTGTGACGGGGAGCTGGGGCAGGCACGCGGTTTCCCGGCTCGGGGTAGTGACGTCCCCTTTACCTGCCTCCATTCGTTCGGCTCCCTTCTCGGCGCCGTCTCCGGCCTTCAGTCCTCCTGCGCCATCCTCAGAGGCGGTCTGTCTCCTCGTCTCGGGCGGCGTGCTCCGCTGACGAGTCTCGGTCTGCTGGGCCATCTCTCGGCTCCACTCCGCCAACGTCTCCCGCTGCACCCGGGCCATGCTCCGTGCGAGGCCCTCCAGCGCGGTCTGTGCACACTCCCGGTCTCGGGGGAGCTGTGCCAGGACCTCCACTAGGCCTAGTGGGGTTGTGGCTTGTAGCAGGCTCCTGACCACTGGGTCGGTGCTGCCTGACTCTCCCTCCATCTCTGGGTAGGCTCTCTCTGGACTCTCTTCCAGACGTCTTGTCTCCGGGTGCACTCTCTCCAGACTGCTCCAGGCGACACCCATCTTTGTTCTCTTGTTCTGTCTCCGCCCACATCGAGGGTGGTCCCGGGGCAACTTCAGTTCCAGGGGCAGTTCTCTTACGCTGATGGACACTTCCAGCATCACAGTCTCTGTTGGTGGGCGCGGTTTCCGCTTTTGGCGCCATTCTTCGACCTGGCCCACGATGGGAGGTGGCCTCTTGCCACCCTCTGGCACGCCCATAATGGCGTCCACTCCCCCAAGGCGGGAAATCTTCAGAAATGGCGGGAATCGTCTCCCAGTGGCGGGAAACTCCATGGATGGCGGGAAAAAGCTGCAAATGGCGGACAACCGGCGGGAAACGACCTGTGATGGGGCCCGATGGCGGGGACCCTCCGGAACCGGCAGGAGACTTCTTTTTGAGGTAACGGTGAACTTTTCTTCAGGCACGCAGTACCCGGTTGTTGCGGGCACGTTATCCTGCCGACTACGCCAAAGTTGACGCGCCCCCTGGGCCAGTGCTGTTAGGGATACCCGGAGCCGGATCAGATGGGGGTTGTAGTCTCCGAGTGGCTGTGACCCGGTCCGTGCCCAGGGTGTCAAGCTCAGTGTGTGGCAGTCCTTATGATGTTACTAGATGTTCTTTTGTGTCGACTACGCCACCCGTTGAATTGCGGTCAATACGGCCGCCGCTGCAGCAGGGTCCACTGAGGCTAATGATGTGAGTGCAGCTTAGGTAGTATAACCCCCAATGGGAGGGGTATAGCCTCAGGGGGTCAGTTGCAGAGGATGGGGGTTGTGGTGGTGCAGCGGGGATGGAAATGAGACTCAGAGTCGGGCTGTGCAGTTCAGGGTTTGTTTACTTACTGCAGTTGTTCTGGTCACTCCGGCCTTAAGTGACCACCCGAGCCGTGCTGCGTCCACCAGGTCCTGGACTCGGCCAACCCCCAGGTGATTCTGGAGCGTGGTCCTGAGCTCCCTTTCTGTCCTGTCCTCTTCTCTGGCCTTCCCCACCAGGGATCCACCTATGTCCGGCTCCCTCGGGCCTCTTGGTGGTAAACCCTTGTCTCTGGGTTCCCTGACCCTATTCCTGGTCTGCCTTCCGGGTGGATTTAGTGGGTGATCGTGGCAGATCGGTCCTGCCCACGACCTCCGGTTCCTGGCTAAGGTGTGCTGTAGCCTCTGCCAGCTTGGGATCCGGTACCCTGTTGCCAACTCTTCACCCTCTGGTCTAATTTGGGCTCTTGGAGTTCCTTCTTTCTCCCCCTCTGGGTCTTTCTTTCTCCTCTCTCTCTCTCTTGGCCTTGGAGCTGCTCTTCTCCTCTGCTCTGACAGACTGACCTCACTCTGCAAAAAGACCCTGTCCTAAGATGGTGCCCACCTTATATACTCCCTCTATGTGTGAGCTCAGGTGACCAGCACCCAATGAGCTCCTAGCACTACCCAGAATGCTCCCCCTATCTGCCCCTACACTACTGGGATGTTCCACCCCCCCTCCCACTCCAGCCAGGAACAGACTCTGTTGTACCTGCACATTTCTCTAGTGGGAGTACCATCAGTCTGTTCCTCGGAAATGGGATGCGTGTAGTGCATGCAGCTAACTGAGCTCAGTTCCACACTCCATCCTAACCCGGGAGTGGAAAATCACACCTCTGGGTTGAGGTGCAATACCCCTGTAGCAGCCGAATCCTCAGGGTGCTACATATACGTCTCCACATACTGAGTGATTGGTCTACCCCATTTAACTTCTGGGTCTCCAAACTGGACACATAGCTGATATTGCCCTTTACATCTTGGAGGTGCTGGACAGCCCTGTGGCAAATATACTGTTGGAAAGTGTGTTTAGCGCGGCAAGGGGTGTGATTATAGACCGGTGCATCCGCCTGTCCACAGCCAATGTGGACAAGTTCACATTCATTAAAACCTTTGGCTGAATAAAGAAGTATACCAGCCACACCTAGCCATTGTTAGACACCACCACAGTTTATTCCTTTTATTTGCCATTCCAAATGTTTTGGCGCTTCCCCAAATTTAAAAAAAACAATGAGGGGTTTTACAGCGTACACCCACACAGGATGTTTTCAGAGTACCCCCAACAAGGCAGTTTTGCAGAGTATACCGACACAGGCTGATTTACAGAGTAACCCCACAGAGGCATTTTTGTAGAGTGCCCCCCACACACGCTTTTTTGCAGAGTACCTCCACAAAGGTTTTTTTCAAACTACTCCCACAGAGACACGTGCAGACTTTTTGGCATAGTACTCCCATAGACACTGGTGCAGAGTAGAAGAATACATTTTTACACACAGTACTCACACAGACACGGATGCAGAGTAAAAAAAAAAAAAGTTTATACACACAGTACTCCCACAAACATTGGTGCAGAGTAGAAAAATTTGTTTTTACGCACAATATTCCCACAGAAATGGGTGTAGATTAGAAAAAATAGTTTTTATTCACAGTATGCACACAGACATGGGTGCAGAGTACACAAAGGCTTTTTTCGCAGAGCGCACACACAGAACCTACCACTGTCCCTCACTCTATCTGAGCTCTGTCCCTACACTAATCAGGGAAGAATGTCGGCGGCACCCCTGATCCGGCATTTATACAGGCCGGGTTATGTGCTGGTTATGATGGCTCTGGAAGTGCCAACGGCCTAAAAGCTTGTTGATTGGCTGTGCTGCAGGCTTTTAACTAACTTTATTCGACATCTGAACCCAAACAGTAAACCAGACTTCCAGCAAAAAAGTCCATGTTAGGGGTTCAGTACCGGACACTTTATAGTTTGGGTTCGCTCATCCCTAGTGGCTGAAACTACATTATATCAACAACTTTGCCCTACCTTTGCTACCTAAACATGGCAAAATTAGTATCCAACACTAATGTAGGTAACAGAAAAACTTCAGATTTTAAGTGGGTAATCTAATTCTAGATTAATCATAGAATTATAGAATATTAGAGTTGAAAGGGACCTCGAGTGTCATCATGTCCAACCCCCTGCTCAATACAGGTTTCACTAAACCATCTCAGACAGATATCTGTCCAGCCTCTGTTTGAAGAATTCAATTGAAGGAGAATTCACCACCTCTAATGGTAGCCTGTTCTACTCATTGATCAACATCACTGTCAAAAACTTTTTTCTCATATCTAATCTGTATCTTCTCTCTTTCAGTTTCATTCCATTGCTTCTCATGTTTTCATGTGCAAATGAGAATAAGGATGATCTCTCTATACCGTGACATCCCTTCAGATATTCGTAGACGGCTATTAAATCTCCTCTTAGCTTAATCCAATCCATTTAGTCTCTGATGCAATTTTTTATATCTATCAAGTTGAATAATACAATGTTATGTCAATCATGGCATGTAGCAGAATAAGAGATTTTGGTTCACGGTAGGAAGATACGGTCCTGCTCATCGTTATTGGCACCCATGAAGTTTAAAGCGCACCTGTCAGCAGGATTGTGCTTAGTAAACCACGTACACTGTCAGGTGGGTGCCATTAAACTGATTAAAATGTTACATTTGTTGATTAAATCCATGCTGTGGTTCTTTTATAATCTTTATTTTCATTCCTGAGATAATGATATGCTTGTGCTTCGGGGCAGGCCTTTGGGGAAGGGCTTTATCTGGTGCTCTGCTTATGTATTCATATGTATAGATTCTGACTGGTCACTGTGCTTGCAGTGACTTGCCTCCTATTTTAAATACTGCCTGTGTAATCGTGGTACACAAAAAGAAATTTTCCTGCAGCAAAACAGCCCCGCCTCTGCCGCATGTGCAGTGGCATCTCTCGGTTGCTGAGAGATGCTAGTGCGCAAGCGTGGCCGGCCTCGCCATATTGCTGCAGGCAAATTTCTTATTCCTCCAGCAAAATAGCACTGTAGCATCTCTCTGCAAGTTAAGAAATTTGCCTGCAGCAATATGGCACCGAGAGGACTTCCAAGGGGTATAAGGCCATCTGCAAGGTCCTTGGAATCCCAGTTTCAACAGTGCGCAATGTTATTAAGAAGTTTGCCAAGCATGCAACCATCAAGAACCTCCCTGGAAGTGGGGGAAAGAGGAAAATTGACAAGAGATGACTTCGAAGGTTGGTGGAAATGGTGGCAAAAACACCATGGCAAACATCCAAAGACCTGAAGACCATCCTAAAACAGTCTGGTGTCATGGTTTCAACAAGTATCATACTCTGCACACTAAACCAAACAGAGCTTTATAGATGAAGGCCAAGGAAGAAACCATTGCTGAAGAAAAGATATAAAAAGAAAAGAGTGATCTTTTCCAAAGAGTACCTTGACAAACCACAATCCTTCTAGGAAAATATTCTGTAGACAGATGAAACAAAAATAGAGCTTTTTGGCAATGCAAAGCAACAGTTTATTTACAGACGGCGCAATGAAGCTTATAAGGAAAAGAACACCTTACCAATAGTTAAGCATGGTGGAGGATCCCTAATGCTGTGGGGTTGCTTTGCTGCATCTGGTATTGGAGGCCTTGACCGTTTAACAGGAATCATGAAATCAGAGAATTATCAAGAGATTTTAGAGCGAAAAGTCCAATCCAGTGTAAGAAAACTTGGTTTGAGTCAAAGATCATGGGTCCTCCAGCAAGACAATGACACAAAGCACACATTAAAAAGTACACAGGAATAATTGAAAAAGAAAAAATGGATTGTTTTAAAATGGCCAGGAAGGAGTCCTGACCTCAACCCCATTGAAAATCTTTGGGGTGAGTTAAAATCTACATTCAAGAGCTTGAACAAACTGTGATGGAAGAGTGGGAGAAAATTCCACATGTTTTTTATTCTGTTTCTTCTTAGAAATTGCAAAATGGAAGCTTAAAAACATTGTTTTATTGTTGTATTACTTTGAATCACTAATTAAAAAATCCTGAGTATATAACTTTGGTCCATTTCCATAAATTTTTGAAGATATTGTACAATCTATGAAAAAAATGAAGAAGTTCCAATAATGGTGAGCAGTACTGTATTACGTATATACAGTCTTCATTGTTGGCCCCAATTTTGATGAATAACTATGACCACAATAAGATAGTCTGTTAGGAGACAGTATTTTATGGCCACAAAGATTCCAAGTGATAAAATTTCATTAGCAAATGATAATAGGAAAATATAATTAAAACTTCAAATTGCCATTTTTTAAAAGAAATTTCTCTGTAGGATCAAACCTCCTAAGCCATCTATATGGGCATGTAGGTCATAAAAAGATGCCAAAAATGAAACTTGGATAACTGCAATCTGATGTCTTAATCTAGAGAAATTCACATAATTTTGCTATGCAAATGAGCTATAGAGATTTGTGGGTCTTAAACTGTTCTGGATGAAAAGCTGCCTCCAGAGCTTATTTAAAATAAATTGGGGCATTGTGAACCAAATAATGTGTTAGCTCTCCTATAGTGTGTTAGTTCTGATCTCACTGCAGAGCTGTGTGTGATTATGAGAGCAGACTGTCAGTCATTACATGTCTCGCTCTAGTAACATTCTCTTTCATTTAAAATATGCTCTAAAGGCAGATTCTCAGGGATATCTGTGTCTGCCCTATAGATCTTACCAGCTCATTTACATATTAAAAAAATGTGGATTTCTCATGCACAAGACATCGGATCGCAGATATCAAGGTATGATTTCATTCAATTGTGTAAAGATGGCTTAGGAGGGTTGACCCTACTGACAGATTATTTTTAAGTACAAAAATTCACTTATTCAAAGCATAATAAATGCTAAAGCGTGAAAGAACACCAAGAGCATAATTTTGGTAAACAAAAAAATAAGAAAAAAACTCATTCCCTGTCTAGAATATCATTACTCATATTCTTTGCTATATAAAAGTCCAAAACATTTTCTCCAGTCTTGAAGTATTATATTTTATAGGCATTGTATTTAATTGTCTGATATACTTGTAATTATCTTTTTAAATAGTAATTTATGACAACCCTTGATTAAAAATGGCGATACTTATGAAAATTAAGGCCGCCAGCTGAGAATCAGTGATTCAGAACAACAAAAGGAATAAAAAAGAATCAAAAGATAATTGTATGAGTATCTTAGAGTGATAACTTGATATGTTTCAGAAAATATGTCCTATAAGTACCATCTCTGACTATTGAAAAATCCGTTGACATGATTCCAAATATCTGGGACAGTAAGATGAGAAATGTATCTCTATCTCCATATATTTCATATATTTTAATTGGGCATGATTTTAAATTATAATTTAAAGAGCATTTTGCATTGTTGTGCTTGGTCCATCCCATTAAACTAATTTTTGAAAGGAAATACCAAAAAGGATTACAGCAGGTTAAAGAGTAAATGTAAAAAGTTGGATACTAAATAATTGTCAGTACTAATTGCAGTAGACTAAAATAAGAAGATATCTGCCTGCCAATGACATTATTTAATAAAGTAAGTATTGGTGAATATCTAAGCACATCAGAAAATAATACCCATGCATGATCTTTCATTCTTGTGTTCAATTACATTCACGTATATCTTAGCTAGCCAGGTTAGTGACAAATCTATAAAGCATCACAAGCATTAGATTTATAAGTTTGCATTTAAATGAACAGTAAGATAAAAGATATGCTTCTAAACATGGGTCCTGCAAGGTTGACCGTAAAGTACTCCTGAACATTTACTATTTCCCTCTTTAAAATGGACCTTTCATAATTGTTTTTCATGTTGAACTGGATGCAGGATGCAATAGTGGCTGCAGAGTGGAATCAAACTTTTTTTTTCACGTCTCCATTGTGGAGATATTAGCAATAAAAGTATTTAGTCCCTTTTTGTCAACTTTTGTTAAGTTCAAGTGGGTGTTAAGAGATAGTTTTCACTGGGTTAGTGCACTTTTTCCTCCTATACGAGAAGGACCAATCATAAATAGGCAGCAACATTCAGAAGAATCAACACACTCCACAATAGCTTAAAGCTGGTGTCTCAATGTGCGAGATGTAATCCCACTTATCTCTGTTGTGTTCAGGGCAATTTGTAATCTCTATGCAGTGAGAGCAGACTGTCACTACATCTTAAACAAGAGCAGTGTCTTCTGGGTTTCTCCTGTGTGAGATGTAATGAGGGATTAAAATTTACCTTAAGGTGACAGACATTAGTGTGAATGCTAACACATCTCCAGACAGGCAGTGTGGGGGGAGGAGCGGTACAGAAGAATTGACAGTGCAAGGAGAGGAAGAGAGCTGATAGAAGGGTTTGTAATGTGACACAGCTAAACTCAGCTGTGCTGGTCCTCACCCCAGAGGGACCTTAACAGAAAGGTGATAGTCTTCTGTGCTTTCTAATTATGCAGGAGGTTAGACTAGGAGATCAGGGCCATCTTCCATATGTCTCGCATACCGAGAAACCTGCTCTAACCTATGGTGGCGGCTTATTCTTCTTTCTACAGCGTGTTGCTGCCTGCTTATAATTGGTCAGAATCATGCAGGGAGAAGAAGTACAGGCCCCCATTGAAAACTACATTATAACACCCACTTTGACTTAACAAAGTTAAGCTATTAGATGCAAAAACTGTTGATTGCAAACATTTTCACAAAGGAAAGATAAAATGAAAAAAAACAAAAACAAAAAACTATTCATCTTTGCAGCCACTATTATATCATGTGTCCAATTCAACATGAAAAAAATGTTGAAAGGTCTTCTTTAACACTGAAGAGACTCATCTGACCTGGTTCTTGAGTTTCTGTCACAGTGCTGCTAAGAATTGCCCAATTTCTGTGACAATATACAGTAGATGTGACCTTTTTAAAGAGCACCTGTCATCAAATCAGAAGTGGGCAGCTTTTGCTCTTATTTGAATCCCTGTGCTCCTCTGAGTATTCTTTTTTTGGAACAATCTGCCAATATGGTTCCAAAGATATAGGCTTTTTTTATTTAGGTCACCCAATTTGCTAATCTTTATAGTCTTTACATGGCAGCATTGTTCACACAATAATAATACAGAACAGCCTAAAGACATATCCCCAGAGAATCTTGTGAGCAATGCCCTTTTTCAAAGACTACAAAAATTGGCATATAGGGCGCACCAAATAAATAGGTCCATATCTCAACAAACGTTAGGAACAACTAGAACCTAACTAGGAAACCATCAGAGTACTGTCCAAGATTTTTATGTACTCATTATATAAAATCTGAAACATCTTCGTAATTTGATGCAAAAAACACAGATATGTTAACAGGTCCCTTAGATGTTAATGAAGACAAGTTGCACTTTGTTTGAAAAACAATGACCAAACTCAGGTTTGAAAACTGATGTCTGAATGAACCCTTACGGTATGTGCACTTGCAGTTTTTTGAGGCAGTCAAAAATGACAAGTTTGTTGCTGGAATCCGCTTCAGGAAATTATGCTTCTTTGGAGACATTTAAAGAAGTTTTTATTTTCTAAAGTGATTGAGGAGTTTTTGAAAAGTTTTTCCCAGAACTGTTTATTGCACCTTTTTGTTTGGACAGTGCCTAGACTGGAGTAGATTAAATGAGAACACTTAAGAGGCTATGCTTTTTCATCATATCGCCGAACGAAAAGTGGAATAAAATGCTATCAAAAAGTCAAATGCAAATAAAGATGGTATAGCTGAAAACATCATCTTGTCCCACAGAAAACAAGCTGCCATACCGCTTCATCAGCAGAGAAAAAAAAGCTATACCTCACAGAATACAGCAATGCAAAAATAATTATTTTTTCTATAAAATAGTTTTTATTGTGCAAAAGCAGTAAAACATAAAAAAATATATATATGTGATATTGCTGTAATCATACTGACCCAAAGAATAAAGCTGTCTTATCATTTTTATCACATGGTGAATGGCATAAAAAAAAAAAAGAATTCCTGAATTGCTGTTTTTTGTTCATTCTGCCTCCCAAAAATTGGAATAGAAAGCAATCAAAAAATGTTATGTGCCCAAAAATGGTACCAATCAAAACATCAGCAAAAAACAAGCCCTCACATAACTCTCTGCAGAATTAAGAAAAATTATAGCTCTCAAAATATGTCATTGCAAAAATTTTATTTTGCAAAAACATCTTCTTTTAGTGTGTGATAGTAGCCAAACATAAAAAAGCTATATAAATCTGTTATCGCTATAATTGCACCGACCCAAACAATAAAGTGGTCTAATCACTTATACCACACAAAGAACAATATAAAAAATTAATAAAACCAATTCTTCACCTGCTGTTGAATTGTTTATTCTGGCTGCCAAAGGTCGCAGTAAGGCTTGTCTCACATTTATCCTGCACTCTAAGCTGAGCGCTTTTACCGGGGTTTACGTGTAAATCTCTGAAATATGTGATTCAGACGAAACCCCCTGGCAAAATATTCCCTATAAAGAGGCAGATGGAGGCACTGTGGACTCTGTCTGGCCTATGATCTGGCCATGTCCATCTTTTTAAACTTGCATAAAAGCACGGTCGATCACAGCTTTGTGCACTTCTGAAAAGAACAGAGGCCAGACAGAATCCAGAGTAACTCTGCTGTTTCAATATACTAAATGTATCCATCGGGGGTTTCATCTGAATCACGTTTTTGGAGATTTCGATGGAAGCCCCGATGCAAATGCATAGCGTAGTTCATAGGTTAAATAAGATCCAAAATCTTATGTAAAGTGTTCCCAAAAAAAGCTTCAACTCAATCGCCCCCCAAAATAAATCCAGTGAATTTTGTGCTCCCAAATACAAATGCTCCCCTCTCTTCTGAGCTCTACAATGTGCCTAAGCCACATTTAGGCACAAGCTGGGCATAATGTACAAGGCACTACAGTGTACTGGGCTCTCCAATGTACTAGGCACTGCAATGTACCATCACTACAGTGGCACATTTGCAAATTTAACTTAGAAGCAACTATTGCTGCTTGTTTCTGGAAAACACTTATGGAGTCAAAATCTTAATTACACCGGTAGATAAATTCCCAGAGGGGTGGAATTTTCAAAATGGAGTCACTTGAGGGGGATTCTGCATTTCTGGAATTTTATGGGCTGTTTATATGGAGTCCGCAAACTATTCTATGAAAATTTGTGCTCCAAGAGTCAAATAGCGCTCCGTCTCACCAGAGTCTGACCATAAGGCTATTCAGTACTGTACAATCACATATGGGGTATATCAACAATCAGCAGAAATTGTGTGATAATGTCACGCTGTCTCTGTATACTGGAGGTAGGGGGCCTAAGCTGACCCTAAGCTGGGGCCCTGACTAGTCCCTCAACCTGGAGGTACTGTTAAAGGTACAGAGGTCCAGGCTGCCAGCGTAACCCCTACCTCCTGAGGATCCCTGCACCTAAGTAATCTAGTCCTGAGAAGGACCCCGATCACAACAAAAGGGGACAAGTAATAATATGCCCACACACAGTACTTAGACGAACGAGACAGTACAAGGGAAAAACCAAAACCACCTTGCATACAACAACTACACAACTACAACAGAGGGAACACCAACGGGAAAGGAGATAAATGATAAAGCGAGGAAGGGAAAAAACACTCCAAATACACTTATCTCAGAAACTCCAAACACCACGATCCGCTCTGTTAGTCTGAATGAAATGCTTTCACCGACACTTCCCAAACAGACCAGCAGGCATTTGAAGGAGTCTCACTACAGCAGTATTGATTGCAGCTGGGCGAGGCTGGACCTCGTCTAGCACAGAGAGAGAGAGAATTAACTCCCTCACTGCCGAAAAACACAAAGCACCAACAAGTCAGCTGCGAGAAGTCAGGCTGTGTACTCGTGACGATCTTCGTGGCGACACACCCGTGACAGATAAATTTTGATGAAATTTTTCCCCATATATCCATGTAAAAATGTAAAATCTGAGACTAAAAAAAAGTTTTGTTGTAAAACTGTAATTATTTTTTCTTAACTGCCCAATGGTATAAAATTATTTGACACACTCGTGGTGTCAATATAATCACTGCGCGCTTAAAATAATTCTTTGAAAAGTGTCGTTTCTAAAATGGGGTCACTTATGGGGGGTTCTGATTTTCTGGCACCTCAGGGGCTCTTCCATCTGCAAACCATAGCAGCAGAAAATGTACTATGCTAAGCTGCTCCTCCCCTTCTGAGCTTTCCATTGTGCCTGAAAAGTAGTTCCCGATTACATGTAGGGTATTTACACACTCAGGAGAAATTGCTCAACAACCTGTGATGTCCATTTTTTCCTATTAGCCTATTACAATTTTGGGGCTAAAACAACATTTTGGTGGTAAAAATATAATTATTCTTTCTTCATTGCCCAATGGTATAATATTCTTTGAGGCACATGTGTTTTCATTATACTTACTGCACCCATAAAAGAATTTATTGGGGGGTGTAGTTTGTAAAATGGGATCACTTATGGTTGAGTCAGCTGTTCTCATACCTCAGGGCCTCTGCCAATGTTACATGGCACCCTTAAACCATACTAAAAAATCTGAACTCCAATATGGTGCTTCTTCCATTCTGAGCTTTGCACTGTGCCTCAAAAGTAGTTATGAATAGTGTTGAGCCACCCCCGTAGTGTTCGAGTTCGGTTCAGTTCGTCGAACACCCGTGTGTTCGCCGAACTGTTCGTCGAACTGTTCGTCGAACACCTTCGAACACCGTTAAAACCAATGGCAGGCAAACAAAAACACATAGAAACACATAGAAAACACCTTCAAAGGTGTCCAAAAGCTGACAAACTGCTCAGAAGACATAACTAACACATGGAAAAGTGACAAGTACATATAGTCATGCGAAAATAAAAGAGGTGAAGGAGTAAAAGGAGGGGGAGACACAGATATAGGCATGTCATGCCCTTCTAAAATCCAAAAAGTGAGAAGCCGACACGGCCAGTCCACTCCTGCCCGTGCCACCTCCGTGTCGCCGGGTTTGTGCCAGAGCCGCGGTGAACCCTGATGGCCAGCCCCCCTCTCCCAATACTGGTGCCTGTCCGCTGGTGGGTCGAGCGAGCCCCCCTGTGGTGGAGGCAGCTCTAAGCTTTTTAATTTAAATTGTCTCTCTAATTTGAATGAATACACTTTAAATCCATTTACAAGGATCTATTGGAGGGCAAGTCTCATGCCAGCAGCCGCGTAATTCCAGCTCCAGTAGCGTCCACTAAAGCTGCTGCAGTTAAAAAGCTTTTATAAGGATCGAGCTCGGCTGTCCACCACAAGGCATCCTACTGCCAGTCCCAGCCCCTATGCCTTGGGGTGCCTCCTGATGCTCTTCACTGAGTATCCCGTGGTCCCGAAGCATTTCCTTTGAAAAAATGAAGTGTCCAAACTACAGGTGGTGTAGCTTGCTTAACAGCCGGGATAATCCGCTGACTAGCAGACCCTGCTACTAGGCACAAAGTATTTCCTGGGCTAGATGCAGTTAAAAATTTGTAATTAGATACTCTCGTTGGATGCTGAGAAAGCATTCCATAGAGTCTCCTGGCACGCCATATATGATTCTCTTAAAAAGCTTGGGGTAGGGGTCTAGGGGACCCTTTTATAGCCAAAATCACGGCCCTGTATCGCAATACGTCACCTAGGCTGAAGATAAATGGAACTGTAGCACCCTGAGGGCTCGGTTGCTACAGAGGTATTGCACCTCACCCAGAGGTGTGATATCTCACTCTCAGGTAAGGATGTAGTGTGGATCAGGACCCGACACCTGCATGCATTACACCACATTGCCGGGGGGCAGGGCGACCAATATGCCTCTGAGATGGGCACGACAGTCCCTGTCCCTGGCTGGAGTTGGGGGAGGGAACACTGAGGAAGGGGAACCCTGTAGTGCAGGAGCAGGGAGGAAGCAGTTCCTGGGTGCATTGAGAAGGGAGTATAAAAGGTGGGCACCATCTTAGTTCAGTGCAGAGAAGTCTGAGCAGAAGTGGCAGGGAGCAGGGGCTCTGCATGAGCTCTGCTCTGGAGGCGGGCCTAGTAACAGAGGCCCAGGCCTGGAAGAGGGAGAAGGAAGGAAGAGGAGCGGAGAAGGCTCCAGGAACGAGGAACGAAGGGATCTCAGGGGTGCGGACAGGCGAGTCGCCACCGCACGCCAGAATCCACCTGCGTGGAGGGGTCAGGCCAAAGGGGGAGACCGGTCCCCGAAACTAGTGGAGGCAGGAAACGACCCTCAGCTAGAAACAGGAGGCTGTGACATTTTATGTGGCGCAGCCCCTCGCTACACCCGCTAGGAAGGCACCACATAGGGTCAGGGAAACTGGCGCCAAGTTTACCAAGAGGAGGCCCGAGGCAGCAGGACAGAAGGGTTGGTAAGAAAGGCCAGACAAAGGACACAAAAAGGGGGTCCTGTGAAGCGCTCCAAAGTTATCTGGGAGTTGTCTGAGCCCCTCACCTGGTGAGCACAGTACGACGTGGGCAGCCGTTACCTGCAGACGTGGTCTGGATAATAAGAACTGTGAGTAAAGGCCCTGGACTGCATCACTGACTCCGTGTCATTACTGCTGCTGCCCTGCACCATCACCCCCATCCTCCGCATACACTGCCCTGAGGCTATACTCCTCCCGTGGGGAGTTATGCTACGCTCTGCTGCACCCACAACACCAGCCTCAGCGGTCTGCCCTGGAGCGGCGGTTCACTCTGACCGCAATCCAGGGGTGGCGTAGTCGGACATTTAAACATCAAAACCACATAAATAGTTCCGCCACTGGTTTGACCGCCCTGAGCCACGGAACCGGGTTGCCGCCACGGAGACTACAACCACCAGCATCCACCAAATAGGGTCCGGCTCCGGGTGTCCCAAGGCCCAGGGGGCGCGTCAGAACATTTTCATCACCTTTCACAATCACCAATGGGACAAGGCAGGGATGTTCTCTGTCCCCTCTCTTATACATCCTAGTGACGGAGCACCTGCTCTCATCAATTCGCCATAACCCCAATATTAGGTGGATTGAGGTGGGAGGCACCGAGTACAAGTGCTCTCTATTTGCTGATGATGTCCTAGTATATATCACTCAATCACATATATCCATCCATGCTGTTATGGCTGAAATAGATCACTTTGTTACATGGTCAAATTTTAAAATCAATGCAGCGAAGTCTGAGGCCCTCGATGTCTCCCTCCCCAAATCCATATAGGATTCCATCCAGTCCAACTTTCCCTTTGCCTGGCCCTCACAGGGTATCAAATACTTAGGAATTCCTATTCATAGAGACCTCTCCCATCTATGTTATCTTAATTTTGGGCCCTTTATTGAACAACTCCATACAGACCACGGTTGGCAAGTTAGAACTGTAAGATTCACTACGTGAACCACTGGTGTTTTGTGGAAAAGCACATGTACACTGTGTTCCAAATTATTATGCAAAAAGTGTTTAGGAGTGATAAGGGAAGAATTTGTTTGTTTGTCAGTTAAACTCATTGATGGTGATGTGTGTCAGGGCTCTTTATATCACTGTAAGCAATTGCAGACAGCAGTGCTAATTAGTTTGGCAGGTGTGTCCAATGAAAGGCAAGACTACTTAAGAAGGCTCTCTCACATTATTCAGCAGCCTACATTTTCTGCCAAAATGGGAAAGAAAAAGGATGTGTCGGCTGCTGAGAAGCAACAAATTGTGGAGTGTTTAGGTCAAGGCATGACTACAATCAACATTGTGCGATGATCAGGATGAAGTGTCTTGGCAATCAAGAAGTATGTAGCTGATTCACAATACACACGTGTGCGTGCTGATAAGGGCAAATTGAGGACTCTTTCCTACAGGCAATTACGTCAGGTTGAAAGAGCAGCGGCAAAAAAGCCTTGTCATAGCAGCAGACAAGTTTTTGAAGCTGCTTGTGCCTCCTACGTCCCCCGAACAACAAGATGCAGGGTCCTTCAGAGGTTTGCAGCTGTGCATACACCATCCTGTCGACCTCCTCTATCCATTTCACACAAGCAGAAACGGCTCCAGTGGGCCAAACATTACATGAAGACTGATTTCAAAACTGTTTTGTTCACGGATGAGTGCCGTGCAGCGCTCGATGGTCCAGATGGATGGAGTGGAGGATGGCTGGTTGATGGACACCCCACGCAAACACGGCTACAGCGCCAACAAGGAGGAGGTGGAGTAATGTTTTGGGCTGGAATCATGGGGAGAGAGATTGTCGGCCCCTTTAGGATCCCTGAAGGCGCTAAAGATGAACTCCATAATGTATGTGGATTTTCTCAAACAGCACTTCCTGCCATGGTTCAAGAAGAAGAACCGTGTATTTCCCAGCAAGATCATTTTTCTGCATGATAATGCACCATCTCATGCTGCACATAAAACATCTGCATCTCTGGCTGATATGGGCATAAAAGGGGACAAACTTATGGTGTGACCCCCATGCTCCCCTGACCTCTACCCCATTCAGAACCTTTGGAGCATCATTAAAAGGAGTGTCTATGATGGCGGAAGGCAGTTCACATCTAAGCAACAGCTCAGGGAGGGTATTCTGTCCTCATGCAAAACAATTGAAGCAGAAACCATCCAAAACGTGACAAATTCAATGGACGAGAGAGTTCAGAAGCTCCTTTCGAACAAGGGGTCCTATGTGAAAATGTAACATCACCTAGAATAAAGTTTTGAGTTGAAAACTGTTTGATTTCAGTTTCTAACAACCTGCTAATGCTTATAATTTCAAAAATGACCATTTTTTTGGTCTTTATTAAAATGAAAAGGTTGATCGAAAAGTTTGGGGGATCTAAGAGTGTGGTAACCCAGTAGTCATGATTACTTCGAATTCTGACAATATGAGGGTCATGCTGAAGGTAGTGCAGCAAGAAGGCACTTATGTGTCTTGCGCATCTCGGAGCCCCAAAATTATTTTCCGGGCTAGATGCAGCTAAAAATTATTTTTAATTTTAAATCTGGTGGAGCTTATTATAGATGGCCTAATAGGATCAGTGCTGCACACTGCTACAAAGCCCAAATTATTTTCCAGTCAAGATACAGATAAACATGATTAGTAATTTGAAAGCTTAAAACGGTTGGTAGGGTGATTTTAAACAATCATCAAGCTTTTACTCTCCCCAGGATGACACAGGGGTAGAAAAGTCGTTTCGGATCCATGATTTGTTCATCTTTATGAACGTGAGTCTGTCTACATTATCAGTGGAGAGCCGCGTGCGCTTATCTGTCAGCACACCACCAGCAGCGCTGAACACACGTTCAGACAGAACGCTGGCTGCGGGGCATGACAAGATCTCCAAGGCGTAAGTGGCTAGCTCCGGCCATTTATCCAGATTGGAAGCCCAAAAAGAGCAAGGGTCCAGTGACACAGTCGTGGCTTCAATGTTTACTTGGAGATACTCCTGTACCATCGTCTCTAGGCGTTGACTATGTGTCAGACTTCTTGTCTCCTGTGGCCTTGCAAAGGATGGGCTAAAAAAGTGGTGAAATGATTCCGCAAAATTGATGTTACCACCAGATACTGTGGTTCTGTTACGGTTTGAGTGCTGAACACTTGACGGTCTCACGGTTGGCAAGTTGGAACTGTGAGATTCACTACGTGCACCACTGGTATTTTGTGGAAAAGCACATGTAAGATTCTGCAACAGTCTCTGCTGATACTCCTGCATGCGTGCATCCCTTTCTATGGCAGGAATAATTTCTGCAAATTTACTTTTGTACCGGGGATCTAACAGTGTGGCAACCCAGTAGTCAGGATTATTTCTAATTCTCACAATTCGAGGGTCATGTTGCAGGTAGTGCAGCAAGAAGGCACTCATGTGTGTTGCGCATCCAGGAGCACCAAGTCCCTGTTGTGTTGGTGGCGAGGTAACAATCATGCTTCCTTCCTCTGTCCTCTCCCCCCAACCTCGCACAACAGAAATGTGATCAAGGTCTCCCTCATCTGATGAGTCTTCCATCAGTTCGTCCTCCACTTCTTCCTGGGCTCCTGCACCTTCCTCACTAGTTTGGCTGCTACCATGCGCCCTGGTAAAACCATCTCCCCCACCCTCACATGCCTGCCGCCTTGGTGCTGCCGACCGTCTGGACCTTGCAGATGTTAGCCCTTCCGCATACAACTCCTCCTCCTCTACTTCCTCCACCTCCTCTTGTGCCACCACCTGACTCCGAATTCTGTTTAACATGTGCTCCAGCATGTAAATCACCGGAATAGTCATGCTGATAATGGCATCGTCAGCACTAAACATCTTCGTCGCCATTTCAAAACTGTGCAGAAGGGTGCATAGGTCCCTGATCTGAGACCACTCCTCCAGCGTGATTTGCCCCACCTCTGAATCTCGTTGGCCCAGGCTATACGTCAGAACGTATTGCACCAGGGCTTGTCGGTGCTGCCACAGTCGCTGCAACATGTGCAGAGTTGAATTCCACCAGGTAGGCACATCGCATTTTAGCCGGTGAAGTGGCAGGCCCAACGACTTCTGTAGAGATGTAAGTCGCTGAGCTGCGGGATGCGAACGGCGGAAGTGAGCACACAGCGACCGTGCCCTCTGCAGAAGGCCATCTAGTCTGGGATAGTGGGCTAAAAATTGTTGGACAACCAGGTTCAACACGTGAGCCATACAAGGCACGTGTGTGACATTGCCCTGGCGTAGGGCCGCACCCAGGTTTGCAGCATTGTCGCACACGGCCTTCCCTGGTTTCAGGTCCAGTGGAGACAACCATTCATGAAATTGGTTCTCCAGAGCTGACCACAACTCCTCAGCTGTGTGACTCACATTTCCCAGACATTTCAATGTAAAAACCGCCTGATGACGTTGAGCCCTACTGCCAGCATAGTAAGGAGGTGTGCAGGATCCCTTCTGCGCAGTTAGAAAGCTTGTGGCATGACCAGACAGGCTTTGGGTGCAGGTGGAAGACCGAGAGGAGGTTGAGGAGGCAGAAGCAGTGGAGGAACTTTGACATAAAGAGGATTGACGCACAACTCGTGGGGACGGCAAGACTTGGACAGCAGCCCCTTGTCCTGCTGTCACCATAGTTACCCAGTGCCCAGTCAGCGACATGTAACACCCCTGTCCATGCCTACTCGTCCAAGTGTCTGTGGTGAAATGCACCCTGTCTCACACAGAGTTTCTCAAAGAAGCGGTGATGTTGTGTGCGACATGCTGGTGGAGCGCAGGCACACCTTTCTTTGAGAAGTAGTGCCGACTGGGCATCTGGTACTGGGGCACTGCGACGGACATAAGGTCTCGAAAATCCTCTGTGTCCACCAGGCGGAAAGGCAGCATTTCTGTAGCCAAGAGCTTGCAGATGGTGAAATTCAACCTCTTAGCTTTCTCATGGCTAGGAGGAAATGGTCTTTTACTTGTCCACATCTGAGGGACCGAGGGCTGGCTATTGTGCTTAGACGGGGTTGATAAGGGTGTCCCCGGCAAACTGCCGGTCTGTGAGGAAGATGCAGGCGGACATGTTAGGTTGCCTTGATCCAAAGGTGGTGCTATCGATGTCGGACAGCGCTCAACACCAGCTGCTGTTACCACCTCCAAAGAAAATGATGACCTGCTAATCACGCTGGCTGTTGCGGGTAAAGAGGTGGCAGGTCTGCGCCACAAAACAGGTGTGACTGCTGTCCCCCCAGTCACAGAGGATGAAGAGGCCGCGGATGCACAAGATATGGCAGACGGTGGTTGGCCCGGCCGGCTAGGCCGCATTGTAGCACACTGAGCTTCCCACTGCAACTTATGCTTCATGTCCATGTGCCGGTTCATGCATGAAGTACTCAAACTATGTATTTTTGGCCTCTACTTAGCTTTTGCTGACAAATGTTACAGATAACACGAGTTGGGTCATCTTTATCGATCTGAAAAAATGCCCAGGCTATGCAAGGCTTAGCACCCATGCGACCTGAAGAGCCACCACGACTTGTGGTGAGAGGCAGAGTTGTGTTTGAGGATGCAGTTGTTGACGTGATTCCAGTACTACGTCTCTGTCCAGGAAGGCGCAACCTGACCTCGTCGTCACTAGCATCTTCCTCCACCTCCTCTGCTGACCTCATCTCTTGGCTGACTTTGGGTTGACAGTAAATGGGATCTCCAACCTCATCATCATCACCCTGTGTGTTATCACACCCGTCGTCCTCAGAGCCAACCTGTTCCTGCCCTGACAAAAAACTAAAGTTGTCGCTCCAATCAGGTATTTGAGTCTTATCATCGTCTTCCTCATTGTCTCCACCAACAGGAGTTACAGTTTGGGAATGAGGGTCTACATTATGGTCAGAACCTTCTGCGTCTGGTCTTGGATCCGACTCATAAAGATTCTGGGCATCAGTGCAGATCATTTCCTCGTCTGGATTCACAGAAGCGCTGGAGTCGACCTCTGATTCCCAGGCTATAGTATGAGTAAACAGCTCTGCAGACTCAACCATCTGTTCTACCTCATACTCAGACGGGCAGCTGGAGATTTGGGAGCTGTGAGGAAGCAAGTGCGATTTGGGTGACACCTTTGAGGACTGGAGTATTTGTGATGTTGAAGTTGATGTGGAGGAGAGCCCACTTAAAGGAGCACTTGATATCCGTTGAAGCACCTGCTGTTTTTGTGCCTCATCTGGAATTTGTAGCGATTGGCGTGGCCGTAAGAAAGGGATCTTATCACATTGTCCGCTAAAAGAAGTAGACATTTTAGTTTGGCTGGAAGATGGTTTTTCTTCTGCAGATGTTACTGTTGCTTTAACACCTACCCCACGGACACAACCTTTTTTCCCCTTCCCAACACGCCTATTCCCCTTTCCAACAGCAGCAGGCCTTTTTCCACTCATTTTGGTGGTTAACTAATTCACAACTCTGGAGTTGTTTGCACAAAAAAACAATGGATGGTAACCGAGCAGAGCTGAGTGGCCAAACTGTGGTATTAGGCCAAAACTATTGGCTGGGTTAGATGCAGAAAAAAATATATTCAGTTTGCAACCTGATGGAGGTCAGTATAGATGGACTAATACAACAAGTCCCACACACAGCTAGAAGCCCAATATTTTTTCAGAGGTAGATGCAGAAAAAAATATATTCAGTTTGCAACCTGATGGAGGTCAGTATAGATGGACTAATACAACAAGTCCCACACACAGCTAGAAGCCCAAATATTTTTTCAGAGGTACTGTAGATGCAGATACAAATTATTTTTAATTTGCAACCTGATGGAGGTCAGTATAGATGGACTAATACAACAAGTCCCACACACAGCTAGAAGCCCAAATATTTTTTCAGAGGTACTGTAGATGCAAATAAAAATTATTTTTAATTTGCAACCTGATGGAGGTCAGTATAGATGGACTAATAGAGAAAGTCCGACACACTGCTAGAAGGCCAAATATTTTTTCAGAGCTAGATGCAGAAAAAAAATTATATTCAGTCTGCAACCTGATGGAGGTCAGTATAGATGGATTAATAGAACAAGACCCACACACAGCTAGAAGCCCAATATTTTTTCAGAGGTAGATGCAGAAAAAAATATATTCAGTTTGCAACCTGATGGAGGTCAGTATAGATGGACTAATACAACAAGTCCCACACACAGCTAGAAGCCCAAATATTTTTTCAGAGGTACTGTAGATGCAGAAACAAATTATTTTTAATTTGCAACCTGATGGAGGTCAGTATAGATGGACTAATACAACAAGTTCCACACACAGCTAGAAGCCCAAATATTTTTTCAGAGGTACTGTAGATGCAGATAAAAATTATTTTTAATTTGCAACCTGATGGAGGTCAGTATAGATGGACTAATAGAGAAAGTCCGACACACTGCTAGAAGGCCAAATATTTTTTCAGAGCTAGATGCAGAAAAAAAATTATATTCAGTTTGCAACCTGATGGAGGTCAGTATAGATGGATTAATAGAACAAGACCCACACACAGCTAGAAGCCCAATATTTTTTCAGAGGTAGATGCAGAAAAAAATATATTCAGTTTGCAACCTGATGGAGGTCAGTATAGATGGACTAATACAACAAGTCCCACACACAGCTAGAAGCCCAAATATTTTTTCAGAGGTACTGTAGATGCAGATACAAATTATTTTTAATTTGCAACCTGATGGAGGTCAGTATAGATGGACTAATACAACAAGTCCCACACACAGCTAGAAGCCCAAATATTTTTTCAGAGGTAGATGCAGAAAAAAATTTATTCAGTTTGCAACCCGATGGAGGTCAGTATAGATGGACTAATACAACAAGTCCCACACACAGCTAGAAGCCCAAATATTTTTTCAGAGGTACTGTAGATGCAGAAACAAATTATTTTTAATTTGCAACCTGATGGAGGTCAGTATAGATGGACTAATACAACAAGTTCCACACACAGCTAGAAGCCCAAATATTTTTTCAGAGGTACTGTAGATGCAGATAAAAATTATTTTTAATTTGCAACCTGATGGAGGTCAGTATAGATGGACTAATAGAGAAAGTCCGACACACTGCTAGAAGGCCAAATATTTTTTCAGAGCTAGATGCAGAAAAAAAATTATATTCAGTTTGCAACCTGATGGAGGTCAGTATAGATGGATTAATAGAACAAGACCCACACACAGCTAGAAGCCCAATATTTTTTCAGAGGTAGATGCAGAAAAAAATATATTCAGTTTGCAACCTGATGGAGGTCAGTATAGATGGACTAATACAACAAGTCCCACACACAGCTAGAAGCCCAAATATTTTTTCAGAGGTACTGTAGATGCAGATACAAATTATTTTTAATTTGCAACCTGATGGAGGTCAGTATAGATGGACTAATACAACAAGTCCCACACACAGCTAGAAGCCCAAATATTTTTTCAGAGGTAGATGCAGAAAAAAATATATTCAGTTTGCAACCTGATGGAGGTCAGTATAGATGGACTAATACAACAAGTCCCACACACAGCTAGAAGCCCAAATATTTTTTCAGAGGTACTGTAGATGCAGATAAAAATTATTTTTAATTTGCAACCTGATGGAGGTCAGTATAGATGGACTAATACAACAAGTCCCACACACAGCTAGAAGCCCAAATATTTTTTCAGAGGTACTGTAGATGCAGATACAAATTATTTTTAATTTGCAACCTGATGGAGGTCAGTATAGATGGACTAATAGAGAAAGTCCGACACACTGCTAGAAGGCCAAATATTTTTTCAGAGCTAGATGCAGAAAAAAAATATATTCAGTTTGCAACCTGATGGAGGTCAGTATAGATGGATTAATAGAACAAGACCCACACACAGCTAGAAGCCCAATATTTTTTCAGAGGTAGATGCAGAAAAAAATATATTCAGTTTGCAACCTGATGGAGGTCAGTATAGATGGACTAATACAACAAGTTCCACACACAGCTAGAAGCCCAAATATTTTTTCAGAGGTACTGTAGATGCAGATAAAAATTATTTTTAATTTGCAACCTGATGGAGGTCAGTATAGATGGACTAATACAACAAGTCCCACACACAGCTAGAAGCCCAAATATTTTTTCAGAGGTAGATGCAGAAAAAAATATATTCAGTTTGCAACCTGATGGAGGTCAGTATAGATGGACTAATACAACAAGTCCCACACACAGCTAGAAGCCCAAATATTTTTTCAGAGGTACTGTAGATGCAGATAAAAATTATTTTTAATTTGCAACCTGATGGAGGTCAGTATAGATGGACTAATACAACAAGTCCCACACACAGCTAGAAGCCCAAATATTTTTTCAGAGGTACTGTAGATGCAGATACAAATTATTTTTAATTTGCAACCTGATGGAGGTCAGTATAGATGGACTAATAGAGAAAGTCCGACACACTGCTAGAAGGCCAAATATTTTTTCAGAGCTAGATGCAGAAAAAAAATATATTCAGTTTGCAACCTGATGGAGGTCAGTATAGATGGATTAATAGAACAAGACCCACACACAGCTAGAAGCCCAATATTTTTTCAGAGGTAGATGCAGAAAAAAATATATTCAGTTTGCAACCTGATGGAGGTCAGTATAGATGGACTAATACAACAAGTTCCACACACAGCTAGAAGCCCAAATATTTTTTCAGAGGTACTGTAGATGCAGATAAAAATTATTTTTAATTTGCAACCTGATGGAGGTCAGTATAGATGGACTAATACAACAAGTCCCACACACAGCTAGAAGCCCAAATATTTTTTCAGAGGTACTGTAGATGCAGATACAAATTATTTTTAATTTGCAACCTGATGGAGGTCAATATAGATGGACTAATAGAGAAAGTCCGACACACTGCTAGAAGGCCAAATATTTTTTCAGAGCTGGATGCAGAAAAAAATTATATTCAGTTTGCAACCTGATGGAGGTCAGTATAGATGGATTAATAGAACAAGACCCACACACAGCTAGAAGCCCAAATATTTTTTCAGAGGTAGATGCAGAAAAAAAATATATTCAGTTTGCAACCTGATGGAGGTCAGTATAGATGGACTAATACAACAAGTCTTACACACAGCTAGAAGCCCAAATATTTTTTCAGAGGTACTGTAGATGCAGATAAAAATTAGTTTTAATTTGCAACCTGATGGAGGTTAGTATAGATGGACTAATAGAATGATGCTATGCCCAAAAGATTTTACTTCACTAGGTGCAGTAAAAAAATTGGTATTCTATACACAGGTGGTATATCTTGCAGCACAGATAGGCTACTCCACTGATTAACACACTCTGCAATAGGCCAAAAAGGATTAGCTTTGCTAGATTCAGCCAAATGCTGTGAAAAAAACTTGCACAGCACTGGCACAGACCTGCCTGGCAAAAACTGATAGGAACTGATGTAACCTAGTCCTGAAAAGGACTCCAATTACAATTAGTCTTTACTCCTACAACCTATCTATTTAAGAGCACAGACCTCCCTGATAAAAGTCGTAGGAAATGCTGTAACCTAGTCCTTAAAAGGACTGCAATCACAACTATTCCCTACTCCCAAGCTATCTGTATATTTGTGCGAAAATTGGCTTGAAATTAACAAGGTATAGCGCACACAGCAACAGCGGTGCCATCTAACACGCAGCTGCAGCAGTGAGAAAATGGTGGCGACGGGGAAAATGGCTTGGTCTTATAGGGCAAGGACATGTGACATACACTGCCAATGACACATGCCCTTGCTTGTGTGAAAAAAAGCATTTCGCTCCATGTGTGCGCTGCTGATAGGCTGACAGATTGCACCTCCCTACTGCAAATGCGGGAAAGAGAAAAAAAAATGGAGATCTTCATTGTTCCTGCAGAGATCCATCCCCTGCCCCTCCCCCCACCCCGCTGTACACTCAAACTGTGTATTAACATTAATTTTCATCATTACTGAGAAAAAATCCAGTTATGATTTTGGTGCACGAACAGTTATCGAACATAACCTCGAACAGCCGAATTTTTATCAAATTGTTCGTGTTCGCCGAACGGCTCGAACACCGCCCAAAACAGCTCAAATTTGAGATTGGCGAACATTTCGAGTAGAACAACGCTCATCTCTAGTTATGAACCACAAATGGGGTATTGGCATACTCAGCAGAAACTGAGTAACAAATTGTACCATTCATTTTCTCCTATTATTCCTTTTTGAAAATTAAAAACTTGGGTCTAAAGCAACATTTTAGTAGAAAAAATGGTAATTTTTCATTGACTCTGCCCAATGTTATACAATTCTGTAAATCGCCTGAGGGTTAAAAATACTCACCACATCCCTATGTGAAATGGAAATATTTGGAGCTAAAGTAACATTTTCATGGGAAAAAATTATTTTTTTATTTTCACGGCTCAATGATATAAAATTCTTTGAAGCACTTGTGAGTTCAAGGTGCTCACCATAACTCTAAATAAATTTCTTGAGGGGTGTAGTTTCCAAAATGCTGTCACTTGTTGGGATTTTTCCACTGTTTAGGCTCTGCAAATGCGACATGGCATCTGCTATCTATTTCAACCAATTTTGCCCTCCAAAAATCAAATGATGCGCCTTCCCTTCCGAGACCTGCTGTGTGCGCAAAAAGAACTATGCTTGATGATGAGAAGTCTTGAAAGCTTGCAATTTGTTACCATCTTTTCAGCTAGCCATTAAAAGGTATCAACCACTCTCAAATTTTAAAAAGAAAGAAAAAAAATTAGTCTAACCCTTTTGCCAGCCCTCACCTTCTCCACACAGCTCCTCAACTGGTGCTCAAAGTTTCAGTATTCTCCTTATAGAATCTCGGTCTTCAAAGTGCCAGGCTGGTGATCAGCATGTTCAGCGCTGACTCGGTCTGACAATGTCATCACATATCACCATATTACATGTGAAAGTAAGATTGGACCAGAACTAGGAGGATCAAGTGGGGAGCTGGTGAGGGCTGGGGAGAGGTGAGTATAATTTTTTTCTTCTCTTTTAACCCCTTCCTGTCTCATTTGAATCAAGAAAAATGTCAGTCGGCCAAAAATGTGTTGGATTCCGTGAAAGCATATTTCCCCAAAAATTGAGTTTACATTTTTTTTTCACAGTTTTACACCTTGATTCAATTTGCTCAACTTTATGATTGCATTTTCAGACAACTTCATCTCATTTAGTATTGTGCTAAATATACAATCTGCCAATCATTTTATTTAAAAATTATGTTGTCTTACCCCCTAGAAATTTCTCCAAATGGTGAAAGCAGGTGTCTCCTTTTTGTCAAACTTTCTGTTCACAGAGTATATCAATTATAATCTATCTCTAGCAGCAATGGCTTCATAGCAGATTACAGTAAGTGGGAATAGGTTTTTGCCTCATTACTCCTGCTCATGAGAACATGGCCTAAAAAGTCCATAGTTTAGAACAAATGCAAACATTAAAATAGTTTAGTAATTGGAGCACACGGCTCGTGTGTTATCTGATTTCAAGTAGAGAACAAAACCCTAATTTGTAATCTTTATGGAGTATGGTGGCAATTATAAAATGTTCTTGTCTAGCTGACTATTCAAGGTTTAATCCAGCAATTATTTAGCAATGACCTTGTCTCCCTGAATTGAAGGATCAAGGATTCCAAACTGCAGTTGCTGCCAAAAGTTCTACTTGCTAATGACAAGTAATAGCTTTTACTCCTGAGAAAACAAGTCTGTAAACTATACTGTACCTGTACTTATCTTTGTTCTCTTATAGTTACTTCAAGAGGTTAGATAAGTATTTAATGAACTATGATAGCGCAGATCAGTATGATATCTCTATTTAAGATGATCTTGAATATAAGAAATCAAATTCTAATTCTCATTTAACCGCTGTATAACCCACTAAGGACAAATATTTGTCATATAGCTATGAAATATTTCACAATGGCAAAAAAATCATCATTTTCGGAATTTATTCTTTTTGCTGTATTATAACTCGTAGAATATAAAGGGTAGACTCGTAATTTAAGTGCCGACAAAAATAATGAATTATTACTCATTAGCATATGGAAACATGATGTAGATGGCATGACATCTGAAACCTGGCAGAGGATGGACCTAGAGGTGCACTAAGCCTATCAATAAGGCACAAAAAATGACCAGATTAGAAATCATAATCTTTATTGAAAAATATATATAAATAAATAATTAATTTCTGAAATGTAGAAAAAGAGGTCGAACAGCTTGAGACCCAAATGAAATGAATATAATGCTGAAGAAATATGAAGGTAGCATCGCAAGAAGATACGGTGTACAAATTGCACATGGCAGATATAATGATAAATATGGTAATGAGTTATGGAATGGAATTAATTCATTAATAGTAAATTTAACTCAGTACCAGTAACGAAAGCTATAATTACCACTACACATCAGATACAAACCATAACTAAAGATCATAAAAAAGTGGACATTAGCTGAGAAATTATGTAGACTAGTGCATAAATATAATACTGAACACAGATAAGGAACAAAAATGCTTACTCCATCCAACGAACGTTTCGCACAATGAGCTTCTTCTGAGGATGGACTTAGAGGGTTCAATAATACTTTACATCAAGAGGATTAATGATCTGATAAAGGATCATATATTTTGAAACACAGAAGCTATATCAAAGCACTTGCAGATCCCGGTAATCTATGCAGAATATTATGTTTTTATGTTAGTTTAGCTGACAAATGAGTATTAGACTGACTGTTACCGAATAGAAAGTGTTAACATCACGTGTCAATGAAAAGATGTGTAGCATGTAGTGTTGAGCGATACCTTCCGATATCGGGAAATATCGGATCGGATTGGATCGGACCGATACCCAAAAAGTATCGGATATCGCCGATTCCGATACCGGAAACTAATGCAAGTCAAAGGGACAGAAATATCGGAATGAAAATAAACCATTTCTTTCCTTGTAGGTTAATTCTACATGAAGGAAAACAACTAAGAATAATGTAGAATGTATTGGGGGAGGTGGGGGAGACAATAAAGGCATAGAGGTTTAGCCCAATCAAATGGAATAGCAGGAATTAATATTTTTTTAAGACGTTCTGAGTTACGGAAAAATTTCTGTATGTTAAGTATTTTTATATTTTGTCAGATATTTATGTTTCACTACTTCCATGCTCTTCACCTTCTTTTTTACTTCTCCCACACTTTCTCCTTCATCATCCTCAGCATCAGCATCTTTTTCATCAACTTCTTCATCTTCTTCTTCTTCACCTTATTCGTATTATTCGTTTTTTTTACATTCTTCATATTCTTCTTATTCAACTATTATTCTTCTTCATATTCTACTTCTTCATCTTCTTCATATTCTTCTTCTTCATCATATTATTATTTGTGACAGGCATTCCTGTAGTTGTTATCTATAAACGTTTGAACATTACACCTTTCGTTCTGCCCGTCACAAAAGATTTACAACAGGATTTGTGCTGCAGCAGCAAGTCTTTTCCAGGGTCACCACGAGGAGGAAAGGACTCACCCCCATACACTGCTTAGTCATCTTCTGCATATAATTTAGATATTATCTTTTGCTCTGATTTTTAGTCTTATGCTTAATGTTCTTCCGCTTTTTGTTCTGCAGCTTCTTGTACTTCTGCTTCTTGGTTTTCTGTCTCTTGTTCTTCTGTATATTGGTGGTTGTCTTCTCTTCTTTGTCCTCTTGGTCAACTTCTTCAGGGTCATCTTCTTGGTCTTCTTCGGGGTGGTCTTCAGGATCGTCATCTTCAGGGTCCTCGTCTTCAGGATCGTCATCTTCAGGGTCCTCGTCTTCAGGGTCGTCGTCTTCGGGGTCCTCGTCTTCTTCGGGGTGGTCTTCAGGGTCCTCGTGTTCAGGGTCGTCGTCTTCAGGGTCCTCGTCTTCTTCGTGGTGGTCTTCAGGGTCCTCGTCTTCAGGGTCGTCATCTTCAGGGTCTTCGTCTTCTTTGGGTTGGTCTTCAGGGTCCTCGTCTTCAGGGTCCTCGTCTTCGGGGTCCTCGTCTTCTTCGGGTTGGTCTTCAGGGTCCGCGTCTTCAGGGTCCTCGTCTTCGGGGTCCTCATCTTCTTCGGGTTGGTCTTCAGGGTCCTCGTCTTCAGGGTCCTCATCTTCGGGGTGGTCTTCAGGGTCCTCGTCTTCAGGGTCCTCGTCAGGGAGATCCAGAGTGATTACCAAGAACCATTTCAAAAAGCTTGAACTTGGAAATGTAGCAGAAGGTACAAGAAGGCTGAGGAACTACCGAGGACCAGCTGACGGTACTGGAACCTGGATGGGTAGCAGAAGGTACAAGAGCCAATGGAACTACCGAGGACCAGCTGACGGTACTAGAACTCGGTTACTAAGCAGGTGGTACCTGTGCAAGAAAGCACTACCAAGGACCAGCAGACGTTGGTGGAACTTGGATACCGAGAGGGAGGCACCTAAGCCAAAGGCACTGCAGAGAACCAGCTGACGGTACTGGAACCCGGATGGGTAGCAGACGGTGCCCATGTAAAGAAAAGTTTCAAGGCCGCGAGCCGGCCGCAGTTACCAAAACCCACTGTCCTACAGGGGGGGCTTGTCCTATTGGCACTATGGAACCAGCCTTCATTGCCAGATCCCGCAGCCCACATAGGAGTCACGTAAACTGCAGGCACCATAGAGTGGGCTAACCCGACCGCAACACGACAGGACAACGCATTGGAGGCAAAGTGACATTGACACTACCCGGAAACAGCTGGCGTGCTGGAACCAGGCTGGGCAGGAGAGAGTACCCGTGCCAAAGACACTGCCGAGAACCAGCTGACGGTACTGGAACCCGGATGGGTAGCAGAAGGTACAAGAGCCAATGGAACTACCGAAGACCAGCTGACAGTACTGGAACTCGGTTACTAAGCAGGAGGTACCTTTGCCAGAAAGCACTACCAAGGACCAGCAGACATTAGTGGAACTTGGATACCGAGAAGGAGGCACCTAAGCCGAAGGCACTGCCGTGAACCTGCTGACGGTACTGGAACCCGGATGGGTAGTAGAAGGTACAAGAGCAAATGGAACTAATGAGGACCAGCTGACGGTACTGGAACCCGGATGGGTAGCAGAAGGTCCAAGAGCCAATGGAACTACCGAAGACCAGCTGACGGTACTGGAACTCGGCTACTAAGCAGGAGATACCTGTGCCAGAAAGCACTACCAAGGACCAGCAGACGTTGGTGGAACTTGGATACCGAGAAGGAGGCACCTATGCCAAAGGCACTGCGGAGAACCAGCTGATGGTAATGGAACCCGGAAGGGTAGCAGAAGGTACCCATGTAAAAAAAAGTTTCAAGGCCGCGAGCCGGCCGCAGTTACCAAAACCCACAGTCCTACAGGGGGTGCTTGTCCTATTGGCACTATGGAACCAGCCTTCATTGCCAGATCCCGCAGCCCACATAGGAGTCACCTAAACTGCAGGCACCATAGAGTCGGCTAACCCGACCGCAACACGACAGGACAACGCATTGGAGGCAAAGTGACGTTGACACTACGCGGAAACAGCTGGCGTGCAGGAACCAGGCTGGGCAGGAGGGAGTACCTGTGCCAAAAACACTGCTGGGAAACAGCTGGCGGTGCTGGAACCCAGGGTAAATACTAAAAACAGAGTGGAGCCAGAGGCGTAATTGGAGCAACTTTAAAATCTGTAGTAGTGTGAATGTGGACAGAGCAGGAGAAAATGCCGGACACACAGCAGGGGATCAGCTGACGTTACTGAACCCCAATAACACGGCAGCAAGTGTTGACTGTGCAGATGGCACTTCTGAGCGCCAACTGGCGGTGTTGGAGCTCAGGGATTATACTGAAAACAGAGGAGCCAGAGGTGTAATTGGAGCAACTTTAAAATCTGTAGTAGTGTGAATGAGGACAGAGCAGGAGAAATTGCCGTCCGCACAGCAGGGGAACAGCTGACGTTACTGAACCCCAATAACACGGCAGCAAGTGTTGACTGTGCAGACGGCACTTCTGAGCGCCAACTGGCGGTGTTGGGGCTCAGGGATAATACTGAAAATAGAGGAGCCAGAGGTGTAATTGGAGCAACTTTAAAATCTGTATTAGTGAGAATGTGGACAGAGCAGGAGAAATTGCCGTCCGCACAGCAGGGGAACAGCTGACGTTACTGAACCCCAATAACACGGCAGCAAGTGTTGACTGTGCAGACAGCACTTCTGAGCGCCAACTGGTGGTGTTGGAGCTCAGGGATAATACTGAGAACAGAGGAGCCAGAGGTGTAATTGGAGCAACTTTAAAATCTGTAGTAGTGTGAATGAGGACAGAGCAGGAGAAATTGCCGTCCGCACAGCATGGGAAAAGCTGACGTTACTGAACCCCAATAGCACGGCAGCAAGTGTTGACTGTGCAGACAGCACTTCTGAGCGCCAACTGGCGGTGTTGGAGCTCAGGGATTACAGTTCAGGTGGTAGAAACATGAACACAACAGGAGACCAGGATACTGTTGCCAACCAATTATTTATTCTGGAAGAGGACTGGCAAATTCATGGGAGATCCAGGCCTTGTTCATTTTGAGAAAAGTAAGCCGATCAACGTTATCGGAGGATAGTCACATGCGACGGTCTGTTAGTACAAATCCTGCGGCACTAAAGACGCGTTCCGATAATACACTAGCAGCAGGGCAAGCTAGCACCTCCAATTCATACTGACTAAGCTCTGGCCATGTATCCAGCTTACAGACCCAAAACTTGAAGGGAGAAGAGCCGTCTGGGAGTACACTAAGAGGGCAAGACATGTAGTCTGTCACCATCTGATGGAAACGTTGCCTCCTGCTGACTGGAGCCGTCTGTGATGGTGTAGACATTTGTGGCGGCGAGGACACAAATTTTTGACACATTTCGGCCATACTGGTCTTGCCTTGTGCTGAGGCACTGCTTCTGCTCCCTCTTTTTGCAGAGCTTCCTACACTGCCTCGACGCACTGAGCTGCTTTGTAAAGCACTAGCAGCACTGCTCTCGGTTGGAATGGAGAACATGATGGAATGCACCAGTGCGTCTTGGTACTCCCGCATTTTACGCTCCCGGTTCAATGGTGTTATGAGGCTTTGTAAGTTGTCCCGGTAGCGAGGATCTAGGAGGGTGGACACCCAATAATCAGCTGTGTTGAGAATGTGGGGGATGCGGCAGTCATTTCTCAGTCACTGCAGCATGAAATCAACCATGTGCTGCAGACTGCCAACTGGCCAAGAAACGCTGTCCCCTGCTTGAGACGGGATCTCTGCCTGCTCTGCATCACCCCACCCTCGCTCTAGATACTGACTACTAGAGCATTGTGTACCTCCCTCCTCTGGACAGATGTCTTCCTCATCCATTGACTCCTCCTCATCCTCCTCACAAAGTGTTCCCTGCCTAGGCCTTTGTGAGGAACCACGTTGCACAGACTGTAGAGAAGCAGATGGCATTTGTGACTCCTCATCCTCCACCTCTTCCAAAACCTCGTCTCTTAGTGCTTGCAGTGTTTTTTCAAGCAGGCAGATAAGGGGGATAGTCATGCTGACTAGTGCATCATTTGCACTCGCCATCCGCGTGGAATAATCGAAGGCACGCAAAACGTGGCAAATGTCCTTCATAGAGGCCCACTCAGTGGTGGTGAAGTGTGAATGGCACGCACTGCGACTTGTTTGCGCCTGCTGCAGCTGGTACTCCATTACTGCTGCCTGCTGCTCACACAACCTCTCCAACATATGTAACGTTGAATTCCACCTGGTGGGTAGGTCACATATGATGCGATGTTCCGGAAGACGTAATCGGCGCTGCAGAGCTGCAATGCGTGATCTTGCGTTGCTGGAACACCGCAAGCGAGCGCACTCTATGCGGACCTTGTGAAGCAGTGCATCAAGATCCGGATAGTCCCTCAAAAAACTCTGCACGACCAAGTTGAGCACATGTGCCAGACATGGGATGTGAGTGAGGTTGCCTAGGCCCAGAGCTGCCACCAGATTTCGGCCATTGTCACACACTACCATGCCTGGCTGGAGATTCGCTGGCACAAACCACACGTTGCTCTGCTGCTTGATGGCATTCCAGAGCTCCTGCGCTGTGTGGCTTCGATTCCCCAAAGAAATTAATTTTAATATGGCCTGTTGACGTTTGGCCACGGCTGTGCTCATATCGGTCATCATAGCAGGTAACCGTTCACGTGTCAATGTGGAGGTAGACCGTGACGGCTCCTGCAGCACTGATTCTGAGGAACTGGTGTATGAGGAGGAGTCAATGTGTACAGACTGGATTCCTGCAATCCTTGGAGTTAGCAGAACACGTACAGCGCCACTCTCAAGATCTGTACCCGGCTCCACAACCTTTACCCAAAGGGCAGTGAGGGAGAGGTATCGTCCCTGTCCATGCTTACTGGTCCACGCATTGGTGGTCAGGTGGACCTTGCTACTGACGGCGTTTTGTAGCGCATGTTTAATTTTTCCCTCCACATGATGTTGCAGGGCAGGGACGGTTTGCCTGCTGAAATAAAAGCGGCTGGGCACGTTGTATTGTGGGACAGCCAATGCCATAAAGTTACTGAAGGTGTCAGTCTCCACCAGTCTGAATGATAGCATTTCAAGGGCCAGTAGTTTAGCAATGCCAGCATTCAGAGCCTGTGCTCGGGGGTGGTTTGCCGAGTATGGTCGCCTTTTCTCCCATGCCTGTGCTAACGATGGCTGTAGACTGGCCTGGGAGTGTGAGGATGACTGGGAATGTGGTGCTGTGGGTGGAATTACACTGTGTCTCTGTACAACCGTGCCAGAGATTCTTCCATGGCGATCCTGTGAGGAAGCCGAACCAGCTGTGTGTGAGCTGGAGGAAGAGGCTACAACACAAGCTGAAGAGGTGGTAGGTGGCGCTGTAGGTTGGCCTAGGTCTTCAGTGTGTTTTTGTAACTCCACCACGTGCTTAGTCCGCACATGTTTCCACATATTTGTGGTATTGAGGTTGCTGACACTTTTCCCTCTTTTCACCTTCTGATTACACAGCTTGCATTTGACAAAGCAAATGTCATCTGCAGCTGTGTCAAAAAAGGACCAGGCACTGCAAGTCTTGGGAGCGCCCGCTTTGGATTTTGGAAGAGCCATGCTCCTAATGGGTGCCGAAGTGGAGGCTACAGGCAACCAAGTCTGCCCCCTCCCTCTCCCTCCTTTTTGGGCTGTTCGGGGAATCTCTTCCACAGAGCTGCTCCCACCACCTTCCTGTCCCTCACGCCATGATGGGTCAAGGACCTCATCATCTACACCACCCTCTTCAAACAACTGCTTCTCCTGGGTAGTCTCGACGGCATAGTACGCACCAGAAAGTGGCACCTGAGTCTCATCATCAGATGCGTACTGAGGTGTGCTGCTGACCATAGGTACTGGCCCATCCGCCTCTTCAGATTCAGAGAGACAAAATGGTTGCGCATCACTGCATACTACCTCTTCTTCAAATTCTCGAATTCTGCTTGGCTGGCCCCCTCTTTCCAAGCCAAGAGATTCAGAGAACAGAAGTAGAGATGGTTCCTGTCCAAGGTTCTCTGACTGCCTGGGCAATTTGGCAGTTGGTGAAGAGACAGATGGGTGCTCTTCAGTGTTCAGGACCTGAGAGGATCTGGAACTAATTGAAGTTGATGCGTTAGCAGCCATCCATCCGACAACGGCTTCAATTTGGTCCTCCCGCAGCAGTGGGGTACGGCTAGCTCCTACAAAGCTGCGCATAAAGGACTGTTCCCTGGTAAAACTGGGGGATGCTGAGTCACTGGTGCCCGCAGCAGGCACAGAATCCCCACGTCCTCTCCCTGCAGGCACAGAATCCTCACGTCCTCTCCCTGCAGAAACTCCACACCCATGCCCACGACCACGACCACATGCCTTACTCCCTGCCTTCTTCATCTTGGTAGACTGATAAAGATAGGCAGAAAAGTACTAAGGGCTTAGTGTGCTTATTCCTGAACAGCTGCTAACAGGTATAAGAAACACTAATTTTATAAAGTGTGGACTAGACTTTAATATGAGCTAATGTGGCCTACACAACTGTAAAGTGGAGTGTTTGGTGAACTTTATTTAGGTTTTTTTTGTCACAAAAAGACACTGGATGTGCCCAAAGATGTAATACCGATAGTATCACAAACTTTTTGTAGCTATTACAATGTAGGAAGGTAACCTACAATGCAATAGACGAGGCTACAAAAAATAGCTAATACTAATCTGGCTGGGGCTGCAGGGCACAATGCTGCAGAAAGGCTCCTCTAACTACTCCTATATAGTGTGTTTGGAACCAATGTAGCTGAATACGGATGGAACCACCACACTTATAGGAGAAATCCGGAAAAATTATGAATTGGCAAAAAAGGACAATGTATGAAGCAGTGACACACACTGAGTGCACTACAACCAGACGTGGCTGAAGCACACACTACAGGATGAGCTGCACTCACACACACAGACCTTGCAGACAGAGGTGAACAGTGCATATGCAGAGCACTGTGCACTAGCGCTGCAAGACAAAAAAAATTCTCTATCTACTCCTATATAGTGTGTTTGGAACCAATTTAGCTGAATATGGATGGAACCACCACACTAATAGGAGATATCAGGAAAAATTATGAATTGGCAAAAAAGGACAATGTATGAGGCTGTGACACACACTGAAAGCACTACAACCAGACGTGGCTGAAGCACACACTACATGGTGAGCTGCACTCACACATACAGACCTTGCAGACAGCGGTGAACAGCACAGAGAACTGTGCACTAGCTCTGCAAGGCACAGCGATTTATAAAGTAGCTTGGGTAAAGCAGAATAGACCAAATAGGTAGCTAAAACTGTCCCTCAGAACAACAGCGTCCTATCCCTAACTGAATTCACAGCAGAGTGAGCTCAAAATGGCGGCGGTGGCTTTTATAGTGCATCATGACATAATTTCAGCAGCCAATCACAGCCATGCCATTAGTTAAGATGCCTACATGCCTAACAGGATGTGCCCACACTTCTTAGGATCCTCATTGGCTGAATAAAATGAAACTGGCTCATTGCATTATGGGAACTTCCGATTCCGGTATACGATATTGCAAAAGTATCGGAATTAAGTATCGGAATTCCGATACAGCGAATATCAGCCGATACCCGATATTTCAGTATCGGAATGCTCAACACTAGTATCATGTGTCTCCAGCCATAGTAACTACTTTACTTGTTTGCATTAATAAATTGCAATGCACATTATGCTCCATTCTTTTACACCTCCTCAGCAAAGAATTTTCTAAAAAAAAACATCTGACACAACAAATCCTCTTTTTCTCTAAGAATGAAATGTTAGCTGATTCTAAGGATATCAAAAAGCATTAGATTTAGGAACTGTAGTTTTTACAGAATAAACTGAAGAGAGGGCCAATATCAAAATAAAACTCAAATTGTAACTTTATTCTGACATGTCTCAATGACATTATTGCTACTGGTCTTTCAGCTAGTTTTGACTTTAGTTTAGAGAATTTAACCCCTTCATGACCAGAGCATTTTGGGTTTTTGCATTTTTTTTTGCTCCCCTTCTTACCAGAGCCATAACTTTTTTATTTTGTGGTCAATATGACCAAGTGAGGGCTTATTTTTTGCAGGACGAGTTGTACTTTTGAACACCATCACTGGTTTTACCATATCGTGTACTGGAAAATGGGAAAAAAATTCCAAGTGCGGTGAAATTGCAAAAAAAGTGCAATTCCACGGTTGGTTTTTTTTTACCATGTTCACTGAATGCTAAAACTGACCTGCCATTATTATTTTCCATGTTATTATGAGTTTGTAGACACCAAACATGTATAGCTTCTTTAGGTTCTTTAAGTAGTCAACAAAAAATCCAAAGTTTGCTTAAAAAAAAAAAAAAATGGCGCCATTTTCCGAGACCCGTTGCATCCCCATTTTTTGGGATCTGGGGCTGAGTGAGGGATTATTTTTTGCGTGTCGAGCTACATTTTTATTGATACCATTTTGGGGTAGATCCGATGTTTTGATCGCCCATTATTGCATTTTATTGCAATGTTGCAGCGACCAAAAGAACATAATTCTGGCGTTTCTTTGTTTTTTTTGTTACGCCATTTGCTGATTGGATTAATTCTTTATTCATCGATAGATCGGGCGATTCTGAACGCGGCGATACCAAATATGTTTATTAGTATTGAGCGAGTATGTTCTATTAACCCTTTCGCCGAGTATGCTCCCGCCGAGCTCCGAGTATTTATAGCTGCTCGGTGATAAGGTTAAATCGCTCCCATTTGCATGATTTGCAACTGTTTGACAGCTTTATTACATGTGAGGAATGTCTATTTCTTACACATTCCTCACATGTAATAAAGCTGTCAAACAGTTGCAAATTATGCACACAGGAGAGATTTAACCATATCACCGAGCAGCTATAAATACTCGCAGCTCACCCGGGCCTACTCAGACAGAACATACTCGCTCAACCCTAATGTTTATGTGTGTTTTATTGTTTTATTTTGAATGGGGCGAAAGTGGGATGATTAAAACTTTTATATTTTTTTAATATTTTTAAAAATATTTTTTGTTACACTTTTTGCATGCTTCAGTAGTGTCCATTGGAGACCAGAAGAAACAATTGTCTGATGGCCTGTTACACACAGGCGATGAGCAGATCACCTGTGTATAGCAGATTTGCTCACTTGCTATGCGCGCCAACCACTGGATGGCGCTCATAGCAATCTGGCAGTGACAACCGCAGGGATCTTTTTCAGACCCCGGGTTGTCATGCCAACCCATTGGTGACCTGCCATCATGTGACGGGGTCGCCGATGGGCGGGGTAAGAAACGCGCATCCGGTTTGCGTGAGTTAAATGCCGTTGTCAGAGATGGATAGCGGCATTTAACTAGTTAACAACCGCGGGTGGATCGTGATTCCACCCACGGCTGTTGCGGGCACATGTCATCTGTATAGATCAGCTGTCATTTGCACGGAAAAGTGTAGGCTCAGCGCCGGAGCCCGTGCTCAACAGGGGGTAATGACGTCATGCGTACTATAACTTATCACGTGATAAAGGGGTTAACTTCATCAACAAAATTATCATCATCTTCTTAAATCCACATTATAGTTCAATTGAGCTTAAAGGGGTTGTCCGGTCAAAACTGATAAGTCTGCAGTCACTCTGTGTGACTGCAGACTTATGAATCCCCACAGCGCAGGCACTGTGCACGGCAGGGATTCGCCGGTATGAGACCTGGGACTGGAGGGTACATTTTACTACCTTATGTACAGTACAGACCAAAAGTTTGGACACACCTTCTCATTTAAAGATTTTTCTGTATTTTCATGACTATTAAAATTGTACATCCACATTGAAGGCATCAAAACTATGAATTAACACGTGGAATTATATACTTAACAAAAAAGTGTGAAACAACTGAAACTATGTCTTATATTCTAGGTTCTTCGAAGTAGCCACCTTTTGCTTTGATGACTGCTTTGCACACTCTTGGCATTCTCTTGATGAGCTTCAAGAGGTAGTCACCGGAAATGGTCTTCCAACAATCTTGAAGGCGTTCCCAGAGATGCTTAGCCCTTCTTGGCCCTTTTGCCTTCACTCTGCGGTCCAGCTCACCCCAAACCATCTCGATTGGGTTCAGGTCTGGTGACTGAGGAGGCCAGGTCATCAGGCATAGCACTCCATCACTCTCGTTCTTGGTGAAATAGCCCTTACACAGCCTGGAGGTGTGTTTGGGGTCACTGTCCTGTTGAAAAATAAATGATGGACCAACTAAACGCAAACCGGATGGAATAGCATGCCGCTGCAAGATGCTGTGGTAGCCATGCTGGTTCAGTATGCCTTCAATTTTGAATAAATCCCCAACAGTGTCAGCAGCAAAGCACCCCCACACCATCACACCTCCTCCTTCATGCTTCACGGTGGGAACCAGGCATGTAGAGTCCATTCGTTCACCTTTTCTGCGTCGCACAAAGACACGGTGGTTGGAACCAAAGATATCAAATTTGGACACATCAGGCCAAAGCACAGATTTCCACTGGTCTAATGTCCATTCCTTGTGTTCTTTAGCTCAAACAAGTCTCTTCTGCTTGTTACCTGTCCCTAGCAGTGGTTTCCTAGCAGCTATTTTACCATGAAGGCCTGCTGCACAAAGTCTCCTCTTAACAGTTGTTGTAGAGATGTGTCTGCTGCTAGAACTCTGTGTGGCATTGACCTGGTCTCTAATCTGAGCTGCTGTTAACCTGCGATTTCTGAGGCTGGTGACTCGGATAAACTTATCCTCAGAAGCAGAGGTGACTCTTGGTCTTCCTTCCTGGGGCGGTCCTCATGTGAGCCAGTTTCTTTGTAGAGCTTGACGGTTTTTGCAACTGTACTTGGGGACACTTTCAAAGTTTTCCCAATTTTTCGAACTGACTGACCTTCATTTCTTAAAGTAATGATGGCCACTCATTTTTCTTTACTTAGCTGCATTTTTCTTGCCATAATACAAATTCTAATAGTCTATTCAGTAGGACTATCAGCTGTGTATCCACCAGACTTCTGCACAACACAACTGATGGTCACAACCCCATTTATAAGGCAAGAAATCCCACTTATTAAACCTGACAGGGCACACCTGTGATGTGAAAACCATTTCCGGTGACTACCTCTTGAAGCTCATCAAGAGAATGCCAAGAGTGTGCAAAGCAGTCATCAAAGCAAAAGGTTGCTACTTTGAAGAACCTAGAATATAAGACATATTTTCAGTTGTTTCACACTTTTTTGTTAAGTATATAATTCCACATGTGTTAATTCATAGTTTTGATGCCTTCAGAGTGAATGTACAATTTTTATAGTCATGAAAATACAGAAAAATCTTTAAATGAGAAGGTGTGTCCAAACTTTTGGTCTGTACTGTATGTGGGTCCTGTATCTTTTGTTGGGATTCAGATGCATTGCATTTTCTTGACCAACCCTTCAGAAGCTGCCTATGGCAATTGTTGACATTGAACATCATTTTATTGCCCTTATACTTATCCCTCAAACTGATTTAATTTAATTCAAAAATGGATTACTGTACTTCTCATTAATTTTAGATTTCAATCAGGGCTTTTTTGGTTTATATTTTTCATTGCTTCTTTTTTCAATAATAAAGTTATTTTGTTCAATATTTAACATTTACTTTACCTTTATTTGGAATACAATGAAAAATGATATTTATATTTACTTCACATCATTATGTAGGATTTTAAGCTAGACCAAGACCATTAAAGAGTTTAAATTAGTGATGATAGAGCACTAAAATGTCAAACGTTCATACAAGCTCAACTCGAGTAACGAATGTAATAGAAGGCAATGGGAAACTCCTTGTAGCATGGGAGGAGGAGGGTGAACAACCAGTGATCAGTGTTGGCTAAAATGCATATAGCGCGAGGGTTACAGGAAAGGCAGCAGAATAAAAAGTCAGCCATGTGTGCTAGACTCCCCAACAGGCAACACTTTCCTGTCCTCACCCGGAGAATGACTCTCCATCTCCTTCTCCTCCTCCCTCTCCACCTCCTCTTCAGCCCATCCATGCTAAACAGACGGGATGAAGCTGGTGTGGGTAGTAGCGCAGGCAACCATATCCTCCTCCGCAGCAGCCTCCTCCACCTCATTATCACCCAATTTGAGCTGAGAAGATGAGATGACGCTGGGTCGGGTATTATCACCATGTACTTTCTTCCTCCATCTCAACCTGGTCCACATGCAAAGCTTCCTCTTTAATTGTGAGCAGCGAGCGTTTGAGTAGACACACAAGTGGGATGTTTACCCTGATTGTGAAGGCACAGGGTTTTCCATGGTCATAATACTACTCAGACAACACAGGATGAGGGTTAAACAGAGTGGCAATACTTTACTGAACCATCACAGAGACAAGAATAGATAGAACAGTCCCAGCTAGTGATGAGCGAGCATGCTTGCTACTGCTCGATGCTCGCCCGAGCATCTCACTGCTCGAGATGCTCGGTGCTCGCCGATTATTTCCGAGTTCCTCGGGCAGGAACTCGGGTCCCCTCCCTGCATGTTTGGTGCTCTTTAGAGAGCCAATGAACATGCAGGGATTGCCTGCCATGCACTGTAATGTGGTAGCCATGTTGGTTGTGGGCATTACAGTGATTGGCTTGCCACACAGCGTCATCAGGTTTATATCAGACCTGGCGCTGCCATGCTCGTCACAGTCACTCCGGAATCAGGCAGTGTAGGGAGAGGTGCTGCTGCGTCAGGGAGAGATTTGCTTGTGTATTAGGTAGTTTAGGGAGAAAAACCGTACATTACACTTATCCATCTTAACAAACAGTCCTTCTGAGGACTAATCCATCTGCAGAGATATCAGGCAGGCAGGGTGTATAGGCAGGCAGTGTATATAGCAGACTGCAGTGCATATAGCACAAGAGGCTCCATTCCAATTCTAATAGCCTAAAAAAAAGGCAAATCACCAAAAGGTGAAATGCAATCTCCAGATAACGAAACAAAAACCTAACTTAAAGTCTAATAGGTATCATTAGGGTAATCGTATGAATAATAACATAACAGGGAAAAAGAAATAAATACCTAAGACACATCGGAGTTATATAGAATATATTATAATTTTATTAAATACAAAAATATTTCTTTATATGAAACATCACATAATAGGTGTTGGGAAAAGAACAGCTAAAACAAATAGGGGATATAGGGTTTATAATCCCAATAAGTTACAGGAACAAGACTGCACTAACAGTCCCAGGTCGCTATAGACACTCCATAGGCTATAATATAAGTATATCTGATATAGTTGATACAATGAAAATCCAGCAGCTCTGGATAATATGGTAATGTAAGTAAATAGATATCCAGGATGGACAAAAATCACATGATAGCTAAAAGTGTGAAAAACTTATAGTTAAGACGCAATAGTATAGCTCAATCCAATAAATATCAATTAATATCAATTAGATACAAGAGGGTATTTGTACTAAAGTAGTGCATGTAAGATGATAACTGGCATGTAATTTGGTCATCTAGTAGTAGTGCGGCATGCTAACCAGTGGAGTAAATGTCAGTTCAATATAGATACCTTGAGTCATGGTGGGAGACCTGAGACTTGTGGTGACTGTCAGCCAAATGCCTTGACGCGCGTTTCGCCCCGACTTCGTCAGGAGGCGTGGCTATGGTAAGAGGTGGCTCCAATTTATATGAATGAAGTGTACTGGTCACCAATCGGTGCGCGGTCCCTCACGATGCCACGCCCCCTGTGATGATGCAGCCCGGCGCGCAGCCCACAAGATGAGGAGGAGGAACAACGTCATCACCCCATCACCCGGGCAACGACGCACAGACCACGATGCCACCGGGGCGCCGTAGTGCACGAGCGAAAGTGCGTCCATGTGTAGAAAAAAGGCTGCGGGCAGAAATTGCCTCCTTTTCTTAATAGCATCATTGCAGACGGGGGGTGGCCAGTCCCCCGCCATCAACGAGGGCAGGTCAGGATAGAATTAAAGGTAAATAATAGTGATGGACATGACATAATGTCTAATAAGAATAGTAGGGATTTCCAACTCATTGCTCACCAGATCTTAACATACACTAGTAACCTCCTGCAACATAATCATATTCTATCCAAATAATATTTATGGATATACCGCACTGTTAGCAGTAAGCCAGTAAAGAAAAAATAATAATCATATATAATACAATAAGTGCACAAATAACTACTACAGACAAAACTACATTATAGTAGATGCAGAAATAAATGTAGATAATCAAATAAAGATCTTGATAGGAGAAATCATACTGATGTTATTCCCTCAGATGATGTGTGACACGTTTTCAAGGACTTGATAAAATGTCAGATCTCCATATGAGAGTAGATGGTCATAGCAATAAGGTAGCAGCCAATAAATGACAAAGTGCTAAAGATATCAAAAAGCATATAATTAGTGACAATCTCAGTACAAAAGCACAGGAAGGAAAATAAGAAACAGAAGCAAAAAATATATTAAAAAGATAAAACCACACATAGAGGATCCCATCATTAAAATAGCGCTGATATTCGAAAAGATATAGAAAAGACTTGAAGCTGACAGACTCGTTCAAACAAGAGGGCATAACCGTATCCAACAGTGATCCAACCATGGGCGTACCCAGGATCAAAACTAGCGGGGGGCAAGCCATGGTCACAGATACCGAAGAGAAATATATATACACCGAGTGCAGAATTATTAGGCAAATGAGTATTTTTATCACTTTGATACTTTTTATACATGTTGTCCTACTCCAAGCTGCATAGGTTTGAGAGCCAACTACCAATTAAGTAAATCTGGTGATGTGCATCTCTGTAATGAGGAGGTGTGTTGTCTAATGACATTAACACTCGATATAAGGTGTGCTTAATTATTAGGCAACTTCCTTTCCTTTGGCAAAATGGGTCAGAAGAGAGATTTGACGGGCTCTGAAAAGTCAAAAATTGTGAGATGTCTTACAGAGGGATGCAGCAGTCTTGAAATTTCCAAACTTTTCAAGCGTGATCACCGAACAATCAAGCGTTTCATGGCAAATAGCCAACAGGGTCGCAAGAAGCGTGTTGGCCCAAAAAGGCGCAAAATAACTGCCCATGAATTGAGTAAAATCAAGCGTGAAGCTGCCAAGATGCCATTCACCACTCGTTTTGCCATATTTCAGAGCTGTAACATTACTGGAGTATCAAAAAGCACAAAGTGTGTGATACTCTTGGACATGGCCAAGGTAAGGAAGGCTGAAAAACGACCACCTTTGAATAAGAAACATAAGATAAAACATCAAGAATGGGCAAGAAATATCTTAAGACTGATTTTTCAAATGTTTTATGGACTAATGAAATGAGAGTGACTCTTGATGGGCCAGATGGATGGGCCAGAGGCTGGATCAGTAAAGGGCAGAGAGCTCCACTCAGACTCTGATGCCAGCAAAGTTGAGGTGGAGTACTGGTATGGGCTGGTATCATCAAAGATGAACTTGTGGGACCTTTTCGGGTTGAGGATGGAGTGAAGCTCAACTCCCAGATTTACTGCCAGTTTCTGGAAGACAACTTCTTCAAGCAGTGGTACAGGAAGAAGTCGGTATTGTTCAAGAAAAAGATGATTTTCATGCAGGACAATGCTCCATCACAAGCATCCAACTACTCCACAGCATGGTTGGCCAGTAAAGGTCTGAAAGAAGAAAAAATAATGACATGGCCCCCTTGTTCACCTGATCTGAACCCCATAGAGAACCTGTGGTCCATCATAAAATGTGTTATCTACAGGGAGGGAAAACAGTACAACTCTCGGAAGCAACTGACAGAATCTATGGATGGAAGGCTGTTGAGTGTCATCATAAAGAAAGGTGGCTATACTGATCACTTATTTTTTTTGTTTTTGTTTTTGCATGTCAGAAATGTTTATTTCCAAATTTTGTGCACTGATATTGGTTTACCTGATGAAAATAAACAAGTGAGATGGGATTATATTTGGTTTTTATTAAGTTGCCTAATAATTCTGCACAGTAATAGTTACCTGCACATACAGATATCCTCCTAAGATAGCCAAATCTAAAAAAATCCCACTCCAACTTGGGTTGATTGAGAACATAGTTGTTGATCAATAATAAAAATAATCCTCTAAAATACAACTTGCCTAATAATTCTGCACACAGTGTATAGTACAATGCAAAGATTTCACTTCTTACATTACATGACCGATATCTATTTTAAATTCCACAATAGCTCAGAAACCGGCGAATCGCTCCACACAGTATACTGGCCCCCATAAAATGCCCCTTACAGGACACTGGTCCCCATATAACGCTCCATACAGGATACTGACCCCCATATAACGCTCCATACAGAATACTGGCTCCCATATAACACTCCATACAGGATACTGGCCCCCATATAATGCTCCCTACAGAATACTGGCCCCCATATAACGCTCCATGCAGGATACTGGCCCCCATATAACGCTCCATGCAGGATACTGGCCACCATATAACGCTCCAAACAGAATACTGTCTCCCATATAACGCTCCATACAGGATACTGACCCTCATATAATGCTCCATACAGAATACTGGCCTCCATATAACACTCCATACAGAATAGTGGCCCCCATATAATGCTCCATGCATGCTGTTCCCCACACATAATGCCTCATGCAGGCTGTTCCCCCCCACATAATGCCCCACGCAGGCTGTTCCCCCCACATAATGCCCCATGCAGGCTGTTCCCCCCCATATAATGCCCCATGCAGGAAGACACTCCCCCCTTCCTTATAATGCCCCATGCAGGATGTCACCCCCCCTCCCTTATAATGCCCCATGCAGGATGTCACACACCCCACCTCCCTTATAATGCCCCATGCAGGATGTCACACCCCCCCTTATAATTCCCCATGCAGGATGTCACACCCCCCCTCCCTTATAATTCCCCATGCAGGATGTTACCCCCCTCCCTTATAATGCCCCTTGCAGGATGTCACACCCCCCCTTATAATGCCCCATACAGGATCTCACACCCCCCCTCCCTTATAATGCCCCATGCAGGATGTCACACACCCCCCCTCCCTTATAATGCCCCATGCAGGATGTCACACCTCCCCCTTATAATGCCCCATGCAGGATGTCACCCCCCTCCCATATAATGCCCCATGCATGATGTCACCCCCCCTCCCTTATACTGCCCCATGCCTCCATACAATAAAAAAAAAATCAAATACTCACCTCACTTCTCACCTGCTGCCGCTGCTCCGGACTCCTCAGCGTCTCCGGCGTCTTCTCGCTCTGCACTGTAACTGCTCAGGAGAGAGCGCGGTGTAAAGATGTCACCACGCCCTCTGACCTGAGACGTTACAGTGCAGCAGCCGCAGATGATGCAGGAGCTACTGTGGAGGCACGGGGAGGGGTAAGTATTGTGCCGGGTGCCGGGGCCCTGAGCAAGCGGGGGGGAGCGGGTGCTGACGGTGAGGGGCCCCCCCGCCTGCTAAGGGCCCCGGCATTTGCCCAGGTGCGCCGGGTGCTGACGCTGGACCTGGTGTGCGCCGTGCATCCCTGCTTCTAGGGGGGGGGGCAGCTGCCCCCCCTTCCCCACGGTGGGTACGCCCATGGATCCAACGTGTCTCCTTTTGGAGCAGTTTTTGTTTAATATTACCTTCCCTTATACCCATATACACTCTATCAATGCCTCGAACCGAAAGACCCTTAGGGCTACAGCCGTGGGCATCGAAAAAGTGTCTGGGGATAGTTTTGAGCTGTTGGGTATCCAGGCAGGTAGCGGCATTTTTTATGTCCCTAATATGCTCTTGAATGAGGATTTTAAGAAGTCTTGTGGTCATGCCTATATAGACAAGACCACAGGAGCATCTAATATGATAAATAACCGCTTCTGTTTAACATGTGATATGATGCAGAATTTTAAAATTTTTCTCTTTGCCAGAATCTGAAAACTCGACTGCTTTAGTGATGTATTTACATATTGAGCATCTACCACAGGGGAAACAACCACATGGTGGCCCCTTACTGCCAAAAAGAAACAGATTTTTAGGGGGCACATAATGGCTTCTGGAGACTATGTCTCCGAGAGTCTTGGCTCTACGCCAAGTTATCAATGGTTGTTTGGTAAGTTGACATCGTAGGTCACGATCCGTAAGCAAAATAGGCCAATGTTTAGAAAAAATCTTTCTGATGTTAATCCAATTGGCATTAAATGTTGTAATAAATATTGTTGATGTATCAGTAGTACTTAATTTCTTTTTGGGGCCAGATAATAGGTGTTGTCTATTGGTAGTTTTGGCTCTCAGGAAACCACGTTTGATATCCTGGTTTGGATAGCCCTTATCTTGAAACCTGCAGGATAGGTCATATGCTTGTTGATGAAATTTATCATCATTAGAGCAGATGCGTCGTGCTCATAAGAATTGACCTACAGGGATAGAGCTCTTAAGTTTAGGTGGATATGAGGAGGAATAAAGTAGCAGGGCATTAGTAGAGGTTTCTTTCCTAAAAATGTCTGTCTCAATCTTGTTGTCTCTGGATTTAGTAATTAATAAGTCCAAGAAGTCAACTGATGTCTGGCTATATTTCCATGTGAGATGAATATTAAAGGTATTGTTATTCAGGCTATTAAGGAATGTATCCAGTCGTGACGTGGAGCCCTGCCAGATAAATAATACATCATCAATATATCTTGACCAGGACATGACAGCTTCATGACCCGATGTGCTAAGGACCGTATCCCTCTCCCACAGCCCCAGGAACAGGTTGGCATATGAGGGCGCACAGGACACCCCCATTGGTGTGCCCTGGAGCTGTAGGAATGGGCGGTCCTTAAACACAAAATAGTTGTGTCTAAGGATGAAGTCCAGAAGGGTGAGAATAAACGATACAAGATCTGGGTCTAGATTAGTCATGGTCAGAAAGAATTTCACAGCCGGCATGCCCTGGTCAAGACGTATCGAGGTGTATAGGGACTCCACGCCACAAGTGACAAGCCACATGTCCTCCTCAAGAACAATCCCATCAAGATGTCTCAGGACGTCAGTAGTGTCCTTTACAAAGGATGGGAGAGTCTCCACACACCTCTGCAGATAGAAGTTCACAAATTTACTTATGGGTTCACAAAGACCCCCAATGCCCGACACGATGGATCTACCGGGCGGGCAAAGGGGGTCCTTGTGAACCTTGGGCAGCAAGTAAAAGGTCAGCACTATTTGATATTCCAATAGCAGAGCCTCTTTCATTTTTGGAGGAATAACTGAATTTTCTACAGCATCATAAAGTAAATGTGAGAGTTCTCTTATAAAGGCTACAGTGGGAATGTTATCTAACCTCCTGTAGCATTTAACATTATTAAGCTGTCTGAAGGCCTCTAGTTCGTATGCTTGAACGGGCAATAACACGACATTCCTGCCCTTGTCCACCCTTTTGATTACAATATCCCTAAGATTTTCCATTCCAATTCTGCCTTCTGCTGCTGTTAGATATTTCTATACAAAGGCCCAGGTCTCAGGGGCCAGGAATACTTTTCTTTGGATCTTAATCCTCATTATTTGCTTAAAAATCAATCCAGAGAACACCGTTTCTCTGCACCATTTGCTTGTGTAGGGAGAGGTGCTGCTGCTTCAGGGAGAGATTTGCTTGTGTATTAGGTAGTGTAGGGAGAAAAAACATACATTACACATATCCATCTTAACTAACAGTCCTTTTGAGGTCTAACTAATCCATCTGCAGAGATATCAGGCAGGCAGTGTATATAGGCAGGCAGGATATATAGCAGATTTCAGTGCATATAGCACAAGAGGTTCCATTCCAATTCTGCCTTCTGCTGCTGTTAGATATTTCTATACAAAGGCCCAGGTCTCAGGGGCCAGGAATAGATTTCTTTGAATCTTAATCCTCATTAATTTCTTAAAAAGCAATCCAGAGAACACCATTTTTCTGTGCGAATTGCTTGGTGGCACTGCAGAATACAGCCAGGTTCTTTCCATATCACAGCGCTAGAAATCCAGCTATTCAAAACTGTGTTTTCTCCGTCAAACGTATCACATATACGTTGTCAGAAAATACTGCCATTTCTGGCCTCCATTAAACATTTCCTTTAGTGTGTCAATGAAGCAATTCACAGCAGTTTGCTGTTCAAACTACTTACCTACAGGCCAGGCATTTAAAACTCTGTTTTCTCTGTCACAAGGATCACATATATGTTGTCAGAAAATACTGCCATTTCTGGCCTCCATTAAAAATTTCTTTCAGTGTGTCAGTGAAGCAATTCACAGCAGTTTTCTGTTCAAACTACTTACCTACAGGCCAGGTATTTAAAACTCCGTTTTCTACGCCACACGGAACACATATAAGTTCGCTCCAAACTCAGTCATTTGTAGTGAGCGTTGAAGATACTGTCCTCCATTTAAAATGGGCAATGTTAGAACCCTCCTATTTGTTTTTTTCCATCTTGTGTTTTGCGGTCACGTGACCATCTGCCTTTATATTCCAGCTCTGCCCTTTTGGCTGTGCTTGACTTCAGTGTTTGACTGTTTCTCTAGCCAAGTGCTTCGGTGCCTTTCTCTGTCAGTTTGCTTGGTCCTTCTGGGACCTCTAGTACCTTTTTGTCAGTTTGTCTTTTTGAGTTCTTCAACAAATTCTCTGTTTAGGAGGTGTCCCATTTTTGTCCCAGTCCTTAGTTCTTTTCGGGACCCTCCCCTTATGCTATAGGTCTTCGTTCAGACTAGCCAAGGACTAAGGCGGGTCTGTTCGCTAGGAACAGGCAGCCCGCTACATCGTAGGGATTCAGCTTAGTCTTACTGTAGGAACAGCTTTCCCCTATCTTTCCTTAGTACATGTTGCAGATCATAACAGGCAAGGCACGTGGCAAGGGACGGGGAACTGGACGTGATGGTAATGGTGCATGAAGAGGCTGAGGACAAGGCCGTGGGCAAGCTGAAATTGTGCCACAACAAACACCCACATCTTCTCGCCTGACCTTCCTGTCCCAATTTCTAGGGGACTGCAGCACACCACTATTGAACACAGAGCAGTGTCAAAAGGTTGTTGGTTGGATAGAGGATAATGCTTCCAGTAACTTAGCCACCACCACCACCACCACCACCACCCTGTCTTCCACACAGTCAAGTCTCAGTAGCCGTGAGTCTGGACATCATATTCCTCAACCTGATCCTCCTTCCTTCCACCATGCCGAGTACCCAGAGACAACTGATCCCACAATTGGACACTCTGAAGAGCTGTTTACTTTTCCATTTATAGATTCGGGCCTCCTGCCAGGTCCACTTAAAGTGGGGCAAGAGGTGATCGCGGGTAGTGATGCCCAAATATTTGAGCAGCCACGGTCACACAAAGGCGACGGTGGGAAAGTGTCAAAAGAAGTTGATGATGAGACACAATTGCCAGAAAGTCAGGAGGAGGACCAGGGTGCGGAAGTGGAAGACGAGGTGGTGGATGATATAGTAACTGACCCAACCTGGCAGGAGGACATGCAGAGCGAGGACAGCAGCACACAGGGGGAGGAAGGCAGAGCACCCCAACAGGCAGGAAGAAGCAGTGTGGTGGCCGCAGACAGAAGGCAGGCAACCAATCCCCGTAACACCAACATGAAGGAAGTTGCCAGTACAACTGTTAGGTCTTCCCGAGTCTGGTTGTTTTTTAAAGACTCTGCCGATAACCCCAAAAAGGCCATTTGTACCACCTGGCAGGCCAGCATCAGCAGGGATGGCAAAACGACCAGCCGGACCACCACCAGCATAATCAGGCACATGGCAGCAAAGCACCCGACTTTGTGGGCCAAACCCCAGGGTAAAGGAACAGTGTCTGCTGGTGTCACCATTACTTCTACTGCTGTTGTGCATGCAAGCCAATCCCCTGTCCATAGTGCATGCGAAGATGCCTCCTGCACACTCTCAAGTTGCAGCATCAGGAAGCACGTCCATGTCCTTGTCCCAGCACAGCGTTCAGTTGTCCATACCCCAGTCCTTGGAACGCAAGAACAAATATGCAGCCAACGCCCCACAGGCCACACTACTAAATTCTCACATTTCACGACTGCTTGCGCTCAAAATGTTGCCTTTTAGGCTCGTGTAGACGGAAGCATTCCGCCACCTGATGGCGGCAGCCGTCCCTCGGTACTCAGTCCCCAGCCGCCACTATTTCTCCCGGTGTGCCGTCCTTGCATTAAACAAGCACTCAAAACATTAGCCGTGCCCTCAACAACACATTTACCGTAAAGTCCACCTAACGGACACGTGGACAAGTGCTTGTGGGCAGGGATGGCATATCTCGCTGACGGCACACTGAGTTAACATAGTGGACGCAGTCGGACTTTGGGACGGAACACGTCCTCCCGACGCCAAGGATTGCGGGTCCTAGGTCAATCAGGGTTGCCCCCACGGTCTACTGCTCCTGCACCTCATCCTCCTCAGCCTCATCCCCCTCTTCAGCCTCCATCTCCGAAATGACCACAACAGTAACAAGCTGGAAGCACTGCATCACTGCCTCGGCCAAGCGGCAACAGGCTGTGCTGAAGCTAATATGCTTAGGTGAAAAAACGCACAGTGCTGAAGAGTTGTGGACAGCTCTGAAAAAGAAGGCAAATCTGTGGCTCACACCGCTGAACCTACAGCCTGGCATGGTTGTGTGTGACAATGGCCGGAACCTGGTGGCAGCTCTGAGGCGAGGCGAGCTCACACACGTTTCATGCCTTGCCCATGTGCTTAACCTCATGGTTCAGCTGTTTCTCAAATCTTACCCGGAGCTGCCAGATCTGCTTGTTAAAGTACGCTGCCTGTGTGCCCATTTTATAAAGTCAGCTACAGCTTCCGCCGCCCTTGCTGTGTTTCAGCAGCGTTTTCAGCTTCCGGCTCACAGACTGGTGTGTGATGTCCCCACGCTTTATAATTCTGCACTGCAGATGTTGGGAAGGATTTTTGAGTAGAAGAGGGCAGTTGTTGACTACCAGCATCAACAATACCGTCGCTATTCAGTTTAGACTCCACACATGAGACCTCAGGAGTGTACATGGATGTCAGACATATGTCCCATCCTCCAAAACTTTGAGGACTCCACCAATATGGTGAGCGGCGATGACGCCATAATTAGCGTCACCATACCACTTCTCTGTCTTCTGAAACGCTCTTGCTCACAATCAAAGAGGATGCATTGGAGGCGGAGCGCGATGAGATGGAGCAAGGAACCAAACAGGGTGATTACACACAGCTCAGCCTCATCTCATCCCAACGTGGATTGGGTGGCAATGAGGAATAGGAGGAGGAAGGACAGGAGCTAGTTTCTTGCACTATAGATGGTACTACCTGCACAGCTGTCATACCGTCTGTTCAGCGTGGATGGCCAGAGGACAGAGAGGAGGAGGAGGAGGAGGAGGAGAGCATGGTCAGTCATCCTCTTGGTGAGGATATGGAAGTCTTGCCTGTTAGTAGTCTGGCACGCATGGCTGAGTTTATGTTACACTGCCTTTCCCATGACCCTCACGTTCTCAAAATTTTGGGTGACAGTCATTACTGGTTGGTGACACTTCTAGACCCACGCTACAAGGAGCACTTTATATCTCATATTCCTGAGGCGGACAGGTCTACAAAAATGGGGCTGTACTAGAAGGCCCTTGTTGCGGAACTATTAAAAAATTCCCATCTGAAAACCCTGGCGGTAGAGGGCACACTTCGTTGGACAACCAAGGAGTACTGGCGCGAGAGACACAACTTCAATCCAGCAGAGGCAGGGGAACACTGTCAAAGTTCTGGGAGAGTTTTCTCAGACCCTCCCATCACACAGGCCCTGAGGTACTCTCACAAGGAGTGCAACGTTTGGGAAGATGCTGAGGGAGTGCCGTATTTTTCGGACTATAAAATTTTGGAGGAAAATGGGGGGAGCGTCTTATAGTCCGAATGTTGGTGGGGTGTGTATATATATATGCGGTGTGGGGGGACCGGTATCGGTGGAGGAGCGGGGCACAGAAGGCAGCAGCCGCCTACTGCAGCCTACACTCTCCCCGCTGCTAAAGAAAATGAGGGCGTAGGGGGCACTAAATATTCATGCTCCTTAATAGCGTTATACAGTGTAGCCGCTCTGCGGCTCCTGCTGCTGCCGGCAATCTCCTGTGCCCGCTGTTAAAGGGCAAGAATATTCAACCTCTCTCCACACCCATGGGTGTGGGGAGGGGGTGAATATTCATACCCTTTAATGAGCGGGCACAGGAGATAGCCGGCAGCAGCAGCAGCCGCAGCGCGGCTCCGCTGTGTGCCGGCTATGAAGGAGAGTGAAGTCACTGCTCCCCGCGCACACTGACCCGGCATGGGGAGCAGTAACTTCCGGCAGCTGATCTCTCCTTGTGAGCCGCGCATGGCAGTGACGTCATGCGCGGCTCACATGGAGAGATCAGTGCAGACAGACCTGACGCAGCGCTGGAGGAGAGAAGAAAGGTGAGTAGGAGTGTTTATTTTTTTAATGTGCAGCATGATGGGGATTAGGGGGACCATGCATACTAGGACAGGGATTAGGGGTGCCATGCATACCAGGACAGGGGTTAGGGGTGCCATGCATACCAGGACAGGGATTAGGGGTGCCATGCATACCAGGGAAGGGATTAGGGGTGCCATGCATACCAGGACAGGGATATGGGGTGCCATGAATACCAGGACAGGGATGAGGGATGCCATGCATACCAGGATAGGGATGATGGGTGCCATGCATACCAGGATAGGGATTAGGGGTGCCATGCATACCAGGACAGGGATGAGGGGTGCCATGCTTACCAGGATAGGGATGAGGGGTGCCATGCATACCAGGACAGGGGTGAGGGGTGCCATGCATACCAGGACAGGGATTAGCGGTGCCATGCATACCAGGAAAGGGATTAGGGGTGTCATGCTTACCAGGACAGGGATGAGGGATGCCACGCATACCAGGATAGGGATGATGGGTGCCATGCATACCAGGATAGGGATTAGGGGTGCCATGCATACCAGGATAGGGATGAGGGGTGCCATGCTTACCAGGACTGGGATGAGGGGTACCATGCATACCAGGACAGGGGTAAGGGGTGCCATGCATACCAGGACAGGGATTAGGGGTGCCAAGCATACCAGGACAGGGATGAGTGGTGCCATGCATACCAGGACAGGGATGAGGGGTGCCATGCATACCAGGACAGGGATGATGGGTGCCATGCATACCTGGATAGGGATTAGGGGTGCCATGCATACCAGGACAGGGATGAGGGGTGCCATGCTTATCAGGATAGGTATGAGGGGTGCCATGCATACCAGGATAAGAATGAGGGCTGCCATGCATACCAGGATGGAGGGATGCCAGGCATGCCAGGATGGGGATGGGGACCACGTATAAAAGGAAGGGGGGCGGCATATATACCAGGATGGGGGATATTGTCAGAATTGGGGGACATTACCCCTATACCAGTGACAGCAGAAGACCCCCTCCCCCTTAAAAGTGCATCATAACCACATTTTTTGCTTCAATTTTTATTTCATTATTTTCCTCCTCTAAAACCTAGGTGCTTCTTATGGTCCAGTGCGTCTTATAGTCCGAAACATACGGTAACTAGCCAACCGTACCAACGTCCTCCGTGATTCCGCTGTGCCTTATAATTATTGGGTATCCAAACTGGATACATGGAACAAACTGGCTCTCTATACCTTGGAGGTCCTGGCCTGCCCTGCCGCCAGCGTTTTATCAGAGCGGGTTTTAGTGCCGCTGGTAGAATTATAACTGATAAGCGCGTCCGCCTGTCAACTGAAAATGCTGACAGGCTGACACTTATAAAAATGAACAAGGGCTGGATTGGGCCAGACTTCTCAACACCACTGAATGATAGCAGCGTAACATAAACTCAAATCCAGTGTCTTTTCTCTGGAGGTTTATTCCCATGCACCTTTTCACACCCAGACATGGGTATATGCTTCCTGATTTTGGCTATTTGCTCTTGTCCTCCTCCTTCTCCTCATCCTCCACCACCATATTACCAGGGTAACCGTGGTCCGTGAAGCAACACCCACATAATTTTTTTGAAGGGTGTTTATGATGCCGTAAAAAATTTTTTTGTACAGTATGTTCATGTATATCCCCCAGGGGTAAATGTTTGTCAGCCCATACCCTTAGTGCATGGGCATTACAAGTATAGGAGGCCCGCTCCTTTCTAATGGCCCTCCTCCACTTCTCTTCCAAGGGGCATTGAAGTGCCTGCAAATTTTTGGCAGCCCTTGCATTCACTGCATAGGCTAACACTATGGGATACTCTCTCCTTTCTAATGGGAATTTGTCATTACTGTGGCCCTGCTCTAAGTGTCTTTAAATTCTTAGTGGGGTTTTTCCTAAAATTGGTCAGCCGTTGGACTCACTGCATAATCTATAACTGTATAGCAGACTCTCTCCTTTCTAATGAGAACATGTCGTACCTTGTTACTGTGGCCCTGCTCTATGTGTCTTTAAATTCTTAATGGGGTTTTTCCTAAAATTGGTCAGCCGTTGGACTCACTGCATACTCTATATGTATAGCAGACTGTCTCCTTTCTAATGGGAACATGTCGTACTTGTTACTGTGGCCCAGCTCCGAGTGTCTTTAAATTCTTAGTGGGGTTTTTCCTAAAATTGGTCAGCTGTTGGACTCACTGCATACCCTATAACTGTATAGCAGACTCTCTCCTTTCTAATGGGAACATGTCGTACTTGTTACTGTGGCCCTGCTCTGTGTGTTTTTAAATTCTTAGTGGGGTTTTTCCTAAAATTGGTCAGCCATTGGACTCACTGTATACCCTATAACTGTATAACAGACTCTCTCCTTTCTAATGAGAACATGTCGTACCTTGTTACTGTGGCCCTGCTCTATGTGCCTTTAAATTCTTAGTGGGGATTTTCCTAAAATTCGTCAGCCATTGGACTCACTGCATACCCTATAACTGTATAGCAGACTGTCTCCTTTCTAATGGGAACATGTCGTATTTGTTACTGTGGCCCTGCTCTGCGTGTCTTTAAATTCTTAGTGGGGTTTTTCCTAAAATTGGTCAGCCATTGGACTCACTGCTTACCCTATAATTGTATAGCAGACTCTCTCCTTTCTAATGGGAACATGTCGTACTTGTTACTGTGGCCCTGCTCTGCGTGTCTTTAAATTCTTAGTGGGGTTTTTCCCAAATTTTGGCAGCCCTTGCAGTCACAGCATGGGCATTACCACTATAGGATACCCTCTCCTTTATAATGGGAACAATTTTTTACTGAGACCCTCCTCTATGTCTTTTCAAAGGGGTATTGGGTTGCATCCAAATTTTTGACAGCCCTTGAAGTCACTTAATATGCAATAACAGTATATTAGACCCATTTGTTAATAATGGGAACAACAAAGCATAGCCGGCTGATGGCTCTCTAACAGTAGAGAGGGCCGACTGCTTGCCTTTTAAGAATAGCAAAGGCCGTCTGATATCCCTATAAAAATAGGCTTTATGACTTTCAGAGTCCCTCCATCATAAATAAAACAGGATGTGTCTGATGATGTGTTACACACCACATTGCCAGATAAGGTTGTAAAATGTTAAAATTACATTTCCTGGTGAATGCATTTGTCTTAAAAAATAATGTAAAAAAACCAAATCAATAGGATCTTTCTTTAGTATAAAAAACAGCATCACCAATTTAACCTCAATGTAATCACATTGTTCAGCTCATGCACCTCCTCCATCTCCGAAATGACCACATCAGTCACAAGCTGACAGCACTGCAGCACTGCCTTGGCCAAGCGGCAACAGGCTGTGCTGAAGATAACATGCTTAATTGACAAACCGCCCAGCGCTGCAGAGTTGTTGAAAGCTGTAACACAGCAGCCTGATCTGTGGCTCTCACCGCTGAACATACAGCCAGGCATGGTCGTGTGTGACAATGGGCGGAACCTGGTGACGGAGACATGACAGCCGGAGTAGATACGGTTTCCCTCTATGCCAGTCCTTTCACCGAGCTAAATACAACTCTCAGCAAAAAAAGTTGTGGACTGGCTCCGTACCTTCCCTGGCCACATTCACCTGTCCACGTGTTTGTGGTTAGGCGGTCCTTCCCAGTAGGTGCACTGGGGAGGGCACGGGTAATGTTGTGGGACCCATGCTTGTGGAAGGCGGAGACGATACCGGGAGAAATATTGGCGGCTGGGGACCGAGTATGGACACCCGGCTGCCGCCGGCATGAGGTTGTGAAAAGATTCCGCCTCCACGAGCTTAAAAGGCCATATTTCAAGTGCAAGCAGCTGCCTAGAAATCTGGGAGTTTAGTTTTGCGGCCTGTGGGTGGGTGGCTGGCTGCATACTTGCACTTGCATTCCAAGTAACAGAAAACTAAGCAGATGGTGGCCTCTATCATCATCATGGCCTAACCTCGGCACTATGGACTCTTCTGAAGGAGAATACAGGGCCCGCCGGAGAAGTCTACTGTTCTCTGGTGGGCCCGTCCAACCCTGCCGAGAAGCAGCCCTGGCTAACAAAAGTGTGGCGGAAGGTTCCCGGACACTCTATTGCTGATTTTTTAATGTGGATCAGACATGCTAATGCATGTTATTTCTTAAACCGCATTGCAGATCAGGTCATTGTCCAACTCTCATGAAATTAAATGCGCAAAGAAAGATGTCTGTGTGTCAAAGCTCCACCGACAAGTGCGAGTTGATGTTGGACGGGCTGCAATTGCTTCTGCAACAAGCTGCATTAGAGGACTTCCAGGGAGAAATGACACCCAGGGTAGATACGGTTGTGGCTCTCACCGCTGAACATACAGCCAGGCATGGTCGTGTGTGACAATGGGCGGAACCTGGTGACGGAGACATGACAGCCGGAGTGGATACGGTTTCCCTCTATGCCAGTCCATTCACTGAGCTAAATACAACTCTCAGCAAAAAAAGTTGTGGACTGGCTACCTACCGTCCCTGGCCACATTCACCTGTCCACGTGTTTGTTGTTAGGCGGTCCTTCCCAGTTAGTGCACTGGGGAGGGCATGGGTAATGTTGAGGGACCCGTGCTTGTGGAAGGTGGAGAGGTCTTCCCCATGCTGTTCTCATGTCTTTTCAGCACTGTATGCATGTGTCTGATGATGTGTCACACACCACATGGCCAGATAAGGTTGTAAAATGTTAAAATGACATTTCCCAGTGAATGCATTTGCATTTGTTCAAAGCAATTCAAAAGTGCAAAAACGCATCAAAAACGCTACGTGTGAACATAGCCCAAGGTGTGGAGGAGTATTTTTATTTTTGGTTATTTATTTTGCTTTATAAACATTGTACATGTCATGGAAAGGATATTCCTTAACATATTTCCCAGGAAATTCCATTTTGGTTTAGCTTTGGTATGTTTTATTGTGAGTCCGTAAAAGTGGCGTAATACCTCTGACAACTTTGTTGACAGCAGTGACCTGGGAGTCATAAATGCTTCCAGGGGTCTTCCCCATGCTGTCCCCATGTCATTTGAGCACTGTTCCCATCTATTTGGGCAATTTTAGGCCCTCTGCAGACTGCCGGGGGGAGCCGCGTGAAAAATGCTCGAGTTCCCATAGACTTACGTTGGGCTCGTTGCTCGGGTCGAGTACCTGACTATTCCAATTTGCTCGACCCGAGCAATGAGTACCCAAGCATTTTAGTGCTCGCTCATCACTCGTCCCAGCAAATACCCAAGATTGTGCAAAATTACACAGTCACACCCCCCTGGCCAACTGGGAATGGAGCAACTGCAACTTTGCGACTTCCAGGTCCAACTACCTCAACCAGTGGTCCCTGCACTTTTGAAGGGTACCCACAGAGAGGAGGTAGTGGCAAGCTTAGGAAGCTGACAGTCCATTGAGGCAAGGAGACCCTAAGATCCCACCCTGGCTTCATCCAAGCATATCCATGGATTCAGGTGGCATTTGTCAAATAAACTAACTTTTTATATGAAAAAACGCCAACATTTTTTTTCTGGAGCTGGAACGCAATTTTTTCTTCTTTGCCAGTGTTCCCTTATGCTGGCATCCTGTAGAATCCAAATCTGTGCCCATAGGGATGGAGCAATGCCACCAAGTTACTGTCATGAAGAGTGATGAAGAGTCTCTGATTCGCTTAGCAGCAATATACAAATCCCTTTTTATATATATCCACTTGTGGCTCAGGTCATCATTCACAGGTCAGGGAGGAGGGTGCAGGGCTCATGTCTCATTCTTTGAGCATTTAATCGATTTGCATAGTTTGTATCCCCCTGCTCTGCAAATGAATAAACTAGTTGGCCTAGTACAATATGTAATTAGCATTTTAACAAACATCATAATTCTCCAACCCTGAGTCGCTGTCCTCCATATAATAATTTCCAGTAAATATCAAATCAAATGTCAACATTCAGGGCTATACAAATGCTAGTCTGTCCTTCCTGACCCACAAAAATACACATAAATTCAAAAGTCAACACAAAGATAATAGTGTATTTCTCCTGGCTAACAAATCTAGATGTCTGGGTAATTAAGATTAGAAGCTGTGTCTTCACATTGCTTCCCCATCTTAATTAGCCAGACGTGATAGGATCCCAATTATCCTTCTCCACTTATTGGGGACAGTCCTTCAGCATGTCTTTAAGCACAGACATGAATGTAACAGGTTTCACCTTCATGAGAACAAATTTTTGTATCATCCGGTTTCCTCAGAGCATATTCCATGTCTTCATTGTGAATAAACTCCACGCGTAATTAACAACATCTGACTCATATCTATTGCATCCACACATGCCGTCCTCAGCATCCTGTGGTTCCTGGATTAAATCCGATTGAGTGTCGATGGCCTGGTATTCAATCCATTGAAGCTTGCACAGCTACTGCAGTTGCCATTTCTTGTTGCGGCTATATATCCCCTCTGATCCTCTTCCAAAGGCCGAGCTTGTGGGATTGGACATGGTAGTATCTTAAACCTGCCGCGTATGCCTCACCTATGGTCTGCTGGGTCTGTCTATATGCCTCCCTGGTTTTGGAGCCCTTGGATTGTGTGTGCGAATATCAATCCCCTGCAGCTCCCTCAGATCTGCTGGGCTGAATAGCATCCCACTGCTGCCACCAATATGTGAAGACAAGGGGTCTTCCATGGGCATAATACTACTCAGACTACATAGAGTGAGGGTTAAACAGTGTGGAAATACTTTATTGAACCACCAAACAAACAATAACATATAGAACAGTCCAAGCAAATACCCAAGTTGGTGCAAAATTACACAGTCTCACTCTTTCGCTGGCCCGCCGGGCATAAAGCAACTGCAACTTTGGGACTTCCAGGACCAACTACCTCAACCAGTAGCCCCCCGCTTTTGGCAGGCACCCACAGAGAAGAGGTAGCAGCAAGCTTAGGAAACTGACAGTCCATTGAGGTACGTGGTGAGGACACCCGAAGATCCCACCCTGGCTATCTCCGAACATATCTATGAATCCAGGTGACTCGATAGTCCCAACCTGGATTTCTCCGGGTATATCCACAGGTTCTAGGTGACCGGATAGTCCCAACATGGCTAACCAAAACATATCCAATGGGACCAGGTGACAAGAGGGTCACAATCCTGGTTTCCCCAAATGTCTCCATAGGGTCAGTGATGGTCAATGGAGCAGATCTGTATCCTTCCAGCTAGGGCAGTGTTCTCTTAGGCTGGCATACTGTAGAATCCAAATCTGTGCCACTCGGGATAAAGTCAAGCTACCAAGCTGCTGCCGTGAAGAGTCTCTCTGATTCTCTTAGCAGCAATATTCCCTTTTTATATATATCCATCTGGAGCTCAGGTCATTGTTCACAGGTCATGGGGGGAAGGTGCCGGGCTCATGTCTCATTGTTTGAGCGTTTAAACAATTTGCATAGTTTGTATCCTCTTGCTCTGTAAATGAATAAACTAGTTGGCTTAATACAATGTGTAATTAGCATAATAACAAACATCATTGTTTCCCAACTCTGAGTTGCTGTCCTCCATACAATAAGTTGCAGTAAATATCCACTCAAATGTCAACATTCGGGGTTATACAAACGCATAAATTCAAAAGTCAGCACAAAGATAATAGTGTATTCCTCCTTGCTTAACCAATCTGGACATCTGAGTAATTAAGATTAGAAGCTGTGTAGTCACACTGACTATGGCATCATCTCCGCTCACCATCTAGGTTGTTTCCTCAAAGTTTTGTAGAACCTCACAGATGTCAGACATCCATGCCCACTTGTTGCTTGTTATGTGCGGTAGCTGAACAGAATACTGACAGGCATGTTGTAACTGGTATTCAACTACTGCCCTCTGCTGCTCACAAAGCCTTGCCAACATTTGTAATGGGGAGTTACAGCACGTTGTCATGTCGCACACCAGTCGGTCAACTAGCACTTGCAAGTGCTGCTGCAGCACTGCCAGACCAGCGGCAGCTGTTGCTGACTTGCGGAAATGGGCATACAGTTAGCGTACCTTCACAATTAACTCTGGAAAAACCGGGAAGGTTTTCAGAAATCACTGAACCACTAAGTTGAGCACATGGGCCAGGCATGGTACGTGTGCGAGCTTCCTAAGCTTCAAAGCCATTATGAGGTTAAGGCCATTATCACATATGACCATTGCTGACTGTAGGTTCAGCGGCGAGAACCACAGATCTGTATGGTCTGTTATACCTTTTCACAACTTTGCGGCGGTGTGCAGGTTGTCACCTAAACAAAGTAGTTTCAGCAGAGCCTGTTGCTGCTTCACCGAGGCAGTGCTGAAGTGCTGCCAGCTTGCGACTGATATGGATAACGTGCTCTGAGATGACAATTTGGAGATTGAGGATGAAGAAGTGGGGGGGGGGAGTGCAGTAACTGGTGTGAAATCCTGATGGAAATAGGGTCTGCAAATCTCGGCATCGGTAGCACATGTGTCGTCCTGTGTTGCAACTCGGTCACGGCCTCCACTAGATTCACTCAATGTGCCATCAGAGAAATGTATCATACCTGGCCACAAGCACTTGTCCACATGTCGGTTGTTAAGTGGACCTTGCCAGTTACGGTTTTAGAGAGGGCATGCGTGATGTTATGGGACACGTGCTGTTGGAAGGCAGGGACTGCACACCTGTCCACATTCCTATACGGGAATATTTCCAGGGCAAGCAATCTGGCAATGTTGCCGTTTAGTGTTTGGGCCTGTTGGTGGGTGGCTGGATATTTTCTTTGGTGTTCCAAAGCCTGGGGTAGGGCAGCTGAATGCTGGGACTGGGACAAGGAGTCGGACGTGGTTGCTGATGGTGCTTGCGAATGTGCAATTACAGGTCATGGGCGGGGAAACATAAACACCTCCGTCATGTACAAGGAATTGACAAGCACATATCACAGGGGAAGAGACAGGGTTGTCACCCGCAGACACTGATTGTGGACCCTTGCATTCAGCACACCTAATTAGGTGCTTTGATGTCAGGTGCTGGAGCAAGCTGGTGGTCAGGCTGATAGTGGTCAGGCCCCTGCTGATCTCGGTATGACACAGATTTCAAATAACTATTCTTTTATCGTCCGCACTTTCTTTAAAAAGTTCCACACTGGGGAACACATAACCCTTGGCCTTGGAACTTGACGCTTGTGGGTGCTTTGGGAAACATTTGCTGTCACTCTGCCTTTCCTTACCTGTTGCAGTGCTGCTGATCCCTCTCTTTCTGCTGTGCTATCCTTGCTCTGTAAAGTAAAGAGCTCCTCTGAGTGTCCAAGTGTGGGATCACTTGTCACCTGGGACTTGCCATGGTGGGAGGACGGAGGATCATGGTGAGGATTATGTGGTCCAGGCTAGTGAAATTGGACTGTGTGGAAGACAGGGTGATACTGGAAAACATACTGAAAGTATTATCTTCCATTCAACCAACCACGTGTTCACACTATTCTGGCTTCAAGAGTGCTGCCCCCCCCCCCCCCCCCTGCAAAGTGGTATAGGAAGTTAGGTCTTGTGGATGAGGGTATGTGCCCACATAGCGTATTACAAGCGTATTTGCTGCAGAATTTCCGCAGCGGAAAAGCTTGTAAAACGCTTGTCAATCCGCACCCCATGGTCCCCAATGAGAATCCGCAAGTTCTATGCCTATGCTGCGGATTTTTCCGCAGCGTTTTTGATGCGCAGAAAAATCCGCAACATGTCAATTAATTTTGCGTTTCCGCAAGCGGAATAGCCTTTTCAATGCATGAAAAAACGCAAGGCAATCCGCATGTCGAAAACGCGCGAAAAACGCTTGCGTAATTCCGCATGCGTTTTTCCGGGAGAGGACATGCGGAAATGAAGCGCAAATTTTCCGCTTCATTTCCGAAACGTGGGCACATAGCCTTAGCGTGTTTGTTGTGCTTCAGCAGCAGGCAGATTTACCTGGCCCATGGCCTCAGCCGCTGCATGCACCTTCAGCAGCAAATCCATTTCCCTGCCCCTTACCACATGCCTTGCACATTTTAAATTAGGTATATTTTTATATTCCTGAAAACTTTCTTGTCCTGAAAAGGACTTTTCTTTTAATGGAGCAGTGGTATACAAGTACTGCAATATCAATATTAAACATGGCATTTATGTCTGTAACCCAAAACTATCCCTCCACCGAATGCAGGTAACAGTGATTATACTAGAGAAAGGATAATATTTAGCCCTGAAAAGTACTTTTCTTTTGATGAAGCAGTGGTATACAAGTACTGCAATAGCAATAGTACACCCTGCATAGATGCCTCTAATCCAAAACTATCCCTCCACTGAATGCAGGTAACAGCATTTATACTAGAGAAAGGAAAATATTTAACCATGAAAAAGACTTCTCTTTTAACTGTGCAGCAGCAGTATACAAGTACTGCAATAGCAATATTAAATACTGCCTATCCTATATGCCTGCTCTAAAATACTCTCTCCCTGAACTGCTTCCTGAGAACAGTGTACTGAGCATCGTGTCATCAGGTCTTATATAAGACCCCATGACGTGATGTGGCCGGCTAATCACAATAATGCCAGTATTCAACATGGCTATGGCATTACCATGTATGTCAAACAATTCCCACATGTTCATTGGCTGTCTAACAGGCGCCAAACATGGTACTCAAGCACCCGCGATATTCGATCGAGTAACAAGAATGCCCGAGCATCCCGATGCTCGATCGAATATCGAGCAGTGGCGAGCACGCTTCCTCATCACTAGTTGAAATGTTGCATCACATTGTAGAATGAATATTCTACAAAGGCTCACAGTGTTTCGCTACCTGGAGTGCTGAAGTCTTATTTTTCTTTATGAATGTGGTCATGCATGTGCACAACTGCTCTGTTTACCAGGGAAACATTGGTTCCTCATTCTCAGGATCGGTGGAAGTCCCTGATGATGGACCATCCACTGATCACACATTTGTCACCTTTCCTGTGAATAATGTTTTTAGTAGGATGAACCTTATCAATGGAACTTTTCTTACATGACCAATTTCGAAGCCTAAAAAGTTCACAGCCTCCTTCATTCACACAGAGTATGAAATAATACAGTCCAAAGATAATATCATCTACCACATCCTAATGGTATGACTGAGTTACCCAATTCATTTTCAGTGGGGGTGAAAATTTATTTATATGTATTTCTCTACTGATACAGTGGGGTAAATAAGTATTTGATCCCTTGCTGTTTTTGTAAGTTTTCCCACTGACAAAGACTTGAACAGTCTATAATTTAAGGATAGGTTAATTTTAATATTGAGAAATAGAATATCCCAAAAAAATTCAAGAAAATCACATTGTATAAATTAGATACATTTTTTTGCATTTTGCATTTTGCAGTAAGAAATAAGTATTTGATCCCCTACAAACCATTATGAGTTCTGGCTCTTACAGACCACTTAGACGCTCCTAATCAACTCGTTACCTGTATTAAAGACAGCTGTCTTACATAGTCACCTGTATAAAAGACTCCTGTGCACAGAGTCAATTAATCAGTCAGACTCTAACCTCTACAACATGGGCAAGACCAAACACCTTTCTAAGGATGTCAGGGACAAGATCATAGACCTTCACAGAGCTGGAATGGACTCCAAAACAATAAGTAAGATGCTAGGTGAGAAGGAGACAACTGTTGGTGCAATAGTAAGAAAATGAAGAAATACAAAATGACTGTCAATCAACATCGATCTGCGGCACCATGCAAAATCTCTTCTCATGGGGTATCCTTGATCATGAGGAAGGTGAGAGATCAGTCTAAAACTACATGGGGGAAACTTGTTAATGATCTCCAGGCAGCTGGGACCACAGTGACAAAGAAAACCATTGGTAACATATTACGCTTTAAAGGTTTAAAATCCTGCAGTTCCCGCAAGATCCTACTGCTGAAGAAGGCACATGTGCAGGCCTGTCTGAAGTTTGCCAATGAACACCTGGATGATTCTGTGAGTTATTGGGAGAAGGTGCTGTGGTCAGATAAGAAACATTTTTTACCTCTTTGGCAATAACTCAACTCGCCATGTGGAGGAAAAAGAAGGATGAGTACAACCCTAAGAACATCGTCCCAACCGTGAAGCATTCTGGGGGAAACATTATACTTTAGGGGTGATTTTCTGCAAAGGGGACATTACGACTGCACCGTACTGAAGGGAAGATGGATGGGGTCATGTATCGCGAAATTTTGGCCAACAACCTCCTTCCTTCAGTAAGCAATGAAGATGGGTCGTGGCTAAGACAATGGCCCAAAACATACAGCCAAGGCAACAAAGGAGTGGCTCAAAAAGAAGCACAGTAAGGTCATGGAGTGGCCTAGCCAGTCTCCAAATCTTAATCCCATAGAAAACTTATGGAGGGAGTTGAAGCTCCGACTTGCCAAGCGACAGCCTCAAAATCTTAATGATTTAGAGATGATCTGCAAAGAGGAGTGGACCAAAATTCCTCCCGACATGTGCGCAAACCTCATCATCAACTACAAAATATGTCTGCTATACTTGCCAACCAAGTATTAAGTGTTGTTTGCCAGAGGGATCAAACACTTATTTCTCACTGCAAATTGCAAAAAAAATTGTCTAATTTATACAATGTGATTTTCTTGAATTTTTTTGGATAGTCTATCTCGCAATGTTAAAATTAACCTACCCTTAAAATTATACACTGTTCATGTCTTTGTCAGAGGGCAAACTTACAAAAACAACAAGGGATCAAATACTTATTTCCCCCACTGTAGCTGATCATCATTCATATTGGACAAAACCTGTTGGTACTTGTACTTACTATTGTTCAATAATGACACAAATGTCTCAGAATCTTATTAATGGGGAGTCTGACTACTTTACTTTGAATATTACTGGATGCAATTAGGAATTTTAGGTTGTTTACTATTTCTTCCCTTTATGTAATATGTCTTGATTAGTGATGATCGAGCACTAAAATGCTTGGGTACTGGTTGGTTGAGTCGAACAAATTGGAATGCTTGAGTTCTCGGACTGAGTAAAGAGCCCAATGTAAGTCTATGGGCGGTCTGCAGAGGGCCTAAAAATAGCCCAAATCGATGGGAACAGTGCTCAAATGACATGGGAACAGCATAAGGAAGACCCCTGGAAGCATTTCAGACTCCCACATCACTGCTGTCAACAAAGTTGTCAGAGGTATTACGCCACTTTTACGGACTCACAACAAAACATACAAAAGCAAAACCAAATTGGATTTTCCTGGGACTTATGTTAAGGAATATCCTTTCTAGTGTAATGTCTTGTATATAAGGCAAAATAAATGATCAAAAAAAAAAAATGCTACTCCAAACCTTGGGCTATGTTCACATGTAGCGTTTTTGATGCGTTTTTGTACTTTTGCATTGCTTTCAACCAAGACAAATGAATTCACCGGGAAATGTCATTTTAACATTTTACATCTTTATCTGGCCATGTGGTGTGTGACACATCATCAGGCACATCCTGTTTAATTTATGATGGATAGACTCTGAAAGTCACAAATCTCATTTTTATATGGTCATCAGGTGGCCCTTATTATTCTTAAAGGGCCTGCAGTCGACCCTCGCTATTGTTAATGAGCCATCAGCCGGCTATGCTTTGCAGAGGTCTGATGGCTTCCTGAAAACAATGTTCCCATTATTAATACGTGTGTCTCCCATACTGTTTGCCTATGCACTGAAGCAACAGCTGCCAAAAATTTTGAGGAACTCCAATGCCCCTTGCAAGAGACGTAGAGGTCGGAGGGCCTCCTGCAAAAAATGCTCCCATTATTTTGAAGTGTGTCTCCCATACTGTTTGCCTATGCAGTGAAGCACTGGCCTTCGAAAAATTTGGAGGAACTCCAATGCCCCTTGCAAGAGACGTAGAGGTTGGAAGGCCTCCTGCAAAAAATGCTACCATTATTAAGAAGTGTGTCTTCCATACTGTTTACCTATGCAGTGAAGCAATGGCTGCCAAAAATTTGGAGGAACTCCAATGCCCCTTGCAAGAGACGTAGAGGTTGGAGGGCCTCTTTCAAAAAATGCTCCCATTATTAGTAAGTGTGTCTCCCATACTGTTTGCCTATGCTGTGAAGCAACGGCTGCCAAAAAATTGGAGGAACTTCAATGCCCCTTGCAAGAGACGTAGAGTTCAGAAAGCCTCAGGCAAAAAATGCTCCCATTATTTGGAAGTGGGTCTCCCATACTGTTTGCCTATGCAGTGAAGCAACGGCTGCCAAAAATGTGGAGGAACTCAAATTCCCCTTGCAAGAGATGTAGATATGTTGATATGGTACATATGGTGGGGATATGGGGGTGGTGGATGAGGATGCAGAGAAGGAGTAGGACAAGAGCAAATAAACAAAATCAGGAGCGTATACCAGTGTCTGGGTGTGAAGACAGAGGTGCATGGGAATAGAGTTAGACCTCCCAATCCATTTTTATAAGAGTCAGCCTGTCAGCATATTCAGTTCACAGGCGGATGTGCCACCGGTGGCACTAAAAACCCGCTCCGACAAAACGCTAGCGGCAGGGCAGGCCAGGACCTCCAAGGCATAGAGAGCCAGTTCATGCCACGTGTCCAGCTTGGATACCCAATAATTAAAAGGCAAAGAGGATTCACGGAAGACGTTGGTACGGTCAGCAAGGTGCTCCCTCACCATCTTCCAAAACTATTATTTCCTTGAGAGAATACCCCGCACATAAGGGCTTGTGTGACGGGAGGGTCTGAGAAAACTGACCCAGAACTTTGAGTCTTCCTCTGCCTCTGCTCGATTGGATTTGTGTCTCTCTCGCCTGTACTCCTTGGTTGTCCAACAAACTGTGACCTCTGCCGCCAGCATTTTCAGATGGGATTTTTTTAATAATTCTGCAACAAGGGCCTTCTCGTACTGCACCATTTTATTAGGCCTGTCCTGCAAGGCAATAAGAGACAGAAAGTTCTCCTTGTAGCATGGGTCTAGAAGTGTCACCAACCAATAATGACAGTCACCCAAAATTTGGACAATGTGAGTGTCACGGGAAAGGCAGCATAACATAAACTCAGCCATATGTGCCAGACTGCAAAGAGGCAAGACTTCCGTGTCCTCACCAAGAGGACGACTGACCATGCTGTTCTCCTCCTCCCAGTCCTCAGGCCATCCATGCTGAACAGATGGTATGACAGTTGTGCAGGTAGTACCATCTATAGTGCAGGAAACTAGCTTCTGTTCTTTCTCCTCCTCTTCATCATTGTCACTCAATCCAAGTTGGGATGAGATGAGGCACGGCTGTGTGGAATCATCCTGTATGGTTCCTTGCTCCATCTCCTCATGCACTGCCTGCAATGCATCCTCTTTAATTGTGAGCACAGAGCGTTTCAGAAGACAGAGAAGCAGGATGGTGATGCTAATTATCGCTGCTCTTCATCTTGGTGGAGTCCTCAAAGTTTTGGAGGATGGTACATATGTCTGACATCCATGTCCACTCCTGAGGTCTTATGTGTGGAGTCTGACCTGAATACCGATGGCCTTGTTGATGCTGGTACTCAACAACTGCCCTCTTCTGCTCACAAATCCTTCCCAACATCTGCAGTGTAGAGTTCCAGTGCATGGAGACATCGCAGATCAGTTAGTGATATTGAAGCTGCAAGTGCTGCTGAAGCATGGAAAGGGCGTCGGAAGCTGTAGCTGATTTTCTAAAATGGGCACACAGGCGGCGTACTTTGACAAGAAGATCCGACAGATCCGTGTAGGTTTTGAGAAACCGCTGAACCACGAGGTTGAGCACATGGGTCAGGCTTGGTACGTGTGTGAGCTCGCCTTGCCTCAGAGCCGCCACTAGGTTCTGGCCATTGTCACACACGACCATGCCTGTCTATAGGTTCAGCGGTGTCAGCCACAGATCTGCATGCTGTTTCAGAGCTGTCCACAACTCTTCAGCGTTGTGCGGTTTGTCACCTAAGCATATTAGCTTCAGCACAGCCTGTTGCCGCTTGGCCGAGGCAGTGCTGAGGTGCTTCCAGCTTGAGACTGATGTGGTCATTTCAGAGATGGAGGCTGAAGAGGAGGAGGTGCAGGAGCTGTAGAATGTGAGGGCAACCCTGATTGACCCAGGGCCCACAAATCTTGACGTCGGGAGGACGTGTTCCGTCGCAAGGTCCGACTGGGTCCTGGCTTCCACTATATTAACCCAATGTGCCATCAGCGAGATGTACCGTTCCTGCCCACAAGCACTTGTCCACGTGTTCGTGGTTAGGTGGACTTTCCTAGTAACTGCGTTGTTGAAGGCACGTCTAATGTTGTGGGATGCATGCTCATTCAATGCGGGGACGGCACAACGGGAGAAATAGTGGCGGCTGGGGACCGAATACCGAGGGATGGCGGCCTCCATCAGGTTGTAGAATGCTTCCGTCTCCACGAGCCTAAAAGGCAACATTTCGAGCGCAAGCATTCTCAAAATGTGTGAATTTAGTAGTGTGGCCTGTGGGGCGTTAGCTGCGTATTTGCGCTTGCGTTCCAATGACTGGGATAGGAACAACTGAACGCTGCACTGGGACAAGGACGTGGACGTGCTTGCTGATGGTGCTAGTTGAGAGTGTGCAATGACAGGTACAGGGCAGGAGGCATCTTAACATGCGCCATGGACAGGAGATTGGCGTGCACGCACAATAGTGGAACAAGCAGTGGTGTCACCTGCAGACACTGTTCCAGGACCCTGGGGTTCGGCCTACTTAGTCGGGTGCTTTGCTGCCATGTGCCTGATCATGCTGATAGTGGTCAGGCTGCTAGTTTTGCTACCCCTGCTGATGCTGACCTGGCAGGTGGTGCAAATGGCCTTTTTTGGGTTATCTGCAGAGTCTTTAAAAAAATAACCAGACTCGGGAAGACAGTTGTACTGGTAACTTCCGTCGTGTAGGCATTACGAGGAAAGCTTTCCCACCTTGTGTCTGCGGCAACCCCACTGCTTCTTCCTGCCTGTTGTGGTGCTATGCCTCCCTCCCCTGTGTGCTGCAGTCCTCACTCTGTATGTCCCCCTGTTAGGTTAGGTCAGTTAATATAACATCCAACACTTCATCTTCCACTTCTGCACCCTGGTCCTCCTCCTGACTTTCTGTTGTCTCATCATCATCATCATCATCATCCACCTCTTGTGACTGTAATTGTACTTTCCCACCATCGCCTTCGTGTGACCGTGACTGCTCCAATATTTGGGCATTGCTACACGCGTTCTTCTCTTGAGTCGCTTGAAGCTCGCCGGGCGAGAAACCTTAATCTACAAATGGAAAAGTGAACAGTTCTTCTGAGTGTCCAAGTGTGGCATCAGTTGTCTCCGGGCACTTGGCATGGTGAGAGGAAGGAGGATCAGGGTGAGGAATATGCGGTCCAGACTCATGGCTACTGAGACTTGACCATGTGGAAGACAGGGTGGTGGTAGTGGTGGTGGTGGCTAAGTTACTGGAAGCATTATCCTCTATCCAACCAACAACCTTTTGACACTGCTCTGTGTTCAATAGTTGTGTTCTGCGGTCCCCTATTAATTGGGACAGGAAGGTCGAGCGACTAGATGTGGGTGTTTGTTGTGGCACAATTTCAGCTTGCCCATGGCCACGTCCTCGGCCTCTGCATGCACCATCACATACACTTCCTCGTCCCTTGCCACGCACCTTGCCCATTTTTAATGGAGGACAATATTTTCCGTGGTAACGGGAAATGACTGATTTTGGAACGCAGTTATACAGTACAGACCAAAAGTTTGGACACACCTTCTCATTTAAAGATTTTTCTGTATTTTCATGACTTTGAAAATTGTACATTCACACTGAAGGCATCAAAACTATGAATTAACACATGTGGGATCATATACTTAACAAAAAAGTGTGAAACAACTTAAAATGTGTCTTATTTTCTAGGTTCTTCAAAGTAGCCACCTTTTGCTTTGCACACTCTTGTCATTCTCTTGATGAGCTTCAAGAGGTAGTAACCGGAAATGGTTTTCACTTCACCGGTGTGCCCTTTCAGATTTAATAAGTGGGATTTCTTGCCTTATAAATGGGGTTGGGACCATCAGTTGTGTTGTGCAGAAGTCAGGTGGATACACAGCTGATAGTCCTACTGAATAGACTGTTAGAACTTGTATTATGGCAAGAAAAAAGCAGCTAAGTAAAGAAAAACGAGTGGCCATCAGTACTTTAAGAAATGTAGGTCAGTCAGTGCGAAAAATTGGGAAAACTTTGAAAGTGTCCCCAAGTGCAGTTGCAAAAACCATCATGCACTACAAAGAAACTGGCTCACATGATGACCGCCCCAGGAAAGGAAGACCAAGAGTCACCTCTGCTTCTGAGGATAAGTTTATCCGAGTCACCAGCCTCAGAAATCGCAGGTTAACAGCAGCTCAGATTAGAGACCAGGTCAATGCCGCCCCGAGTTCTAGCAGCAGACACATCTCTACAACAACTGTTAAGAGGAGACTTTGTGCAGCTGGCCTTCATGGTAAAATAGCTGCTAGGAAACCACTGCTAGGGACAGGTAACAAGCACAAGATACTTGTTTGGGCTAAAGAACACAAGGAATGGACATTAGACCAGTGGAAATCAGTGCTTTGGTCTGATGAGTCCAAATTTGAGATCTTTGGTTCCAACCACCGTGTCTTTATGCGACGCAGAAAAGGTGAATGGATGGACTCTACATGCCTGGTTCCCACCATGAATCATGGAGGAGGAGGTGTGATGGTGTGGGGGTGCTTTGCTGGTGACACTGTTGGGGATTTATTCAAAATTGAAGGCATACTGAACCAGCATGGCTACCACAGCATCTTGCAGCGGCATGCTATTCCATCCAGTTTGCGTTTAGTTGGACCATCATTTATTTCTCAACAGGACAATGACCCCAAACACAACTCCAGGCTGTGTAAGGGCTATTTGACCAAGAGGGAGAGTGATGGGGTGCTACGCCAGATGACCTGGCCTCCACAGTCATCAGACCTGAACCCAATCGAGATGGTTTGGGGTGAGCTGGATAGCACAGTGAAGGCAAAAGGGCCAACAAGTGCTAAGCATCTCTGGGTACTCCTTAAAGATTTTTGGAAGACCATTTCCGGTGACTACCTCTTGAAGCTCATCAACAGAGTGCCAAGAGTGTGCAAAGCAGTCATCAAAGCAAAAGGTGGCTACTTTGAAGAACCTAGAATATAAGACATATTTTCAGTTGTTTCACACTTTTTTGCTAAGTATATAATTCCACATGTGTTAATTCATAGTTTTGATGCCTTCAGTGTGAATGTACAATTTTCAAAGTCATGAAAATACAGAAAAATCTTTAAATGAGGTGTGTCCAAACTTTTGGTCTGTACTGTATGTGATCCGTCTGACAGAGAACCACAATTTTAAATAGCAGGCCTGTAATTTGCTAATAAAGGGAAAAGAGGAAAATCTCCAGCGTTGGATAAAGGATTCAGGATCATGAATAAGACTGGTCTGAGTTGAAACGCGTCGATTTGACTGATGTAATTCCCCACTGGAGCAGATTGATGTGATGCTTCTATTTCTCGGATGAACTCAAATATTTTTTTATCTTTGACTCAATAAATTACTATGTTTTAACTTTATCCTACGCTGGAGATTTTCCTCTTTTCTCTCCATTGCACCGACCCGAGCCAGGGCAACTCCATGCGAGGATCTCTGGACAGAGGATTTACAGATTGCATTACGGTGAGCTGACTCTCCCCCTCTTTCCCTCCTTTTCATGTAATTTGCTAATACTATCCTTCACAGACACCTAGTGTGAATAGCTGGACCGACACACTGCAATGGAATGAAAATTGAAGAAATGTCTGATTTTGGAATACTCTTATAGGTGTTATGTCTGACAGAAAACCACGGTTTTAAATAGCAGGCCTGTAATTTGCTAATATTATCCTTCACAGACACCTAGTGTGAATAGCTTGACCGACACACTGCAACAGAATGGAAAAGGAGGTCAATATTTTCCACGTTCAGTTTAAATATCTGGATTTTTATCACTGAAATATGGAACAGATCTGGCTTTATTCTGCAGTGAGAGCAAGCAAAAGGAGCAGAAAAATGGTGTACTCTGGATTGTTTTTTAAGCAAATAACCAGGATTAAGATAAAAAAAACATTCCCTGGCCCCTGATATCTGGGGCTATGTCTACAAATATCTGTAATTATTACAGCAGCAGCAGTCAGGACGTTCAATGGATCCTCTTGCACTATATGCACTGCAGGCTGCCACATACACTGCCTGCCTGCCTAATTCCTGCAATCACCACACAATATGTGCAGCTGGATTAGTCCTCAGAAGAACTGTTAGTTCAGATGGATATACACTGCTCAAAAAAATAAAGGGAACACTCAAATAACACATCCTCATTGAATACTTTGTGCTGTACAAAGCTGAATGTGCTGACAACAAAATCACACAAAAATCATCAATGGAAATCAAATTCATTAACCATTGGAGGCCTGGATTTGGAGTCACCCCCAAAATTAAAGTGGAAAAACACATTACAGTCTGATCCAACTTTGATGTAATGTCCTTAAAACAAGTCAAAATGAGGCACAGTATTGTGCCTGTATGACCTCCCTACAACGCCTGGGCATGATCCTGATGAGGTTACGGATGGTCTCCTGTGGGATCTCCTTCCAGACCTGGGCTAAAGCATCCGCCAACTACTGGACAGTTTGTGGTGCAACGTGATGTTGGTGGATGGAGCGAGACATGATGTCCCAGATAAAGGGGGCCGTAGGAGGGCAACAATTGAGCAGCAGGATCGCTACCTCTACCTTTGTGCAAGGAGGAACAGGAGGAGCACTGCCAGAGCCCTGCAAAATGACCTCCAGCAGGCCACAAATGTGCATGTGTCTCCACAAACAGTTAGAAACTGACTCCATGAGGGTGGTATGAGGGCCCGATGTCCACAGATGGGGGTTGTGCTCACAGCCCAACACCATGCTGGACTCTTAGCATTTGCCACAGAACATCAGGATTGGCAAAGTCACCACTGGCGTCCTGTGCTCTTCACAGATGAAAACAGGTTCAGTGAGCACATGTAACAGATGTGACAGAATCTGGAGACACCGTGGAGAGCTATCTGCTGGCTGCAACATCCTTCAGCATGACCGGTTTGGCAGTGGGACAGTTATGGTGTGGGGTGGCATTTCTTTGGAGGGCCGCACAGCCCTCCATATGCTCGCCAGGGGTAGCCTGACTGCCATTAGGTACCGAGATGAGATCCTCAGATTCCTTGTTAGACCATATGCTGGTGCGGTTGGCCTTGGGTTCCTCCTAATGCAAGACAATGTCAGACCTCATGTGGCTGGAGTATGTCAGCAGTTCCTGCAAGATGAAGGCATTGAAGCTATGGACTTGGCCCCCCCGCTCCCCAGACCTGAATCCGATTGAGCACATCTGGGACATCATGTCTCGCTCCATCCACAAACGTCATGTTTCACCACAGACTGTCCAGGAGTTGGCGGATGCTTTAGTCCAGGTCTGGGAGGAGATCCCACAGGAGACCATCCGTAACCTCATCAGGAGCATGCCCAGGCATTGTAGGGAGGTCAAACAGGCACGTGGAAGCCACAAACAATACTGAGCCTCATTTTGACTTGTTTTAAGGACATTACATCAAAGTTGGATCAGCCTGTAATGTGTTTTTCCACTTTAATTTTGGGGGTGACTCCAAATCCAGGCCTCCGTTGGTTAATAAATTTGATTTCCATTTATGATTTTTGTGTGATTTTGTTGTCAGCACATTCAATTTTGTACAGAACAAAGTATTCAATAACAATATTTCATTCATTCAGATCTAGGATGTGTTATTTGAGTGTTCCCTTTATTTTTTTGAGCAGTGTATATAAATGTTGTGGAATACCTATACTAACAGGATGTTCAATGGATCCTCTTGTGCTGTATCATGCACTGCAGTCTGCCACATACGCTGCCTGCCTAACTCCTGCTATCACCACTGAATATATGCAGCTGGATTAGTCATTAGAAGGACTTTTAGTTCAATTGGTTATATATATGTTGTGCAATACCTATACTATGAAGAAGCAAATCTCTCCCTGAAGCAGCAGCAGCTCTTCATACTCTGCCTGATTCCGGGTTAGACTGTGATGGGCATGGCGGCGCCCGGTCTTATATACACCTGATGATGCTGTGCGAACAGCCAATCACTGTAGTGCCCACAACCAACATGGCTACGGCATTACAGTGCATGGCAGGCAATCCCTGCATGTTCATTGGCTATTTAAAGAGTGCCAAACATACAGGGAGGGGACCCGAGTTCCCGCCCGAGCAACCCGGAAATACTCTCGGAGCGCCAAGCTCGTCGAGCACAATGATGCTCGTGTGAGTACCGAGCAATGGCGAGCACGTTCGATTATCACTAATCTTGACACATCCATTATTTGGCCCTTAAAAAAGTTGGAGTTCTTCATTTTATATTTATATCAGGATATACAGTATATCTGGAAATTAATGTGCATTTTATGCCATAATGGAAGCGTCTTTCTTTAATTTGTTACTTCTCTGATATGTTACAGATATAAAAACTATGCCTATCCTTTATTTTCTAAGTAAACTGGACAAGGACTAAAGTATTACACTCATGCATCTTATATCTCAGCGGCATTTGCTCCTGGGCAGTGGAAATTGCTATTTTTAATCCAGCTGAGAAGTCACAAGGGTTATCTGTAAGACATATTACCCAGAGGTTAGAGAAACAAAATATATTAATTTTTTTTTTAGATTTTTCATGCCGCCTTATTTAAATATATACATATGCATTATTCTTGGCTTGGAATTTATGCAGCTATGCATTTTTGCAGGTAGAGTTTTAGATTTATTAACTTATCCCATCAAGTGTATGAGATTATTGTATTAGATTAGAAAAAGTTTCTGCATATAGAAAACCTTCACGTGCATTGTATTAATGTAGTAGTATGCAAAGTATTCTGATTTTCATATTTACTGCAGTAAAATATAAATGGTCAAAATAAAGTGGAAATTGACATTGTCACAAATAGAAAAAAATCTCATGTAGAATAAAAGCACATTTTTGTAATACAAACAGCATAAAACCTATAGACATTACACATAAACAATGTTTATGAAATTCTGTCATCTATTTAATCTTAGATAACACGCACCCAAATGTCTTACGGGACCATACAACTTTCTTATTGTAAATAGCCATAGTACAGACTTATACGTCTTTTACTTATGCTGCTAATTTAATACAGAAGGATGCAGAGTTATTTTAGAGACATGAGCGAATCTTTCAAAATTTACCAACTCTTGCGCATTTTCCTAGGAAATTAGATTCATAGCAAAAATATTTTATGCAATTTGAATGTTCTTATTATGCTCTTGCGTATCTCCAGACCCTAGAGCATAATAAATATAAGATGTAAAAAATCCTTATACTCACCTTACTGCTCATCGGTCACCTCTCCCCTGCCCGCTGTCTGGTCCTCACTCAGAACTGCCTTTTTTTCTTCAGTCATGACCTGTATCTCCCATCCAGTCCATTGTAAGCTGAGACTTCCAGCTGCTAAGATGCCTGGGAGGTCATTGTATGTAACACTTCATGAAGTCATGGAGGTGCAACGCCCAGTGACCTCTGAGGCATTGTCACGGCCTAAGTCCAGGCCTATATCAAGCAAGGCCACAGCTAGGGTGCTGCCCATCATCGAGGCCATCAACACTTCAACAAAATGGCAGCCAGCAAAGCTAATTTAAAAAAATCAGTATTTTCAAAAATTAGATTATTTTATATGTTCATATAGAACTCAATTTCATCTTATCTTATTATTCTAAGTTTAATTGCACATGAATCCTACAGAAAGTAAAAGTAGCATATAGTCACAATCCTGAGACAATTTCACTGGAAACCATACAGTAGAGAGGTGTAAGGACACTAGAAACAGTAGGGGACAGAGCTGGAAGGACTACATTATGTCACTTTATACTTCTATCCTTCATGTCAGAGGCAGGATCATGGCAGTTAAAGCATAAAATATGTATGAGATATTAGGGTCTAATTGCGCTAAAATCTTTGAAGAAATGTTAAACTTTTTTCAGTATTTTCTACAGTATATTTATAGCTTATAATTATCTTTCTGTAATTTCTTTTCATAACAGCATACGGTGATTGTAATATTCTAGTTTACTTTATGGGATAACAGAGATAATACTAATAATGCTATTACTAATAATAATAGGCATCATTATCATCATGGTCATAATCAGCAGTATCATTATAATATCAGTAAGGTTCTTTATACATAGTCTTAAAATTATATTCTAATTATCCAGCAGGTTCAAAGCTTCAAAACATTTTTGTTAACTATTCGTTAACTATTTCATTTATTTCTTAGAGTCCTAAATATAAAGTAATGCTGTATTTAAAGGTCTTCCTTCACAAGCAAAATATATTAATGACTCATCAATATCAGACAGGTGGGAGTCCAATATCCTGCAATCCTGCAATGTGATGTAAACAATGAAAAGAGCTGAATTCTACAGCTCCATTCAATGTGTAGCGGCCGACACAGCTGATCTGTACAAACCAGCAGTTGCCGCCACCTACCACCAATCTAATATTGATGATTTAGCCATAGGGTAAGTTATCAATATCATGTGCTTGGAGAACCCCTTTTAAATATTCATATGCTTGCGACATCAATTGCTAAAGGAGTTGTTCGGTTTCAATAAGAAGTGTGGTCAAGGCTACTTTTGCTTTAACACAAGGGTGGGGAACCTTGTTTCTGACAAGGACCTTTTGGATATTTCTAACATCATTCGCGGGCCATATAGAATGATCAACTTAAAAATTAGACTGCTATATTTGGGCTTGAACAAAAAAAATAATCATTTGTCCATTTTTCTTGGACAGTTTAACACTCTGCATCAACTTTTCTTTTCCTTGTAGTTGCCATTTGCAGGATGTCACACCACTTAGAGAGAAAATGTCAGTAAGTATCACACAGTAACTTATACTAATGAGAGCACAGGCTTCGGTGCTCTACAGGACATGCCTTGCCCATCTACACTTACACATAGAAGAAGAGCCCGAAGGATTCACCATGAAGACACGTCCAAACCACCTTGGCACCATCCTCATCATTCTCTTGGGTTCTTTGTTAGTTGTCACTGGTCTGGTTTTATTATGCCTGAGCTAGATACAAGTAATGCAAAGTTGAGCAATTTGTGCAACTGTCCATTATCCATTGCCAGATCTGAAAATTCTGTATATACTTTTTTCTGATCTGGCTACAAAATTAATCTGTCACAACCACTGATGTGCCAAATGAATGAGAGCAATTTCATAGAAAACTATTCGATCAGTTCACACAGCACTTTTCCTCTTACTCTCCCTTTCCCCTTTTTCAGTGTTCCTGTACCCCACATGAGGTAGGGAAACAAATAGTTAAAAAATGAAAAAAAAGGCCTATATTTAATTATTTCCATGTCAGTCTGTTGTGTCATCTACATGATCTGATGAGATGAATATTAGTGATGAGCAAGCACTAAAATACACTGGTCCTTGTTACTCGAGTCGAACTAATCGTAATGCTCAGGTGTCCGAGTAACAAGTATAATGGAAGTCAATGGAAAATTTGAACATTTTTCCAGTGCTTCCCCTCAAACCAGAGGTCTGGAGGGGTCTAAAATTGCTCAAATCAATGGAAACAGCGCTGAAATGGCATAGGAACAGCATGAGGAAGACCCCTGGAAGCACCTCTGAATCCCAGGTTGTGCTGAGAACAATGTTCTCTATTATGTCAATTTTACAGACTGACAATAAAACATGAAAAACCGAAGCTAAAATGGATTTTACTGGAAATAAGGTTAACAAACATTCTTTCCAGGTTAATGACTATAAGGCAAAATAAATAAGAGAAAAAGAAATGCTCCTCCACACCTTCGGCTATGTTCACACATAGTGTTTTTACACGTTCGCATTTCTTTCAATGGTGAAAAAAAACATTCACCAGTAATTTTAACATTTTATAACCCTATCTGGCTATTTGGTGTGTGAGACATGATCAGAAACATTCTGTTTAATTTATGAAGGAGGGACTCTGAAAGTTACAAAGCCTATTACATGGAAACAGCATAAGGAAGATCCCTGGAAGCATTTCTGACTCCCAGGTCACTGCTGTCAGCAATGTTGTCAAAAGTATTACACCACTTTTGCAGACTCACAATAAAACATGCAAAAACGAAACCAAAATGGATTTCCTGGGAAATATGTTAAGGAACATCCTTTCCAGGGTAATGACTTGTATATTGTATATAAGGCAAAATAAATATACAAAAAAAAAATGCTCCTCCATACCTTGAGCTATGTTCACATGTAGCATTTTTCATGCATTTTTGCACTTTTGCATTGCTTTCAACCAAGACAAATGCATTCACCGGGAAATGTCATTTTAACATTTTACAACCTTATCTGGCCATGTGGTGTGTGACACATCATGAGACACTTGCATACAGTGCTGAAAAGACATGGGAACAGCATGGGGAAGACTCCTGGAGGCATCTCTGACTCCCAGGTCACTGCCTAAATGTGTGCCCATCACAAGTGATCCTTGGCGCATGCGAAGATGCCTCCCACCATGCACCTGTCATTGCAGACTTGCAACAGTCACCGTCCACGTCCTTGTCCCAGCGCAGCGTTTAGTTGACCCTACCCCATTCCTTGGAATGCAAGCGCAAGTATGCAGCCAGCACCCACCCACCCATAGGCCGCAATCATTACTTGTCATTAGAGCCAAGTCCACAGTAAAAAAGCAGCCATAAAGTGTCCGGGAACCTTCCCACACCCACACAGGGCTGCTTCTCGGCAGGGCTGGACGGCCTACCAGAGAACTGGAGACTCCTCTGGTGGTCCCTGGCTTCTCCTTCATGAGAGTTCATAGTGCCGAGGTGAAGCCATGATGATGATAGAGGCCACCATTTGCTTAGTTTTCTGTTACTTGGAATGAAAGCGCAAGTATGCAGCCAACCACCCACCCACAGGCCGCAATAGTAAACTGCCAGATTTCTGGGCAGCTGTTTGCACTTGAAATGTTGCCTTTTTGGCCCAAGGAGGCGGAAGCTTTTCATAACCTAATGGCGGCAGCGGCCGAGTGTCCATACTTGGTCCCCAGCCACCACTATTTCTCCCGGTGTCGTCTCCACCTTCCACAAGCACGGGTCCTACAATATCACTCGTGCCCTCCCCAGTGCACTTACTGGGAAGAACCGCATAACCACAAACACATGGACAGGTGAATGTGGCCAGGTATGGTACGGAGCCAGTCCACATTAAGAATGCAGCCATAGAGTGTCCGGAAAGCTTCCCACACACTTTTCTTAGTCAGGGCTGCTTCTCCGCAGGGTTGAACGGGCCCACCCGAGTATCCTCGGGTGGGCCATGGCTTCTCCATCGGGAGAGTTCATGATTAGTGTTGAGCCACCCCCGTAGTGTTCGAGTTCGGTTCGGTTCGTCGAACACCCGTGTGTTCGCCGAACTGTTCGTCGAACTGTTCGTCGAACACCTTCGAACACCGTTAAAACCAATGGCAGGCAAACAAAAACACATAGAAACACATAGAAAACACCTTCAAAGGTGTCCAAAAGATGACAAACTGCTCAGAAGACATAACTAACACATGGAAAAGTGACAAGTACATATAGTCATGCGAAAATAAAAGAGGTGGAGGAGTAAAAGGAGGGGGAGACACAGATATAGGCATGTCATGCACTTCTAAAATCCAAAAAGTGAGAAGCCGACACGGCCAGTCCGCTCCTGCCCGTGCCACCTCCGTGTCGCCGGGTTTGTGCCAGAGCCGCGGTGAACCCTGACGGCCAGCCCCCCTCTCCCAATACTGGTGCCTGTCCGCTGGTGGGTCGAGCGAGTCCCCCTGTGGTGGAGGCAGCTCTAAGCTTTTTAATTTAAATTGTCTCTCTAATTTGAATGAATACACTTTAAATCCATTTACAAGGATCTATTGGAGGGCAAGTCTCATGCCAGCAGCCGCGGTAATTCCAGCTCCAGTAGCGTCCACTAAAGCTGCTGCAGTTAAAAAGCTTTTATAAGGATCGAGCTCGGCTGTCCACCGCAAGGCATCCTACTGCCAGTCCCAGCCCCTATGCCTTGGGGTGCCTCCTGATGCTCTTCACTAAGTATCCCATGGTCCCGAAGCATTTCCTTTGAAAAAATTAAGTGTCTAAACTACAGGTGGTGCAGCTTGCTTAACAGCCGGGATAATCCGCTCACTAGCAGACACTGCTACTAGGCACAAAGTATTTCCTGGGCTAGATGCAGTTAAAAATTTGTAATTAGATACTCTCGTTGGATGCTGAGAAAGCATTCCATAGAGTCTCCTGGCACGCCATATATGATTCTCTTAAAAAGCTTGGGGTGGGGGTCTAGGGGACCCTTTTATAGCCAAAATCACGGCCCTGTATCGCAATACGTCACTTAGGCTGAAGATAAATGGAACTGTAGCACCCTGAGGGCTCGGTTGCTACAGACGTATTGCACCTCACCCAGAGGTGTGATATCTCACTCTCAGGTAAGGATGGAGTGTGGATCAGGACCCGACACCTGCATGCATTACACCACATTGCCGTGGGGCAGGGCGACCAATATGCCCCTGAGATGGGCACGACAGTCCCTGTCCCTGGCTGGAGTGGGGGGAGGGAACACTGAGGAAGGGGAACCCTGTAGTGCAGGAGCAGGGAGGAAGCAGTTCCTGGGTGCATTGAGAAGGGAGTATAAAAGGTGGGCACCATCTTAGTTCAGTGCAGAGAAGTCTGAGCAGAAGTGGCAGGGAGCAGGGGCTCTGCATGAGCTCTGCTCCGGAGGCGGGCCTAGTAACAGAGGCCCAGGCCTGGAAGAGGGAGAAGGAAGGAAGAGGAGCGGAGAAGGCTCCAGGAACGAGGAATGAAGGGAACCCAGGGGTGCGGACGGGCGAGTCGCCACCGCACGCCCGAATCCACCTGCGTGGAGGGGTCAGGCCAAAGGGGGAGACCGGTCCCCGAACTAGTGGAGGCAGGAAACGACCCTCAGCTAGAAACCGGAGGCTCTGACATTTTATGTGGCGCAGCCCCTCGCTACACCCGCTAGGAAGGCACCACATAGGGTCAGGGAAACTGGCGCCAAGTTTACCAAGAGGAGGCCCGAGGCAGCCGGACAGAAGTGTTGGTAAGAAAGGCCAGACAAAGGACACACAAAGGGGGTCCTGTGAAGTGCTCCAAAGTTATCTGGGAGTTGTCTGAGCCCCTCACCTGGTGAGCACAGTACGACGTGGGCAGCCGTTACCTGCAGACGTGGTCTGGATAATAAGAACTGTGAGTAAAGGCCCTGAACTGCATCACTGACTCCGTGTCGTTACTGCTGCTGCCCTGCACCATCACCCCCATCCTCCGCATACACTGCCCTGAGGCTATACTCCTCCCGTGGGTAGTTATGCTACGCTCTGCTGCACCCACAACACCAGCCTCAGTGGTCTGCCCTGTAGCGGCGGTTCACTCTGACCGCAATCCACGGGTGGCGTAGTCGGACATTTAAACATGAAAACCACATAAATAGTTCCGCCACTGGTTTGACCGCCCTGAGCCACGGAACTGGGTCGCCGCCACGAAGACTACAACCACCAGCATCCACCAAAAAGGGTCCGGCTCCGGGTGTCCCAAGGCTCAGGGGGTGCGTCAGAACATTTTCATCACCTTTCACAATCACCAATGGGACAAGGCAGTGATGTCCTCTCTCCCCTCTCTTATACATCCTAGTGACGGAGCACCTGCTCTCATCAATTCGCCATAACCCCAATATTAGGTGGATTGAGGTGGGAGGCACCGAGTACAAGTGCTCTCTATTTGCTGATGATGTCCTAGTATATATCACTCAATCACATATATCCATCCATGCTGTTATGGCTGAAATAGATCACTTTGTTACATGGTAAAATTTTAAAATCAATGCAGCGAAGTCTGAGGCCCTCGATGTCTCCCTCCCCAAATCCATATAGGATTCCATCCAGTCCAACTTTCCCTTTGCCTGGCCCTCACAGGGTATCAAATACTTAGGAATTCCTATTCATAGAGACCTCTCCCATCTATGTTATCTTAATTTTGGGCCCTTTATTGAACAACTCCATACAGACCACGGTTGGCAAGTTAGAACTGTAAGATTCACTACGTGAACCACTGGTGTTTTGTGGAAAAGCACATGTACACTGCGTTCCAAATTATTATACAAAAAGTGTTTAGGAGTGATAAGGGAAGAATTTGTTTGTTTGTCAGTTAAACTCATTGATGGTGATGTGTGTCAGGGCTCTTTATATCACTGTAAGCAATTGCAGACACCTGTGCTAATTAGTTTGGCAGGTGTGTCCAATGAAAGGCAAGACTACTTAAGAAGGCTCTCTCACATTATTAAGCAGCCTACATTTTCTGCCAAAATGGGAAAGAAAAAGGATGTGTCGGCTGCTGAGAAGCAACAAATTGTGGAGTGTTTAGGTCAAGGCATGACTACAATCAACATTGTGCGATGATCAGGATGAAGTGTCTTGGCAATCAAGTGCTGATAAGGGCAAATTGAGGACTCTTTCCTACAGGCAATTACGTCAGGTTGAAAGAGCAGTGGCAAAAAAGCCTTGTCATAGCAGCAGACAAGTTTTTGAAGCTGCTTGTGCCTCCAACGTCCCCCGAACAACAAGATGCAGGGTCCTTCAGAGGTTTGCAGCTGTGCATGCGCCATCCTGTCGACCTCCTCTATCCACTTCACACAAGCAGAAACGGCTCCAGTGGGCCAAACATTACATGAAGACTGATTTCAAAACTGTTTTGTTCACGGATGAGTGCCGTGCAGCGCTCGATAGTCCAGATGGATGGAGTGGAGGATGGCTGGTTGATGGACACCCCACGCAAACACGGCTACAGCGCCAACAAGGAGGAGGTGGAGTAATGTTTTGGGCTGGAATCATGGGGAGAGAGATTGTCGGCCCCTTTAGGATCCCTGAAGGCGCTAAAGATGAACTCCATAATGTATGTGGATTTTCTCAAACAGCACTTCCTGCCATGGTTCAAGAAGAAGAACCGTGTATTTCACAGCAAGATCTTTTTTTCTGCATGATAATGCACCATCTCATGCTGCACATAAAACATCTGCATCTCTGGCTGATATGGGCATAAAAGGGGACAAACTTATGGTGTGACCCCCATGCTCCCCTGACCTCTACCCCATTCAGAACCTTTGGAGCATCATTAAAAGGAGTGTCTATGATGGCGGGAGGCAGTTCACATCTAAGCAACAGCTCTGGGAGGGTATTCTGTCCTCATGCAAAACAATTGAAGCAGAAACCATCCAAAACCTGACAAATTCAATGGACGAGAGAGTTCAGAAGCTCCTTTCGAACAAGGGGTCCTATGTGAAAATGTAACATCACCTAGAATAAAGTTTTGAGTTGAAAACTATTTGATTTCAGTTTCTAACAACCTGCTAATGCTTATAATTTCAAAAATGACCATTTTTTTGGTCTTTATTAAAATGAAAAGGTTGATCGAAAAGTTTGGGGGATCTAAGAGTGTGGCAACCCAGTAGTCATGATTACTTCGAATTCTGACAATATGAGGGTCATGCTGCAGGTAGTGCAGCAAGAAGGCACTTATGTGCCTTGCGCATCTCGGAGCCCCAAAATTATTTTCCGGGCTAGATGCAGCTAAAAATTATTTTTAATTTTAAATCTGGTGAAGCTTTAGTATAGATGGCCTAATAGGATCAGTGCTGCACACTGCTACAAAGCCCAAATTATTTTCCAGTCAAGATACAGATAAACATGATTAGTAATTTGAAAGCTTAAAACGGTTGGTAGGGTGATTTTAACCAATCATCAAGCTTTTACTCTCCCCAGGATGACACAGGGGTAGAAAAGTTGTTTCGGATCCATGATTTGTTCATCTTTATGAACGTGAGTCTGTCTACATTATCAGTGGAGAGCCGCGTGCGCTTATCTGTCAGCACACCACCAGCAGCGCTGAACACACGTTCAGACAGAACGCTGGCTGCGGGGCATGACAAGATCTCCAAGGCGTAAGTGGCTAGCTCCGGCCATTTATCCAGATTGGAAGCCCAAAAAGAGCAAGGGTCCAGTGACACAGTCATGGCTTCAATGTTTACTTGGAGATACTCCTGTACCATCGTCTCTAGGCGTTGACTATGTGTCAGACTTCTTGTCTCCTGTGGCCTTGCAAAGTATGGGCTAAAAAAGTGGTGAAATGATTCGGCAAAATTGATGTTACCAGCAGATACTGTGGTTCTGTTACGGTTTGAGTGCTGAACACTTGACGGTCCCACGGTTGGCAAGTTGGAACTGTGAGATTCACTACGTGCACCACTGGTATTTTGTGGAAAAGCACATGTAAGATTCTGCAACAGTCTCTGCTGATACTCCTGCATGCGTGCATCCCTTTCTATGGCAGGAATAATTTCTGCAAATTTACTTTTGTACCGGGGATCTAACAGTGTGGCAACCCAGTAGTCAGGATTATTTCTAATTCTCACAATTCGAGGGTCATGTTGCAGGTAGTGCAGCAAGAAGGCACTCATGTGTGTTGCGCATCCAGGAGCACCAAGTCCCTGTTGTGTTGGTGGCGAGGTAACAATCATGCTTCCTTCCTCTGTCCTCTCCCCCCAACCTCGCACAACAGAAATGTGATCAAGGTCTCCCTCATCTGATGAGTCTTCCATCAGTTCATCCTCCACTTCTTCCTGGGCTCCTGCACCTTCCTCACTAGTTTGGCTGCTAAGATGCGCCCTGGTAAAACCATCTCCCCCACCCTCACATGCCTGCCACCTTGGTGCTGCCGACCGTCTGGACCTTGCAGATGTTAGCCCTTCCGCATACAACTCCTCCTCCTCTACTTCCTCCACCTCCTCTTGTGCCACCACCTGACTCCGAATTCTGTTTAACATGTGCTCCAGCATGTAAATCACCGGAATAGTCATGCTGATAATGGCATCGTCAGCACTAAACATCTTCGTCGCCATTTCAAAACTGTGCAGAAGGGTGCATAGGTCCCTGATCTGAGACCACTCCTCCAGCGTGATTTGCCCCACCTCTGAATCTCGTTGGCCCAGGCTATACGTCAGAACGTATTGCACCAGGGCTTGTCGGTGCTGCCACAGTCGCTGCAACATGTGCAGAGTTGAATTCCACCGGGTAGGCACATCGCATTTTAGCCGGTGAAGTGGCAGGCCCAACGACTTCTGTAGAGATGTAAGTCGCTGAGCTGCGGGATGCGAACGGCGGAAGTGAGCACACAGCGACCGTGCCCTCTGCAGAAGGCCATCTAGTCTGGGATAGTGGGCTAAAAATTGCTGGACAACCAGGTTCAACACGTGAGCCATACAAGGCACGTGTGTGACATTGCCCCGGCGAAGGGCCGCACCCAGGTTTGCAGCATTGTCGCACACGGCCTTCCCTGGTTTCAGGTCCAGTGGAGACAACCATTCATGAAATTGGTTCTCCAGAGCTGACCACAACTCCTCAGCTGTGTGACTCACATTTCCCAGACATTTCAATGTAAAAACCGCCTGATGATGTTGAGCCCTACTGCCAGCATAGTAAGGAGGTGTGCAGGATCCCTTCTGCGCAGTTAGAAAGCTTGTGGCATGACCAGACAGGCTTTGGGTGCAGGTGGAAGACCGAGAGGAGGTTGAGGAGGCAGAAGCAGTGGAGGAACTTTGACATAAAGAGGATTGACGCACAACTCGTGGGGACGGCAAGACTTGGACAGCAGCCCCTTGTCCTGCTGTCACCATAGTTACCCAGTGCCCAGTCAGCGACATGTAACGCCCCTGTCCATGCCTACTCGTCCAAGTGTCTGTGGTGAAATGCACCCTGTCACACACAGAGTTTCTCAAAGAAGCGGTGATGTTTTGTGCGACATGCTGATGGAGCGCAGGCACACCTTTCTTTGAGAAGTAGTGCCGACTGGGCATCTGGTACTGGGGCACTGCGACGGACATAAGGTCTCGAAAATCCTCTGTGTCCACCAGGCGGAAAGGCAGCATTTCTGTAGCCAAGAGCTTGCAGATGGTGAAATTCAACCTCTTAGCTTTCTCATGGCTAGGAGGAAATGGTCTTTTACTTGTCCACATCTGAGGGACCGAGGGCTGGCTATTGTGCTTAGACGGGGTTGATAAGGGTGTCCCCGGCAAACTGCCGGTCTGTGAGGAAGATGCAGGCGGACATGTTAGGTTGCCTTGATCCAAAGGTGGTGCTATCGATGTCGGACAGCGCTCAACACCAGCTGGTGTTACCACCTCCAAAGAGAATGATGACCTGCCAATCACGCTGGCTGTTGCGGGTAAAGAGGTGGCAGGTCTGCGCCCCAAAACAGGTGTGACTGCTGTCCCCCCAGTCACAGAGGATGAAGAGGCCGCGGATGCACAAGATATGGCAGACGGTGATTGGCCCGGCCGGCTAGGCCGCATTGTAGCACACTGAGCTTCCCACTGCAACTTATGCTTCATGTCCATGTGCCGGTTCATGCATGAAGTACTCAAACTATGTATTTTTTGGCCTCTACTTAGCTTTTGCTGACAAATGTTACAGATAACACGAGTTGGGTCATCTTTATCGATCTGAAAAAATGCCCAGGCTATGCAAGGCTTAGCACCCATGCGACCTGAAGAGCCACCACGACTTGTGGTGAGAGGCAGAGTTGTGTTTGAGGATGCAGTTGTTGACGTGCTTCCAGTACTACGTCTCTGTCCAGGAAGGCGCAACCTGACCTCGTCGTCACTAGCATCTTCCTCCACCTCCTCTGCTGACCTCATCTCTTGGCTGACTGTGGGTTGACAGTAAGTGGGATCTCCGACCTCATCATCATCACCCTGTGCGTTATCACACCCGTCGTCCTCAGAGCCAACCTGTTCCTGCCCTGACAAAAAACTAAAGTTGTCGCTCCAAACAGGTATTTGAGTCTTATCATCGTCTTCCTCATTGTCTCCACCAACAGGAGTTACAGTTTGGGAATGAGGGTCTACATTATGGTCAGAACCTTCTGCGTCTGGTCCTGGATCCGACTCATAAAGATTCTGGGCATCAGTGCAGATCATTTCCTCGTCTGGATTCACAGAAGCGCTTGAGTCGACCTCTGATTTCCAGGCTATAGTATGAGTAAACAGCTCTGCAGACTCAACCATCTGTTCTACCTCATACTCAGACGGGCAGCTGGAGATTTGGGAGCTGTGAGGAAGCAAGTGCGATTTGGGTGACACCTTTGAGGACTGGAGTATTTGTGATGTTGAAGTTGATGTGGAGGAGAGCCCACTTAAAGGAGCACTTGATATCCGTTGAAGCACCTGCTGTTTTTGTGCCTCATCTGGAATTTGTAGCGATTGGCGTGGCCGTAAGAAAGGGATCTTATCACATTGTCCGCTAAAAGAAGTAGACATTTTAGTTTGGCTGGAAGATGGTCTTTCTTCTGCAGATGTTACTGTTGCTTTAACACCTACCCCACGGACACAACCTTTTTTCCCCTTCCCAACACGCCTATTCCCCTTTCCACCAGCAGCAGGCCTTTTTCCACTCATTTTGGTGGTTAACTAATTCACAACTCTGGAGTTGTTTGCACAAAAAAACAATGGATGGTAACCGAGCAGAGCTGAGTGGCCAAACTGTGGTATTAGGCCAAAACTATTGGCTGGGTTAGATGCAGAAAAAAATTATTTTGAATTTGCAACCTGATGGAGGTCAGTATAGATGGACTAATACAAATAGTCCCACACACTGCTAGAAGCCCAAATATTTTTTCAGAGGTACTGTAGATGCAGATAAAAATTATTTTTAATTTGCAACCTGATGGAGGTCAGTATAGATGGACTAATAGACCAAGTCCCACACACTGCAAGAAGCCCAAATATTTTTTCAGAGCTAGATGCAGAAAAAAATTATTTTTAATTTGCAACCTGATGGAGGTCAGTATAGATGTACTAATAGACCAAGTCCCACACACCGCTAGAAGCCCAACTATTTTTTCAGAGCTAGATGCAGAAAAAAATTATATTCAATTTGCAACCTGCTGGAGGTCAGTATAGAAGGACTAATAGAACAAGTCCCACACACTGCTAGAAGCCCAAATATTTTTTCAGAGCTAAATTAAGAAAAAAATTATTTTTAATTTGCAACCTGATGGAGGTCAGTATAGATGGACTAATAGACCAAGTCCCACACACTGCTAGAAGCCCAAATATTTTTTCAGAGCTAGATGCAGAAAAAAATTATTTTTAATTTGCAACCTGATGGAGGTCAGTATAGATGGACTAATAGACCAAGTCCCACATACCGCTAGAAGCCCAAATATTTTTTCAGAGCTAGATGCAGAAAAAAATTCTTTTTAATTTGCAACCTGATGGAGGTCAGTATAGATGGACTAATAGACCAAGTCCCACACACTGCTAGAAGCCCAAATATTTTTTCAGAGCTAGATGCAGAAAAAAATTATTTTTAATTTGCAACCTGATGGAGGTCAGTATAGATGGACTAATAGACCAAGTCCCACACACCGCTAGAAGCCCAAATATTTTTTCAGAGCTAGATGCAGAAAAAAATTATTTTTAATTTGCAACCTGATGGAGGTCAGTATAGATGGACTAATAGACCAAGTCCCACACACTGCTAGAAGCCCAAATATTTTTTCAGAGCTAGATGCAGAAAAAAATTATTTTTAATTTGCAACCTGATGGAGGTCAGTATAGATGGACTAATAGACCAAGTCCCACACACCGCTAGAAGCCCAACTATTTTTTCAGAGCTAGATGCAGAAAAAAATTATATTCAATTTGCAACCTGCTGGAGGTCAGTATAGAAGGACTAATAGAACAAGTCCCACACACTGCTAGAAGCCCAAATATTTTTTCAGAGCTAAATGAAGAAAAAAATTATTTTTAATTTGCAACCTGATGGAGGTCAGTATAGATGGACTAATAGACCAAGTCCCACACACTGCTAGAAGCCCAAATATTTTTTCAGAGCTAGATGCAGAAAAAATTATTTTTAATTTGCAACCTGATGGAGGTCAGTATAGATGGACTAATAGACCAAGTCCCACACACTGCTAGAAGCCCAAATATTTTTTCAGAGCTAGATGCAGAAAAAAATTATTTTTAATTTGCAACCTGATGGAGGTCAGTATAGATGGACTAATAGACCAAGTCCCACACACTGCTAGAAGCCCAAATATTTTTTCAGAGCTAGATGCAGAAAAAAATTATTTTTAATTTGCAACCTGATGGAGGTCAGTATAGATGGACTAATAGACCAAGTCCCACACACCGCTAGAAGCCCAACTATTTTTTCAGAGCTAGATGCAGAAAAAAATTATATTCAATTTGCAACCTGTTGGAGGTCAGTATAGAAGCACTAATAGAACAAGTCCCACACACTGCTAGAAGCCCAAATATTTTTTCAGAGCTAAATGAAGAAAAAAATTATTTTTAATTTGCAACCTGATGGAGGTCAGTATAGATGGACTAATAGACCAAGTCCCACACACTGCTAGAAGCCCAAATATTTTTTCAGAGCTAGATGCAGAAAAAAATTATATTCAGTTTGCAACCTGATGGAGGTCAGTATAGATGGACTAATAGAATGATGCTATGCCCAAAAGATTTTACTTCACTAGGTGCAGTAAAAAAATTGGTATTCTATACACAGGTGTTATATCTTGCAACACAGATAGGCTACTCCACTGACTAACACACTCTGCAATAGGCCAAAAAGGATTAGCTTTGCTAGATTCAGCCAAATGCTGTGAAAAAAACTTGCACAGCACTGGCACAGACCTGCCTTGCAAAAACTGATAGGAACTCATGTAACCTAGTCCTGAAAAGGACTCCAATTACAATTAGTCTTTACTCCCACAACCTATCTATTTAAGAGCACAGACCTCCCTGATAAAAGTCGTAGGAAATGCTGTAACCTAGTCCTTAAAAGGACTGCAATCACAACTATTCCCTACTCCCAAGCTATCTGTATATTTGTGCGAAAATTGGCTTGAAATTAACAAGGTATAGCGCACACAGCAACAGCGGTGCCGTCTAACACGCAGCTGCAGCAGTGAGAAAATGGTGGCGACGGGGAAAATGGCTTGGTCTTATAGGGCAAGGACATGTGACATACACTGCCAATGACACATGCCCTTGCTTGTGTGAAAAAAAGCACTTCGCTCCGTGTGTGCGCTGCTGATAGGCTGACAGATTGCACCTCCCCACTGCAAATGCGGGAAAGAGAAAAAAAAATGGAGATCTTCATTGTTCCTGCAGAGATCCATCCCCTGCCCCTCCCCCCACCCCGCTGTACACTCAAACTGCGTATTAACATTAATTTTCATCATTACTGAGAAAAAATCCAGTTATGATTTTGGTGCACGAACAGTTATCGAACATAACCTCGAACAGCCGAATTTTTCTCAAATTGTTCGTGTTCGCCGAACGGCTCGAACACCGCCCAAAACAGCTCGAATTTGAGATTGGCGAACAGTTCGAGTAGAACAACGCTCATCTCTATTCATGATAGGCGCAAATGTTGCAGCTGCTATGGGGCTCTGGAGCGGGGGAGAAAGGTGGACCCTCAGAATCAAATCCTCTGGTGGGCCCAATGTTTTTCAGTCTGACACTGCTTCTCAGTGGCAGTTGTATTTCACCACATCCATATACTTTAGCTTGGTAAAAGGACTGGCATAGAGGGAAACCGTATCTACTCTGGGTGTTATTTCTCCCAGGAAGTCCTCTAATGCAGCTTGTTGCTTAAATAATAGCAGCCCGTCCAACATCAGTTTGCACTTGTCGGTGGTGCTTCGACACACAAACATGTTTCTTTGTGCCTTTAATTTCATGACTACAGAGTTGGGCAATGGCCTGATCTGCAATGCGGTTTGAGAAATTACATGCATAAGCACGTCCAATCCACATTAAAAAGCAGTCATAGAGTGTCCAGGAACCTTCCCACACACTTTTCTTAGCCAGGGCTGCTTCTCGGCAGGGTTGGACAGCCCCACAGGAGAATCCTCGGGTGAGCCCTGGTTTCTCCATCAGGGGAGTTCATGATAGCGCAAACGTTGCAGCAGCTATGGGGCTCTTGAGCGGGGGAGAAAGGTGAGCCCTCCGAATCAAATCCTTTGGTTGGCACAATGTTTTTCAGTTTGAAACTGCTTTTCAGTTGGAGTTGTATTTCACCACAGCCATATTCTTTAGCTGTGAAAGGACTGGCATAAAGGGAAACCGTATCTACTCCGGCTGTCATTTCTCCGTCACCTGGTTCCGCTCATTGTCACACATGACCATGCCTGGCTGTATGTTCAGCGGTGATAGCCACAAATCAGGCTGCTGTGTTACAGCTTTCAACAACTCAGCAGCGGTGGGTGGTTTGTAACCTAAGAATTAAGCATGTTATCTTCAGCACAGCCTGTAGCCGCTTGGCCAAGGCAGTGCTGCAGTGCTTTCAGCTTGTGACTGATGTGGTCATTTCAGAGATGGAGGCCGAACAATGTGATTACATTGAGGTTACATTGGTGTGTCTGGTCTTTATGCTAAACAAAGATCCTACTGTGTTTTTATTTTTTATTTTTTTTACGTTATTTTTTAAGACAAATGCATTCACCGGGAAATGTCATTTTAACATTTTACAACCTTATCTGGCCATGTGGTGTGTTACACATCATCAGAAACATTCTGTTTCATTTATGATTGAGGGACTCTTAAAGTCACAAAGCCTATTTTTATGGGGTCATCAGGCGGCCCTTACTATTCTTAAATGGCCAGCAGTCAGCACTCGCTATTGTTAGATAGCCATCAGCCGGCTATGCTTTGTTGTTCCCATTATTAATGAGTGGGTCTCCTATACTGTTATTGCATATGCAGTGACTGCAAGGGCTGCCAAAAATTTGGATGCAATCCAATACCCCTTTGAAGAGACAAAGAGGAGGGTCTCAGTAAAAAAAATGTTCCCTTTATAAAGGAGCTGGTCTCCTATAGTGGTAATGCCCATGCTGTGATTGCAAGGGCTTCCACAATTTGGGAAAAACCCCACTAACAATTTAAAGACACATAGAGCTGGGCCACAGTAACGAGTGTGACAAGTTCCCATTAGAAAGGAGAGGGTCTGCTATTCAGTTATAGGGTATGCAGTAAGTGCAACGGCTGCTAAAATTTAGGAAAAACCCTACTAACAATTTAAAGTCACATAGAGCTGGGCCACAGTAAAGACATGTTCCCATTTGAAAGGAGATGGTCTGCTATACAGTTAAAAGGGTATGTAGTGAATGCAACGGCTGCCAAAAATTTGAAAAAACTCCAATACCCCTTACAAGAGAAGTAGAGGTCGGAGGACCTCCTGAAAACAATGTGCCCATTATTAGGAAGTGTGTCTCTCATACTGCTTGCCTATGCAGTGAACGCAATGGCTGCCAAAAATTTTGAGGAACTCCAATGCCCCGTGCAAGAGACGAAGAGGTCAGAGGGCCTCCTGAAAAGAATGTTGCCATTATTAGAAAGTGGGTCTACCATATTGTTTGACTATGCAGTGAATGCAACGGCTGCCAAAAATTTTGAGGAACTCCAATGCCCCTTGCAAGAGATGTAGAGGTCAGAGGGCCTCCTGAATACAATGTTCCCATTATTAGGAAGTGGGTCTCCCATACTGTTTTCCTTTGCATTGAATGCAATGGCTGCAAAAAATTTGGAGGAACTCCAATGCCCCTTGCAAGAGACGTAGATATGTTGATATGGTACATACACGCGTGCAGAATTATTAGGCAAATGAGTATTTTGATCACATGATATTTTTTATGCATGTTGTCCTACTCCAAGCTGCATAGGCTTGAGAACCAACTACCAATTAAGTAAATCTGGTGATGTGCATCTCTGTAATGAGGAGGGGTGTTGACTAATGACATCAACGCCCTATATATAGTGTGCTTAATTATTAGGCAACTTTCTTTCCTTTGGCAAAATGGGTCAGAAGAGAGATTTGACGGGCTCTGAAAAGTCAAAAATTGTGAGATGTCTTGCAGAGGGATGCAGCAGTCTTGAAATTTCCAAACTTTTGAAGCGTGATCACCAAACATTCAAGCGTTTCATGGCAAATAGACAACAGGGTCGCAAGAAGCGTGTTGGCCAAAAAAGGCGCAAAATATCTGCCCATGAATTGAGGAAAATCAAGCGTGAAGCTGCCAAGATGCCATTCGCCACCAGTTTTGCATATTTCAGAGCTGCAATGTTACTGGAGTATCAAAAAGCACAAGGTGTGCGATACTCAGGGACATGGCCAAGGTAAGGAAGGCTGAAAAATGACCACCTTTGAATAAGAAACATAAGATAAAATGTCAAGAATGGGACAAGAAATATCTTAAGACTGATTATTCAAAGGTTTTATGGACTGATAAAACGAGAGTGACTCTTGATGGGCCAGATGGATGGGCCAGAGGCTGGATCAGTAAAGGGCAGAGAGCTCCACTCTGACTCAGACGCTAGCAAGGTGGAGGTGGGGTACTGGTATGGGCTGGTATCATCAAAGATGAACTTGTGGGACCTTTTCAGGTTGAGGATGGAGTGAAGCTCAACTCCCAGACCTACTGCCAGTTTCTGGAAGACAACTTCTTCAAGCAGTGGTACAGGAAGAAGTCGGTATCGTTCAAGAAAAAGATGATTTTCATGCAGGACAATGCTCCATCACATGCATCCAACTACTCCACAGCGTGGTTGGCCAGTAAAGGTCTAAAAGAAGAAAAAATAATGACATGGCCCCCTTGTTCACCTGATCTGAACCCCATAGAGAACCTGTGGTCCATCATAAAATGTGAGATCTACAGGGAGGGAAAACAGTACACCTCTCGGAACAGTGTCTGGGAGGCTGTGGTGGCTGCTGCACGCAATGTTGATTGAAAACAGATCAAGCAACTGACAGAATCTATGGATGGAAGGCTGTTGAGTGTCATCGTAAAGAAAGGTGGCTATATTCATCACTAATTTTTTTTGTTTTTGTTTTTTGCATGTCAGAAATGTTTATTTCTAAATTTTGTGCACTGATATTGGTTTACCTGGTGAAAATAAACAAGTGAGATGGGATTATATTTGGTTTTTATTAAGTTGCCTAATATTTCTGCACAGTAATAGTTACCTGCCCAAACATATATCCTCCTAAGATAGCCAAATTGAAAAAAAGCCCACTCCAACTTCCAAAAATATTAAGCTTGGATATTTATGAGTCTTTTGGGTTGATTGAGAACATAGTTGTTTATCAATAACAAAAATAATCCTCTAAAACACAACTTGCCTAATAATTCTGCACACAGTGTATGGTGGTGATATGGTGGTGGAGGATGAGTATGCGGAGAAGGAGGAGGACAAGAGCAAATAGACAAAATCAGGAAGCGTATACCCATGTCTGGGTGTGAAGACAGAGGTGCATGGGAATAAAGTTAGATCTCCCAGAAAAAAAGACACTGTATTTGAGTTTATGTTATACTGCTATCATTTGGTGGTGTTATGAAGTCTGGCCCAATCCAGCTCTTGCTCATTTTTAGAAGAGTTAGCCTGTCAGCTTTTTCAGTTGACAGGTGGATGCGCCTATCAGTTATAATTCCACCGGCGGCACTAAAAATCCGCTCTGACTAAACGCTAGCAGCAGGGCAAGCCAGGACCTCCAAGGTGTAGAGAGCCAGTTCATGCCACGTGTCCAGCTTGGATACCCAATAATTATAAGGCACAGAGGAATCACGGAGCAAGTTGGTATGCTCGGCAAGGTACTCCCTCACCATCTTCCGAAACTTTTCCTTCCTTGGGAGAGTACCCTGTGCTTCAGGGCCTGTAAGATGGGAGGGTCTGAGAAAACTGTCCCAGTACTTTGACAGTGTTCCCCTGCCTCTGCTGGATTGCATTTGTGTCTCTCTTGCCTGTACTCCTTGGTTGTCCAACAAACTGTGACCTCTGTCGCCAGCTTTTTCAGATGGGATTTTTTTTAAATAACTCTGCAACAAGAGCCTCCTCTTACTGCCCCATTTTATTAGGACTGTCCTGGTTGGGAATAAGATACAGAAAGTTCTCCTTGTAGCATGGGTCTAGAAGTGTCATCAATCAATAATGACTGTCACCCAAAATTTTGACAACGCGAGGGTCATGGGAAAGGCAGTGTAACATAAACTCAGCCATGTGTGCCATACTGTAAAGAGGCAAGACTTCTGTGTCCTCACCAAGAGGACGACTGACCATGCTCTCCTCCTCATCCTCCTCCTCTTCCTCCTCCTCCCTGTCCTCAGGCCATCCACGATGAACAGACGGTATGGCAGTTGTGCAGGTAGTACCGTCTATAGCGCATGAAACTAGCTCCTGCTCTACCTCATTGTCACCCAATCCACATTGGGATGAGATGAGGCTGGGCTGTGTGTATTCACCCTGTATGTTTCCTTGCTCCATCTCATCGTGCTCCGCCTCCAATGCATCCTCTTTAATTGTGAGCACAGATCGTTTCAAAAGACAGAGAAGTGGGATGGTGATGCTAATTATGGCGTCATCGCCACTCACCATCTTGGTGGAGTCCTCAAAGTTTTAGAGTATGGTACATATGTCTGACATTCATGTTCACTCCAGAGGTCTTATGTGTGGAGTCTGAACTCAATACCGACGGCCTTGTTGATGCTGGTAGTCTACAACTGCCCTCTTCTGCTCACAAATCCTTCTCAACATCTGTAATGTAGAGTTCTAATGCATGGGGACATCGAAGATCTGTCGGTGAGCTGGAGGCTGCAAATGCTGCTGAAGCATGGCAAGGGCGGCGGAAGCTGTAGATGACTTTCTAAAATGGGCACACAGGCGGCGTACTTTGACAAACCAATCCGGCAGATCCGGGTAGGTTTTGAGAAATCACTGAACCACGAGGTTAAGCACATGGGCCAGGCATGGTATGTGTGTGAGCTCGCCTCACCTCAAAGCCGCCACCAGATTCCAGCCATTGTCACACACGACCATGCCAAACTGTAGGGTCAGCGGTGTCAGCCACAGATCTGCCTGCTCTTTCAGAGCTGTCCACAGTTCTTCAGCGTTGTGTGGTTTGTCACCAAAGCATATTAGCTTCACCAAAGCCTGCTGCTTGGCCGAGGCAGTGCTGCAGTGCTTCCAGCTTGCGACTGATGTGTTCATTTCGGAGATGGAGGCTGAATAGGAGGAGGAAGTGCAGGAGCTGTAGAATGTGTGGTCAACGTTGATTGACCCAGAACCCGCAATCCTCGGCTTCGAGAGGACATGTTCCGTCCCAAGATCAGACTGGGTCCTGGCTTCCACTATATTAAACCAATGTGCCGTCAGCGAGTTGTACCATCCCTGCCGACAAGCAATTGTACATGTGTCCGTGGCTAGGTGGACTTTCTCAGTAACCGCGTTGTTGAGGGCAAGTCTAATATTGTGGGACACTTGCTCATGTAATGCAGGGATAAATAGTGGTGACTGGGGACTGAGACAGAGGGACGGTGTCCACCATCAGGTTGCGGAAAGCTTCCATCTCCACGAACCTAAAAAACAACATTTAAAGCACAGGCATATGCGAAATGTGTGAATTTAACAGTGTGGCCCATGGGGCGTTGGCTGCGTATTTGCGCTTGCATTCCAAGGACTGGGGTAGGGACAACTGAATGCTGCGCTGGGAGAAGGACGTGGACGTGCTTGCTGATGGTGCTACTTGAGAGTGTGCAACAAAAGTTGCAGGGCGGGAGGCATCTTGGCATGCGCCATGGACAGGGGATTGGCGTGCATGCACAATAGGGGAAGAAGCAGTGGTGTCACCTGCAGACACTGTTGCTTGACCCTGGGGTTCGGCAAACTTAGTAGGGTGCTTTGCTGCCATGTGCCTGATCATGTTAGTGGTGGTCAGGCTGCTAGTTTTGGTACCCCTTCTGATGCTGGCATGGCAGGTGGTGCAAATGGCCTTTTTAGAGTTATCTTAAAGGCCTTTTGTCTTAGAGTCTTTAAAAAATAACCAGACTAGGGAAGACCTAACAGTTGTACTAGCAACTTCCGTCGTGTTAGCGTTACGAGGAACGCTTTCCCACCATGTGTCTGCACCCACCACACTGCTTCTTCCTGTCTGTTGTGGTGCTACGCCTCCCTTCCCCTGTTTGCTGCTCTTCTCGCTTTGTATGTCCCCCTGCCAGGTTCGATCAGTTACTATATCATCCACCACCTCGTCTTCCACTTCTGTACCCTGGTCCTCCTCCTAACTTTCTGGCAATTGTGTCTCATCATCATCTTCCACCTCTTTCAACAGTAATTGCACTTTCCCACTGTCACCTTCATGTGACCGTGGCTGCTCCAATATTTGGGCATTGCTACACGCGTTCTCCTCTTGACACACTTGAAGCTGGCCGGGCGAGAGGCCCGAATCTACAAATGGAAAAGTGAACAGCTCTTCTGAGTGTCCAAGTGTGGGATCAGTTGTCTCCGAGCACTCGGCATGGTGGGAGTAAGGGAAAAAGGAGGATCAGGCTGAGGAATATGCGGTCCAGACTCACGGCTACTGAGACTTGACCATGTGGAAGACAGGGTGGAGGTGGTGGTGGCAAAGTGGACTGGAACCATTATCTGCTATCCAACCTATAACCTTCTCAAATTGCTCTGTGTTCAATAGTGGTGTTCTGCAGTACCCTAGTAATTGGAACAGGAAGGTTAAGTGACAAGATGTGGGTGTTTTTGTGGCACAATTTCACTTTGCCCATGGCCACGTCCTCGGCCTCTGAATGCACCATCACCATCACGTCCACTTTCCCGTCTCTTGCCACGCACCTTTCCCATTTTAAATGAAGGACAATGTTTTCCACGTTCACGAGAAATGGCTGATTTTGGAACGCAGTTCTATGTGATACGTCTGACAGAGAACCACGATTTTAAATAGCAGGCCTGTAATCTACTAATATTATTCTACATGGAGACCTACAGTGAATAGCTTCACCGACACACTGCAACTGAATGAAAATGGAAGAAATGTATAATTTTTGAACAGTCTTATAGGTGATATGTCTGACAGAGAACCACGGCTTTAAATTGTAGGCCTGTAATTTACTAATATTATTCTACACGGAGACCTAGTGTGAATTGCTTCACTAACACACTGCATCAGAACGGAAAAGGAGGCCAATATTTTCCACTTTCAGTTCAAATTTCTGGATTTTTATCGCTGAAATATGGAACAGATCTGGCTTTATTCTGCAGTGAGAACAAGCAAATGGAGTAGAAAAATGGTTTACTCTGGATTGCTTTTTAAGCAAATAACCAGGATTAAGATAAAAAAAAAATTGCCCTGACCCCTGATAACTGGGGCTATGTCTAGAAATATCTGTAATTATTACAGCAGCAGCAGACAGGACGTTCAATGGACCCTCTTGTGCTGTATCATACACTGCAGTCTGCCACAAACACTGCCTGCCTCCCTAGCACTGATTATTTGCAGCTGGATTGATCCTCAGAAGGACTGTTAATTCAAATGGATATAGATATATGTTGTGGAATGCCTCTACTAACTATAAAAAAGCAAATCTCTCCCTGACTCAGCAGCAGCTCTCCCTACACTGCCTGTTTCCAGAGTAGACTGTGACGAGCATGGCAGCGCCCGGTCTTATATACTCCTAATGATGCTGTGCGGCCAGCCAATCACTGTAATGTCCACAACCAACATGGATATGGCATTACAGTGCATGGCAGGTAATCCCTGCATGTTCATTGGCTCTCTAAAGCACGCCAAACATACAGGGAGTGGACCTGAGTTCCCGCCCGAGCAGCCCAGAAATACTCACCGAGCGCTGAGCTCGTCGAGCACAGTGATGCTCGGGTGAGTACTGAGCAGTGGCAAACAAGTTCGCTCATCACTAATACTAATAAAACCCAACTGCTCTTTTGGCTTTCAAAAATATTCCCTCAACTAGAAGGTGGAGCCTCCAAAAAACATTTTTTTCCCATTACTAATTAGTGGGTCTCCTAGACTGGTAATGCGTATGCACTAAATGCAAGAGATGTCAAAAATTAGAAGGAGCCACTCCAATATCCCTTTGAAGAGACCCAGTGGAGGGCCTCAGAAAGCATTTTTTTCCCTTTATTAGAAGTGGGTATC